>NW_028322234.1:7410000-8035000 GCF_059928025.1 Delphinapterus leucas
GCAATAAGTAAACAAGTGAATAATGGCAGTACCAATAGGTAATCTTTCTTGTACACTCACTCCACATAGGTGATGTTCTAAGGATCCCTCATGGGTTAGCTCACAAGAACACAATGAGGCCATTTTGTACAATTATCCTCATTGTACAAACAAGAAAAACCGAGGCGCAGAAGTTAAGTAACTTGCTCAAGGTTGCAGTTGGTAAGTAAATGGTGGAGATGGGATTCTGAATTCTGAGCTTTGGTGACTCATTTCTTGAAGGAAGGACTTAACAGGAAAAATTAAATGAGATAGTGTTGGCAAGCGTGTGCTGGGTAAACACTTGGGACATTTAAAACTCAAACAGAATCGGGATGAGTTGAAGAGTCGGGAGTGTGCGCTCTCCAGCCCAACAGATCTGGATTCAATCCATGCCATGTGGTCTAGACCAAGAATGCCTCAGTTTCCCCATCTGTGAACCAGCGATGAAATCCAAACAGATTCCTTGGGGTTGTTGATAAGAAAAGGATTCGGCCGGCATGTGCCAATCGTAGGCTGGGAGCTGTCCGCAGTGCTGACCCCAGGAAGTGGCACCAAAACTGGAACCCACAGCCATGGGGGTAGGAATGGGAGTCAAAGGAACAAACATGGGAGAGGCAGAGCTCAGAGCCAGCCTTCTCCTGCTCTGCCCCTGCACCTCACAAGTGAGTCTGTCTCCACCATCAGACTCAACATTCAGATGGGGAAACTGAGGTCCAAGACCACAAGGCTAATCAGGGAAGAGCCAGGGTAGGGGGATGGGGAAGAAGATGAGAGAAGGGGACATCAGTTGAACCTCTACTATGTTTATTTCCTTCCTTATGAGGTGGATCTTCTTATTCCCATATCACAGAGGTGGATGTTAAAGCTCAGAGAGGAAATGACCTGCTGAGGGTCACACAGCTGGGGGCGGCTCATGTTCCCCCTCTCCCTTCAAATCTTTGCACGAATCTTCTCCTCCTAGGACCTAGGATACCTGACTGTTCCCTGACACACACCCCATTTGAGCACTGCCGTCACCACCCTCTCCCAAGGGCGCCTGAATTCTAACGCGAATCGAAGTGTTCCATCCTAGGCCTCTCCAGGGAGGATTCCTGGCAGCCGGGAGGATGCGCAGGGAAAGCTGAGGGTGGGGTGTATGGAGACAGTGGGCCCCTCCCAGAACAGGCGGCTCACTGAGATGTCAGCTGTCTGTTTTCTTCTTGAGGAAACTGAGTTCCAGATGGGAAAACCACTTGCCCACATCTATATTCATTCATTTATTCATTCAGTACAAAAAGATAATTCGTATGGTGCTAGAAAGAAAATTAAACTATGTTAGGGCCTGGAGAGTGATTGGGGGAGGGGCCAGTAATATTGCTCAGGTGTAGTTAGGGGCCCTTCTGAGGAGATGACTTTGAGCTGAGACTGGAAAGAGGAGAAGGAGCTGGCCAGGAGACAACTAGGAAAATAGCATACCTGGCAGAGGGAACAGAATGTGCAAAGGCCCCAAAGTGGGAACTGGTGTGGTTTGATGAACAGCGAGGGGAGGCCAGAGTGGAGTGCGGGGAGGTGGGTTGGTGGGGAATTGATGTGGGGCCACAGGGGTGGTTCTGGGAGTGGATTGAGAGCTTTTAAGAGATGCCACTTGTGGGACTTCCCTCGTGGCGCAGTGGTTTAGAATCCACCTGCCAATGCAGGGGACACAGGTTCGAGCTCTGGTCCGGGAAGATCCCACATGCCGCAGAGCAACTAAGCCCATGCGCCACATTAGCCTGCACTCTAGAGCCTGCGAACCACTACTACTGAGCCCGTGTGCCACAACTACTGAAGCCCACGCGCCTAGAGACCGTGCTCAACAAGAGAACAAGAGAAGCCACCGCAGTGAGAAGCCCGTGCACCATAACGAAGAGTAGCCCCCAGTCACCGCAACTAGAGAAAGCCCGCACGCAGCAACGAAGACCCAATGCAACCAAAAATAAGTAAGTAAATAAACACCGATGACTTTTGTTTTGTTTTTTTTATATAAATTTATTTACTTTTTGGCTGTGTTGGGTCTTCATTGCTGCGCGTGGGCTTTCTCTAGTTGCAGCGAGCTGGGGCTACTGTTCTTTTTTTTTTTTTTTTTTTTTTTTTTGGTGATACGCGGGCCTCTCACTGTTGTGGCCTCTCCCGTTGTGGAGCACAGGCTCCGGACACGCAGGCTCAGCGGCTATGGCTCACGGGCCCAGCCGCTCCGCGGCATGTGGGATCTTCCCAGACCGGGGCACGAACCCGTGTCCCCTGCATCGGCAGGCGGACTGTCAACCACTGCGCCACCAGGGAAGCCCTGGGGCTACCCTTCATTGCGGTGAGTGGGCTTCTCATTGCGGTGGCTTCTCTTGCTGCAGAGCAGGGGCTCTAGGCGCGTGGGCTTCAGTAGTTGTGGCACGTGGGCTCGGTAGTTGTGGCTCGCGGACTCTAGAGCGTAGGCTCAGTAGTTGTGGCGCACGGGCTTAGTTGCTCCGCTGCATGTGGGATCTTCCCGGACCAGGGCTCGAACCTGTGTGCCCTGCATTGGCAGGCGGATTCTTAACCACTGAGCCACCAAGGAAGCCCCCGATGAGTTTTTAAAAATTAAAAAAAAGAAGGGCTTCCCTGGTGGCACAGTGGTTGGGAGTCCGCTTGCCGATGCAGGGGACACGGGTTCGTGCCGCGGTCTGGGAGGATCCCACATGCCGCGGAGCGCCTGGGCCTGTGAGCCATGGCCACTGAGCCTGCACGTCCGGAGCCTGTGCGCCACAACGGGAGAGGCCAGAACGGTGAGAGGCCCGTGTACCTCAAAAAAATAATCATAATAATAAAATTAAATTAAAAAAAAAGAGATTCCACTTGCTTTATGATTTTAAGAAGCCTCCTGTGTCTGCATCAGGGACCATTGGGGGAGGATAGAGGCTGGGGCAGCATCTGGGTGGGACATGGGCCAAGGTGGGGCCCATGAGTGGATGCGGGACATGTCTTGGTGGCTGAGAGATGGGCCATGGCCATAGGGTGTTCAAGAAGATTCAAGGGTAACTCGTGATTATGATGGGTGACTTGTCACACAGTTCTCTGGATGGGTGGGGCCACCATGACCTAGATGGGGAAGATTTGGGAGGAAGCACCACGATCTGGTGAATTCAGGTTCCACATGGCCCCCAGGGGGAGCCAGAGGAGGCAGCTTGTGGTTTGGGTCTGGGCTTGTGGGGGGCCTGGCTGGTTTTGGGGTGAAACAGACAAGAGAGGCCCTGAGGGGAGCAGTCGACAGCAGCTGCAGGGCCTTGGGCGGTGGATTCTTCAGCAGGCCCCGACTCCCAGGATCTAACCCGGCTGTTCCCCTCCGGGGTAGTGTAAGGTAAGGATGGGGGCTCTCAGAGCTGCAGGTGGGGAGCAGAGGGTCCTCCGGACCTCTCAGCGGCAGCGTTAATCAACCTGCCACTCCAGACTAATTGCTTCCCTCCCTGAGAGTCTGGAGTGGGGACAGAAGACCTGGCGGGAGGCCCTGGGTGGGGAAGTGATTGTGGGGAGGCTGAGAAGCTGTCTTTTGATTTGTCCATCTCTCCTGTCTCTGAGATCCTGATATGAGCTAGCTCTGGCTGCGACCCCAACTCCTGCCTCTAAGACAAACCCTAAATCTGTCCCTTGACTGATCCTAGCCCTCCCGTGGCCTCCAGCACCCCTAGATCACAATCCACACCCCTCACCGCAGCCCCCAAGTCCCCACGTGCCCTAGTCCCTGCCCTCCATCTCCTCTCACCTTCCTCTTCTCCCCTCACTCAACCTGCCTCAGCCTCACCAACCTTGTCGTAGCTGCTCCTTAAACCTGCCTCAGGGCCTTTGCACAGGCTGTGCCTTCTGTAGGAAATTCCCTTCTCCCAGCTCTCCCCATGGCTGGCTGCTTGTTTTCATCCATTCTTCAGCTCAAAAGTCACCTCCTCAGAGAAGCCCTCCCTGCCCAGCCTAGGCAGCCTCACTCACATTCACCCACCTCCAGAGGTTATCCTTTTTCTTGGTTTAATTTCTGTCTGCCCAGCCTGTGAGCATCCATGTTCCCAGGCCCAGCACAGTAGGCACTCCACGTGCAAGTGGAATCACTGATGCTGTAAACTGAGTGTTTGGAGGAGCATAATGTGGTCCCCACTTTGCAGAGGAGGAAGGTGCGACTTGGAGAGGGAACCAGCTGCCTGATCACACACCACATTAAACAGGGGGGCCAGGGATTGTCCTGGGCGGTTGGAGCAGCTGGGGGCTCAGCTCAATGGCAGGGGTTCAGAGCACAGACAAGGGTCCCAAAGACTCAGGTTCAAATCTTGCTCAACCATTCACCTTAAGGGAGAGGTAGCCTCTCCGGGCCTCAGTTTCCTCATCTGTAAACTGGGACTACCCTTATCTTTCTCCTCCTTCCACAGACAGCTGGGGCATGGCTAAATGAGTTAAAGCGTGTGGGACCTTGCCTGTTGCCGAGGCCCACCTCATACTGACTTCTCTCCAGCCACAAAATTTTAGCCCCCACCTTTTTTTACACAAGCATATAGAGTCCCAGAGAAGGTACCAGCCACTCAGGCATCAGCCCGGGATTCAGATCCAGCTCCTGCCCAGTTCCCCACTCACTACTGTCATTTTCTCCTGCCTCAGTTTCCCTGCCCCGAATGTCTGGCCTCACACCCTCCCCACCCTGGACTAAGGGCATCCAGGCCTCCTTTCCTTGGGCAATCAAAAACCTTGCATCCATTCCCAAAGGGTCCCTAGTGCCCTCCCTCCCCCATGCCCCCCACCCAGGTCCCCTGCTCCCAAAAGCAATGGCTGCAGCCCGGGGCTGGATACTTGGATCGAGTCTTAGTGGCCTTTATGGGCCTCAGTTCCCCCATCTGTAAGTGGGTTTCCAGGCAGCTCTGGGTGTTTCCAAGCCCTGGGACACCCCCTCCCCCATGGCCTGGACAAGGGTACCCCACTTCAGTCACAGCCCTCTCCCCACTGCTCACCTCGTTTAGCGGGAAGGAGAGCGCTGTCCTGCTGCGCCTCATAGCAGCATGAGTTGTCTCTGAACCTGGGGAGATGGACGTGAGACCTCTGGGCTCTGACAGCACTGCTATACTCCTGTGAGAGCCCCCCCTAGACAGGGAACCCACTCCCATACCCTGCATCCTCTCTTGGAGCCCGCAGATACTCAATCAAGGTAACCTGGGCCAGACCGCAGGCACCAGTGTGGGGCAACCACCCAGCCCTCTGCAGGGGCTTCCGTCTAAGGGCAGTGGGCTCGGTGCCCAGACATACTCCCCAAGCCCCCTCCCAACTCCCTGCCCAAGTCAGCAGCTTTGGAGCATCAGGACCCTCAGGAGGAAGTCCCCTGGCCCCATGGGAGATCCATTTAGCTCCCAGCCAAGCTCTGGAGGGTGCAGGGACCCCAGCTTTGGGGGGTGAGAACCCCCCAAACTCACACCAGCTCTGCGAGGCCTGGGTAGGCCTGACGCTCACTGCCACCACTGAGTCCTGCCTGAGTCCTGTGACCTCGCAGGCAGCGGGGGAGGGGAGGACTTAACCTGCCCAAGCGGCGGCCCAGGGTCCCCGCCCAAGTGGAGCCCCTTAACTGTCTGAGCGCCAGGCCTGAGCAGGATACACCCACATACTACCCTCAGGACCCAGCCGGGAGGTGGGGAGCAGAGCGACTGGAAGGGTGTGAGGGTGTCACCAAGAAGGTGTGAGAGAGAGTGGCCAGGAGCAAGTGACCACGTGTGTTTGCGGGGGGGGGGGGGGGGGGGAGTGAGGGGGGGAGGGGCGGGCCCAGAGCGAGCAGGTGTTCAGTTGAATTGTTCTTGTGTTTGCTTATGAGAGAGGGAGGGAGCCAGAGAGAGAAAAGGAGAGATGAGGAGAGAGATGGAGACAGAGACAGAGAAAGAGAAGCAGAGAGACAGAGAGGCAGAGAGAGGTGCAGTTTTGAGGTCAGAAAAGGAGGATTTTACCAGCTTGGGGTCTGGGACATGGGCTTCACAGCCAGAGCCCATGAGGTATGTCTTCAGGAGTTTGAAGATGGCCTTCAGGAGGTCCCTGGAGGCTCCGGGAAAGTTGCCCACCGTGCTCTGCTGCTCCAGGCAGATTGATGACCCTCTCTGGTCCTCTGGTCAACACTCTCTACAAACAGTGGGGGCTGGAGCTGCAGCAGGAACCTGGGGCCCCCAGGAGGGGCTGTGGGGTGAGGAGGGCTGTGGCCAAGGGAAAAGGGTTCATGTGACATTACCACTTCCCAAGCTGCCATGAGTTAATGTTTCACCAGACCTGCTGCCTGCCTGGGAGGCCCTGCTGTCCCCTCTGCCCCCAAGAATCATCAGAGCATGACCCTCCCCTGGGCGGGCTTCACCTCGATGTGCTGGGTAACTTTGACCCCCAGCCTCTCTGACCACCCATCTCACTGTGGGTTAAACTCAGCCTTGAGGGGGCAGCTCCAGGCCTGAGTTATGGCCAAGGCACATGGTCGAGACCCAGCCTGCAGCCTCGGTGTCCCAATCTGCTAGAGAAGTCTGGAAAGTCCCTGGGGGTGGAGTGGGTAGAAGGAAGAACCCACAGACCCACCAGGGTCCCCAGTCCCAGGCCTGCCCCTCCCCAAACTCAGTTTTCCATCCTGTACAATGGGAGGGAAGAGAGTGGACGCCCATGCTCAGACCCTGGGAAACAGAACTGAAACAATGGGAGTCGAGGAGGGGAGGGCATTTTGACTCCCTGTTCTCTGCATGCTTCTGGCCCTTTCCAGTGTCTATGCGTTTGCACAGGCTGTCCCTGCCTCCTGGTTACCCCTGCTGATCTGCCCTCCTAAAGATTTGAAAGAAGACCGGTCGGATTCTGGAACTTGCTGGCTGGAGACTCCCCCATGGTGTTCTGGCTAAAACTCACACTTCTTCCCATAGCCCACCTGGTGCCCCACAGATCCCTCCCTCACCCAGCTCTGACCCTGCTCACCTCTTTGTTGTTTCCCAAACACCCCTAGTTTTTCCTACCACAGGGCCTTTGTACTTGCCATGCCTGCTTCCTGGAACACCTTCCCTGGTTTCCCCCAGGGTGGCTCCTTCACCCTTTCAGGTCTTGGCACAAGTATCACCTTCCAGGGACTTCCCTGGGCAGTCCAGGGGTTAGGACTCTGCGTTCTCACTGCCGAAGGCCCGGGTTCAATCCCTGGTCAGGGAACTAAGATCCCACAAGCCACGTGGTGCACCTTCCAGAGAGACCTCCCTACCCTCTCTGCAAACCTGGACACATGGGACCCTGGGATCCAGCCACAACCCCAATCTGTGACTTTCTGGCCCTCAGCTATCTGAAATTATGTCACTTGATCCCCTGGCTGTCGTCAGTCTTTCCCCTTGAGGCTGTTGGCTCCGTAAGGGTGGAGAAATGGTCCCCACTGTGACCCCAGCACATAGTACGCACTCAAGAATGTTTGTCAAATGAATCCATGATTCAGGATGCCTCAGAGGAACAGCAGGGGCTTTATTCCCACAAGCCTTGCCCCTCTCCAGACACCCCAGCCCCATCCAAGCCCCCCATCCCAGCCTCTTGAGGATCACTCCAGTGTGTGATAGGCAGAGGATGACCTTCAGCTCACAAGCCCCTGAAGGAGGAACACACACAAGAGGTTGTTCAGGCACCAGTGGGCTTTGCAGCAGGGGCCTGCCCTGCTTGGGAGGGCAATCCCCCCAGCCTGGCCTCCCCCCAACCCCATGGATACCTCATCCAGCTTCTGGAACTCAGACACGCCTTTGTGGCAGCACCTCACGGCCATTATCACATATCAGATGAGCAAAACACACACCAGCAGACACACGGCCACCACCACACCTGGGTTCCTGTGCAACTTGGGGGCTCCAGTGTCACCTGGAGGGGAGCTCTGAGTCAGCCCTAGACCCCATCCCTTCTAAGGCTGAGACACCCACCAGGGCCCAGTGCCTTTTAAGTCCCCTCTCAGGAAGCTGTGCTTAATTCCCTCTCCAGTCTCTGCTGTAACCATTTTTTCAAGCACATTTTTATTCTTTTACTTTTGTTTTTCTTTTCCGTTCTTTTCTTTTTTCTTTTGAATATATTTTTCTACAAGCAATCAATTTTGTTCACTGTGTTTCCACAGCCATTGTTGGCCACTTCTGGGAGTTCTTGCAAAGTGAAAAAAATAATCCAACCTAGAACTCTGTTCCCAAATGCAGCGACTTTCTGAGGATACGTGCAAAATTTGACACTTCGTGAAGATGGTTTATATCCTGTGACTTTAAGCAAAATGTTATTACGCTTCGTGTTTGCATTCTTCTTTGCATGTTTTGGAGACAATGTATTATTTTGAATGACAGATTTTTCTAGACCCTCTGAAAATGCTTGGCCTCTATTGGATCCCTGGGGCCCTGTATGATCACACCCTGCAACTTCCTCACCCTCACTGCTCCCCACTAGTACCCCCACTCGCCCCATTCCAGCCATCTCACTCTTCTTCAGATGCACCAGGCGCAGTCCTACCTCAGGGCCTTTGCACTTGCTGTGCTCACTGCCTGGGCTGTTCTCTCCCTAGCTACCTGCGTGGTTCCCTCCTTTGCCTCCTTCAAACCAAGACCTTGGCTGAATAGTCTTTAAAAATTTCAAAACCTTTGCACTCACGTTCCAACCCCTTATCCTGCTCTACTTTGTTCTTTTATAAACAAATATGTAATTTACTTATAACCTGTCTCCCAACATAACTGTGTCTCACAGGACCCGACACAGGATAGGTGCTTAATAAAACGTGCTTGGAATGAAGAAGGTCTGAAGAGGTTTAGGTGATGCTGGGGTGGGAGAAGAGGTCCTTCGCAGCATATTCTTAGGACTGTGTCTCCCCCTGGTGGCCAATCTCAGAACTGCACCCTGGTATCCGCAACCATCCCCCATCTGCCCAAATGTCCCAATACTCACCAAGGTCAGAGGCCACGGATGTCCCGTCAGTGGTGGCCGAGGACACGGAGGAAGGCACCGTGCTGGGATTGGGGTGAGTGGGGCTCCGATGCAGGGTGGTCAAGGAGATGGAACTCAGGGGGCTAGAGTGGGAGGTGACGGTGTGCTCTGAACTGGGAGAGCCGGAGCTGGAGTGGGTGACTGTCTCTCTGCTTGTGAGGAGATGGGCTGCATGGTGGAGGTTGCCCCTGAATTTGAGGGGGTTATGGAACCTGCCTCTGAACTAGGGGTGCTAGGGTGAGGGGGTGGAGCCTGTCTCTGGGCTCTCTTGGCTGTTGTGGTTTTCCACTGAAGTAGGGGAGGGGTGGCTGGAGGGAGAAGTCAGAGATTAGGAAGTCAAGTTCTCCATCTCTGAGACTGTAACACCTGAAAAGAAAACACCATTGGGGCGCAGGGAGAAGATAATTAGGAACAAGGGCTTGTGACCCTGGCCCAGACTCCCCTCTGGATGCCTCTTTCCCTATTATGTCAGGTAGACGACACCCACGACTTAGGGACACTTGGAGGATTTAGTGCACCACGTGAGTGCTTAGTGGGAAACTGAGGTGCCCTTGTCTGAATTTCCTTATCTGAACTCCCACAGCCAGGGTTCCAGTTCAGGGTGGACCCTCCCTGCCCCTGACTCTTGCTTCAGGGGTCTAGAAACCTCTGGATATGGGGAATGGCTGCAACCCAAGCAGCATGCTGAGCAGCTCTTTTAAAACTTCTGGGACTCAGATTCCTTGTCTGTAAAATTGACATCACAGGAAGTCAGAGTCCCTGAGAGCTCACGCAGGTCTGGTACAAGGTGATGTTTGACGGCAGAGATCTACCTCTGAGCTCCCAAGGAGGATCAGCCCTAATCTGCTTCCCCAGGTACCTGGAAAGTCCCCATGGCTAAACTCAGAGTTTTATTGGGGGTACAGAGGCCTGGGCTCTAAGACTCTGGAACCCCCACTACCTTGCTCCAGGTGCTCCCCAGCTTCTACCCCATCCTAGACACGGAGCCCAGAGGCCAGGCTGAGGGTAGGTAAAGATTTCATGGGCTGCCCCCCCACACACACAATTACTTCCTTCCCAGTTCCAGGCTGCTGGGCACCTGAACTGCTTGCAAGTTCATTCATCAACCACTCCCTGCCCCCACCCCATCCACTCTGCCCTGGACCAGTCTTTGTGCTTCCTCCCCTGCCTCACCCCAAGCAGCAGAAATGCAGAAATAATATCTGGCACTGGCCCCAGGAGGGGGCAGGGTCCACATGCAGACCCTGTTTCTCTGTCCGGTTTCCCAGGCCCCACGGGGATGACAGGTGAGTCTAGAAGAGGCATGGTGCGCTGGCCTGACTTCATCCCCATTTTATTGGTGGGGAACTGAGGCTCAGAATTGTAGAGAGTCTGGCCCCAGGTGACTGGAAAGTGGAAAGAAGGCCCCTCAGAGACCTCCAAGGAGTCAAGGACTAAGAGTTCAGCCTCCCCAAAATGCCTCCCACCATTATTTGAGGAAGAATACAGATGAGAAGAGTTATCTGCTGAAATAAAGATGACTCAGGGGCCACAGTGGACCCCAAGCCAAGCTAGACCTCTGAGGAGTTGAACTTCTAAAGCAAACTGAGGAAAACTAGTGGGCCTGCAAGGAGGAGGTTGTTGAGGACATAAACTCTACTGAGTGCCTGGCGCAGAGCAGACACTCATGAGCGGCTGGAGAGTTGACCAGAAGGTAAAATGGGGCTGTTTCTATGCACTGTGCCAGGAGTTTGCTTTGCCCAGAGACTCCTGAACCAGGAGACTGGCATGAGCCAAGTCAGCTGGTTCGAATCTGGGTCTGGCACAGGCTGGGAGACTCGGCTTGCCTGAGCCTCAGTTTCCAGAGCTATGAAATGGGGATAAATGTGGTGCCTTCTGAGTGAAGCCCTTGTCTGCTATAAGAGTCTCACGTGTGGTGGCCTCCACTCTGATATTCCAGGTTTGGGGCTGGGACATGGGTCAGAGAGAGCGATGACTTCTCCACCCTGGGAACTGTCTTATAGGGGAGCAGAAAGAAATTGTCAGGCGCCAAGAACTTCTTCTGGGAGCCATAGATGCTCAGTGACCAGGAAGTGAGCCCTTCTCCCGCCCGCACCCCCATGGTCCTGGGGACCTCACACTTCTCCCTTTGGGGTCTGCCTAAGAAAAACTGAGATTTGAAACGGAACCTCAAACTGGGTATGAGGCATTCACCAGCCTCTCGCTGGCTCAGGCTATGCTGGGGTGGCAGAACTGGCAGCCTCGGGGCTGGGGGTGGGGGTGGAAGGGTGGTGGTGCTTCCACTGTTCTCACGACCTCCCCACCTTGCTTCTGGGAGAAGGAGCAGCCCTTCTGGGGGGAGGGATGGAGTGCCAGAGCAGCGTGGCCTAAGGGAGGAATCCAGATGCCGGGTGTGTGGCTAGGCCATATGCCCCCTCCAGCTTCCTGGAAGCTGGATCTCCTTCTTACCTGTTCTTACCTGTAGAGGTGACACTGGCAGTTCCGGAACCCCCACCAGGTTTCAGCAGCAGCAACAGAAGCGGCTGCGGCAGCTGGGAGCCCGCCATTCCTGCGTGGGGAGGGGGGACTGCGGGCTCCGCGCAGGTGTGTGGCCAGGTGCCTGCTCTTTACATCTGTGCACTCCCCTGCTGGCGGCGCGCGGAGCTGCTCAGGGGTGAGGCGGAGGCGGGGCTTCCGGACGCAGGGCCTCTGGGGGGCGCTACGGTTCACCAGGGGTGACATTCCTGACCCCCTCTCCACTTGGACCCCTCCACCTCTCCTAACAAACCCTCCTGATTCATGACCCTGAAGCCTTTACACTCTGCCTATCCCCTCAGGACACCCTCTGCCCCTTCTAGTTCCCCCTGGAGCCCCCATCTCTCTGTGCCCCCTCTATGGCTGCCCCAAACCCACGCTGTCACCCCCCTCTACCCCTCCTCTTGGCCAGGCTGCCCCCTCTCTCCCTCTCTGCCCTGTCCCTGATCCCACCAGTGGGAATGTCTGTGTACGGCTCTCTCTCACCCAGATTGGGGCCCCTTGGGGCTGGGCCCAGCATCCCCCCAAATCTGGATGTGGCTGGAACCCTCTAGTAGTTCCTGAATGAGGCACCCATGCATGCACCTGTAGGATTTTCCAGGGCCAAGGGACTCATGGTGGCCATTCTAGGCCAGGTCCCCAGACACTGGCTTCTGGAGTACCTCCATCTGGAACCGACGATGCTGCCCTGCTAGCCGTGGATGAATATGATGGTACGTATGAGGCCACGCTGGCAGCCCTGACCTCCGGGAAAGGCTTGGGGTCCCCATCCCAGCCACAGACCCTAGGTGCCAACTGCATGGTTGGAAGTTTTGGGCCCCTCCTGTTCAGGATGTTCCAGATCCCTCTCATTTTCCCTCGCACCATGCCTGAGACACCCCCGTAAGCATAGGTAGACCAGGACCCAGACTGTGGAGGGCTTTATTCATTAGAACCAAAGAGCCACATGGCTCCTCCCCTGGTGTTCCCCCACTGGTAAGCCAAGGTCCTAGACACCTGGCCATTGCACGTGCTGTGAGTTGTCCCACGCCGCTGGTCCCAAGAGCGCATCCGTGGTGAGAGAGGCCCGGGTGCAATGGCCGCGCCAGGTGGCTTGAAGCATCTTGGCTGCTAACTGCTGCTGCTTCAGCTGGCAGCGTACAGCGAAGCCCCTCCAGGCTGACTGGATGGCCGTGGCTGCCTTGCTCTGGTGATGGGGTTGCCAGGGGCTCTGGGGGTTTGACCGGGTGATGCAGCCCCGTGGCATGCCGGCCTGGCCTGCAGCACCCTGGCCCGTGCCATGCAGCACCCGGGTGGGCAGGGTATGGCCGCATATGTGGCATGTGCGGGAGCTGGAACCCACAAGCATCACCACGATGGGTGGGCTCCCCAGCCCGGAGCTCAGTGACTGGCAGAGACTACAGACACGTGGGTGGCAGGACTGGAAGCAGTGGTGATCAGACGTGGTCCTGGCCCCGCTGCCCGTCTCAGCCCACATGCCTGGGAGCAGCATTTGCTGGGTGCAGCTCCGGCGGATGCAGAAGCCTCGCCATGCAGCCTGGACGACTGTGGCGGCTCTGCAGAGCCGGGCCAGGTCCCGCCGTGCACGGTAGCCACGCCAGGCAGCCTGGATGGTGATGGCCCACTGATGCCACACCTTGATGGTACGGCGCACCAGGAAGCCACGTGTACACGCCTGGATGATGACCACCGCATGGATGATTATCTCCTCCACAGCCTGCGCCGACGACGTCACCAGCTCCCCCGGCTGTCTGGGATCCACTGCCACCATGACATCCCACGCGCCACCAGGGGCCGCAGTGCCGTTTCTGGGCCCGACCGCTACACTGGGGACGGCAGAGTTCCACACTTGGCTGCCAGACACGCCATTGTCCTCAGGACCCTGGAGTAGAGCGGGAGTCAGGGACGCCCCGTGACTGTCTGCAGGAGCCACGGAGCTAAGGGAATTCCGAGACACCAGAGGCGACTCCTGGTTAAAAAGGGGCCGCCGGGAACCACTCGGTGAAGACTCATAACCCAGAGACACCCTCCGAACCCCCGGATTCAGCCTAGGGAAGACCATCCGTTGTGCCACCTCCCCAGTGTGGATTGTTGGCGCTATGGCCAGCGGTGCACCTGTGAGGACCTGGGGGCATCCTTCTGCTCCTGATGGGCGGGGCCAAGTCCCAGCCACAGAATTGTCCGGCATTTGTGGGAAAGGGACATCATGCGTGGCCCTGAAGGATTTTCTAGGGCCAAGGAACTCATGGCCATCCTGAATCAGACCCCCGGACACTGGCTTCTGGAGCGCGCTGGATGCCACCCCTCTAACCAGGGGTGGATGCAGTGGCACATGGGAGGCCACGCTGGTGGCCCCTGACTTCCGGGAAGTGCTTGGGGGTCCCCATCCCAGCCACAGACCCTGGGTGTAAACCGGTTGCCATAGTACTGCCATGGGCCAGCTTGGGTGACCCTGAGATGACAGTAGAAGCCATCGTCCCATGGGAATGGCTCCGGGACATGTGAGCCACCGAGGGGCTCTGGGGCATAATGTGAGCCTCCAAAGCCTTTTGATAAGCCGAGGGGCTCTGGGGCACAACATAAACCATGGAGGGGCTCCGGGGTACAGTGTGAGACACTGATGTCTGTTGATGAGCCAAAGTGCCCTTGACAGACCCTGTCTGCGCACCGGGGACCCCACCAGCAGCCACAAGGTGGGAACTGGGGGCCCCCCAATTGCTGGCTGACCTCTGATGCAGAGTTGGGGTGCCACCACGGGCCATGGAGTGCTTGGCAAAACTCGGGGACTGTAGAGGGACAGAGGCCATGCCACTGGTCATAGACATAGCTTAGCTGGGAGCCACCTCCTCCAAGAGCGACATTTGGTCTTTGGGAAGAGTCTCGTCCTCTGCAGGGGACTCTTGACTGTGGTCGATGTCAGTTGCCAGGGGACTAGGGGACATCCACGGGGTTGCCTCAAGGACCTCGGACTCCCAGTTGGATATGGACCCCTGGGGCAAAGTCTTGTCCAGGTCCTCTGGCTTTATCACAGTCTGGTGGCCTGTGGTCTCAAACGGCATCATCCCAAGAGCTTGGCTCAACTGTGAGGCTCTTTGCAGAGCCGTAGGCACTTGGTACACTCCCTTGGCTGTGCCATTAGCTTCCTGGAGATGAGCTTGAGCCAGGCCAGGGGTACGGGATGCCTGGAAGGAGGCTGTGGATGCTTCTCCCGCCAGGGCTCCGTGATATTTGACGAGGAGAGATCCCAATCAGCATGGACCCTTGGGGCAGGCTCTGGGCCACGCCTCCAACTGTGGAGGGTGGACCAGCTGTACTAGCCATGGACTCCAGAACTAGGTTCTGATCCAGTCCCCCAGGCATAGATGCTGGGTCCACACTAGAGGCCACAGGACAAGGAGGGATACTTGAGCCCACCCCACTTGCCGCTGAACCTAGGAGCAGGCTTGGAGCAGTTAGACTAGCTGAGGGTCTTACAGAGAGACCTTGCCTCTTCCCACCAGCACCGGATGCTGCATTCAGGCTGGGGGACACTGCAGTTGTGACAGAACTCAGAGGCAGGGTTCTGGCCATGCCACTGGCCCCAGAACCTGGAGGAAGGCCCTGACTCATGCCACTGATCACAGACCCTGGGGAAAGGCCCTGGCCCATGCCACTGATCACGGACCCTGGGGAAAGGCCCTGGCCCGTGCCACTGATCACGGACCCTGGGGAAAGGCCCTGGCCCGTGCCACTGATCACGGACCCTGGGGAAAGGCCCTGGCCCGTGCCACTGATCACGGACCCTGGGGAAAGGCCCTGGCCCGTGCCACTGATCACGGACCCTGGGGAAAGGCCCTGGCCCATGCCATTGATTATGGACCCTGGGGAAAGGCCCTGGCCCATGCCACTGATCACGAACCCTGGGGGAAGGGTCTGAACCACACCACTGACCATATAACCTGGTGGAAGGCTGGGGCCACACAACTCATCATGGACCCTTGAGGAAGGCTCTGGCCCACACCCCTGATCATGGACCCTGGGGAAAGACTAGGGGTCATACCACCAGCCCTAGTACCTGGGGCCACAGCTGTGGTCATCCTACTGGCTACAGAACCTGGCACCACACCACTGGCCATGCCCATCCCAGGCTCCTGGCTGACAGCATCTGCTTGTTGGTAACTGGATTTGGAGATTGTGAACACAGAAGGATACTGTTGGTCCAAAGATATTGGGAGATCGACATTGACCTGAGATATGCCGGGGCCCACATTGGTGAGGGAAAACTTGGATGAACTCACATCCAATCCACCGGGCACTGAAGCTGGAGAGAAGCCAGGTCCCGCCTCTGAGGCTGGTTCATGAATCAAGGGGGCACCAGCCACAGAGGCCCAGGGATGTAATGGGGGCCATGCCCCCGGTCACTTGAGATTGGCTTGGGCCCATACCAGTCACCACACTTCTCCACCCCATACTCCCTGACATGCCAGGGGATACAGGTACCCGAGACATACTTAGGAACATACCAGCAGCCAAGGTCCCCGGAGGCACGTTTGGAAGCATGCCAGCAGCCATGGTGCCCTGGGACATGCTTGTAGCCATGCCCCTGAACAGAATCCCCTGAGATATACTAGTTCCCTGGCCCAGACAAGAGTCCTCTCCACTGGCCACAGATGCCTGGTAGAGACTTGGAGCTGAAACAGTGACAGCAGACTGTTCAGTTATGCTTGGGTGCCTCCCACTAATACTGGATGGCTGATGAAACCCAAGGGCCACCTTGCTGAACTCAGGGGCCTGGGGATTTGGGGTCACCCCACTAACCATCAGAGGATCTTGACATGGGTCCACCCTAGTAGACACAGTTGGCTGGCTCAGACCCCGGCCCATGCTGTTAGCCACTGATGGATACGGTGCACACGAGGTGACTTCAATGGCAAAAGATGAATGACGCTGACTGGGAGCCACTGCATTCACCCTTGATGAGAGTAGACTTGAACCCACGCTACGGGCCCAACTTGGCTGACAGAGTGCACAACCCATGCCACTAATCACAGATGGCTGGGCCAGGCTGGGCATCCCCCTACTTGCCACAGATGGCTGGGCCAGGCTGGAGAACACCACACCAGCCATAGATGGCTGGCCTAGGCTGGGGGCCACCACAGAAGCCACAGGAGGTTGGCCTAAGCTAGGAGCCATCCCACTGGCGAAGGATGGCTGGGCTAGGCAGGGGTTTACTCCAATGGTCAAAGATGGCTGGCCTAGGCTAGGGGCCACCCCAATGGTCATAGGTGACTGGGCTAGACTGGGGGCCACCCCACCAACCCTACATGTCTGGCCTAGGCTGGGGGTCATCCCATCAGTCATAGGTGGCTGGCTTGGGCTAGGGGCCCTGCCACAAGTCACAGGCAGCTGGGCTAAGCTGGGGGCCACCCCACTGATCACAGGTGGCTGCGCAATGCCGGGTGCCACCCTGGTGGTCATAGATGGCTGGGCTAGGCTCAGGGCCACCCCACTGGTCACAGGTGTCTGGGCAAGGCTGGCGGTCACCCCACTGGTCACACGTGGCTGAGGTAGGCTGGGGGTCCCCCCACAAGTCACAGGCAGCTGGGCTAAGCTAGGGGCCACCCCACTGTTCACAGGTGGCTGGGCAAGGCTGGGGGCCACCCCAGTGGTCATAGATGGCCGGGTTAGGCCCAGGGCCACCCCACCAGTCACAGGTGGTTGGGCTAAGCTGGGGGCCACCACACCGGCCATGGATGGCTGGGCTAGGCTGAGAGCCACCCTACAGGCCATTAATGGCTGTGCAAAGCTGGGGACCACCCCATCAGTCACCAATGGCTGAGCTAGGCTAGGGGCCACCCTATTGGTCCTGGATGTCTGGCTTAGGGTGGGAGTCATCTTACTGGCCACAGATGGCTCAGATAGGCTGGCGATCACTCTACTGGCCATAGAGAGCTGGTCTGGGTCTGGGGAGACCTTACTGGCTACTGTAGGCTGGGATAGGCATGGGGTCAACCTACCGGCCACAGATGGCCACCAATAGACCATAGGGACCACATTACTCAAAGGCAGACTTCTGGTCAACCCAGTCCTGTAGGGTTTCTGGGACAATCCTTCAGATTCATGGAGCTTTGGCCTGAGGACATATCTCCCGCATCATCTGAGCCCCAGGGGACACTCAAGGTCACGCGACTGGCCACTGAACTGTGATGCAGAATGGGGATCAGTTCTGAGGCTGCAGGAGACTGGTCGTGGAGGTTTGGGGTCATGTGCCTACGGCCTGCTCTCTCAGTCTCTTCCATGTTCCCAGGCCCCTGGGACCTCTCCACAGGCACCCCAGAGAGGAGAGGATCTAGATGAAGCTCCCTGTCCAAGCTGGCTTCCCAGGACTACTCCCCCACCAGGTCAACAGCGGTCATGCTGGCCACAGACTTGGTGGAAAGGCTGAGTGAACTGCAGCTGCGCGGTGAGCTCTGGGAATTGCTCACATTGGGGCCATAGTCTGTGGAGCCCTGGGAGAAGCTTCTGGCCAGGTCACTGTCTGGACCCTGTGGCAAAGTGGGCACCAGTTCATTAAGTATATGGCTAGTCACCAGCTCCTGTGGGCAGTGAACACTGGAAATGGTGCCCCGTGTTTGATTTTTCTCCTGCCCAGGGATGGCTGTACGGGGAAGGGTGGGCGCCAGCCTACTGCCTGGGGAGGCTTGGAACAGACTGGGATCAGCCTGAGTCTTGAGGGCCCAGCGATGACCAGGAGCCATGGAGCCGGGCCAGAGATCTGGGGTTATGACACAGGCCTTGGGGGCCTGTGGTTGTGCTTTGCTCACCATGGAGGCATGTGGTGGACTTGGGGTCACCTTGTTGGTCATCTCCCTAGTGCCCACGGAGGCTCGTTTATGATCTGGGGACCGAGTTCTCTGCATGGTCTCCTCGGGGACCATAGATGGCTGTTGTGGACCTCTGGCCACTGAGGGTCGACACACACCGGGAGGTACCCTGCTGACCCCGGAGGGATGACACCCGCAAGCCGACCCCGCATAGGCGGCGGCACACTGGTAGGAGTGGGTGTCCCTCCCACGACCTGTAGTGCTGGGAAGCTTGCCCGGTGCCACTACCCTGCCCTCCCCCGACGACACCCATGGACGTGGGGCCGCCCTGCTGACCTCGTGTGGATTGTGGGCGCTTGGGGTCATGCTGCCACTGGCCAATGATGGCCGGCTCATGCTTGGGTTCACGCCGTTGGCAATGAGTGGCTGCCATAGACTGGGGGGTGGCTGCTGGTGGGGCGAGTTGGGCAAATTGGGGTCCACATCACTCACCATGGGACTGAGATCTGAGGCCAGTTCACTAGCCCTTGGGTGCAGGCACACATTTGCCTCACGGACCTTAGGGGTCAGGTACAGATTTAGGGTGTCTCTGCTGGGTCCCATCTCCTGTGACAGAGTGGGGTCCAGGGCAGCAATCAGGGGATACTGATGAATGGTCAAGGGGTCAAGGAGTCCAGCAGTCAAGGAGGCACCCACAGAGACCACCGATGAGCAGGGTGACCCCCCGAGCATGGCTCCATCCCCCACCTCTTCCAAGAGCCTGGAGGGCCAGCCTGTGATGAAACCCTCCGAGGCCCCACCCCAGTGAACCCTGACCTTGCTGGGCTGTAATCTCATGGGGCCCAGGGTGGGACCCCATGCAGCCAACGGGCTCCCCCTACAGTCCACCTCCACTGGGGTCGGCATCACAGTCACCCCGCTTCCCGCCGTTTTCACGGCAGCCTTGGGGAGGACGACTCCAGACCTCAGGGCCACCTGAGAAAAAGACTGGCTGAGGACTGCGCCCAGCTCACCCTGACACAGGGCCTGGTTCAAGGTGGCCCGCTCCCCCTCCATCAGGGCCTTGCTGAGCACGTCCGCCAGTCTGCCCTGAATGGCCTTAGTGAGCTCTGCCCACAGCTCACCCCGGGCCAGGGCGCAGGACAGGCTGGCGGCCAGCTTGCCCCAGGACAGCGCCTTCACCAGCGCCGTGCCCAGGATGCCCTGGGGCAGGGCCTTGGCCATCGTGGCTCCCGAGACCTCTTTGGACAGGGCCGCCCTCACTTCCCCCTGGGAGAGGGCTTTTGCCAGCAGGGCGCGGAGGTTCTCCTGGGAGCCCAGCAGGGCAGCCAGCTCAGCACATAGGGAAGCGAGCTGGGAGGCTGCCAGCTCCTCCTGGCAGGGCGGGGCGGGGCTGGGCTGCTTGTTGACAGCTGGGCCCTGTCCCCCCAGGATTCGACATTGCATGTGGTGTGTCCAGCAGAGGCCAGCAGAGGCACCAGCGTGTTCTGGCTCTCAGAGGCCCCCTGGCGTGGGCCCTGGGTGGCCTTGCCCTGCACGTAGCTCTGGGACAGGAGCTGGGTCAATCTGTCCTCTGGCTTGGCTCGGGGCAGAGCGCCAATGTGCTGGCAGGGCTGGGTGGAGGCCTTGAACTCGACTAGGAGTGGCTGGGACTGGGTCTTGCTGCTGAGCTCGGCGGCCTGCCGGGCTGCATGGAAGCTCTTGGCTGTTTCTGTGGCCAGATGTGTCTGGGACTGTGCCTGGGTCAGCTCGGTGGGCAGATGTGCCTGGGACTGCACCTTGGACAGATGTGATTGGGCTAGGGCTGTGGTCAGCTCAGGGGGTGGATGTCCTTGGGACGGGCCCTTGGTCAGCTTGGTAGAAACATGTGCCTAGGACGGGGGTTTGGTCAGCTCGGCCAGCAGACGTGCCTGGGGCAAGCCTGTGGTTGAACACGGGGCCGGTACCCAGATGTGCCACAGCTGTTTCTATAGGCTCACATACCTGGGATAGGGCCTTCACGACATCCGTCCTCAGGTGTGCCTGCTTGCTCCCGTCCTCCGCCACTTTTGACCAGGACGAAACCACGGGCACTTCCATGGCCTCACTGATGTTAGGTGCTGTTTCTGTTTTCACCCGTTTCTGGGAGAAGTCCTTGATTTTCTCACCTTCCGAAGGAGGCCTGGCTGTAGCCTTGGGATCCCCAGCCCCCAGATGTGATGGGGGGAAGCATTTCATTTTTCCCTTAGTCAAGTACGAGTGGGGTGAGACCGTGGTCACCCCTGCTGCCTGCCTCGCGTTCACCACAGCCTTGGCCTTTGGTCCACTTAGACACGTGTGGGATGAGGTGTCGGGAATTCCAGCTGCCGCCAATGCTGAAGATGGAGGTTTGAGATTTCCAGCTGCTGGAGGGGGCAGGCACAGGGTCCTGAGGATGGCGGCTACCGAGCGTAACTGAGCTGGGGTCTTGGTTACCATGGCCGCCAGGCGTGTCTGGGCAGGAGGACCTTTGGTCACCGAGACGCCTTGGAGTGTCTGATGAGATGGGGTCTTGGTCATCGTGGCTGCAGGGCGTGTCTGCGTTGGAGACTTGAACATTGAGGGCAACAGGCATAACTGGGGTGGAGTCTTGGCCATCATGGCTGCTGGTCGTGTCCGGGGTGAAGTGTTGGTCATCGAGGCTGATGGTCTCATTTGAACTGAGGTCTTGGTCACCGGGGTCGCTGGGCAGGGCTGGGGTGGGGTTTTGGTTATTGTTATCGCGGGCACTGGGCACGGCTGGGATTGGATCTTGTTCATCGTGGCCGCTAGGCATGACTGGAGTGGGGTCTTGGTCACTGTGGCTTGTGGGCACGTCTGGGCTGGGGTCTTGGTTATCATAGGTGCTGGGCCTGTCTGTGGTGGCCCTTCGAGGACCTCTGCTTCCATGTGGGCCTGGGTCTGGCTCTTGAGCTGTCCTTGAACTGCCTGGGCACATCTTCCGGATGGTGGTGGCCCCGGGGCTCCTGCCTTGTTAGCTTTGGCGGTTACTTGCTTGGTCTTCATCGTGTCCCCCTCTCCGTGGACAAGGCAGGCATTTCTGACAGTTCTTGTCAGCAGGCATGGGCGGCACTTCGCCTCTGGACTCACAGGACACGGAAGTCTGATGGCAGCGGTCTGGTGTGGAAGGAAGGCGACGCTGGGGCCTCCGACAGAGCACGTACCCGGCTGTGACATGCCCTGGGACTGCAGCAAGGCCAGCTGGTGGGTACAAGCGGCCAGGCCGTTGGAGGAAGGAAACTGGGTCTCCTTGCTCACCAAGGTGGGCTGGGCCAGAAGGGACTTGCCCTCTTCCAGATGCTGGAACCGCACCTGCTGGGGCGAGTGGTAAGGGATGTCCCCCTCCTCCACCTTCGCTTTTTTCTCCACCGTCTTGCCAGACTGGAGGAGGCACCTGGTGTTGAAGCGTCGCCAGGCCTCCTGGATGGCCTTGGTCACCATTATCTGAGAGATTAGCTTCTGCCGGAGCCGGTAGCCCCTCCAGTTGGCTTGGATGAGGGTGGCTGCATGGGACAGCATCATGTCCATTTCGTCCACCAGGACATTCTTGAAGGCCTGGCTCTCCACCACAGCCCGGAGGCATGGGATATGATGAGCCACCGTCTTGTCCTTGTCTGGCTGTTGCAGAAGGGTCTCCTTGGATGCAGGTGGCTCATGCCGGGGCTGTGGATGCAGTGTCCCTGCTTTGCCTTGGAGACTGGGGACGGGCTGATAGGAGCTCTTCCCACTGGGTGACACCTGTAGCTGCAGACGCAGTGTCCCCACTTTGTCTTGAAGGTTGGGGACGGCTGATAGGAGCTCTGCCCACTGGGTGACACCTGTAGCTGTGTTGCTTGCTGCATTGTCTTGGTTCCTAGGCGGCTCAGCTCTGCCTGTGGGGGGTTATAGGGAAGTAAGTGGTCAGGGAGCAGTGTAATGTACACACGAGGCCTCCTGGCTGGGGCAGGCACTCACCCCAGAACCTACATCTTCTTGCTCCTGGCACCTTGCAATCTTCCTCCTCTCCTTTGCAGGCCCTCTCTCTCCCAGCCACATGCCCAGGTGGCCTTTGGTACCCATGTCTCCCTCATCATCCTATGGCTACTTCAACACCAGCACACAGGGCACGTTCTCACCTGAATGTCTGACCACCTATCTGCTTTTCGACCTTCTTCTGTATCTGGAACATACTGTGAGCACAGCACTGATCACAGTATTCTGGAAATATCCTGTTTGTGTGTGCGTGCGCCTGGTGTTATTATTTGCTTTTCTCCATCAACTGTGAATTCCTAGAGGGCGGGAACCAAGTCTGAGTCACTTCTGTGGCCCTATCTCAGTCACAGGGCTTGGCTCCGAGTTTTGAACAGGTATTGGCTGGGTGGCTAGCTTGACCAATAAATGAGTGGATGAGTGGACTGAAAGTTGGATGGATAGATGGTCTCATGGCTAGATACTGAATGGATAAATCAGTGGACGAATGAATGCTGGATGGGCTGGAGGAATGGATGAAGGGTAGGGTTGCAAATGGATGAGTAAATGAAGTTGACGAATGAATTGAACAGATAAGTAAATAAGGAAATGGACACATGGATGGGTGGATGAGTGAGTAAACAGATAAATGGATGGATGTGTGGGTGGATGGAGGAATGGATGGATGGAGGAATGGATGGATGGATAGATGAGTAGGTGGGTGGATGGATAGATGCGTGGATGGGTGGGTGGGTGGCGGGATATATGGATAGATGGAGGCAGGGAGGATAGATGGGTGGGCAGATGGATGGATGAAACCTGAGTAGATAAATGTGTGTGAATGAAGAAAGCTGAAGGAATTGGTAAAGAGATCAATGAATAGGAGGTGGACTGATGAATGGATGGATGGATCAGTGAATGAATGGGGGATAACGTAGATGATGGATAGATCAATGACAGATGGAAGGGTGGTAGAGGGAAGAATGAGGGGATGACTGGCTTTCACAAGTACTTTGACTACCTGCTGAAGACAGAACCAACTGACCTTCCTGATGACTCATGAGGAACCAGTCCTCAGTACAATCTAGCTCTCTCTTACTCATGAGCAGTTAGGGCTGTCTCCCAGTGGGAACGAGGCCAAGGCTGTCTTATCTTTAGGTTGTCTCAGTTTCATGGCAGAGCCTAGCCTAGGTTGGAGGCCTGGCACAGATCTTCACGCCACCTCCAGAATGGCGCTGGGATCTTTCTTGTCTCTGGATTTCAAGTGTTTCAATAGTACACTCAATTGTCTTTCAAGTTGCTGAGGTAAATGAAGTCTTTTTAAATGTTAATGTTAAGTAAATAAATAAATCTTAGTCCATCTGCTGTTCAAAAAAAAAGAAAAAGAAGTACTTTGATGCAGAGAGAGTTCAGACACTGTCAAGCAGCCCTGATGTATAACCTGGAGCATAAGACACTTACTTTGCAGAAGTACCCCCTTCTGGCTGGACCAGTCAGACTTCATACCTTGGAGGGTCACAGACCTGGAGGAAAAGCAGGAAGAGAAGGTGCAATCTCAGAAGCCAGCTTGCCAGAGGAAGCAGCCTTCATCCCTTCATCCCATGCATTGTGCAGCTACACTGCCCTGGGTTGGCTCTGTCCCCAAGACCAAAACGAAAAGAGATGTTAAAAGCAAAAAAACTAAATTCTTTTTTAAAAATACAACTTTTTTTTTTTTTTTCTCTTTGCAAATCTCGCTCATTCAGAGGTAAAACTAGAGAAATACCAGTTAGGCCAAAGGGTAGGATAAAGCCACCATCAAAAATTGGCACTTCTGGGGCTTCCCTGGTGGCGCAGTGGTTGAGAATCTGCCTGCTGATGCAGGGGACACGCGTTCGAGCCCTGGTCTGGGAGGATCCCACATGGTGCGGAGCAACTGGGCCCGTGAGCCACAACTACTGAGCCTGCGCGTCTGGAGCCTGTGCTCCGCAACAAGAGAGGCCGCCATAGTGAGAGGCCCGCACACCGCGATGAAGAGTGGCCCCCGCTTGCCACAACTAGAGAGAGCCCTCGCACAGAAACGAAGATGCAACACAGCAAAAATAAATAAATTAATTAATAAACTCCTACCCACAACATCTTTTTTAAAAAAAACAAAAACAAGGCACTTCTGGGCTTCCCTGGTGGCACAGTGGTTAAGAATCTGCCTGCCAATGCAGGAGACATGGGTTCGAGCCCTGGTCCGGGAAGATCCCACATGCCACGGAGCAACTAAGCCCATACGCCACAACTACTGAGTCTGCGCTCTAGAGCCCGTGAGCCACAACTACTGAGCCCGCATGCCACAGCTACTGAAGCCCGTGTGCCTAGAACCCATGCTCCACAACAAGAGAAGCCATCGCAGTGAGAAGCCTGCACACCGCAACAAAGAGTAGACCCCGCTTGCCACAACTAGAGAAAGCCCGTGTGCAGTAACTAAGACCCAATGCACCCAAAAATAAATAACTTAATTAATTTTTTTAAGAACTGGCACTTCTGCTACAATTGTCAGTGAATCTCCTCCATACACATGTTTTTGGATTTAAAAAAAAAAAAAAGATGAATGTGCAAGGAAGTCTATTCCAGTGGGGTTTTTTTTTGAATTTTTATTGAAATATAGTTGATTTACAATGCTGTCTTAGTTTCAGGTGTATAGAGAAGTGATTCAGTTATACATACATAAATATATATACATATATATACATATATGTTCCTTTTTTACATTCTCTTCCGTTATAGGTTATTACAAGGTATTCAGTATAGTTCCCTGTGCTATACTGTAGGCCCTTGTTGGTTATCTATTTTACATATATCCAGTGTTATTTTGTACCTAAAAACAAAACTGGAAATAACCAAGAAGGTGATTGCTAGGGGGCAGTTACAAATGCATAAAGAAAAGTACTCAAGGATGTTCATCTCTATACTTTTTAGAAGAGTCAAAACTGGAAACAACCCAAATGGTGATTTAAATTAATCAATTGAATAGTCATACAGTGGTATACTATCCAGCCATTAGAAATGGTGTCCAGACCCACAAGAATGGCTAAAATTTAAAAGGTGAATATGTCACAACCACTTGCAGAAACGATCCATATCTTGAAGGGAACTCAACAATTCCACCCTGACAAATATACTCAAGAGGTCCAAGTGTTTATACTCACCCCAAACCAGAAAGCACCCAAATGCCCATCAACAGAATAATGAATATCAAGTGTATATTCATCAATATATTAATATGAACGAATAGGAATAGAAATACTGACTTATTTATACCCGTTCAACACATCAATGAGAATGAGGTCAGCACTATAGAGAAATCTCACATACATTGTTTTGAGTGAAAGAAGCTGAACATAAAAGAGGACAGATTGGTTATTCCAATTATAGGACATTTAAAAGGAACAGAAGAAATTAAGGTCTGCTATTAAAAGTCTGGACAGGGCTTCCCTGATGGCGCAGTGGTTGAGAGTCCGCCTGCCGATGCAGGGGACACGGGTTCGTGCCCCGGTCTGGGAAGATCCCACATGCCGCGGCGCGGCTGGGCCCGTGAGCCATGGCCGCTGAGCCTGCGCGTCCGGAGCCTGTGCTCTGCAACGGGAGAGGCCACAACAGTGAGAGGCCCGCGTACCGCAAAAAAAAAAAAAAAAAAAGAGTAGCCCCCGCTCACCACAACTAGAGAAAGCCCACGCACGGCAACGAAGACCCAACACAGCCTAAATTAATTAATTAATTTAAAAAATAATCATAAAAAATAAAAAATAGCCCAGGACTTCCCTGGTAGCGCAGTGGTTAAGAATTCGCCTGCTAATGCAGGGGACACTGGTTCAATCCCTGGTCCAGGAAGATCTCACATGCCATGGAGCAACTAAGCCCATTTGCCACAACTACTGAAGCCCGTGTGCCTAGAGACAATGCTCCGCAACAAGAGAAGCCGCCTCAATGAGAAGCCTGGGCACTGCAACGAAGAGTAGCCCCTGCTCACAGCAACTAGAGAAAGCCTGCATGCAGCAATGAAGACCCAACGCAGCCCAAAAAAAGGATATAGAAAAAATGAGGGAGTTTGGCCTTTTAGTCAAGGTGGCAGAATGATGTGATGTGGGAACCTGACCCCCTTCACTCCAACATAGAAATAACAGATAGAATATTTTAAAACAATGTTACCACATGGTGATCCTTTTTTAATGTATAGAAATATCAGATCACTACATTGTACGCCAGCAACTAATGTAGGTCAATTATACTGCAAAAACAAACAAACCAACCCATAGAAAAAGAGATCAGATTTGTGGTCACCAGAAGGGGTAGGGATGGGGGCAGGGGAATTGCATGAAGGCAGTCAAAAGGTACACACTTCCAGTTATAAGATAAATAAGTACTAGGGATATAATGTACAACATGATTAAAATAATTCAAACTGGGGCTTCCCTGGTGGCGCAGTGGTTGAGAGTTCGCCTGCCGATGCAGGGGACACGGGTTCGCGCCCCGGTCCGGGAAGATCCCACATGCCACGGAGCGGCTGGGCCCGTGAGCCATGGCCGCTGAGCCTGTGCGTCCGGAGCCTGTGCTCCTCAACGGGAGAGGCCACAACAGTGAGAGGCCCGCATACCGCAAAAAAATAATAAAATAAAATAATAATAATAATTCAAACTGCTGTATGTTATATATGCCATATGTTTGTTAAGAAAGTAAATTCTGAGTTATCATCACAAGGAAACAATTTTTTTCTTTTTCTTAAATTTTGTATCTATATGACATGATGAATGTTCACTAAACTTATTGCAGTCATCATTTTATGATATACCTAAGTCAAGTCATGCTGTACATACACCTTAAACTTATACAGTGCTGTATGTCAATTATATCTTAATACAACTGGGGAAAAACGTTTTTGAAAAAAGAAAAGAATGAGACTTCAAAAACAAACTCATAGAAAAAGTGAGAATAAAACCCTTGGAATTTCCTTTTTAAAAAAGAAAAAAAGGAAGGAAAAAAGGAAAATGTTACCACAATCTAGCTCTCACCAACAGATAAGATGCAAACATACTAAAAACGTGACCACTTATCAGAATAATAATACTATACCCAAGTGCTATTTATTCCAAAGATGTAAAAATAGTTCAATTTCTAAATATTCCCAAGGTAATTCATTACATCTAGAAATCCAGAAGATAGCCATATGATTTTTCAAAAAGGGCCAAAGCATTTTGGCCAAAGCATTTTATCAATTCCAATAGCTATTTCTAATAAACATTTTTAAAAATAGATAGGATAGTATCTAAAATTGGTAAGTCTAACTACAAAACCACAGCAAATGTCATTTTAAATGGTGAAATACTGAAGTCATTTTTGTTAAAGAAAGGAGAAAGATGTTGCCCCACCCTTGCTGCGGGTATCATTATTTTTGGTGGTTACAGCAAAAACAAGATGACAAGGACTTGAATAATCAGTGTAAATGTTTGAAAAGAAGAGCTCAGCAGGAATTGTCAACCTAGAAGACCCAAGAGATTCTAATTTTCTAATTTCCTAAGGCACATGGCTGCATACAAAAACCCATAGCTCTTCTGTATTTGAGGTAAAACCAGCTGGAAATGGAAATGAGAAAAAAATACTATTCATTCATAGTGATGTCCGAAACTATACAATTCAGGGAATTCCCTGGCGGTCCAGTAGTTCGGACTCCATGCTCTCACTGCTGAGGGCCCAGGTTCAATCCCTGGTCGGGGAACTAAGATCCCACACGCTGTGTGGTACGACCAAAATATATATATATGTGTGTATATATATATATATATATATATATATATATATACATATATATACATATATATATATATACACAATTCATAGGAACAAATATTACACAAAAGCCAAAGGGGTTATATGAAGGCCAGGAAAAGAGACAAAAACCATCTGAAAGGTGTACCATGTGCTTAGGAAGAAAGAATTCCTATAAATTATTATACAATATCACAATTCATAGAGTGTAATTCATGCCCAATTAGAATCACAATGGGGAGTTTTTTGAACATGGAATGATTTCAATGTTCAGAAGGAAGAGTAAATGAGAGTAGCCAAGAAGATCATGAAGAAGAGTAGTCGGGACTTCCCTGGTGGCGCAGAGGTTAAGAATCTGCCTGCCAATGCAGGGGACATGAGTTCGAGCCCTGGTCCGGGAAGATCCCACATGCCACAGAGCAACTAAGCCCGTGCACTACAACTACTGAGCCTGTGCTCTACAGCCCGCGAGCCGCAACTGCTGAAGCCCTCACACTAGAGGCCGTGCTCTACAACAAGAGAAGCCACCGCAATGAGAAGCCCCCGCTCGCCACAAATAGAGAAAGGCCACGCGCAGCAACGAAGACCCAACGCAGCCAACAATAAATAAATAAATTTATATATTTAAAAAAAGTAGTAAAGAGGACTTTGACTTGCCAGATTATAGACATACTCAAAAGCCATCATAATCACAGTATGGTTCCCATCCAGGACTAGACAAAGAGACCAGTGTGACAGAAGAGTGAAACCAGGAATTAACACCAATGCACCAAGGATACATTGTATTTCAATTCAGGAGGGGAAAATTCTGTGTTTAAACAAGTGGTACAAGGCAATATATTTGGAAGAACATAAGTTTGGACCTCTATCTCATACCATATTCTAAAAAATTCCAGGTGGATTGAAAAATTATAAGAACATTTATCAGTATGTGAGTATAACCTGTAAATCACTGAGCTCTTATAAAACTAAACAGGAAACCCAGAAGCTTTGAAAAAGATAAACATGTTTGACATCATAAAGACCAAAAAAACTGTATGGCCAGTGATGCCATAAATAAGGCCAAAGTACAAAAGACTGGGGGAAATGTTTGCAGTGAATGTGATAAAGAGTCCAAGTTAATTGCCTGCTAAAATAAAAATACCCATACTTTTTGGAAGATTATGACAGCATCCAGTCTCTGCATCTTAACATTCACAATGTCTAGGTATAATCCAAATTGACTAGAAATATGAATAAACTCAAAAAACTGTAACTCATTCTCCTGAGAAAAATTTATCAATGGAGTATGACCCCAAGATGCCCCAAATGTTGGAATTATCAGTCAAAGATTTTAGAGCAGCTATTATAATCATGCTAAATAGGAAAATATACTCATAATGAGTGAAGAGGTGGGACATCTCAGTAGAGAAATAGAAAAATAAAGATATTAGAAAAGAACCAGGTGGAAATTCTAAAACTGAAAATATACAATGTCTGGAATTCAAAAATTCTCTGGATGGGCTAAACAGCAGAGCGTAGATGACAGAAGAGTCAGTGAGTTTGAATGTAAATAGAAATTATCCAATCTGAAGAACACAGAGGGGATAAAGAATGGGCCATAGAGCAAGCGTTAGGGACCTGTGGGACAAGATCAAAAGGTCTAACATAGATGTAACTGGGGTCCCAGAAAAAAGAGGAGGGTATAAAAAGTATGTAAAGAAATAACAGCCAAAAGTCTGTTGGAAAAAAATTTATAGGTTTAAAAAGCTCAGAAAACCCTACGCAAGATAAGCACAAAGAAACACACACCTGGCTCAACACAGTCAACATCCTGAAAAGCCAAGATTAAATCTTGAAATCAGTCAGAGAAAAATAATACATAACATACAGTGGAGCCATGATTCAGCCAGCTTCTCATCCAGAAGACACTGCAGCAGTCTGGGCTCAATCAGGAGATCGAAACCACACCACAGATTAAATGAGGGAAGCTTAATACAAAGAACTGTTTATGATGATAAAACAGTAACTATGGACTTCCCTGGTGGTGCAGTGGTTAAGAATCCGCCTGCCAATGCAGGGGACACAGGTTCGAGCCCTGGTCCGGGCAGATCCCACATGCAGCGGAGCAACTAAGCCTGTGTGCCACGACTACTGAGCCTGCTCTCTAGAGCCTGCGAGCCACAGCTACTGAGCCAGCGTGCCACAACTACTGAAGCCCGCACACCTAGAGCCCATGATCCACAGCAAGAGAGGCCCCCGCAGTGAAAAGCCCGCGAACTGCAACGAAGAGTAGCCCCTGCTCACCGCAACTAGAGAAAGCCCGCACGCAGCAACGAAGACACAGTGCAGCCAAAAGGAAACTCTAATGTGGTTTCCTAGGGTTGAGGGAGTATCCCCAAGGAAGGGCAAATTTGGAAGAGGTTAAGCCCCCTTGGAGAAGATGTGGTTTGACCCACCAGATGGCAGAGATATTTGCTGGTTTGGCCAGACTGAAGCAGAGCTGGAGTTGCCAGGCAAGCAAAAGGCCACCCCCTGAAGTGCACGTGGAGGAACAGGTGATCAGTAACTGGTGATATGAGCACACATCAGGAGTCCAGTTGCTGGTGGGGGCAGAAGGCCTGCAGCGTGTGTGGGCCACCGTGGGGGCTTTGGGTTTTGGGACAAGAAGGCTACAGAAAGATTTTCACCAGGTCATGTCTGCAAAGTCGCAAAGGGATGACGTTCTAGGCCCATGGGTGGGGCAGGTTCACCAGGAATCTTCACACCTCTACCGCCAACACTTCCTGCAATGTTTCACCAGTACCCTCTACTCACTTGAAAGGAGACAATGAAAGGAACTCCTTGGTATATTACAGAGTAATGGACATATTGAAAGGTACATTTGGAGGCAAGATGTAATAAATTGAGAACTGACATGCACCTTAAGTGATGAAAGAACAAAAAAACCTGCCAACTGATAATTCTATACATAGCGAAAATGTCCTTTGAGAGTAAAGTTAAAGACATTTTACAGAAAACAGAAGCTGGTCCTCCTTGAGTTGCATCTTTTTTTTTTAATTTATTTATTTATTTTTGGCTGCATTGGGTCTTCATTGCTGCGAGTGGGCTTTCCCTAGTTGCAGCGAGCGGGGGCTACTCTTCGTTGCGGTGTACGGGCTTCTCATTGCGGTGGCTTCTCTTGTTGCTGAGCACAGGCTCTAGGCGCACAGGCTTCAGTAGCTGTGGCACGCGGGCTCAGCAGTCATGGCTCGTGGGCTCTAGAGCTCAGGCTCAGTAGTTGTGGCACACGGGCTTAATTGCTCCGTGGCATGTGGGATCTTCCCGGACCAGGGCTTGAACCCGCGTCCCCTGCATAGGCAGACGGATTCTTAACCACTGCACCACCGGGGAAATCCTTGAGTTGCATCTTGAATTGCCGCCTATTTTTGGTCAATTTACCCCGGGGAAGTCCTTCAAGCCAGAATAGAGATGACTGTATGACACAAAGCATCACTGAAATTTTTCAAAATGGATAGGCTTTGTGGAATTCCCCCGCTCAATGTGGGGTTGGTGGGCTAGGCGCTCAAAGAAATCTCACGCACACCTTCCTCTGTAGACTCTATGAAGTAATAGCTGCCAATGGAGATACTCAGAGATTTCAAGCTGCATAAAACTCCTCAGAAACAAAAGTGGTTCTCTAAGTGGTATGCAAAGAATGAGAATCAATTCTGCCTCAGAGAGGAAGGAAAAGAAGCAAGATGATCAATATCTTGTAATAAACTCTAATGGGAAAGAAACTGGAAAAGGATATATATATCTATCTGAATCACTTTGCTGAAATTAACACATTATAAATCAACTATACTTTGATAAGAAAGAAAGAAAGGGAGAGAGAAAGAGAAAGAAAGAAAGAGAAGCAAGATGACACGTGGCTGGTCATCTCTGCTTGGTCCAAAATGTGCAAAGAACCTGGTTTATGTGGCTTGTGTAGCTCCTATGCCCTGAGAGGTGCTTTGTGCCCGGACGGCAGTCATGGGTGATTACCTCCAAGATTACCATGCTAACTGGAGAGCAAGGGCTGTACTGCTGTGTCCCCAGCTCTACTGCCAGCCTGGCAACCAACACAGATTGCTTGTTGGGTAAGTGCTTGTGGATGTGTCTTGTTATGAATCAGTTAGAGGGTCTGATGCCACCATACCTTCTCAGGTGCGTCCCTTTAGCTTTCTAAGAATCTAGGCGTAGGGGATTAAGAGGTACAAATTATTATGTATAAAATAATCTACAAGGATGTATTATACAGCACAGGGAACATAGCCAATATTTTATAATAACTATACATGCAGCATAACTTTTAAAAATTGTGAATCACTCTACTGTATACCTATAACTTATTTAATATTGTACATCAACTATACTTCAATAAAAAAATGATTTTTGAAAAATAAATAAATAAATAAAGACGTTTTCAGGTAAAAAAAAAAAAACTAAAAGAGTTTGTCACCTGCACACCTGTGTTACAATAAATGCTACTAAGAAAGTTCTTCAAGCTGAAGGAGATTTACACTTGAGGGAAACAGATCTTTGGGGAGAAATGAAGAACACATAAGAGATGATAAATACCTGCATAAATAGGAAAGACTATTATTTTCCTCTTTTAAAGAACACATATAACTGTATTAGCAAAAATTAAAACATTGTCTTGTGGCATTTATAATCTAGGTAGATGTCATTCATATGACAAAGAGAATAAAGGACAATGGTGAGGGTAAAAAGACCTATACAGTTGGAAGATTTTTACATTTTAGGTGAAGTAGAACAATAGTGAGTCCAAGTCAATTGTGACTTAAGGATATATGTTAAGGATTACAGCTCCTTGAGCAGCCCCTAAAAAGGAAAAAGAAAAAGGCAGTAGTTAATTTCAAATAGAATTCTGAAAAAGATTCAAATAATCCAAAAGAAGGCAGAAGAGGGGGAACAGAGGAATAAAATTCGGAGACCACAGAAAGAAGAAGTAGTAAAATGGTAGATTTAAATTCAATCATATTAATCATTGATATGATAATGGACTAAACATCTCAAGACAGAGATGATCACGGTCGATTCGTTTTCAAGAATATCTGGCCCCAAGATGGGCCAGGCCCCAGGCACAACGGGCATCAATGTGAACTGAATCGTAACAGCAAACTGGCCTGAAGCTGGCTCCCTGGAGGTGGGCACAGTCACTGTCCCCATGTCAGAGGAGGCAACACAGTGTGTCTTTTTTTCTTTTTTTAAAAATCTATTTAGTTATTTGGCTGCGCCGGGTCTTAGTTGTGGCATGCGGGGCTCTTAACTTGCGGCATGCAGGATCTAGCTCCCTGACCAGGGATCGAACCCAGGCCCCCTACATTGAGAGCACGGAGTCTTAACCACTGGACCACCAGGGAAGTACCAACATACTGTGTCTTACTTCTTTATATCGTTTCCTATTTGCCTCCCCCGTTAGACTGTGAGCTGCCCACCAGCGAGGACCCTTTGTTTGCCCTTGTCCCAGTGTCTAGAACAGTACACATAGTATGTGCTCAAGAGATATTTATGGATAAATGGAAGGATGAAAGGAAGGATAAATAAATGGATGGATCGATGGATGGATGGATGAATGTGGCCCAGGATTCAGAACTTGGTGACGGCCGCTTCAGGATCCAAATTGGTCCATCCCAGGTTCTGAGGTTTTCTCAACCACATGGCTCAGCCCTTTCGATAAACTCAATCAGAATAAGGAGACAAAGGAAGGACAGAGTGAGAGAGACAGGATGGCAGGAAATGAAAAGAAGGAATAGGAGCCGCGGACACATAAGCTCAGTGGCCAGCTAGGCAATTTTGAGTAAACCCCTCTGAGCCTTCCACATGTGTCACATGAGCTAAGACCACTTTCCCAGCTTCCCAAGAAGACATGATAGGCTCTCCAGGCTGGGCCCCCAAGGCAGACAAACCCACCATCAGGCCTCTGGGGGCCCCTAGCACCCCTGCTGTGAGAGGCTGTGGAGCTGTTCCACCTCTCAAAGCAGTCTGGAGGGCCCAGGAGGACTCTGAAGGCACTGGGGGCCAGGGGAGAATGACCAGGTCTCCATGTACTGCCCCCCACCAAACGTGCCACCAGCCTCACTCACCTGCCTTTGAAGCTGAACCCACCAGGCAGCCGGCGGGCCTTGGGGCACTGGTGCCACAGTGGCTTTGTGACTCACAGCCAGGTTCCTGGCCAATCCCATCTCCTGGGGGGAGGGGGTATTAGAAGGCTGACTCAGTAGGGTGGGGGAGGGGGCAGGACCCAGGTCAGGGTCAGGGTTGAGGGCATGGTGATTGCTACATCTTGCCTGCCCATCCTGAGTAGAAAGTTAGGGCTCTGAGCACAGAGGGGACCCCAAAATCTCCCCCTCCATGTGTCTGGAGGTGGCCTCAGTCTCATCCCTTGGGTCTTTGCTGAGCACTTACTTTGTGCTGGGACCTGATCTGGACCTGGGGACACAAACAACTCAAATAATCTAGGGGTGTGAAACTGTTACGACGGAACCAAAGTGGGGGTGGGATGGGCTGAGCCCCACAGAGAGAGAAAAAGAGTTGGCTGGGGGTGTGCTGTGGGAAGGGCATCCCAGGCGGACAGCAAAGCATATGCAAAGGCCCTGCGGTGGGAACAAGCTGGGCATGTTTAGGGAATATGGGGGAGGCTAAAGTCATTGGAGGGAGGGAGAAGAGGGCAGGGAGGGTGACTGTATAGGTAAGGCTTCAGAGAGGACTATATAGGAGTTTGGGTTTTGTTGAGAAGGTGAGGGGTAAGCCATGGCTCTTGTGCTCTGACTTACATCCTAAAGGGTTTAGAGTGTCTGGCTTTGAGGATGGGGGCTCCTTAGGGTAGTGGCAGGCCCAAGGCCCCTTGGGATCTTCCCACTGCCTGGCAAAAATGGGCACTGACCCCGAGCCACAGTCCTGGAAGGGGAAGTGAGGCCACCATCCCCGGTCACCTCCTGGGGCTGGGCCAAGGCCTCGTGTGAATCACTGCTGGCTGGGCCACGGCTGACACTCTTTGGCCTCAGCTCAGCAGTGTCCTGCCAAAGCCACACAGCCTGGCCCAGAGGCCTCTGCCTGGCCTCCCTGGGGAGCCACTGGGGGGCATCAGAGCAAGAGGCCAACAGGGACGCCCAGCCTCCCTCTGCAAAGATCCTCTGTCTTCTCCACACGGTGGGTGTGGCTTTGGGCAAAACTAGGGATATGGGAGTTGGACAAGACTTATGTCCTTTGTTTCAGCAGTGACCAGGACAGTTCCCATCCATGACCTGAGTGAGCCAAACACAAATCCAGGGTGATCAGGGCAATAATAGTGGAAGCACAGAGCTTCCACTATGGAGCCCAATAAGGGCATCTGCAGCAGAGCTTGAGAGGTGAAGCTCAGCTGGGTGGCTGAGGGAAGAGGGGTATCAGGCTTGCAGCTGTGCCAAGGTCCCGAGGCCAGAAGGACGGGAAATAGTTCCGGTGGGGAGCTGCCTGGAAAGAGACACTGACCTGCCCAGGGCCAGGTGCAGTCAAGGCCTTTTTTCCAGAAAAGTGGCAAGTAGGGGCCAGATCTATGGTTTCCAAAAAGCCCTTCAGGTCACATGCTAGTGAAAAGACAAGGCCTCCACCTAGCCCCAAGGCTCCTTTTAGGCAGGTAAAAGGCTTGGGTTTGAGCCCCCGTGCTGCAATCATTTAGCAGGATCTTTGTCCCTGGTTCCTAGCACACAGCTCCTAAAACTTCTGTAAACTCCAGAGTGGTGTGGTCAGGGCCCTTAGATAGCTTCAGGATGGGGGCTGGTCTCCAAAAAGATCAAGGCATGATTAGAGGGTTGTAACTTTCTGCCGCACCTCCTAGACCTCCTGGGAAGGGAGACAGGCTGGATATTGAGTTAATCACCAAACGCCAGGGATTTCATCAATCCTGCCCAAGCATTGGTGACCTCATGGGGTGCTGGGAAGATGAGGTGCCCAGAGAGGGCATGGAAGTTCCTCGCCCTTCCCCCATTTGCCCTTCCCCCATACCTTGCCCTATGCATCTCTTCCATTTGGTTGCCCCTAAGTTGTATTCTTTAAAATAAACTAGAGTGAGTGAGTCAAGTGCTTTCCTGGGCTCTGTGAACTGTTATAGCAAATTATTGAAGCTAAGGAGGGGTTGGTGGGAACCCTCGGGTTTATAGCCAGTCTTTAAGAAGTACCGGGGTGGGGGTGGGGCGGAATTCCCGCGGAGTGGTTAAGACTCAGCGCTTTCACTGCAGGGGTCACCGGTTCGATCCCTGGTGGGGGAACTAATCCCTGCATGTCCATGCCGCCCAGGGTCAAAAATAAATTAAATAATTTTTTTAATAAAAAGAAGCACAGGTGGCAACCTGGGACCTGTGATCGGCATCTGAAGTGGGGCAGTTTTGAACTCTTCACCTGTGTGGTCCGTGCTAACTCCAGGTAGAGTGTCAGAATTGAATTGTAGGATACCCAGTTGGTGTCTGCAGTTGGAAAACTGGTTAGTGTGGGGGAAAAAAAAAAACCCACTCGTTTGGTGTCGGAAGTACTGTGAGTAAAAACCTTTCAGGGGGTATCCGGTAGATCTCGTAACCTCCCTGGGCTTCCCCTTCTCTATAGGTTGGGGGCTGCACAGTGTACGCCTCGCCTGAATACTATTTCACTGCTGTTCATCTCCCAAGCACTTCCAACTTCTGACCTGAGACGTTACCTGGACACGGGAAACACATCCTTTTCACAGCACAGTAGGTAAAGGCCAGAACCGGGAGGGAACTTGGCTGAGGTTACAGCGGCAAATTGGCACCCAAGTTGGGACTCAAGCCTCCTGAAGAGTGAAGCTCTGACCCCCAAGCATGGTTCTTGGTCTCCTCTGTGTGGACACCCCAACCTCAGCATCAGCCCTCTTTTCACTTCAAACCCCTCTCCTGAAACATCTGCCTGAAGGTGGTACCAAAGAGAGGTCACATAATTTAAAAAAACAAACCCCAAAGCAGCTCTTAAAGCCTTGAAAGGTGGGCAGCCAGGGTGATCCGGAGGAAGAGGGAACTTGTATGTGGTGAAGCCCCACTCTTTCGATGGCTGAGGGACTGTGGGCACAAGGCATTTCTTCTCTGCACCTCTCTGCACCTCAGTTTCCTCATCTGTAAAACAGGCATGATTTGCCCACCTTCCCTATCTGGGTTGGGTACACAACTGGAGTTCAAAGCTCACTTGCCCTCTTGCCCTGTGTCCTTGGCCACCAATGCTCATGTCCCTCGGGCCCCAAGTGAGGCAGAAGCCCAAGGTCCAGGGTCTTCTGCCCCCACAGTAGCAAAAGCCAAAGCAGGCAGGGGACGAGGGTAACCTGGCAGTCAAGGCGCTGGAAGTGAGAAACCCAAGGTGCAAAATGTCCCTGCACGGTCTCCTAAAAAAGGCTGTGTGACCTGAAGCCTGTCACTCAACCTCTCTGAACCTTAGTTTCTTCAAAATGGGAGAATAGGATGTTGGGGGAGGGGTGTTTCAGACAGTACTTGAAAAATCCTGGATTCCAAGTCAGTGGTCCCACAGAACCTAACCACACCTCCAGTCCTGGAGGCAGACTGCCTGGGTCAGATCCTACCTGTGCCAACCTTCCTTCTGTTCCGGAAACTCACGCTCCCCATCCGACAAACGATAATACAAGCTTACACTGAGCACCACCTGTAAGCCAAGAACTGCTCTGTAAACGAACTGTCTTAATCCTCACAACTTTATGGGACAAGTTTACCATTGCTCTGCCTATTTTACAGACAGGCAAACAGAAGCCCGGAAAGTTAGTTTCTACCTTTTCCTCCCTGCCTCGGGCTGAAGTTGTCCCCCTTCCCTCCCGCAGTCCCTCCTCCGCAAAGGGGAGACAAAGGGGACACCTTCGGGCTGGCTAGTTCGAAACTCAGGTTGGAAACCCCAATGTCCCCCGCCCAACCCGGACAGGAGTCGGCCCAGCGCCCAGGCGCTCCTAGATGGCGCTCTCTGAGCGCCAGATGTGCAGGTTCTTCCCGGACGCCGACTCCCTCCTCCTCTGAGCAGGGGCGGAGGGAGGAGGCGAAGGAGGCAGGAGGGGACGGGGACCGGGCCAGGCCCCGCCCACCCCGTCAGGCCCCGGCAGGAGAAGAAGGAGGCGAAGAGCCGAGCTGGCGTAACGAGACTTTACTGAAAACAGAACACCGGGCGAACCAAGGATTACAAACAGGAATGTGGACTCGTAGCAAAACGAAACAAAAAAACAGAAGAAAAACGGCGGGACGAGGGGGCGTCGGAGGGATGGAAGGGGAAGGGAAGCGAGAGCGAGGAAAGGGAAGGAGGGAGTTTTTTTTTTCTTCTTCCCATTTCTTTAAAAAACCCACACAAGAAAACACACACACACACAACCAACGTTTGTTCCCGAGTAGAAACATAAATAGGGCAAAATCGAACACTCTGTTCTTCTCTCTTCCAAAGTCAAAAAAAAAGTAAAAGAAGAGAAAACGCAGGGCTTGAGCCTGCGCCCCCTCGGAGCCTCCTTCGGCGGCGGTGTGTACAAAGGGGCGGCCAGAACGCGCGGGTTTGTGCAACACTGGGTGGCCGCGCGCCCGGGACAGAGGCAGCGCGAGGGCGGGGGAGGTGGGGGTCATGCGCTCGCCCCCCGGCAGCAGGGGGTCCAGCTTGTCGAGTCTGAGGCGCCCTCTCCGACTCCTGGCACCCTCAAGGGGGGGATCCCGGGGCCGCGCCCTCTGCGAGTCCGGGGCGCCCACGCCCCCCCCCAACCACGCGAGCCCGCCTCTCTGGGAGGAGGCCGCGCATGCGCCCCGCGCGCGAGCTCAGTACGCGGGCACCTGGTGCTGGGGCAGCAGCTGGCAGCCGCTGTTGACGTGGCTGAGGACCTTCTGCTTGAGCTGCGCCACCTGCTCGCGCAGCAGGCTCGCCGTGGACGCCAGCTCCGTGTTCTGACTCTTAAGCGTCTTCACTTTCTCCTCGAGGCGCGAGATGCGCTCCAGCTTGCGCTTGCGGCACTTGGAGGCAGCGATGCGGTTGCGCAGCCGCTTGCGCTCCGCCTTAATGCGCTCCTGCGTGTCCATGTCGATGGGCGACAGCGGCGGGCTCTCGCCGAAGCTCGGCACGTCGGGCACCGTCTGCGGCTCATCCTTGAGCGCGGCCAGGCGCGGAGGCCCCAGCGCGCCTGGGGGTGGCGGCGGCGGGAAGGGCACGGGCTCCGCGGCGAAGGCGACCGTCGCAGCACCCCCCGCACCCCCGGTACCGCCCGCGTAGCTGCTCAGGTTCGCGTAGACGGGAGCCTCGGGCGTGGCCGCTGCCGGGGCCAGCTCGCTGGGAGGCGCGGCGCCCGCAGCCATGCCAGAGGGTCCCCCGGCGGCGGCGGCAGCGGAGGCCGCGCCCGCGCCCAGCTGGTTTTGCTTGTGTAAGTCCTCTAGGGCTTTGACGAAGCCCTCGGCGAACTCCTGCTCCTCGCTGGCCGCCACCTTGGGGTAGAGGAACTGCGTGCTTGTCGGCGTGGTGGTGACCAGCCCGTTGGACTGGATGATAAGGCGCTCGAGCTCAGGCGAAGCGAGCTTGAGCAGCCCCAGGTCGGGCGAGGCAAGCAGACCGTCTTGGGGCGCCGCGCCAGGGGCGCCGTCGGTGCGCAGGGGGGCCGGGGGCGGCGCGGCCGCGGGCTTGAGCGCTGCCGCCACCTGCTCGCTCAAGCTCAGCGTCAGCGCGTCCTTCTTCATCATGCTGCCGGCCGCAGCCGTCGGGGGCGCCCCGGGAAACAGACGACCCGGGGACGCGAAGCTGCCGTCACTACCACTGCCGCCGCCGCCCAGGCCGCTCAGCGCCTCATCGCCGTAGAAGGGTGTTTCCATCCTCCGCCTCCCCCGCCGCGCCGGCCCGGGGGGGAGGAGTGGCCGCGGCCGCCCGGGGGGCCCGCGCCCCCCCGTCCGCTCGGCCCTGCTCCCGCCGCGGCCGCTGCGCCCGGCCCTCCGCTGGCGGCGGCTCCTGAGCCGCGCGTCCCGCGCGCCCCCTTATAGACTCGGCCGGGCGCGATGAGCTCACTGTCCCTGCTCGCCATTGGGCACGAGTGACGTTGCTCATTTGCATGGAGGGGCGGGGCCAAGTCACCAACGCCCCCCTCAACCCCCACCGACTGCCGTTGTCCGGGTGACGCGCGGTAAACGGCACAACAGCGCGTTGCCTTATGGGTTGACGTCATGGGGGCGAGCAGAGCGCCCGGCCCGGTCACCCCGCCCCAGGAGTGCTGTGTACGACCAATGCCCCCAGTGCCGCCTCCCGCCAAGGCACGTTCCGGGTGGCGTGATGGGCCCGGCCACCCGGCGCCCGCCCGCCCCGAGGCCCGGCCCCGCCCCGCGTCCGCGAGTGGGGCCCCGGCCGGGCGGGGGCGGTGCCGACCTCCGGAGCCCGGAGGGGGATGGGGCTCCGGATGGATAAATAACTCCCTGTCGCCTCCCGCTCCACTGTGCCGACTTGTACCTTCCTTAGCGCACCTCTATCTAGGCTTTGTGCGGGCCTGAGGGAGCTGTGCCGGGTGGCTCGCCGGGGGCGTGCGCCAGGTCTGTCTCCACGTCACCGCCACCCCCACCCCAGTCCCCGGTGGTGTGTTTGCCCCAGGAAGACGGGGGAGGGGAGAGGAGGTTTCAGCCAGAAGTTGCTGGAAATGCTTTGATCCTGCTATTCTTCACTGGGTGGGGTCTAAAGCGCGGGAGTCCGACTTCCTGACTTTACAGACGGGAAATTAAGGCTCTGCGAGGTGGAGTGACCTGCCCTCGGGGCCAGAGCTGTGACCAGGCGTGAGCTCTTATCCATCTGGTAGAACCCGGGCGTCCGTGCCCCTGGGCAGCCGCCTACGTTGTATCCCTGCGTCTGCCAGGGCCTCCTATGGGTACCCCGGTGACTCCCGGACTGGGTTGTTAAGGCAGGAATCCAAGCTGGTAATTATTACCTGTTTATTACTATTATCATGAGTGTCAGGTCAGGCTTAATGGGACTCCATAAAGGCTGGCTGGCGATGGGATCTGAGGGAGGTGAGAGGGGCCCTTCCTCACACTCCCAAGAGATCCTGGGGACATTTGGATCTGACCTACAGCCCCTGCACAGAACCCCTCCATGGCTCTCACCACACTCGGGATGGCGCCCAATCCATAAGCAGTTGGTGGAGGCCCCATACGCTCCTTTGCTCTTTCGGGTGACCCCCTCTAACCTTTCACCCTCAACCTCTCTGAGCTTTGTCTTCCCAACTCATTGCTGCCTCATCGATAGGTGCTATGCCCTCAGCCTGGTGCTCCCTTCCTCCCCCCACCATGCTTACACTTGTCCTCAGAGAGGCCCCTCCCACTCACCTTGTTTCCGTTATATTCTCAGAACCATCCAGAATGATGGGATGGACCATAAGGCCCAGGAGGGCAGGGACCTTGTCTATCTTGAGCCTGCTGGATCCCCAGCTTCCTGCATAGGGCCTAGCATCCAACAGCCAGTGTTAAAGGAGAACACAGGCTGGTGGGGTGGCTGTGGCAGTTTCTGGCCTCAGTTTGTCTGACTGGCCTATGGACATGAGCACCCGTTCTTCTATTTCCCTTCCTCACCTGGCCTTGCCCCTAACTGGGCTGTGGAGCAAGAAGGCCACGAGGGAGGTTGTCATCACAAGCAAGAAGCCTGGCCTGGCTGGCAGAGGGTTGGGGGTATGGGTTTGTGTCTACATACACACAAATGTCTGTTTGTGCCCACATGTGCCTGTGTGTGTTCATGCGTGGGTCAGTGTACCCAAATGTGTTCACACATAGGAGTGGGTGTCTGTGCCCGTGTGGATCCGTGCATATGGATCTATGTACCCGTGTGTGTGTATAGGTGTATGTGTCTGTGTTTCCAGGAATGTGGGTCTCTGTGCCCTCCAGACCTGTCCTCTTGGGTACCAGCCTGAGCAAAGGGACCCCTAAATGGAGTGGATGCAGCCCCCAGCCTGTAACCAGCCCTGCCCTAGGACCCTTCTCTGGGCCTGTGCAGTGGGGCTAGACTGAAGGAGATGGGATCATGCTTCTCCCCAAGCCTAGGGAGGCTCCACCCTGACCTTGGGCCTTGACTTTGATAGGTAGGGATGGTCTGGTAAGCTGCGGGCAGGGCCAGCTTGAGCTGAGCGGTCACCCAACAGACAGGCTTTGGGAAATGGAGGCACAGGAAGGCCAAGGCATGTTACATGTCTGAGTGTGCTTATGAAAATGGAGCAAATAATTCACCTACTTCATGGAGTATTGTGACTTTTATTGGAAGTATTTGAACAAATAGTAAGGGCTCAATAAATGTTCTCTATAATTGTTTTACTTTATTATCATTTGGCCAAACTTAACTGCGGTTCTTTGGAGTACCCTCAGCCTGGAGTGCCCTTCCTTAGCCTCCTGGCAAACTCCTACTCATCCTTCAAAAACCACCTCCAGTATTCCCTCCTCCAAGAAGTCTTCGTTAACCATGCCTCCAGGGACTCCCCTAAACCTTCCATCTGACTGAGCCCTGTCCACTCTGTGTTTCTGATTCTCTCTTTCCCAGGAGGGTCCTTGGAGCTAGGTGGGGAAGACCTGTCTTGGCCTCTTAAGTGTGGGGAGTTGCCCTTGGCAGCCTCTGCCATCCCTACTCTCCAATATCTACCCCCCTCAGGCTCCTCTGCTGTGCACTTGCTGTTCCCTGTGACCCAGTGCCCTTCCCCATCCTCTCATTCCTCCCTCTGGGACACTCCAGCCCTGCTCCTCCATTTGGACCAGCGCTGACCCCATAGAGCTGGGGGGCAGCTGTGTCCAGCTTTAGTCCTCCCAGACTGGGGGCTTCTCAGGCAGGTCAAGGCGGGGCCTGAAATCCATCAACAGTCCCATGCAGTGAACTAGGGAAAACTCCCATTCATTCATTCATTCCACATACAATGATTGAGCACCTACTGTGAGCCTAGTGATGGGGACTCACATGGGTGACACAAACACCGGCAACCTCTCAGACACACAGTGTGAAGGAGGAACCTGACAAGCACAGCTTCAAGGAAAATAAATGGTACCTCCTTCATGGAGGATGAAGGGGGTAGTGTTTTACATTTTTTTTTTTTTTTTTTTTTTTTTTTGTGGTAAGTGTGCCTCTCACTGTTGTGGCCTCTCCCGTTGCGGAGCACAGGCTCTGGACGCACAGGCTCAGCGGCCATGGCTCACGGGCCTAGCCGCTCCGTGGCATGTGGGATCTTCCCAGACCGGGGCACGAACCCGTGTCCCCTGCATTTGCAGGCGGACTCTTAACCACTGCGCCACCAGGGAAGCCCAAGGGGTAGTGTTTTAGAGTGTGGTACTCTGGGAGGGTCACCCCAGGAGGTGATGTTGAATACAGGAGGAGCTGGAGCAAATCATGAGATAATTCATTTGAGGGCAGTGTCCCAGTGAGAACAGCAAGTGCAAAAGCCCTGGGGTACAACCTGCTGGCCACACCGATGGAGGGTAGAGAAGCAAGCGAGGCTGGATTCACTGAGCCAAGGGGAGCCAGAGCGAGAGAAGGAAGGCAAGGGGGCAGTGGAGGTACCTCCCCTGAAACCTAGGTGGTATTTGTCTCAAGGGCAGCAGAAGTGGTGGATAGGATTGAGGGACCAGAGGGTAACAGGGCTAGGTCGGGACTCTTTATTTTCGCCTTTACTCTCCCTGCAGCTTCTTAAGTCTTGGGACATTATCTCACTTCCCAGAGCAGCGTCCAGAGAGGGTGCGCGACCTGCCCTGGGTCACACAGCCAAGGCCTCAGCCCCATTCCCACCCCAGCCTTCCAAATGGAGGCTGAACATAACGCCCTCTCGCCGGCGTTCAAATCTCCGCAGCTCTGCCCTCTCCCCAGCGCGAAGAGATTTGCTTTCTTGTTTAAAGCAACCTGCAATTCGATTTAATGTTTAGTCTTTATTTGAAGCTCCAGAGACCTAAAATCTACTTAATAAAACGGAAAGCCCCAAAGAAAAAGAGCTAAGCAGGAAGCCGAAGGGAGTGAAGCGGAGGGGTTCTGGGGCAGAGGCTCTTGCCAAGGATGGTCCCGGGGTGCTCAGAACACCGCGGGGTTGGATGGGGCTTCTGCGGACAGTCCCCCGGCGCTTAGGACCCAAGCGCTGGTGGGGGTGGAACTTGTGGAGACCGTCCCCGGGTGGCAGAACCCCGCGGGTGGGCCGGGGGAAGGGCGCCGGGCTCGGGCTGGGGGCACTTCTGGCCCCGGCGCATTCCTGAGGATCGGGTTACTGGCGCAGGCGGCGGCCCCTCCCCTCCTATCCCGCCTCCGCCCTCGCCTGGAGCAGGAACCGCCCTCCTCCCTCGTCCAGTGCAGGTGTTCGTCAGGCCGCTGGGAGAGGACTCAGCCCCTGCCCTCTGGCTCTTTCCAGTCTCACGAGACCATTTTACAGACGAGGAAGCTGATGCGCCGGCAGCCACCTTCAGCACCAGATGGACACCGGGCAGAGCCTGCTTTATGACCGGTGGCCCTGTTGACTCTTTCCCGAGGTTGTGGTGTCCCGAGGCTCCCGCAGGCTCAGAAAAGTCACTAGGTCCAATACTTGATTGATTGAATGAGTCCAGAAGGGCTGTGGGACAAGAAAATAACGTCCTATGCTCTCCTGACCTCCACCCCCCAGGACAGGCAGGACTCCTGCACTCATCCAGTGCACATTTTATGTACACTTGCTGTATACCCAGACCCAGGTTAGGTCTTTTCACAGGCCGACGTTGGGGAACCAGAAGATTTGGGGGTCAGAGGGTGGTGAGCTCGATTTCACAAGACCAGCTTCAGAAGTTGATTTGGTTTTGTTTTTTGCTTTTGGTCAAGTGCAAGCACCATCATTCAACCATTCTACCACCCTCTACTGAACACCTGCTGTATGCCCAGGCCTGTGTGCTGGGGGAGGGTTTGGGGCCATCCCTCATCACCTCTGAGCTGACCAGACTCTCACCCGGGATGGGAAACCACCACCATAACATAGAAGCCCGCTTTAGGTCAATGTCACAATTTTTTCCTTTAAGTCGACCCCTTTTCTGTTTCTACTTCAGTAAATAAATTTCAAGAGGGAAGCTTCAAGTCACCACCAGGAATGGAAAACCAGTTTCTCTTGCCATAAATAGAAAGAAACCGAAAAACGATGAAATGAGAGCAAAACTCAGGCATTCACTCCTCAGGGACACTCTGGGCCAGTCCTGGACCCCGAATGTTCCAGTATCCAGAAAGCATTAAAAGCAGGGAAGCCCCAAACCAACAAGAGTGGGGCATGTGCATCCACAGGGCAGGAGGAGCCACAGGGACCCACCCAGCCTTCCTGTCCCCAAGGGAAGGACCCCAGCACGCAGTAGGAGCTCAATAATGAGCCCAGCCTTGGTGATGAGCACCTATGACGTGGGGTTTGCCTGCATCAGCCGGAATCCTCCCAAGGTCCTGAGAGGTACCGACCTGTCTGGGGGAACAGGTGGAGGCTGCAGTGGCAGGCAGAGGCCTCTCTGAGGAGGCTTCAGGTTGGTTAAGTGGAAGCTCCCATTTCTGCCTCAAGACCCTGGGGCTGTCCCCACCCACAGTCCTGTGGGCCCCTGAGGTCGCTCCCAAGCTGCCTGGGATTGGGGAGGGGGTGTGTGTGAATCAATGGATACATTAATAAATAATTAAATGAATAAGTGGATGAGTGAGTGAAGTAATGAGCAGATGCTTCCATGCTGCCAAGATGGGAAACTCACTCTCGACGTTGTTCCTTTAAAACCCCACAGCAGCACCGCGAAAAGTGACACCTGTCCCCATTTTTCACGTGAACAAACTGAGGCTCTGAGCAAAGCATGGGTCCAATCTTTGGAGGGAAGACTGGAATCCAGGTGAATCTCTACAGGCAGACAAGGCTCAGGGAGTTGGGCTGATGCAGAGAGAAGATGGGGCTGGACCTCGGGCCTGCGGGAGGCGGGGCGGGGGAGGACCTTGTGGGCCGGCAGCTGGTCGGCAGCCCTACAGGATCAGGCTCCTGTAGGGGAGTAGATCGAATGGGGGTGAAGCAAGCGGCCGAGGGAGCAGGGAGGAGGCGGCGGGGGCCCCCAGGGTGGGGAGGAGCAGGCAGAGTCCGGGTCGCTTGGGAAGGGGCCCCCCAGGAAGGAGCAGATTGCGGGAGGTGGCTGCCTGCGAGGTATATATTAACGCCAGTCGTGCCCTTCCTGGGCGCGGGGCCAGGGAGACCCCCCCCCCACTCTGAACCTGAGGCCGTTCCTCTGAACTCCCTCGCCCGTCGCCTCCCACCCTTCCCCCACGCCCCCTCCGCCAGCGCCTCTCCCCGGGAGGAAGTGGTGAGGATGTGGGGGAGGGCCCCCCATTCTCACTTCCCCTGGGGCAGGGCGGGGCCTGCAGGGTTCCCTCCCCCGTCGAGGGAATCGAGCCCCCGCCCCCTCAGGGGTGGGGCAGGGGAGCCGCACGAGCTGGGGCTCGGCCAGGGTTACACGGCCCACCTCTGGGTGACTTACAAGTTCTCTAGGCTTCGACGGTTCTCATGTTAAAAATGGGGATAAGAAACTCGACCTTGAAACAGCGAATCGCTGGGTGACAGGTCCCCGCCCCGGGCCTGAGGAGCCCCCCCCCCCAACCCGGGGCGGGGAGACACGGCCGGACAAGGACACGCCCAGCCCTGGAGGGGTCAGGGCCGGGCCGGAGGGAGGGATGTCGCAGTAAACAAGGACTTGGGTTGAGGAGGAGGCACATTCCAGGCGCAGGCAAAGACCTGGATGCCGATCGGGGCCTCTCGCCTCTCCTGGCGGCTGGGCTGCCCAAGACCTGTCCCACGTCGGTCCCGGCAGCCTGGCCCCTCCTCTGGCGGGGGTGGGGGAGAGAAAGGTTACTGGGTGGCGGGGGGGGGGGTCTCGGCGCGGCGGGTGGCAGCGCAACAGTTAACCCCGCGCGGCGACCGGACTTTGTGGCTGCGAGGGGTGCGAGTGGCGTCAGCACCGACGTCAAGGCGAGGCGGAGCGGCGTAGACTCGGATGGTCTGGCCGCCCGGCCCGCGCCCCTGTAGCGCAGGAGACCGTGGGTGTGGTGGTGGGTAGGGTCCGGCCCTCCAATTTCCCCGACGTTGCGCAAATAGACTGGGAAACTGAGGCACGAGAGGCGTGGCCTAGGTGGGAAAACCCTGGGCCTCTGGGCTCCAGGTTCCTGCCCCTCTGCCCCAGCCCGCCCCTATCCCACCGGGTCACTGTCTCCCAAGCCGAGACCGCCCCCGGGGTCGCCTGGCTGGGACGAACTGGTGTTTTGGTTTTGTTGTCCAGCACGCAGACAAGCGCGGATAAACGCTGGGCGGCCCCGAGCTGTGTCCTAGTTTAGTCGCCACATCTACGTAGGCCTCAGTTTCCTCCACCGGACAATGGGAAGAGAGCTGACATTTACCGCGGGCGCCGGGCTCGGCCTTCGGGAGGGGGCTGGGAGGGGATGCCCACCCCGAGGGGCGGGGAAGGGAACCGAGAGCCCTGAGGTACGAGCTGGGGACACTAGCCAGGCAGGATAAGAATCCCTGGTTGGCTCCCGGCACCCCCTCCTTACCTCCAGCCCCCTTTCGTCCCTCTCCCTCAGTTTCTACTCCCCTCCACTTCTCCCCCGCCTCCTCTCCTCCCTCCCTCCCTTCCCGGCCCGGCCCCCTTCGCCCCACGCCCCATTCGGCAGCCCCGCGGGGCTGCTAATTAAATGCAGGGCTGGGGGAAGGGGGACGGCACGCGGTTAACCCCTCCCTGCCGGGCCGTGAAGTGCTGTTGCAGCCGGAGAGGGAGGGACATGTCCGCTGCCAAACTCCCCTCCGCCCAGGACTTCAGGTCCTAGGACAAGCCCATTTGATGAATGGGTAGATAGAGGCTAAGGGGCCGACCCCAAGGTTCTGGGCAAGGCCGGATTTATCAGGGCCTCCTAACAGGGGGGTTGGAGCGGGCACATAGTGGAAGGGAAAAGGGAATTATAGTGAGTGAGAAATAAACAAAGGGAGAAAGGCAGAGATGGAGGGAGAGAGAGCGGGAGAGGGAGGGAAGCAAAGTCTGGTGGAGAAACACAGAGACAGAGACCAGAGAGAAAGGAGGTGGGAAGAGAGACCAGCTTGAGAAGGCAGGAGACACAGGAAGAGACAAATGACTGTTTTTAAATCAAGCCACATTTTTTCACTGGGATGCAGGGCCCTTGGCTAGGGACTGGACCCAGTCTTCTGTCTCGTTGGCATGAAGAGAAGGTGACATTATAAACCTGTACAAGGAAAATACAGTGACTGTCTCCTAGGGATGATCAGTATGTGTGGTGATAAGGGACTCACAGGCCACCCCGGGAGCTGGAGGCCCCAACTGTCCTGGAGGCCCACAGGGCAGGATCCCTGATGCTGGCTGCGGCCCCAGCCTGGCTCACCCACTGCTCACTGACCTCTGACAGGGCTTTGTGGCCTGAAATGCCCAGGGAGCTGTAGGTCACTCCAAGTCCCCACCATGCCCCTGCAGCTCTGGGTCAGGTGGAGAGGACCCAGACACTGGTATTTCACTGCCTGGCTTCCCCTTCCCTCCGCACACTGGCTACTGCCATTGTCAAGCTGGGTAAACTGAGGTTCTGAGAGGGGCCCCCATTCTTGGGGTGGAAATAAGTGAAAACATAGATAAAATAATATCTGGCAGTGACAAGAGCTATGAAGAAATCTCACTGGGAGGAAGGGAGTGGGGAATACAGAGGGTCCTTCACACCTGCAGACAAAGGGGGCTCCATGAGGAGGCACCTGGGAAGGATGTGCCTGAAAGCTGGATCAGCGAGTGCAAAGGCCCTGAGGTAGGGCTGCAAGGTGTGTTGGAAGAGACTCAAGGAAGAGGCCTGGAGTGGGGTGAGGAAAGGGGAGATGGGAGAAGGTAAGGGGTGGGGGGGAATCGCAGGGGCATCCATGTTGTCAGCAGCTGGAGTGGGGAATAGTTGGAGTCCTTGCCAGCCCAGGTAGAGCCCGTGACTACCCTCCCTGCCTCTGTTTCCCCACCAGTGTCCATGTTCCAGAGGATGCAGGGGAGGCACAGGGGGCATAGGGACTGCCAAGGGTCACAGGGATCCATCTTCTGCCCTCTGTGAGTGCCACCCTGGCCTCCTCACACTCTCTGTGGCTCCCTGCCCACCTCCCTGCCACCCCTTAGCTCTCTGCCCACTGCTGCCATCGAGCCACCCAACCCTTGCCCATGATGTTCCCTCACCAGTGCCCACCTCAGGAGACACCCTGCAGCTCCCCTACCAAGCAGAGCCCAGAGACTCTCCCTTGGCTGGCTCCCCAACGCCCCTGGGCCCCTCACTCAGCCTCCTCACCCCCAGTTTGGCTGCAAGCTCTGTAGGGAGGGGGTGGCTTAGGAGACAGAGAGGCTGATGGAAATGGGAGAAGGTGGGCATCAGGGTCCTTGAGCCTGGGTAAAAATAGCTGTCCCCTCTGCCCCTGCCCCCTGTGAGGAGGCGGTAGTGATGGTGGCTGCAGTGATGGGGGATGTGCCCAGAGGAGCATCCGGCAGGGCCCGTGTTGCCATGGTGATACTGACTCAGAGGCAGAGGCAGGTAGCGGCATCTGGTACCCAGCCGGCCCGCCTCTGCACTCACAGCACCTCCCCAACCCCCACCCTGTAGCCTCCACTCCACTCCACTCATTTTCTGAGACTAGAGAGGGGTGGGTGAGGCCCTGTGGCAGCTGGATAAGTTCCTCCACAACCCCCATCCGATCACCTGCTGGAAGGTGGGGGACAATGTTCTCACTGCACTGACTTGGGTACCAGGTCTTCCTCCCTCCATTCACCTGTCATCCTGCCCATCTGTCTGTCTGTCTGTCCATCCCTCGTTCATACATCCGCCTAACATTTATGGACCACCTCCTGTGTGCCCACATCGTTCTCAGCACAGGGCAGTTACCTCATGCCCGTGCAGTCAAGGTATCAGAGAGGGGTCTGGGCTGGGAGGATGTGGGTGAAGACCCCCAGGCCACTTGGGTCCAGGCCTCAAGATGCTGAGGCCCCCTTCTCTCCCTCCTGCTCTCAGTCTCTCCCCCTCTTCCTGCGTCTTTCAGTCTCTCTCTCTGTCTCTTCATCTCAAGGTACAGCCCAGACCCTTCCCCACACTCCTCAGGCCCCACAGCTGCTGCCCACCTCCCTCCACCCTCTTTACTTATTCCACTCCAGCCACACCAGCCTCTGCACTTTTCCTCCAGCACACCAGCTCATTCCCACCTCAGGGCCTTTGCACATGCTGCTCTCCCTGCCTGGAAGACCCTTAGGGTCTTCACCTGTGTTTTTATCTTGTTTAATTCTTGGTTTCCCAATTATCTCTCTACCCCCCAGGGTATGCCTTCACTTCTCCAACTGTGAAATTGGCATGGTGAGCACAGTATGACTTTACAGTGAGGGGTGGGGATTATGTGCCTAGAACTGTGCCCAACGCAGAGTAAAAACTCAACAAACAGCTCAGATGTCCAGGAGCTGATGAAGGATAATCAAAAAATGTGATCCATTCATACAACGGAATATTATTCAGCCAAAGAAAGGAATGAAGCACTGATACACACTACAACATGTATGAACCCTATAAATATTACGCTGAGTGAAAGAAGCCAGACACAAAAGGCTGTATAGTATGTGATTCCATTTATGTGAAATGTCCAGAACAGGCAAATCCATAGAGACAGAAAGCAGAGTAGTGGTTGCCAGGGGCTGAGGAGGAGGGAGTGGGTGTGGGGTTTCTTTTTGGGGTGATGAAAATGTTCTGGAACTAGATACAGGTGGTGGTTGCACAACATCGTGAATGTACTAAATGCCACTGAATTGCTCACATTAAAATGGTTGATTTTATGTTAGTGAATGTTACCTCCATTTTTTTTTTTTAAAGGACATTAGGTAAAAACTAAGGAAATCTGAATAAAGGGTGGACTTTAGGCAATAATGGTCAACCTCCTGTGTCTCCAAGACACCCAGCATGCACCTTCCCCAGGGCCTTTGTGCCTGCAGTTCCCTCTAGCTGGAGGTTTCAAGTGACAGAGAAGCTGGATCAGACCCCAGGGGGCCAAGGCACAGTCTGACTCCAATTGCTTCCCTCGCCTTCCTGTGGCCACAAGAAAGGTCAAGGGGCTCAGTGGTTAGGATGGAGTGTGCCCGGGAGGCTGAGTGGTTGGGATGACATCAAAGATATTTGGGTCCCTTGGAGGGGACGGTCTGTTCCCCTGGGGGAGGGAGAAGGATCTGTAACCTATGTGGGGTCCCAAAGCAAGTGGGCAGGGAAGGCAATGGAATTCAGTCCAGCTGGGGGCCCTGTCCTAGGGGCCTGCTTCTAGCAGCCTCATGAACACAAACAGCAAGATCCATTTTCTAATTTTTAAGGAAAACTGCTGAGTAATGAAGATCTCCCTGGACAGTGTTGCTGCGCCCGGGCCTCCCCATCCAGGAACCGAGACTTCTGGGGTTTGTGGAAAAGGCTTCGCCCTTCCAGAGAGTTCTGGGGAACCTTGTCGAGTCTCTCCATGACAACAGGGAGGGAGGGAGGCCACGTCGCCACCCTTCACACGGACTTGGGCACTTGGGGACATCCCACAGCCCTGCTGGCCTTGGACGCTTAATGTGCTGGAGGGGTGCAGCGTGGAGGGACAGGTCCTGGGGGTGCTTACACGGACAGTCTTCAAAGGAACAGAGAAGGGAATGAGGGAGGGGAAGATGCATGAGGACTCGCCAAGTATTTTTAGGCACTGAATGCAGCCCTGAAATATTTCCATGGCCACTCCCGGAGAATGAGCTGGGTGACTATTTCGGTGCCTGGTTCCAGCGGGGGCAGAGTGGGGGTGAGTCACTGCTGGGTGGCTGGGCAAAGACCAGGAGGGGGCTCTCAGGGCAGGACCTTGGGCCTGTAAGGTGACGGCTCCCTGGCCCGGGGCCAGGCGTCTGGTGCTGGGCTCCAGGGTACAGAGGACAGTGGCCTGGCCACTCCCTGTAGCATGGCACCACTGCCCAGGTCCCCCCTGGACAGCAAGCCAATCACATTGACCCCACGGCTTATGGAGGTAAAGAGGGTCCTGGGTGAGGTTTCAGACACTCCACAGGTGCTCGGTGAAGCGCCTCTCCTATGTTTTCAGGCACGTATGAGGGACTTCCCTGGAGGGCCAGTGGTTAAGACTCTGCGCTTCCACTGCAGGGGGTACAGGTTTGATCCCTGGTGGGGGGGGGAAGCACATATGGAGCACTAGCTGTATGTCTACCAACCACCCTCCCTTCATGTAATCCTCCCAACAATCCCTGTGAGGTGGAGTCCCCTACTATCCCTGCCGACCAGTGAGGAAACTGAAGCACAGTGGGGTTACACTTGCTGGCCCTCTGTGTGCTTCAAACTCTGTCCCTCAACTGAGGCTATAGCCAGGGGAGTGAATTTTAAAGCAGGTGCCGAGGGACTTCCCTGGTGGTCCAGTGGGTAAGACTCCATGCTCCCAGTGCAGGGGGCCCAGGTTCTATCCCTGGTTGGGGAACTAGATCCCACACGCATGCCGCAACTAAGAAGTCCACATGCCGCAAGTAAAGACCCTGCACACTGCAATGAAGATCCCGTGTGCTGCAACTAAGACCCAGTGCAGCCAAAAATAAATAATAAATAAATTTTTTTTTTTAAAAAAAACAGGTGCCGACTTCACCTGCCCCCATTCCTAATTCTACACCTGACACAACGGACCTGAGAGAAGGTAAATGGATCCTCCAAGTTCAAGGAGGGGACAGAGGGAGGAGCTCAGAGGAGGCTCTGGAGCGGTGTGTCCTGGGGGCTGTGTGTCCTGGGGAGGGTCACTCACCCTCTCTGTGTCTGCGCCTAGGCACTGTCTGGCACATGTTAGACTGTTGTTAGTTCACGGCCCTGGGTCTCTTCATCCTCTCTGCCCTTCCCAAGCAGGCCATGGAAGCTCAGGGGATTTGCACTTGCTGTTCCCTCTACCTGTTGTTCCCTGCTCTCTTTCCGAGGCCAGAGGCTTCTCGTTGTCCGGGAATTGGTTTGACCACGTCCCCCTTCGACTCTTTGGAAAGGACCCACCCCAGCATCCTGAGCTTCCTGCAGAACAACAAGCCTGTCTGCCTGGGCCCTCACGGCACCCCTGCCCCTTCTCCTGTCACCTCTACAGCCTCTACCTTGGGCTGAGCCCCCAGCACTGCCTTCTCTTGGTCTCTTGGCTTTCACCCTTGCCTCAGTCTGTTCCAGAACGTTCTGCGGCTTCCCATTTCGCTCAGGGCCTGCACCCGCCCCATTTCCTGTCCTCTCACTTTGCTCCGGTCACCACTTGGCACAGGACCTTTGCACAGGCTGTTTCCCTGTCAGGAACGCTCTTCCCCCAGATGGCTGGCTCCTTTGCCTCCCTCAAACCCTTTTCTCGAATGTCACCCCCTGGCCTGCCCAGACCACCTCTCTCCCCCACCCTTGCTTTCTACTCTGAATTTATGCATTCGGCTTTTTTGTTGCCAGCTCACCCCTGTGGAAGGTAAGGGCCACCATGGTGGGGACTCTGCCTAATTCACAGCTGAGTCTCCAGTGCCTGGGATGGAGCTGTGGCCCCAGTTCCTCCGCCCCCGGCCAGCCCTCTTCTCCCGTTGTGGCGGGCAGCTTCCCCCACTGAGATCGTTTAAGTGGACATCAGACCATTTCCCACAGGCCAAGCGGCCCTTTGTCCACAGAGAGATGTCAGAGGACACCAAAGCACATGCTGAGCCGGCAGGGGCACACATGCTGCTGATGCCAGGACACGCGGACCCCAGGGTCCAGTTGAATGGGTGGGGAGGACAGTGGCCGTCAAGCCTGCCTGGAGGACGTGGGAGGCAGCAGTCTGGGGGCAGGGCTTCCCGGGGGGAGGTGCTCTTGGAGCAGCAGGTGAGGCCCAGGAGAGGAGGAATCCACGCAGAAGTGTGTGCAGGCGGGAAAGCAAGAGACACCCTCCCACCCACCACCAGCTTGCGGGGCTGCTGCTTGAGGCTGCCCACTGAATCCAGGTCTCTGAAATGGACTCATGGCCCCAGCGTGAGGCAGCAGGGCCATCCAGGCTGGCGCTGGCCCCAGGCTGAGGCACACCCTGGGTGTGTGGGTCTCCCTGACCTGGAGCAAACTCCAAGGGGAGGAGGTCGGGGCCTACAGGAACCACCTGCACTTAACAAGGTAGCCCGCAGGCTGCAGGTTATGCAGCAGTCAGCTGATGGGGGTGAAAATCCCTGGGGACAGACCATCAGCAGGGCAGGAAGGAGGCCGAGCTGTGGGAACCAGGCCAACACTTTTGGTTTCCCTTCTTGTTGAAGGGGTTGAGGCTGGTTTCTTGAAACCAACCAGGAAGAAGACTGGAAAACGGGCCTGTCCCGACACCCAGCTCAGGAGGACGACGCCTTCCGGAAGCCCACGGCACCTAAGCGGCCAGGGCCGGGGAAGCGGCTCATATCACCAGCGGGCAAGGAGAGAAATGGGAGCCCGGACTGCCCGGCTGGAAAGGTCAGGGTTGCCTGGCGCGGCTGGTGGCGCGGGCGGGAAGCCGCGCTTACGCACGCCGAGGATGCGCCCCCGCGCGGAGACGGGGCGCGTCCGAGACCCACGACCCTGAGCTGCGAATGGGCCCTTGGGAACGTCTGAACACGTTCCTGGTCCAGAGCTGGGTAAGGGAAGAAAAACCAAACCGCGGAGAGCAGGAAGGGGCGGGGCTCCTAAAGGGCTTCCCATTCACAGCCGCGCAGGACACCAGAGCCCCACGGATTTCATCAAAGCCTGGCTGGAGACGACCCGCGCCCGGCAGGGGGGAGACCTAGCCCCCCAGACCAAGGCCCCGGAGGCCATAATGGGACTCTGCGTCCAGGGCCATGGGGGAGGGGAGTTGTGAACACGGGCCCCTCCCTCCCCAACCGTTCTCTTCTTGCGCCTTCATGTCAGCCGGGCCCCTGCACAGCCCACGTCTGTGATGAGGAAGGTGGGTCCTCAGGGCCCAGGTCACACTCAGACCCCACACCCCTGTCCTCAACCTACGCCAAAGTGTTGCTTTGTCACCAGGCAGGGATTCAGGCAGCAGCAGGTCCCTGGAGGGGGGGCCCGGGGAAGAAGCAATGATGGGGGTGAGAGTGGCGGCAGGGAATGGCACTCTCCAGATAGGATGGGGCTGAGAAATCTTAGTCAGAGGTCTTCGAGCTAGCTAGGCCAGCACTTTGCAGACCTGATAAGTGGCAGTTCTACAGGCACCACCACCTTTTCTTCCCATCACCCCTCAGAACCGGTCTCAACCCCATGACACCTAGAACCCGCACCCACAGGAACCGGCCTCCTAACACCAGCCTGTCTCTGTGGTTCCCAGGAATATTGGTCAGCAGACCATGTCACCGGAAACATTTTCACAAGTGCAGGCTCAGCGTCTCAAGCAAATCACCGGGTTGTGGAGAGGCAGTGCCCCGACTTGAAGAAGAGGTGAAAGGTTCACGAAAACCTTCCTCATGTGTTCCTCGAAGCAGCCGCCTGTCATGGCTTCTCTCTCGGTGAACTCTGGTGTGAAGGGTGCTTGCAAAACAGGGACGGAGGGCAGAACACTGGTGGCAACGCCAGGCGGTGTGGGTGTCCCGCTGGCTCCCACCTGGGACTTTCCTCCCCCCACCTCCCCACAAAGAGAGGCGGGGGTCACCTACTGCCCAGAGCCCAGTCTTGCCTTCCACCTTTTGTAAGAGGCTGCTGAGGGACATGGGAACCAGTGTCCCAACGAAATGCTTCCCCTCAGTGAGAGGCCACAGGGTACAAAAGGAAACTTCTTGCATGGGGCTGTGATTTCCTGAGGACACTACCTACTAGATGCACCCAGTGGTTCAAAAGGAATTATGGATTTACAGTTTGTAGTTGTATTTGTTTTTATTTTTGTAACACAAAGAGGGAGAGAGGAAGGGAAGAGACAGGGCCCAGCGTCGTCCCCCAGAACAGCTTCTGAGGCATACGTTCGCCTGGATTCGTTTTGAAAAGGCAATTTCGGGGTCCGTGTTTTAGGAAACTCTCCAGGCTGTCAATCTCAGCGCAAGCAGCTTAAAATAAAAACCTCCCGTCTGTTCGCCACACAGGGATCTAACACAAAATGCAAAACAAACCTGTTTGGAAAATGCCTGCCCTTAAAACAAGAGTGAGGGCTTTAAAGATTCATTAAACACAGAATCTTCCAGGAATCAAGTTGGCTGCGACTTCACAAAACCAGAAGCACAGAATAACGTTTCCAACTGTAGAACTGCTGGCTGACAAAAAAAGAGGAGGATCACAAGACGACAGGCAGGGGGGTCCTCCCCCAACACCTGCCTCTTCTTTTTGTTCTGAACAGACTCATAAACTGGAGAGTAGAAACGCGGCCTTGCGGGTGGAAGCAGATGCCCAGTGGCGGTGGCTCAATCTCTGGGGAACAGAGGGGCAGCTCACTGTTTGCCCGCCTGTCTGCCTGGCTTCTTTTCTGGTTGACCTCTGCCGGTGCCTGGGATTCCACCTCGGCCCCGGCCACCAAACACACCTGTGAGACAGGGGAAAGGGGCTTTAGCAGAGCCGGGCTGGGAGGCCCACTGTGGACTGGGACCAGGAACTGGAATCCTTAGACTGTGGCCAAGTTGTTTAATCCCTCTGGGTCTCAGCTTCCACTTCCGTAAAGTGAGGGCAGTGATCCTACCTCTGGCGGGAAGGGCAGGCTGAGAATCTGAGATGGAGTGTCGACCAGGGCTGGGCATGGGTAGTGCTCCAGAACATTCTCAGTGTGACAAGGGACCAGACCAGGCCCCCCAGGGGTGTGAAGGATGCCAGGGAGGACAGAGGTTGGCACCAAGTCACACTGGGGCTTGGGGCGGGCTTCCTGGAAGAGAAGGCTGGGGGCCAAGGTGGAGGGCAGTCACCAGAAGGACAAAGCCAGAAGGGCTTCCAGGAGGAGGAGGGTGGGGGGGCACGAACTAAGACAAGGCCTGGACTCAGTCCAGGGATGGGGCAATGACCCCCAGCTGTGAGGCTGGGAGCTGCACCAGGGGACCTGGGCCTTCCTTGCTCTGGCACCACCCGCATCTGGCCCAGGAGAGAAACGACTGGGTGGTTTGTGCGTGTCCAGCCTGGAGAAGGGGCAGGGGAGCCTCCTGAGCCCTGACCTCTGCAGTCAGTGGTGGGGCTGTTTCCAAAATACATTTTACGTGGAACAATGGCACTGCTGTTGGGGGAGGTGAGCAGTCGGAGGGAGGGCATGCCCCCGGCCCAGGGAGGTCCCAGAAGGATCAGGGCAGCATGGGGACATAGAAATGTACACACAGGCCCCCTTCCTCCACAGACATGCAGGGGGCCCTCTGGGGACAGAAGCCAATGCTGGCAGGGTCTGCCTAACCTCACGTCTCATGGGGCAAGACCAGCTTTGCCAAGGGGAGCCTGGCTATGCGGGGACCCCTGTGAGATTCCCACTGGCTGTGGAAGGCCCCGTGGCCTCCGTTCAGAGCCGCCCGAGCAAGCCGCTCTCCCCCTCCTCCCTGCTCCTTCAGGCAGTTTACTTGACAGTGGTGGCCCCCAGTGAAGGGTCTAGCCCTGGGGACAGGTCCTGGGACCCCTGGGACCCTGCTCACCCCAATCCTAGGCTACTCTCCACCTGGGGTGCCCTCCTGCCCTCTTCCATCTGGCTCCTTTCTGATTGTCACGTGAGCCTCAGCTCATGGCTGGCTCCTGTGTCCTTCCCAGCCCTGCCCACGAGCCTCCAAGGTGGGCCCCGGGCCTGGCACACAGGAGGCCCCTCCAGATGCAAGAGACAAAGCCAGGTCCCTCCAAGAACAGGAGCCGGGTGGGGGAGGCGGGGAAGGGCAGGGTCTGCAGATGGCCTCTGGGCTCAGGCCCCAGCTGACTGCACAAGTTTAATTTTATGCCAGATTTATAATCTCAGGGTGGTGTGCTGGGATCTATCCAAAAGGCGTGACCTTGGCTTTGTATAAAGGAGTCATAGCAGGGAAGGGTCCCATGCCGGGGCCCCGCGCTGGGGTACTCACCCGCAGTCTAGTGAGGTGGGCACTGCAGGACCCTCTCTGCAGAGGGGAAACTGAGCCTTGGCGAGGTGCCCAGAGCACCTGCCAGGAAACACAGGCAGGGCTCAAGTCCCAGGTCTATGTGGGCCTGGACCCAGACCTAAGGGAGCACTGAGAGCCACTGCGGGGCAGGAGGGCCCAGGTGGGTGAGGGTCAGCACTGACCACCAGGACTCAGCTGGGCTCCCCGGGTTGGGCTCCTGCGGTGGGGACAGGCGGCAACCAGCAGCGTCAGCTGTTCTGCAGAGGAGCCCCATGAGTCACAGCCCCCCAGCTCCACGTAGGAGGGGCTCTGAGCCAGGCCCTCGGCACCATGACGGCACCAGCCAAGAATGTCAACACTGGGCCGGGACGGATGCCACGTGCTAGAGTCACCCCCGCCAATGGGGAGGCCCCAGCAGCCTGCTAGGGAGGAAGCAGGGAGAGAAGGGCATACCTCGCCCGGCGCCCCCCATTCCGCGGCCCTTCTGCTGCTTCTGCTGCTGCAGGCCACCGCGGCCGCGGCCCTTGGCCACCACCTCCTCCTTGACCATGTCGATGATCTCATCAGGGATGCGCAGGTACTTGATGGTGCTGCCGCGGATGTAGCACTCGGGCATCCGCCAGAATTTGTCCCCGTCCTGTGAGAGAGGGTGTGTGTGTCAGATCTTTGGGGGGGCGGTAGGGTCCCTGCAGAGCAGGTGCAGATGGCCGGGGCAGCATCTGTCCCCTCAGGCCACCTGCACCTGGCATCGCCCCCGCAGGCTGCAAAGTTCTTCGTCCTGGACGGGACACTGGAGGGGCCGCCCTCCAGCAGGATCCCTCCAGATCCTTGGCAGCCCTTCACACATGACAGAGGGTGGGGCAGGGCCTCGTGAGAAGCCTCCGTGTCCTCAGCCTGTCCTCCAGTGGGGGATGCAGCCCGAAGCCTGGAGAGGGGTGAGGCTGTCCCACGCGCCAGGTGCTGCCACAGCCCAGCTCCTCCCCCTCCTGCCCCCAGCCTTCCAGAACTCACCTTCTGGAACCCTCTCTATGCACCCTGACTCATTCATTCACACAAGTATCTCGTGGCAGGGTCTGAGCTGGGCATGGGACACAAGTGAGCAGGACAGAAACCCTGTGTGATGGGTGAAGAGCGCCAGGACGGGGGTAGGGAGCCAGGACTGGGGCCAGCCAGGGGCAGCTCCCAGTGATGCCCGTTTCCAGGAGAGCTAATGGAAGCTAGAGAGACAAGGGGCTTGTAAAGTTGCAGACTCCTGAGCAACGCCAACCCTGCAGTTCTTAGGATGCTGACTGTTTCCCCACCACCACCAAATACCCTGCGACCAGCAAAAGGCCTTCCCTCCACGCTACCTCCTGCTGCCCTTGGGCGGGAGCCCGGGGCCTCATCCATCAGATGAATTCTCCGGCCCCACCCCTGTTGCCCAGGCCAGAAGCCTGGTAACCCTCCCCCGCCACGCCTAGAAATCAGACCAAGACACCTCCCTGCTTAGATCCCAATCAGCGCCCCGTTGGCCCAAGGACGAGGTCCAAACTCCTCAGTGTGGTTCCAGAGGGCCTGAGATCCAGCCCCACCCTGGCTGCCCTCTCTCGGCACTCGATGTGCCTTCCAGATGGAACTTTCTGGAACACACACAGTGGGCTTCCGGGCCCCAGCACTTTGCACATGCTGTTCCCACCTTTTCATGTCTGGCTAACTCCAGCCCTCAACAGGCCTTGCTTCCAGCCTCCCTGCAAGCCCCAGTCCTCCTGCATGACACTCATCGGCGGTGCCCGGGCCAATCTGGCCCAGCCCAGTGGAGGTACTCGGCAGGGACAAATGGAATGTTTGCGGGCCAACTCTTCCCAGGAGCACACACGAGAGCCCCCGACCCATACAGGAACCCCAAGAGGCCTCAGAGCATTCCTTTCCCAGAAATGGTAGGCGAGGGGCCAAGTCCGTGGGGATGCAAAGTACAGCCAGACAGAAACAATGATTGTGTGGAAGCTCAGGGCCGGGGCTGGGGCTGGGGCCGGTGGCTCAGCGCGAGGCTTTCCCTCAGCCAAGGGCAGGCCGAGCCCAGCGCGCTCCCTGTAGGAACAGGGTTTACTGTGCTTTCCATGGGGGCAGCTAAATGCCTCCCGACCCTTGCTCTCCCGTGCTTTCTCAGCCCCTGGGATCTCTGTGTTCAGCCACCTGCTACCCAAGGGAAGGAGGGGCTGCCATCACCTGTTTACAGATGAGGACTCCGGGTGACCTGCGTGAGACGGTACCTCCCACCAGCCTCTCCTCCCAACCGCTGGGTCACAGAGGGGGACTCCCCAGGGGGAGCCACGTGTCCAGTCTCGGCTGGCCATGGAGGCTGGACGGACCTTGCCCTGAGACCCAGCGATTGGTTCTAGGTCCCAGAAGTGGACACAGACGTAACGGCGGCGTGCAGGACAAGCGCTCAGCTGTGCACTGTGGCATCGTCTGCCACAGGCACGCTGGAAACGCCTGCCACCAAGGAGTTCGGTCCCAAGAAGCAGGTCACAGAGCCGAGCAGGTGAGGGTACGGGGTCACAGCCCTCTGTCTGCCTTTTGGGGTGTGAACTGTCCAGGAGCACAGACCGGGGTGAGAGTGGCTGCCTTGTGCTCTGCTGTATGCTGGCGTGGCGAGCCCTGGGGGCACACTGCCAGACAGCCGGGCCCTGCCTGGGCCCTCCAGGAGCCTCCTCCCTGTAACATGAGGGGCTATCTTGGGCAGGGGACGGAGACTGGAATCAAGGTGAAAGGAAAGCCCTAGCAGAACCCAGTGCAGAGTGGGGAAGGAGTCCCGCCTTCACCACTGTCCTCATCGCTCTGGATCAGCCCAAGGCGGGGATGGCCCTGGGGAACATTCTCCCCACCCCGGCCCTGCACTTCCTGGTTTCAGGCCTCAGGGGAAACAAGCCCCGTGGTGGCCTGCACATCCCACAGTCACGCCACCACGGCCCACGTGGTGGGCAATGCCCACAGCCAGGACCAAAGGCAGCAGAGGCTAACAAGGAGGGTGGGGCCTGCCCTGGAGGCCACCCCCTCCCTGTAGAGCAGGGATTTATGGCCAGAAGCACCCCCCAGGCCCAAGTCCTTCTTGGTCAGGGGTGGCACCCGGGGATGCAGGAGCAGCTCAGTGCCTGCCGGGCAGCATCCCCGCAGGTGCAAAGTCCAGGGCACTAGAGAGACTTGGAGCCTTGTCCGGCTGTTCCCCCCAACATCCTGACTAGTCTCTCGGGCCCCGCCCCTGCAAGAGGCCCCGCCCCTGGCAGGATGACTGGTGGTATAGGCTGCGGTAGGCACCCTCCCACTCCTCCCACACGTCCAGGGAAGGGCTTTTTTTTTTTTTTTTTTGCCCCGGACGCGCAGGCTCAGCGGCCATGGCTCACGGGCCCAGCCGCTCCGCAGCATATGGGATCCTCCCGGACCGGGGCACGAACCCCAGTCCCCTGCATCGGCAGGCAGACTCCCAACCACTGCGCCACCAGGGAAGCCCCAGGGAAGGGCTTTTACCCCACTTGGAGGCGAGGACGCTGAGGCTCTGTAAAGCCCCAGGTCCCAGTGCGCATTCCTGGCCACACGACCCCCACTCGCTCTGCCCACCAGACCGGAGCTGCCCCAAGGCCCCCAGGCAGCGAGTGCAGACTCGGGGTGGAGGGCACTCACCCTGGACGTGCAGATCACCTCACGCAAGTTGATGTTCATCCAGTTGTCGCAGCTCACCAGGTGCCCATTGTACGTCTCCCCGTTTTTGAGCTCCACCAACTGGAGAGAAAACGGGTCCCACGTCAGTCTCAGGCCCTAAGAGGGGTGCAGACTTACCCCGAAGAGCAGGCCACCACCACCGGGCCTCATTCAGACACATCCTCGGCTCTTCTTGGGACCCACTGGCCACAGCACACGATGTCCAGGCCCCCAGGGGCCCACCTTACAGGAGACACGCTCTGCTTTCTCACTACGCTTTGCTGGGCATTGTAGACTTTCTACGATGAAACCATTTTTTTGTGTGCGGAAGAAACAAACAGACAACCCCCCCCGCCCCACGTCTTTAAAGGAATGAGTAAGGGTGGCCAGGGGCCAGGCAGGTGCCCAGTGATGGCACACATGTGATCCTTGGTGGTCTGGAAAAACTGTTTTTCATTGCAATAACTACTTGCTTATTTTGATGTGTTTCGGGAAAAGCGCGTCATGCAGAAGACAGGCTTTTGCTAGGAAAAGGCTGAGACTTAAAAAAGAATCAACTTAGAGAATGAACTTATGGTTACCAGAGGGGATTGGTGGGGGGAAGGGATAGTTAGGGAATTTGGGATTGACATGTACACAGGACTATATTTAAAATGGATAACCAACAAGGAAGTACTGTATAGCACAGGGAACTCCGCTCAATATTATGTAACAACCTAAATGGGAAAAAATTTGAAAAAGAATAGACACGTGTATATGTATAACCGAATCACTTTGCTGTACACCTGAAACTAACAACATTGTTAATCAACTATACTCCAACATAAAATAAAAAGTTAAAAAAAAAATCAACTCTCAGGGCTGGAGAGGCACTGGGCTCACAGCCGCCACCTCTGCATTGTTCCATGGGCCGGGCATGGGTGCAGGTGCTGGCATAATGAGTGCCAGCGGCAGCCTGGTCCGTGCCTATGACTTCCTGCTGAAGTTCCTGCTGGTGGGTGACAGTGACGTGGCGAGGGTGAGATCTTGGCGAGCCTGCAGGACGATACAGCCGAGTCCCCGTACGGCCACCTGGCAGACATCATGCGCTCTCCTGCTGCCTTCTGCAGTGCTGCAGACATTTTCCAGCTACTCTGCCCGTTTCCCTTGGCAACCACTTTAAGATTTAAAATATGATTTGTAAAGTCATCACTTTCAAGTTTGGAAAAAAAAAAAAGAAATAAAAGGAATCAACTCAGCTATCGGCCCAAGAGAAACGAAGACATACATCCATGGAAAAATGTGTTCACGGATGTTCCCAGCAGCTAAAATCTTCACGAATAGCCAAAAAGTGGTAACAACCCAAATGTCCATCATCAGTGGACAAATGGATAAATAAAATGTGATGTATCCGCACAACGGAATATCACCTGGCCGTAAGGAATGAAGCTTTGACACATGCTACAATGTGGACAAACCCCAAGAACATCATGCTGAGTGAAGGAAGCCAGACACGAAAAGCCACATGTTGTGTGATCCCACTTATAGGAAATGTCCAGAACAGACAAATGCACAGAGACAGAAAGCAGATCCGTGGTTGCCCGGGGCTGGGGCGGGGGGCGGGTGGAGGGGGAGGGGAGCAGCTGCTAATGGAGACTGGGTCACCTTTTGGGGTGACAGGATTGCTCTGGAACTACATAGAGGTGGTGGTTGCACAAAACTGTGAATGTACTGAACGTCCCTAAACTGTACTTCAAAAGGTTGAATTGTATGGTATGTGAATAACGTCTGAATTTAAAAAAAAGAAAAGACAACAGAACATATTGACATATACCACACTTTATCACGAAAGGACAAAGCAGCTTAGGGAATGAGCATCGCATGAACCTATCCATATTTTAAAAAAATCATTCACGCTCACACACACGTTAAAAGTCCAGATGTGTATATATCAAAGAATAGTTAAATTGTTGGGAAGATGAACAAAGAGGGGCTTCCACTTTCTCTGAATCTCTAGTATTTGACACTTTTAATAAGCAGGCATTACTTTGATCAGGAGCAGAAATGACACAGGTCCTGACGCATGTGGGAGGGAAAAGAGGACAGGCAGGAAGCGGCTTTGGCTGGAGGCACCTCACCCTTTGCCCAGTGTCCCTGTCCCTGTGCTGAGGCTGGTCCCCGCTGAAATGTGCCATCCCAGACCAGCATGTACTCACCATTGGGTGATTCTGAGCTGTTTTCAGCAGTGACAAAGGAAGCTGAAAGGCAAACAAAAGCACATGACTTGTTTCATCAGCCAGCGCTGTAGAGCCCTGGCCTCTGGGCAGGGCTGACACTCCAGGAGCACACATTCCCCGACAGAAATGCAGCTTCTGAACTCTGCCCAAGCCCAGGACACATACCTGCCTCCTAGCTTAGGACAGAAAAGTCTCAGGAACACCCCCACCCCTGCAATTGCAAAGGCAGCTGCCCTCTGGTCTTGGCGCTGACCATTCCGGGCATTTCTTTGTAGCTCAGGCTGCACACAGTCCCACCCCTGACAGGACCAGGTGTAGCCCTCCATGCTTATAAACAGCATCACAGCACACGGGTTCTGCTGCTGCTTGAATTTTTTGCTCCACTGATGTTTCTGAGATACATCCAGGCTAACACATGCAGCTCTAGCTAGGCCTTTCATTGTCGGCATGGTAGGTGGTTATCATCACACCCACTTTGTGGACGGAGATACTGCGGCTTAGAGACTGAGGAACTTGCCCGGCACCAGTGAGCTAGTGAGAGACGGAGCTTGACTTGACCCCATCTGTCAGAAGCCAGCTTACGCTGAGCCCACAGGGGGCTCAGGGGGCAGCCCTGATTGAACCAAGAGTGATTTGGCCAGGCGCAACTGGCCTCCCAATCAGAGGCCACATCTGAGCTGGGTGTTCATAGAGGAATTCACCAGGTGAGAGGAAGAAACATTTCAGAAGAAGCCTGTGGTCACTGCAAGTGAGAGCAGATAAAGGATGGGATTTAAAAACGCCCCCTGATAAGGTGAACTTTCAAGATAGTTCTTTTCCCATTATTGCTGAATTTCTTTTTTATAAACAACATATAGTGTAACTGGGGAAAAAAAGTCAGTTCTTTTCATTTAGGGTACACAAATCACAACCCATACACTGGGGCCTGTCTCTGGGTCTCCAGAACGGTGACTCAGGTGGCAGTGCTTGGGTCCAGGGTCCAGTGACAGCCTATCCAGTATAGCCAGGTGAAGGTTCTAGACCAAGGGCCCCACAAGATGGGAAACTGCCTCAGCAAGGACCACACCTTGCCCGAGCAACTTTGGAACCCTAAGTTGGCCTGAGCCCCAGGACTTCTTGGCAGGGGAGTCCCAGCCCACCCTCACCCTCCAATAGGGGGCAGCTGCTTCTCCAGGTGGTGGGGACTGTGAGGCCTCTCTCAGGAGGCCACAAGGGGCCCTCAACCCCCAGAGGATGGCTCCCTATGGAAGGGCTTGGTGGGGGGGATATCTCACATCCCACGGGCCTTCCCTAAGAGCCACCCGGGGAAGATCCAGGGGCGGCAGGAAGCCAGGCCCAAGCCCACTTCCTGCACTGGCTTCCTGGAAGGGCACGATAAGGAGTAAGAAGGAGCCACGTGGAGAGGAGGTGGCTGCTCCGAGGAGGGTGGGCAGGCAGGCTGGGGTCCCAATGTGGCCAACCTGCAGCTCCTGCCTTCTCCTCTGGAATGCATCTGTGTGATGCTGCCGGGTGCGGAGAGCTGGAGGCTCAGCCGCGCGTGCGCGAGCCACACACCCAGGGGGTATTTTACAACGGAGAAGCCTCACGCTTTGCTGGGCAAGCCTGTTCTCTGTGCCCACAATGGGAATCTGGACCAGGGCGATGACACACCTAGGTCCTCCTCCCAGATCAGCAGAGAGGGGACAGGACCAGCTTAGCCCTGGAAGGCGAGAATGAAGATGGACTCAGTGCTGAGAGATGGAGGGAGGGTCACAGCAGTGCAGTCAAGGCCCCTCTAGATGAGGCACCAGCGGTAGAGCAGTTGGGACCTGCCCAGGCACACGGAGCAAGATCCTGCTAAAGCCGGGGAAAGTAGGCTGATGCCCGTCGGCAGGGGACCCACAGACGTCCTTCAGTGGCATACAGAGCCTCTATGCCAGTCCCTCTCAGGTTGCCACCCTGTCCCAGCTACTGGCAGCACAGCCCTGAAGGACCCACAGCCTCCTTAGCTGTTGCTGGCAGTGTGCCCTCAGAATACGGCTGCGACACAGATGGGTCCAGCACCTGCTCACAACCCTCGCCTGCGCAGCCGCCCCCTAGGCAGGCCAGAGCCAGGCCTGACACGGTCCAGCAAACTTGGCCATGCCCGGTGCTGCTGGCCAAGCTCTGTTCCTCGGTTCCCTCTTGCCCTTCCCCAGGCTGGTGGCTGCTCCCTCGGCCAGGCCCTCATTATAACCCCAAGGAGGGAACAAGGTTTCCACCTGGGCCACCCTCTGCTGTTTCTATTATAGGACGTAGCCAGTCTCTAATTAACTTGCTTATTTATTATGTCTCCCTGGCTAGACTGGAAGTGCCACAAGCCTCCTGCTAGACTGGAAAATTCAGAGGGTGTGGACTTTGTCCAGCACTGAACACCAGGGCCAGGCGCACGTGAAGGACTCAGTGAATATTTTCTGAACAAATACAGCACACACCACCAAGGGAGGCACTTGGGGCAGGGGGGTTCTTGCTCAAAGGAGAGGCTCAAAGGAGAGGTGGCACTGGGATAGCAATGCCAAGCAGTGGTCACATCTTGCCATCTTCTACGTCCTTGTCCCCAAACTGTGCTGGAGACAGAGGCGAAGGGAAGGGGAGGATCCCGGTGAACTTAAAAGCCAAGGGGAAGGGGTGGTGGCAGGGGTGGGGGGATGGAAGACACTTGAAGGTGCCAGGGAGACAGGAAAGGGCCAAACACCCAGTTCAGGGGGAGACAGGGTCATCTGGAGTCGGGAAAGTCATAGAAGAGCTTCAGGCATGAGAACTCCTTTTTCTGGCCTTTCTCAGCACGCTTGGGGTCTGACCCTCAGGCCTGGACCAATCCAGGGCTAGACCTAATAGTATCCTGAGGCTCCCAACTCAGGAAGCTGTTGCAGACCACCCACTCCCTCGCCCACACCTCTGCTTCCGGCCCTGCCCTGACCACAGGGAACAGGCAGTGTGTCATGCCTTGTCCACTCCTGAACACTCCTCAGAAGGCGCGAACAGGCTGAATGAATGAATCTGTACTTCACACAGACACTGTTCTAGGCTCTGGGACTGTATGAGGATAAAAGACAAAGATCTTGTCTCCATGCCCAGTCCCTCAGACCAACTCTACCCTCCAGCAGAGAGGAACCTGCTTCCTTCTCTCCATCCCCACACTGACCAGGAGAATTTAGTGAGCCCTCATGGTCAGCTCTGAAAAAGGTGCAGCAACCATCTCAGAGCAACTCAGGTGCCGATGGGCCAGGTACTCTCCCAAGAAGCTCCCAGCTCTCAATTCCTCTGTGTGGACCTCCGTTTCCCCGCTGGGGGCACAGACACTCTCTGGGTTAGATCTACAACTTCCACAACTTGTGAGCGCCATGGCCCCGGGGAGGCTTCCTGTCAGGGCCTCAATTTTTCTTTTTGTGAACTGGGAGGATGCAGTTAGTCCATCCTTAGCTCAAAATACCCCCTCTCCCTCTGAACAACATACTGTGTGACAGAGGAAGAAGCAAACCCTTCTCTGGGTCTGTTTGTCAGCCTGAAAAAGAGAGGCACAGGAGGTTGTGCGGCTAGCATTCTAAGGGCCTTACAAGCCCTGAAATTCCCTAAATTGGTTTAATTTGAGAACGCACACCGGCCCCCTACTTCTTGGCCCTCTAGCTTTACAATCTATGAGGTTAGACTTGGTCGGATGCACTCGGAGTCACTTCCCTGCCCGAAAAGTCACTCTGCGGCATTCACCGGGCCCTTCGGTGAGTCCCCTTCCTCTCCGGCCTGTTTCCCCACCTGAAAAATGGGAAGACTGCGGCTAGACCGCTATACTATGATTACACGTTCGGTCAGTCCCAAGTTCCCCTGAGACCGACTTGCTGGGTGTCCTGAAAGAAGCCCCTGCCGTCCCCGGTCTCAGTTACCACCCCCTCGGGCCGGGGGTGGGAGGACTCGAGGCCCGGATGGCACGCTCGCTCCGCATCACCCCTGCCCCAGCACCCGCCCCGAGGGCCCTTGGCGGCCGGCTCCCCCGTCGTCTTGCCCTCACCATGGTGTCGGCGGAGACCGGGGTCCCCGGCCACTTCCGCCACCGCCGCCGCCGCTCACGTTCCCGCCGGTAGCAGCCCCGCTGCGCGCCACTAGGCTGAAATGGAGTGGCAGCGACGCGAGCCAGTCAGAGAGGGGCTCGTGGGAAGGACAACCAATCCACGCAGAGTAAGGCGAGGCCTACTAAGCACGAGGGCGGGGCGGGCCGTGTTCTCACAGGAGAAATGAGGGACAGACTCGTAAAGTGCCGCCGTGAGTGCTGCAAAAGGGGGCGGAGCAATGTGCGCAGGCGCAGGAGGCCTTGTGGGCAAGAGCGCATGCGCAGGCGAACCCCTCGCGGATCTCGGCTCCACGCTGTGGGCGAAGGCGGTTATTACCTCCAGTTTCGAGAGAGAGAAATGGAAGCTGTTTGGTTGTTATTGGGATGTGCTTATGTCTCCCTTCGGGCCCCTGCTCTCCTGAGTCTCATTATTGTAGTTGACCATTATCCAAGGCACGTCTTTTGGTAGGTTGGAATCCCGGCTGTGCCCTTTGAGCCTCAGTTTGCCTCCCTTTGAAATGGCCGTAATAATAGTGTATGCGCTAGAAGGTTGCAGTGAGGACAGAACGAGTTAAGCCACGGAAAAGCACGTAGAACAGAATCTGGCGCATACTGAGCACTTGATACACGGGTGTGCAACATTGAGCACCTACTATGGACCCGCTCCTAGAAACACATAAGTGAATAAACCAGACAAAACTCCAGGCCCTCCTGAGGCTTAGGAGCCCACTGAGGAGACAGCCGGTAAACAAAATAATTAGGAAAAGGTATTAGTTTCCTTGGGCTACCGTAACAGAGTGATCAAACTGGGTGACTTTAAACCATAAAACTTGACCCAGAAGTTGAAATCAAGGTGTTGGCAGGGTTGGTTCCTTCTGAAGGATCTGAGGCACAATTCATCCTATGCCTCTCTCCCAGCAACCCTTGTAGTCCTTGGTTTATTTATTTCTTTTTATCTTTTTATAAATGTATTTATATTTATTTTTGGCTGTGTTGGGTCTTCGTTGCTGCATGCGGGCTTTCTCTAGTTGTGGCGAGCAGGAGCCACTCTTCACTATGGTGTGTGGGCCTCTCACTGCGGTGGCTTCTCTTGTTCCAGAGCACGGGCTCTAGGCATGTAGGCTCAGTAGGTGTGGCACACGGGCTTAGTTGTTCCGCGGCATGTGGGATCTTCCCAGACCAGGGCTCGAACCCGTGTCGCCTGCATTGGCAGGCAAATTCTTAACCCCTGTGCCACCAGGGAAGTCCTGTAGGCTTTGGTTTATAAACACATTACTCCAGTCTCTGCCTCTGACATCACATGGCTTTTCTCTGTCTCAGATCTTCCTCTTCTTTTCTATGAGGACACTCCTTTCTCTTATTAGGCCCACCCTAAATCTAGGATAAATTTCATCTTGAGATCCTTAATTATATCTGCAAAAAGACTTTATTTCAAATAAGGTCATATTCACAGATATGGGGGTTAGAACTTATCTATGTTACCCAGGATAGGCTAGAACATTTCTTTTTAGGGACAATACTCAACCCACTACATCAAGTATTAGCTATGATTCCTTTGAGCATAGACATTTATTTGAATAGTTCATGTCTCCTAGGTGACCATGCATGTACTTTCACACACTCACGAGCATATCTGCAGCCTAAATTTCCAGGAAGGGTCCAGCTGGATGACCATCGAGGGTTCCTTCCTCTGCCTTGACTTCACAGATGTCTTGACCTTCAGGTCTGTAAATGAGACATAGGTGTTCTCCTCCAGTGACTACCCTTTTCCAGGCCTCCTTAGTGTCAGCGCTGGCCCGAGAGCTTTTTCTTTTCTTTTTAATTTTTTGACTGCACCACGTGGCTTGTGGAATCTTAGTTCCACGACCAGGGATTGAACCCGCCCCGGCAGTGACACTGACAAGTCCTAACCACTGGACGGCCAGGGAATTCCCGAGAGCTTTTTCTTACCAAGCCCAGAGCCAAGCTCTTCCAGCTGTAAAGTCCCTATTCCTCTCAGAGCCAGCTCAGGGAGCCCCTGATGCTCAGCTTCTCAATAAAAGATTCCCCTGCATCAGGTCTACCCTGATCTACCCTCCAGGACCTGGTGAGGGGAAAGGGGTCTGGGGACCGGCTTTGCTATGAAGGGACTGAGTGACTCAGGCATGTTTCTCCCTCTCCCTTCTCGTTAAAAACAGGAATACAGGGGCTTCTCTGGTGGCGCAGTGGTTGAGAGTCCGCCTGCCGTTGCAGGGGACATGGGTTTGTGCCCCGGTCCGGGAAGATACCACATGCCGCGGAGCGGCTGGGCCCGTGAGCCATGGCCGCTGAGCCTGCGCGTCCGGAGCCTGTGCTCCGCAACGGGAGAGGCCACAACAGTGAGAGGCCCGCGTACCGCAAAAAAAAAAAAAACAAACCAGAAATACAGATCTCCCTGGACTTACGATGGGGTTACGTCCCAATAAACCCATCATACGTTGAAAATATTGTAAATTGAAAAGACATTTAATACATTTAGCCTACTAAACATCGTACCTTAAACGCGCTCAGAACACTCACATTAGCCTATAGTGGAGCAAAATCATCAAACACAAACCTATTTGATAAAATGTTGAATATCTTATGTAATGTGTTGAACACTGTACTGAAAGTAAAAAACAGAATAGTTTTAAGTGTATCAGTTATTTACCATTGTAACCATATGACTGACCGGGAGCTGAGGCTCACTGCCAACTGCCCAGCATCACGAGAGTGTATGTCTAGCTCCGGAAAAGATCAAAATTCAAAGTTCAGTTTCTACTAATGATTGCTTTTGCACGTCATGAAGTTGAAAAATCTGAAGTCAAACCATCATAAGTCGGGGACAGTCTGTGATCATCTCTGCTAATCAGGGTTACTGTGTGGAGTGATCACATGTGAAACCCATATAGAGTGCCAAGCACCTGATAGCCCTGGACCCACAGTTGTCCTTCATGTCTTAGTTTGGGGTCTGCCCTCCCCCAGAAGCTGACCCTGAGGTGAGGACTCAAGGACACATGGAGTATTCAGGGGGTGACCCCAGGAAGTCCCCACTGGGGATGGAGACCTGAGACAGGGAGGGAAGGGTCCCTGCAGTGGATGCCAATGAGCAGGTGACAAAGTGGGCACCTGAGGGTTACTCCAGCTGTGGACCTTAGGGAGACAGCATAAGAACTTGTGTCTCAAAGTGGTCCCACCCAGGATTAGGGCAGAGTTCATTTTCCCCTCTATCATTGGCTTGGGGTTGCTCCCAGGGTTGCTGGTGAGGTCAGGGAAGTGTGCCGGATGCTAGTAAGTGGCCAACAGTGATATGCCGATTGGGCTAGAGGGATCAGTGTGACCAGCCGAGCCTTATTTGCCGAGGGTAAAGGCCGCTTTGATGTAAACGACATAAACTGGGCTACATGAAGTGCTCCAGCGTCAACATGGTGGTGGAAGTAGGAAGAAAATTGCATGCTGGTTCACCTCGTTCTGACTTTTCTAGACTTTTCTATGTTCAGTCCTTCTCCTTTTGCACAACTGACAAACTCCTGTTCATCCTTGAAAATTCTGCTTGGGTGACCCCGTGTGGCGGACTATGGTTACTGCAGATTTGGTCAGCTCTTTCAACACAGGGGTGGCCAATCGGAGTTCTCCGTCCACCTGGGCATAGTCGTTGGCTAAAGAGGAGCAAGTGACCAACCAAGGCCAATTAGACTCACCCTTGGGACGGATACTGAGGGCCAGAAGGGAGAAAAGTGCTTTTCATAGAGGTTTTTTAAAGTGCAATAGTGAAAGCCCAGTGCCATCCCGATTGATCTTCTGGAAGAAGCTCTCTGCAGGTTGAATCTAACATAGAATTCCTCTGTGGAAAAGAGGCACAGTTTTAGCCCCTGGATCTAGCTATATCTGAAGTCATAAGGTGCGACTTTCCACTTATATGAGCCCAACAAGTTGTCTTTTTTTTTTTTTTTTTTTTTTTGTTGTACGCGGGCCTCTCACTGTTGTGGCCTCTCCCGTTGCGGAGCACAGGCTCCGGACGCGCAGGCTCAGCGGCCATGGCTCACGGGCCCAGCCGCTCTGCGGCTTGTGGGATCTTCCCGGACCGGGGCACGAACCCGTGTCCCCTGCATCGGCAGGCGTACTCTCAACCACTGCGCCACCAGGGAAGCCCCAACAAGTTGTCTTTTATTGCTTAATTCACTTGGAGTGTGGACTCTGTCCCTAGCAGTTGGCAGGCCCTTCACTAATGCATAGCTGCTCTGTGAATTCTTCAGTGACTGCCCCCCCCAATCTAATCTTTCCTTCTCTTATACTTTGAACTTCAGTACCTTGCATTGATTTTCATCATTACCTGGTTTGTAATTGTACCACGCTGTAATTGCTCATTTGCACACTTAAGCCTTCTTGACCCCGACTTGTAGGAGCAACGTGAGAGTTTGCATGGGCCACTATTTTAGGCTGTCAGCACAGTTTTTCCTTCCCCCCATCATGGACACATGACCCGGGCTCAACCAATCAGAGGTCTTCCCTGGAAGTCTCCTGGAATTGCAGAGCTGGAGTAATGTGAGTCCGGTACAGACATGGCCATATTTTCACTTTAGAGTCTTGGCCGTGTTTAATCCTGGATCCAGCTGTACCTGATGCTTCAGAAAATCGTCATCCTTTCCTATCCCTTGAAAATACTCCTCTATTTTTTTCCAGTCCAGTTTAAATTGTATTTCTGACAGCGGAAACCTGAAGAGTGTGAACCAAGGTACCTATCAAATTAAAAAAGATACACTATCCTCCACTTAAAAAAAAAAGGGGGAGGGGGATCATAAAACTCAGTGCTGGCAAGGTTGTCATGAAACTGGTAGACATATATTTTCTTTTAAGTGGGGGAGAAATGGCATTATGTTTCAAAATCCATAAAAGTGTCACACCCTGCAACTCAGTAATTCACTTCTGAAATTTTATACTAAGGAGGTCTTGCAAATGAAGGGAACTGCTCCATACCAAGACCTTGCAACAATGTTGCCAATTCTAAAACAGCAGAAAGAATATAAATGTCTAACAGCAGTGGACTGGTTGAGTAAGCTATGTTTCCTCCACTAGACAGAATATTTTCCATTCATTAAAAAATTATATGTAAATCCTCCCCCACCCCCAATCCCCGGGAGCAGGCAGTGGGTTGAGCTTAGTGGTTAGATTCTAAAACAGAGAGAAAAGGGGGGGCTTCCCTGGTGGCGCAGTGGTTGAGAGTCTGTCTGCCGATGCTAAGGGACACGGGTTCGTGGCCCGGTCCGTGAAGGATCCCACATGCCGCCGAGCGGCTGGGCCCGTGAGCCATGGTCGCTGAGCCTGCGCATCCGGAGCCTGTGCTCTGCAACGGGAGAGGCCACAACAGTGAGAGGCCCGCGTACCGCAAAAAAAAAAAAAGAATCTGCCTTCCAATGCAGGGGACGCAGGTTCCATCCTTGGTTGGGGAACTAAGATCGCACATGCTTCGGGGCAACTAAGCCCACACGCACCACAACTAGAGAGCCCGTGTGCCGCAACAAAGATCCAATGCAGCCAAATAAATAAACAAATATTTTTTTAAAATGTAAGTTCTTAAAAAAAAAGATTTATCTTCCTTAATTTTGTTTTCTTCTGTTTTAAGTTGCACGTGGAAACTGCTTCCCCCACCTCCCCCTCCTGCCACGACGTTCACAGCTTCTGAGGATTACCAGAACCCACTTCGCAAAAGGAAAAAAAAGAAAATTGCTAGAAAACTATAGGCATCTTTTTTTTTTCTTATTCTTTGTTTCTCTGTTTCTTTCTTTTTTAAATTTTGGCCACGTGGCTTGAAGGATCTTAGTTCCCTGATCAGACCTGCGCCCTCAGCAGTGAAAGCATAGAATCCTAACTACTGGACCGCCAGGGATCAGCACAAGCTGATCACATACCCTGCGACCCACCTCCCTCACTTGGCCTTGAAAAATGTTTTGCTGAAACCTTTCTGGGTGTTTGGGGTTTTTGAGCACAAGCCACCGGAGCCACCCTTCTCCTTGTATGGCACCTTACAATAAACCCTGCACTTTCCTTCACCACAACCTGGTGTCAGTAGATTGGCTTTACTGCACGTGGGTGAGCAGACCCAAGTTTGGTTCAGTAACAAAAGCACCCGCTCCATCTTCTAGTCTGAGCCCCCGAAAGGACTCACACATCTCAAGACCACCTGGAGAAAAAGGGGCATTCACCCTTTGAAACGCACATGTCTACCCAGATGTCACTCTGCCTAACTCGGCCAAAAGGCCCATCCAGTCCCTGAACTGGCAGAGCCAAAAGGAAGGAGCCCCAAGAAGGCGCCATGGGGTCCCATGGGCTTCCACTCTCTCCCACCTCCCCCAAGGCCACACCCAGCAGGAGCTGGCAATGCGAAGAGTCTTGGAGATCCTAGGGGTGTGATCTGAATCCAGCTCCAGTCCTAGCCTTCCCCACCTGGCTGTCTGTGGCTGTGAGCCCCTAATCTCCCAGGGCTGTCAGGGTGGGAGCCCACAGAGAAATGCAGCTTCTTTCCCAAGCCAGCATGGTGGGTTCTGCTCTACTTAGCATATTTATTGAGCACTGATTTGTGCTGGGCCCTGTGCACAGCGGTGACCAAGTCAGATCAGGTCCTTGCCCTCCCAGGCTCACAGTCCAGAGGGAGACAGTCGGCAGCTGCACAAGTGTATGAATAAAAGTGAAATTACAGCAGTGACACGTGTTAGGAGAGATTGGGGTTGGCATGGAGAGAGAGCATGTGGAAGAAACTGGATAGACTGTGGGTTTGTTGATTGACTAAGCAATACATCACACTCATCTTTCCTTATGCAAACAGCGCATTCTATTTAAAAAATACTGTATAGTGCAGGTAATAAATTCAATATCCTGTGATAAACCATAACGGAAAAGAATATGAAAAAGAATGTATATATATGTATAACTGAATCACTTTGCTATACAGTAGTAATTAACACATCATTGTCAATCAACTATACATCAATAAAAAAAAAAAAGATGCTCCATGAAGACACTCTGTGTGACCACATTGTTATCTTTGTTAATACTCCTATTATATACTTTACCTTCCTTCCCAGGACTCACTGGGGCCCCAGTACTCTTTGATCCCCATTTTACAGATGAGGAAACTGAGGTTTGGAATGGGAAAATAACTCATCTGAGAGCAGGCACCATGTGAGGAACTAGGCAGAATTTGAACTCAGGCGATCTGGCTCTAACCACCACACTTGCTGCCCTCCATTCTCTCCCTAAGAATATTGCATAGAAATTTTAAAAGGAAAAATTCTTCACAAATGAAATGTTTTTGTTTGTTTTGTTTCTTTGTTTGTTTGTTTTTACAACTCCGGGAAATAAGGTGTGGTACCTGAGTCCATTACGTCGTACCGTCAATTTCCTGGTTTTTATTTATTTATTTATTTATTTATTTATTTATTTATTGGCTGCGTGGGGTCTTCATTGCTGCACCCGGGCTTTCTCTAGTTGCGGCGAGCAGGGGCTACTCTTCGTTGCAGTGCACTGGCTTCTCGCTGCGTTGGCTTCTCTTGTTGCAGAGCATGGACTCTAGGTGTGTGGGCTTCAGTAGTTGTGGCACGCGGGCTCAGTAGTTGTGGCTCCCGGGCTCTAGAGTGCAGGCTCAGTAGTTGCAGTGCACGGGCTTAGTTGCTCCGCCGTGTGTGGGATCTTCCTGGACCAGGGCTTGAACCTGTGTCACCTGCATTGGCAGGAATATTCTTAACCACTGTGCCACCAGGGAAGCCCCAATATCCTGGTTTTGACAATGGTTTAGTTAAGTGTCCATGGAGAGGGAATTATTTTTGCAACTTTGTCAGTCTTAAAATATTTCCAAATAGGAAGTTAGAAAAGTTGAATGGTCTAAAGAATTGAAAGCAGGATCTCAAAAAGATACTTGTGTATCCATGTTCACAGCAGCATTACTCAGGATGGCCAAAAAGTGGAAGCAACCCAAGTGTCCACTGATGGATAGATGGATAAACGAAATGTGGCCCATTCAGACAGTGGAATATTATTCAGCCTTAAAAAGGAAGGACATTCTGACACATGCTACTACATGGATGAACCTTGAGGACATTATGCTAAATGAAATAACCCAGTCACAAAAGGACAAATACTGTATGATTCCGCTCATATGAGATCCCTAGAAGTATTGAAATTCACAGTGAAAGAAAGTAGAAGGGTGGGTGCCAGGGGCTGGGGGGGTGGGGAATGGAGAGTTGTTTCGTGGGTACAGTTTCAGTTTTGCAAGATGAAAAGAGTTCTGAAGGTTGGTTGCACAGCAATGCGAAGAATGTACTCTTAACATTGCTGAACTGTACACTTGAAAGTGGTCAATTTTATGGTTTTACCACAATTTAAAAAAATCGAGTGTTGTTTTTTAAAAAAGAGAGTGTATCATCTTTATTTCCTTTTTTTAAAATTTATTTATTATTTATTTTTGGCTGTGTTGGTTCTTCGTTGCTTTGTGCAGGCTTTCTCTATTTGCGGCGAGCAGGGGCTACTCTTTGTTTTGTTGCGCGGGCTTCTCGTTGCGGTGGCTTCTCTTGTTGCGGAGCATGGGCTCTAGGCATGTGGGCTTCAGTAGTTGTGGCTCGTGAGCTCTAGAGCGCAGGCTCAGTACTTGTGGCTCACGGGCTTAGTTGCTCCGTGGCATGTGGGATCTTCCCGGAACCCGTGTACCCTGCCTTGGCAGGTGGATTCTTAACCACTGCGCCACCAGGGAAGCCCTCGTCTTTTATTTCTGAGTAGTCCATGTATGTACACAGTGGAAGAAATGCTGAGGGTGTCTCCCCTCCACCCCCACTTTCACCTCCCCCATATTCTGGTTCCCTCCCCAAAGCCCCCACTGTTATCAATTTCTTACTCTTCCTTCCTCAGATATTTTCTGCATTTGCAAACACATTTTTCTTACTCTGACATTTGTTTTTCATTCCATCAGTGCTTCCACGCTGTTTCTTTTTTAATCATTGTGATAAAATACACATAACACTTACCACTTCAACCATTTTAAAGTGTATGATCCAGGGACTTCCCGGTGGCGCAGTGGTTAAGAGTCTGCCTGCCAATGCAGGGGACACGGGTTCCAGCCCTAGTCTGGGAAGATCCCACATGCCGTGGAGCAACTAAGCCTGTGCGCCACAACTACTGAGCCTGCGCTTTACAGCCCGCAAGCCACAACTTCTGAAGCCCGTACTCCTAGAGCCCGTGCTCCGCAACAAGAGAAGCCATCACAATGAGAAGCCCGCGCACCGCAATGAAGAGTAGCCCCCCGTTCGCCACAACTAGAGAAAGTCCACATGCAGCAATGAAGACCCAACGCAGCCAATAAATTAATAAAATTAAAAAAATAAAGTATACGATCCAGTGGCATTAAATACATTCACCATGCTGTGCAACCATTGCCTCTTATCTAGTTCCAGAACACTTCCATCACCCCCAAAAGAAACCCTGTCCGCATTAGCAGTCACTTCCCATCTGCCCTCCTGCAGCCCCTGGCAACCACTAATCTGCTTTCTGTCTCTGAATTTTCCTGTTCTGGACATTTCATATCAATGCAGTCATACAGTATGTGGCCTTATGAGTCTGGCTTCTTTCACTCAGCCTGGTGTTTTAAGGTTCATCCACGCAGTAGCATGTGTCAGTGCTTCATTCCTCTTCACTGTTGAGTAATATTCCATTGTATGAATGGACCACGGTTTGTTTCTTTAACTGTTGATGAACATTTGTTTTCTTTTCTTCTGGCGATTGTGAATAGTGCTGTCATGAACTTTCACCTATAATATTTGGAGACCTATTTAATTATTTTGGCTTTATCCCTAGGAGTGGGATTGCTGGGGCCTATGGTAACCATGTTTAACTTCTTGAGGAACTGCCAAACTTTTCCACAGTAGCTGCACCACTTTTCTGCACTTGGCTTTCCAATGTAACCATCTTGGTTTTTTAAATAAAGAGCTCTCCATCCCTCACCCTCCCTTCACCTCACCCCTCACAGGCACTGAGCTGCTTGTTACACTGTTGCAAAGCCAGACTGTGTCTCTCTCTGTGAACACACAACTTAGCCCCATCTAGCCAGCTTTCTTTGGCCCTTCTTGTGCTTCCTTAAGGACTTTGGTCCTGCTTTTCCTTCCCTAAGGACTCACCCACTTATTTCTGATCCAAATCCCAGCCCCTTCCATGTGTGACTTGGGACGAGCGGCTTAGCTGCTCTGGGTCCCTTTTCCTTACTTGCAAAATGGGAGAAGAATAGTTCCTCTCTCCGAAGATTTGTGATATTAAAAAAGAGAACATCAGTGATGTGCTTAAACAGGGCCTGCATCCAGTGAATACTAACTTTTACCCCCGTCACTCTCGGCAGTAGCATGTGACTCAGTTTTTCTGATCACGGCTAACTCGGTGTCATCAATTTCCTTTTTTTTTTTTTTCCCATTGCGATGGGGGGGAAAATGAAACCCTCTGTGGTTTCCCTCTCTTCACATCCCCAGCTTCTAGCAATACATGCACTTTGTACCAGACACTTATTACATGTTTGAGTTATAAAACCAGATTCTTGGTGAGATTTTTCTTCTGTTCTTTTCTTCTACTTGGCTGAGGTCTCGCTCCCACAGCTGGCCCAGGCTGGATTTCAGACTTTCTGAATTCTACCTGAAACTGCCAGAGACCAAAATAGCCACTGAGTGTGTGACCTCTGGTCTGAGCTTGCAAACAAGGCTGCCGGGCAGTTCAGAGAACGTTGCTTTGGATATTCTGAGGCCTGGGCCAGAGGCAGACGGTCCTTGGTCAGCACCCTGACTAATCTGGGCCAAGGCTGCTTGGAATGAGATGTCAGTGACCCACGTCCAAGGTCCAGTCCTGTTTCTAAGGACGTGGCCAGAAACTTAGCCGTATTTTTTGGCTATATTTGGAAGAATGCTGGCCTCTGCTGAATGTGGGTTGGGGACCTACTGTGTGCCAGGCACAAGGCTCTAATGGAGACATAACCCTTTTCTGGAAGTCAGGGCAGGAAAAGGGAAATAAACCAGAAAAGCAGTGTCGGGCTTCCCTGGTGGCCCAGTGGTTAAGAATCTGCCTGCTAATGCAGGGGACACGGGTTCGAGCCCTGGTCCGGGAAGATCCCACATGCCGGGGAGCAACTAAGCCCGCGAGCCACAACTACTGAGCCCGCGTGCCTAGAGCCTGTGCTCCGCAACAAGAGAAGCCCCCGCAATGAGAAGCCCGTGCACCACAATGAAGAGTAGCCCCCACTCACCGCAACTAGAGAAAAGCCCACGACGCGCAGCCCAAAATAAATAAATAAATAAAATTTAAAAAAAGAAAAGCAGTGCCTATAAAGGAATGATTTCTGAATGTGATTGCTGCTCTGAAGAGGATGAAACAAGGAAATGAGATGGATCTACTGGGGTGGTGGTGAGTTGGGGTGGGGGATTTCAGCCAGGGTGAGGAGGACCCCTAGGAGGAGGTGATGTTCCAGCTAAGCCCTGAAGAAGCAACTAGTTTTGCAGGAACCTGTAGGGTATGTTCCAGGCAGAAGAAACAGCAAGTGGTGCAAAGGCCCTAAGGTGGGGCTGTGTTGGATGGGCCCTTGGAGGACTGCTGGGTCTAGAGCAGCTGTGTTTGGGGAGAAGGAGGGAGGGGAGGCCCAGGTATCTGGGGCTACGTCAGCCTCCTTAGCAACACAGGAGCCTGCTTTGGGCACCACCCAGCTGTGGGTGCCCGGTGTAAAAGGGGCCGAATAATGGAGCCTTGCTCACAGGGAGGTGGGGGGCACCGATATAACTCACAGCAAGCGATCGGTGAACATTGTGGAATGCATAACAGGCTCGTCCCCAGCGTGTGACTCGAGTTCAAGCGGCCACAGCCTGCAGGACGAACTGTCCCCATCGTACGGGTGGGTGAACTGAGGTTGGGGAGTGGGGGCAACCACGCACTACTGTGGGGAGAGTTAGGGATGGGGCGTGCACTCTGCGTCTTGGTCGCGGGGACGCGCACGCCCAGCGGCCGGCCGGGGGCGGGGCCAGGGCGGGGCGGGGCCGGGCTTGGGGGCGGGGCGGCGCGGTGGCCGAGCGGCGGCAGCGGCAGCAACGGGCTTGCCGGGCCGGACAGGAGTGGGTCAAAGGCGCAGCCTGAGCCCGCCATGGAACAGCCGAGGAAGGCGGTGGTGGTGACGGGTACGCGGGTAGTGCTCTGATGGCGGCCGCGGCAGCCGCGGTCCGTGGCGGGGGCGGGTCGGGCGGCTCCGGAGGCAGCGGGGCCGGAAGAAGCGCGGTGGCCCGGGTGGGGCAGGTGCTAGAAGTCTTCCCAGGTTTGGAAGATGTCATCGCCCGCGGGAGCCCAGCTCAGTCCGCGCGACAGAGAAAGTGGAGAAGGGGGCGCCCCTGTGGTCCCACTGTCAGGAGTCGGGGCAGGCAAGGACGTGGGTCTCCTGCCAAGTGCCCCACACGGAGCAGGCCCCTCTGGCCTCCTTCCTTCCCCGGTTGGGGACAGGGACCCTCCGGGCACTTGTTTGTTTTGTCTGCCCGGCCGGCAGGCTGGACTGGACTCCTCCCTGCCCCTCCCGAGGTCGGGTTTGTCACCACCCCCGGTCCCAGGGGACAAAGGTCGATTTGCGGGCAGGAAGTGCCCCCGTGATAAGTTAATCTCTTGCCAGCCACTGCTCCCCGAGCCCTGCGCTAACGGGGGGCTGCTCCCCCCAGGCAGGGGCAGGTGAAATTTGGGGAACCTCGGGTGCCCAGCCGTTCTTCCGCTTGTCCCAAGGACTGTCTTGGTCAAAATCTTTCCTGCCTGGGCTGTTTGTGGGTGAGCCTGGACCCCTGCCGCACTGTCACCGACTCCCCAAAACTAACTGCTTCTCCTCTAGGCTCCTCGGAGCCTCGTGTGCGGTCAATTTCTGCCAGGCCTCTGGTCGGGGTGGGGGTGGTGGTGCGGTATTTTGACCCTGTCAGGAGGGTCAGAGTGAGAAATCCAGCTAAGGTTCGAACAGGTATATTGTGGTCCAGGGAGGTTTGGGCTGGTCCTGGAATTCCCAGGAATATGGAAGAAGCCACTTATCTGACAAACAGGTGTGTCAAGTTGCCAGAGGGTCACTTTCCCCTGCAGCCCTCCTATATCTGCTTATTTATTACTTTAGTCCTGACTCAGCAGGCAGCCACGGGACTGGGCATTTTTCTTGCATGAGCTCGTTAAATCTTTACTGCCTCCATTTTGCAGAGGGGGAAACTGAGGCTCACAGAGGTCACCTTGTTTGTAAGTGGCTGAGCTGGGACTCATACTTGGTCCATGCAGGAGGAGGAAAGGGGTGGAGAGGTTCTGACCCTACTTGGGGGCCCCCTGATGATCCAGGGAACAGTATCCCTCCCAGGGCCATGATACCACTTGGGATACTTGGCCCAACTGGAGTGACCCATGGTTCAATGACAGCCTTTCTTAGAGAGGTTTATTTTTTAGAGAGGTTTATTTTTTAGGTGTGTTGGGGGCGATTAGAAGAGGGAGGCCACAGACTTTCCTGGGTCTGTGTTTGAATCCATGCTCTTCCGTCTTCTTGCTGTGAGACCTTGGGCAGCTGGCTTCACCTCTCTGTACCTCAGTTCCAGCTCCTCTAAAATGGGCCCAGGAAACACCCGTGCCTGAAAGAGAGGCACAGAGAGGCTGAATGCCACAGGGCATGCAGAGCACTTAGCACATCCTCAGGTGAGAATCTGGTTTGTAAATGGGGCCTGGAGTTTGAGTGAGTAGGGAGGAGGGTGGTGGGATGATGTCTGGACAGCCTGACCTGGGAGATATACACATGCATCCCTTAAGGGCCGTTCCTTATTAGGTGATGATTCACAGACCGCCTATGGCCCTGCAGTTCCAGAGTCCAGGGAGGAGGCACAAAGACAATGATAAAATTATATTATATTTGGGGGTCAAGGATAGGGGAAGAAATCGGGAAGGGAACAAGGCCAGCCTTTTCTGGGGCAAAAGGAGGGCACTGGCCTCTTGCTGGGCATGAAAGTCAGGTGAAAGTGAGGACGAGAAAGGACTCACAGCTTCTGTTAAGAGCAGACAAGTTTGTGTGATGGAGGGCTCTGAAGGACCACTGGGTGCATCCCAAACTTGGGACCAGGCCCCCGACATTGTCCCAGGTGGCAGCTGCTCCCCAAGCTCCCTGCTCCATTCTCCTGGATGAAAGCAGCAGCCTGTGTCTGGGCAGGCCAGGAGGGGCTGCTGGGTGGTGACATGCTGCTTTTCTTATTTTTTTCAGGGTTCGGCCCTTTTGGGGAACACACTGTGAATGCCAGCTGGATTGCAGTCCAGGTAACTGGATCCAGAGGGGAGGAATCAGGCTTGGGGCTGGGCTTCCTCTGGAAATACTTGATACCAAAGAAAGGAAGTAACCTACGAAGAGAATGTCTCCTGTGAAGCTTCCTGAGAGATATTTAAGTCTGATATACACTTCCTCTCAGATAGTTACCACTGTAGCTTGCGTTTGTTGAGTGCTTGCTCTGCGCCAAGCGTTTTTTGCTGCCCAGCATGCTGAATTCTCCCAACAACCCTTAGGTGCAGTTATTCTTGTGCCCACTTTATGGATGAGGAAACTGAGGCACAGAGAGAGTTATCTGAGGTCATCCAGCTCAGAAACCAGAGTGGCATTTCTTCGGAAGTATCCCATGCCACAGCCAGGTTTTGGGGGACCAGGCAGGGATATTGGGGGATGTATTAACCTTGTAGAGGGGGTGCAGTGACCCTCAGTGTTGCTTCCTGGCAGCTGGAGGAAGCAAAGGCTGCATATTGCGAGGGAGGAGGTCTCTCCCGCTGTCCTGAGCCTTCCAGTTTCTTTGTCAGCTGGGGCATTTGGAGGGACAGACTGGGGAACAATGGGCAGAGAGAAAGAGAGAAAAGTTTCCTCCTTATATAAATCAGATTTGCACGGACCAGAGCCAAGCTCGTGTTAATCCTAGCCCATTAGCTTCTTGATTTAAAGCATCCCCTGCTTTCCACTCCAGAGCCCTGAATTCGGAGAAAAATCCAAGCTGAAACCTCAGTGTGTCTATTCCCAGTTGGGGTGCCCCACCTTTTTTGTTACCCTTCTTCCAGACCTCAAAATCTTGGCCACATTCCTCTCCCTTTTTACAAATTTTCACCCCACTTTGCTAGCAGAACAGAGGGACAGGATCCCCGGGATTCCGCAGATGGGAGCATGTCTGAGGCCCTGCTCGTCGCACTCGCTCCCTGGAGCCCCAGACAAAAAGGAAACAGCGTGTTTCTGAAGATGTGTGTGTCTGGCTTTGTGCAAGTTTCAGACAGGAGTCTTCACGGGGCTGAGTGGACACAAAGCCGTGTGTCTGAATTCCTGGGCCCCAGACACTATGATCTGCATCTAAATAGGAGAAAAATCAATTAAACAATCTTTGGAAATCCCTCTGAGCTTTGGGACTCGGATGGTGGAAGATGGCAGCTTTTCATCCTGCTGCCAGTGGGGACATACCCCTTATATTTCAGTCACCCATCTCTCCAGACCTCACCTCTAGAAGACTTTCAGTTTTCTTCCTCAACTTTATGAGACAAGAAGAGAGAATTCTCCACCATTCCCCAGCTAAAAAATGCCAACCTTCCCAGATCCAATTGTTTCCCTTAAAAAAGCAGCAACAAAAAAAAAACTGGAGTTGCCCATACATAGCCTGAGTGCGCACAGCAGTGTTAGCCCATGAAATTTGACACATGTGTACCTCCGCAGCACCTGAGTCCAGATCAAGACCTAGAACATTCTCAGCCCCTTCTCTGTTCATCCCCATTGCAGAAGCCCCTTGTGTCCTTTCCCAGCTACTCCCACTCCACCTGCCAACCCCACTCCCGGGTGTAAACCTCTCTGCTGACTTTATGGCCTCCATAGGTGCTTTTTACCTGTTCTAGAACTTGGTGTCAATGGAATTGCACTTGGGTCCCATGCCTTCTGCACAGCAGAGCATCTGCCGGATCCACCCATGGGGTGGCTAGGAGCCGCTGGTGGTGCTTTTCAGTTACTCTGGATAAAACAGATTTGCCCATGGAAAGGGTGTAGTCATTGGATGGGTCAAATCCGTCCCTCAAGAAAATATGCCTCAGAGTGTTCTTGGTGTGATCCAGACATGAGTTGTGGGCAACCGTTGATGTCTGTCACCTCAAGCTGAAGACGGGTGTTTGGTGAGGCGGAGTGAGCAGCTGTTACTTCCTGTCCCAACCGATTTTTCTGAAGCTCGAGTTGCCACCTGTGGAAGGAACTCCTTCTCCTCTGCCAGGGACCAGCTCACTTCTCTCTGTCTGTCTCTCCCCTTCTCTCTGTTTCTCTGTCACTCTCAGTCTCTCTCTGGGTGTCTCTCTCTCCCTCTCCCACCTCCTTCTCTCTCTCTCTCTCTCTCTCTCGCTCGCTCGCTCGCTCGCTCGCTCGCTCTCGCTCTCTCTTTCTTTCTGTCTCTCTCCTCTCTTATCTGACCTTCCTTCTTCATGCCCTGGGTGAACTGGCGCCCCACCAGAGAGTGAACTGTTTCCCACCAGCCACATTCTGGAGGTTGGAGTTCTGGGGACAGAGGGGCACCCCTCCTTTCCTCTTTCCCAGGAAAAAATGCCACTGCCCCTGGCACCCCACACAGGGGGGACTGCATTTTTCAAGTCTCCTGTCTCCCCGCAGGTCTTGGGTGGTGGGAGTGGGATGCTGGCTGCGGGTCTTTCTCGCCCTAGGAGGCTCAGGTGGGTGTTGAGGGCTTGGACCCCCTTGGCTTGGGGCCATCTGTAGGCTTCTCTGCCCAAGTGGGGCAAGGAGGAGTCGGGTCACAGGTCCTGGTGACATCACAGGACAATTACTGCCACAGTGAGTCTAGACAGACCTGCTAAGGATATTAACCAGGGAACAAAGCGGGTCTTTGTTATGGGGTCAAGGGAATCGGTCAGACGCAGCCGCGCGGCGGGGTCTTGTCAGGTAGATGGGGTGTAGACAATGTGTTGTCTGGGGCGCACACGCCCCGTTACTTTCACAGTCCGTGCTTGGCGGCTGTGCTGGCTGCAGATTGTCGTGGGACTTGGGGTGCGCTGCTACCCTCCCCCCAGGAGAACTGTCCAGCCCTTTTGGAGCAGAAAGTGGTCAGAGGCCAAGAATTTCGCTTGATTACGGGCCACCTACTTCTCTTAACTTCAGATGAATGGTACAGCTGCTCCTCCCCCTCCATTGCCCTTATTAAAATTGGGGAATCATTTGTATAAAAACATGTACAGATCTTCAGTGCCCCCATCACTTTGGTGAGAAGTATTTATGCCCATGTCACCAGTACTTCGATCAAGGTGGTTGATTCCCATCAACCCAGAACATTCTTTCCTGCTACCCCACCCCCTGCCCCCCATCGCTCCTCCGCTGCTTCCTGAGCTCCGTCACCGCAGATGAGTTTTGCCTGGTCTCAAGCTGCAAAGAAATGAATGGGATGGCACAGCCTCTGTGTTCCTCTGGCACCGGCCGCTTTTCCTCAGCCTGTATTGGTGTGTGTGTGTGTGTGTGTGTGTGTGTGTGTGTGTGTGGCGGGGGGACAACTGTCTCCTTTCCCGACCCACCCCTCCTCCCATTGGCACTGACACTGGGGGCTTCAGGGTTTGCTCCCCAAGAGTAAAGCAACAAGGATGCCCCTCTCAGGGTCTCTAGCGAGCATGTGGACGCCTCTCTGTGGGGATGCTGGCCATGGGGTGTGTATATTTCTTTGATGGTGGGTTTCTTAGTTTATTTTTTCCCCCAGATGGGGAGGGGGTAGGTGGGGATCCAGAGGACATGAGGAGGAACGGTTAGGACAAGAAGGTGACTCACTCCATGGCTCCCTGGTGGCACCAGGTCATTTCCTACCGTCAAAAGTCGATGTGGGCGATTCTTCCCACTAATGGCTTGGTAAACATCACCCAGTGGGAGAGACCCTTGAGTTACTCTGGGCGGGCAGTGGTGCTCAGCATGTAGCACCTGTTCTGCTGGGTGAAGGGAGAGGGGCAGAGATAGGATCCATAAGGCGGGGCTGCTGCCCTGAGCTGGGGGTCCGACCTTGGCGTATCACATGTCATGGTGGCCACCGGGAGGGTTACTGCACCGTATAGAGGGTTCCTTGACTTGGTCACTAACCGAGTTAGTAGCATCCTCAGTACCCCACCCCCGCTGCCCATAGAGATTCTTCCACCAAATTGACTTGCCTGGGCATATGGGTGGCCTGTCCTGTGGACAGCTTTGGGGATAACTCCCTGAGTGAAACTCTGAACAAATAAAGATGATCCTTTTAAGTCCTCACTTAACCTGGGAGATGGATTCTTTTCATTACTGGACTTTCATCATGTTGCCAGAAAGCACTGCCAGGGCCATGGGGAAAAGAAACGGGAGGGGGCAGGGAACTTTCAAGCTGTGGGGGACAGGAGGGTAAGAAAAAGTTGGGTTGTGGTTGACAGGATGTAAAGATAGATGAGATTATTTACCTTATGCTGAGATGTCTTTGCTGGAGATTTCTCCTCCCAGCCACGGCAGGAGAGGATGACAAAGAAGTCCTTTCACACCCAGATTCCCCAAGTGTTAACATTATATTACATTTGCTCTTTCTCTATAGATAAATAGGTAGGTAGCTAAATATAGTTTAAAAATGTTTTTGACTTCCAAGTCATTTTTTAAACTGTGGTAAAATATATATAACATAAGCTTTACCACCTTAACCATTATTATTAAGTGTACAGCTGAGTGGCATTAAGTACCTTCACATTGTTTTGCAGCCATCACCATCCTTGGTTTCCAGAACTTTTTCATCTTCCTAAACTGAAACCCTGTCCCCATTAAACACTAACTGCTCATTCCTCACTCTCCCGGCTCCTGGCAGCTACCACATTCTCCTTTCTGTCTCTATGGATCTGACTGCGCTAGGGACCTCATATTAATGCAGGCATACAGTTTTGTGCTTTTGCGCCTGGCTTATTTCATTTAGCATAATGTTTTCAAGGTTCATTCGTGTTGTAGCATGTGTCAGAATTTCCTTCCTCTTGAAGGTTGATATATATCCCATTGCCTGGTCGCAAGCTGTATATACCACATTTTGCTTATCCATTAATTGGTCAGTAGACACTCGGGTTGCTTCTACTTCTTAGCTCTTCTGAATAATGCAGCCATGAACATGGGCCTACAAATATCTCTTCAAGATCCTGCTTTCAGTCCTTGTGAGTATAGACCCTGAAGTGGAATGACTGCATCCTATGGTAATTCTGTGTTTAATATTTTGAGGAACTGTCGTGCTCTGTGTCATTTAGGGGTCAGTTGCAGACATGATACTCCTCTGTCCCTAAATAAGTCACTGTGTGTTTCCTAAAACACAGCCTCAGCACAGTGATCAAAATCAGGCTTATTGGACATTGATACAATTCTATAATCTACAGACCTTATTCAGATTTTGCCAACCACCCTGTTAATGTCCTTCACAGCAGAAGAAAGTTCCAGATTATATGTAGGGTTCAGTTGTCCCATTTCTTTAATCCCCTGTGGTCTGGAAAATTCCTCAGTCTTCCTTTGTGTCTCATGGCATGACATGTTTGTTAAGAACTGCTCAATCCTTTGGAGAGTGTCCGTCAGGGTGGCTCCTCCAAGTGTTTCCTCATGACTAGATGGAGGCTGTGTGTGTATTGGGGGCAGGAATCCCACAGAAGTAATGTTGTGTCCTTATCCGTGCATCATATCAGGAGGCACTGGTTATATTGCTGTGTCTCATTCTTGGTATCATTGACCTTGATCACTTGCTAAAGGTGAGGTCTGATGGATTTCTTTGCAAAGTTACTATCTTGCCCTTTGTGATGAAAAAGTATCCGTAGAGAGATACTTTGAGACCCTGTAAAGAGATACTTTGAGACCATATTAGCATCCCCTGGTGAGTCTCACCTGAATCAGTTATTATTTTAGTATGATGCTTGCCAAATGATGGTTTTCTAATTCCATCTTACCTTCGACACTTTTTAAGACCTTCTGTGAGTTTATTTGTATCTGCGTGGACTCATGGGTACTGTCTTCAACAGACGATAATCTCTTAATTTTTTTTTAATTTTTATTTTATATTGGAGTATAGTTGGTTTACAGTGTTGTGTTAGTTTCAGGTCTACAGCAAAGTGATTCAGTTATACATATACATATATCTATTATTTTTCAGATTCTTTTCCTGTATAGGTTATTACATCCTTCTCTCTTAATTTTGATGTTCAAATTGTCCCAGATTTGGCCCATGGCAGCCCCTTCAGGCTGGCTCCTGTATCATTCTTGAGCACTTCTTTCCTTTTTGGTTTCAGGCTCACTTTTTGGAAATGCATTTTTTTTAACTTTATTTTTTTATTCAAACAGAAAGTCACACAAATTATAATCATCCTCATCAGTGCACTCAGTCCCATGTAATTAATTGTTTTTCATCTTGATCTTTTGTTAGCACTTTTATGAATTCATCACTTTTCCATTAGAGTTCTGAAAATGCTTATTCATTCAGTTCAGCAGTATAGTCAGTTACCAGAAACCTGTACTTGTCAGAGCCTTTTCCATGAATTCTTTGAAGATGAAACCCTTTTATAGGAACTTTTTTTTTTTTTTTTTTTTTTTTGTGGCACGCGGGCCTCTCACCGCTGTGGCTTCTCCCGTTGCGGAGCACAGGCTCCGGATGCGCAGGCTCAGCGGCCATGGCTCACGGGTGCATCCGCTCCGCGGCACGTGGGATCCTCTCGGACCGGGGCACGAACCCGCGTCCCCTGCATCGGCAGGCGGACCCCCAACCACTGCGCCACCAGGGAAGCCCAAGCCAAGTGTGTCTGACTTTAGCTTCTTTGGGCCAAGTGCTCACTTTTTCTTTTTCACTTTTGAAAACATAATTGAATGTGGCCTTTTATGTCTCCTTTCACTCAGCATAACATTTTCAAGGTCCGTCCCTGTTGTAGCATGAATCAATGCTTCACTCCTTTCCATGGCTGTGTTGGGTCTTTGTTGCTGCGTGCAGGCTTTCTCTAGTTGCAGCGAGCGGGGGCTACTCTTCGTTGCAGTGTGCGGGCTTCTCATTGCAGTGTCTTCTCTTGCTGCGGAGCACAGGCTATAGGCACGTGGGCTTCAGTAGTTGTTGCATGTGGGCTCAGTAGTTGTGGCTCGTGGGCTCAGTAGTTGTGGCTCACAGGCTCTAGAGCGCAGGCTCAGTAGTTGTGTTGCACAGGCTTAGTTGCTCCGCGGCATGTGGGATCTTCCTAGACCAGGGCTCGAACCCGTGTCCCCTGCATTGGCAGGCGGATTCTTAACCACTGTGCCATCAGGGAAGTCCCCACTTTCCTTAAAAATGAAAAGTTTGTGTATCCCCATTTCCCCTACATGTTCAAGATCCTGATAAAGGGACACAGCTCATCATTTAAGGGAAACGAGGAGGACCCCAGATAGGGTGCCTTCACATATCTGGGTCCTTCCTCCTGCCCAGGCAGTTGGGGATTTTAAATTCCTGCAAATTATGTGTGTGTGGAGGGCTTGGAAGTGGATATTTACTCTGTAGATTTTATTTTATTTTACTTCATTTCATTTCTTTTTTTTTTTTTTTTTTTTTGGCCATGCTGTACGGCATGTGGGATCTTGGTTCCCCAACCAGGGATTGAACCTGAGCCCCCTGCAGTGGAAGCTCAGAGTCTTAACCACTGGACCTCCAGGGAAGTCCCATACTCCGTAGATTTTAGGTTTTCCATTGAGATTGAGAGAAAAGGCAGAAAGGAATTCCAGAAAGTTGTGGAGGATTTAAAATTGGAATCTGGGGCTTCCCTGGTGGTGCAGTGGCTGAGAGTCTGCCTGCCGATGCAGGGGACACGGGTTCGTGCCCCGGTCCGGGAAGATCCCACATGCCGTGGAGAGGCTGGGCCCGTGAGCCATGGCCGCCGAGCCTGCGCGTCCGGAGCCTGTGCTCCGCAACGGGAGAGGCCACAACAGTGAGAGGCCCGCGTACCGCAAAAAAACAAAAAACAAAACAAACAAACAAAAAAACACAACAACAGCAAAATGGAATCTGACAGTTCCCAGCTTTCAACAAATGAAGTACAGTTGGTAAAGAGCCAAATTCAAAATCTCCAATGGAGAGAGTCTGGTGCACAGGGAACGGCTTGGGCTGCAGGGAGTAATGTGCTCAGATCCTGGACTCAGGGGCAGAGGCCCGAGGGAAGCTGTTTGTCTTCCTGTTAAGAGGCTCCTGACGGACTTCCCTGGCAATCCAGTGGTTGAGACTTTGCCTTCCAATGCAGGGGGTGCGGGTTCAATCCCTGGTTGGGGAGCTAGGATCCCACATGCCTCACGGCCCAAAACACAAAAACATAAAACAGAAGCAATATTGTAACAAATTCAATAAAGACTTTTAAAAAAGTGGTTCAGGGCTTCCCTGGTGGCGCAGTGGTTGAGAGTACGCCTGCCGATGCAGGGGACACGGGTTCGTGCCCCGGTCCGGGAAGATCCCACATGCCGTGGAGAGGCTGGGCCCATGAGCCATGGCTGCTGAGCCTGCGCGTCCGGAGCCTGCGCTCCGCAACGGGAGAGGCCACAACAGGGAGAGGCCCGTGTACCGCAAAAAAAAAAAAAAAAAATGTTCACATTAAAAAAATAAATTAACAGGCTTCTGAGAGTCCCTGGTGTCAGCACACAGCAGATGCCTTTAGGGTCTGTGTTCAGGGAGCCATTCAAAGGTAAGGAGACTGATATAGACTGTAGCTTCCTGCTTTCTCTTTTTTCAAATTGTGATAAAATATACATAACATAAAATTTACCATTTGAACAATTTGTAAGTGTACAGCTGAGTGGCATTAAGTACATTCACACTGTTGTACGCCCATCACCATCATCCGTCTCCAGAGCTTGTTCATCTTCCCAAAATGAAATCCTGTCCCCATTAAACACTAACTGCCCATTCTCCCCTCCCCCCAGTCCCTGGCGCCCATCATTCTACTTTCTGTCTTTATGAGTCTGACTGCTCTAGCGACCTCATATAAGTGAAATCATACAGCTTTTGTTCTTCTGTGTCTGGCTTCTTTCATTCAGCATAATGTTTTCAAGGTTCATCCACGTTGTAGCATCTGTCAGAAAGAATTTCCTTCTTCTTTAAGGCTGAATAGTATTCTGTTGTATGGATATACCAAATTTAATTAGTCCATTCATTAGCTGATGGACATATGGGTTGTTTCCATCTTTTGGCTATTGTAAATAATGCTGCTATGAACAAGGATATACAAAGATCTGTTCAAGACCCTGCTTTCAGTTATTTTGGATATATACCTGGAAGTGGAGTTGCTGGATCATATGGTAATTCTATGTTTAATTTTTTGTGGAACCACCAAGCTGTTTTCCACAGGGGCTGCACCATTTTACATTCCCACCAGCAGTGCACAAGTGTTCCGATTTCTCCGCATCTTTGCCAACACTTGTTACTTTCCATTTTTTTAAGATATCCTGGTGGGTGTGAAATAATATCTCACTGTGGTTTTGATGTGCATTTCCCTAATGACTAATAACGTTGAGCGTCTTTTCTTGTGCTTATTGGCCACTTGTATAGCTTCTTTGAACAAGTGTCTATTCATGTCCTTTGCCCATTTTAAAGTTAAATTGTTAGGTTATTATTATTATTATTATTGAGTTGTAAGCATTCTTTATATACAGTTGACCCTTGAACAACTTGGACGTTAGGGGCACCTACCTTCTGCACAGTGGAAAACCCATCTGTAACTTACAGTCAGTCTTCCATATGCTTTGTTCCTCCATATCCACAGTTCTGCATCTGCAGATTCAACCAAGCTCGAATTGTGTGGTGCTGTAGTATTCTGTTGAGAATAAATATGCATATAATTGGACCCATGCTGTTCAAATCCGTGTTGTTCAAGGGTCAACTGTATTCTAGATATAAATTCCCTTGTCAGATACACGGTTTGCAAATATTTTCTTTCACCCCAGGTGCTGTCTTTTCGTTCTATTTATTGCGTCCTTTGATTCACAATTTTTTTTCATTTTTATGAAATCTTAATTTCTCTATTTTTTTCTTTTATTGTCTGTACTTTTGGTGCCATTGAATTTGTTTTTAAGATGGAAAAGAGCTCACTGGGTCTCCTTTTGGGGATTAAGGGAAGTTTCATTTATAAACCCTTAAGTTTTTCCCCTACCTCTAGTATATACTGAGTCTGAGGTCAGAAGGGCAGGCTTCAAGAGTTCCCTGGTGGCCTGGTAGTTAGGATTCTGGGCTTTCACTGCTGTGGCCCGGGTTCAGTCCCTGGTCGGGGAACTAAGATCCTGCAAGCCTTGTGGTGTGGCCAAAAGAAAAAAAAAAAAAAAAGAAAGAAAAGAAAAGCAGGCTTCAGTTTGATAGTATCACTCACTAGCATACATATTCTGATCTTGCAGTGCAACTAGGTCACTTTTTAGCATTTATGCTTCACACATGGGTGCGAGGAATGTGCCCAAGGATGCTTGCTGCAGTATGGCTTAAAACTGAGGAAAATTGGAAGCCACTTAAATATTCCAGTGTAGGGGAGTGTTTAAATCCAGCTAATTTCTGATATGGAATATTATGCAGCAGGGAAACGGGAAAAGAACAAGATTTACCTGTAATAATGTAGCTAGATCTCCAAAACCAACTGCTGAGTGGAGAAAGCATAGTTGCTGAAGGATGCAATTGATGTAAAAATAAATACTATGTGTTTTCTCAGATAGGTGTGTAGAAGGGGTAGAAATAGGTCTGCATGGATGTGTGTGCTGTTAACAGTACTTTCTTCTGAAGTATGGGAATGGGACCCAGACTCGGGGTGAGGGGGCTTCAAACTTGATCTGTCTGGCTTTTTAAAAATATTCCAACTAAAAAAAAAAAAAAGTCTAGCATATTTGGGGCTTTCTTGGTGGCGCAATGGTTGGGAGTCCGCCTGCCGATGCAGGGGACACGGGTTTGTGCCCCGGTCCGGGAGGATCCCACGTGCCGCGGAGCGGCTGGGCCCGTGAGCCATGGCCGCTGAGCCTGCACGTCCGGAGCCTGCGCTCCGCAACGGGAGAGGCCACAACAGTGAGAGGCCCACGTACCACAAGAAAAAAAATATATATATATATACCAACTATTTTCATGTCCTTATCTACTAATTCTACCATCTGTGTTGTTTCTGGTCCAGTTTCTTTTCTTTTTCTTTCTTTCTTTTTTTTTTTGGCCATGCCACGTGGCTTGAGGGATCTTAGTTTCCTGACCAGGGATTGAACCTGGGCCATCGGCAGTGAAATCGTGAAATCCTAATCACTAGACCACCAGGGAATTCCCTTGTCCTTTCTTTTCTTTTCTTTTTTAAATTTATATTTACAATGGTTACATAGCAGGGTTTTTTCCTTTCTTTTAAAAAAATGTTTATTTATTTAATTTTTGGTTGCGTTGGATCTTCGTTGCGGCGTGCGGTCTTTCTTTAGTTGTGGCGAGCGGGGACTACTCTTTGTTGCGGTGCGCGGGTTTCTCATTGCAGTGGCTTCTCTTGTTGCGGAGCTTGGGCTCTAGGTGCTCGAGCTTTAGTAGTTGCGGCATGCGGGCTTCAGTCGTTGTGACTCACGGGCCTAGTTGCTCCGCTGCATGTGGGATCTTCCTGGATCAGGGCTTGAACCCGTGCCTCCTGCATTGGCAGGCGGATTCTTAACCACTGCGCCACCAGGGAAGCCCCCGGTCCTGTTTGTATTGATTGATCTTTCTCTTCATTATGGGTGGTAGTTTTTGGCTTCTTTGCATGCCTGGTAAGTTTCAACTGATGCCAGACTTTGTGAATTTTACCTTGTGGCATGCTGTATCCTTTTGTATTTCCTCAAAATATTCTTGAGCTTTGTTCTGGGATACAATTAAGCTACTGGAAACAGTTCCTTTCCAGGCTTGCTGTTCAGTTTTGTTAGGCAGGACCAGAGCAGTCTCCGCTCTGGGGCTAATTTTTCTCCACTTCCTTGTGAAGTTTTTCCGCTCTGGCTGGTGGGAACAAGGATTTCCAACCTGGTGTGAGCTCGGAGGCTTGTTCCCTCTGTTCCTTTCAAGTGGCTTTATCCCTGGCCTCTGCATGCGTGTAAACCCATCAGTCCTCGGACTCTCAAAAGATCTCTGGATCAACTTCTAGATTGATCTCTCTCTCTTCCTCCCTCTCTCTCCCTCTCTCTTCCTCTCTCCCTCTCTACACACTCTCTCCTTTCTACCTACTTCCCTCCTCCCCTTCCCCTCCCCCCTCCTCTCCCTCCCCCTACCTCCTCTTCCCCCCAGGTACCTCCTGTCCATGACTCCACTCTGCAAACTGTAGCCTTCTTACACTTTGTAGAACCTCAGCTTTGACTCCTCAACTCCACGTCTGAAAACTGTTATTTTACACATTTTGTCTATTTTTTTTTCACTTATGCCATATTAGGCAGAAATTTTGGATTTTTTTTGGATTGTTTTGGATTTTTTTTAAAGGAAACACATTAACGTTTTAAAGTATAATTTAACATTGTTTTATTTTTTCTAGTTTCTTCTATTGTTTTATTTTTTCTCCTTATGACATGGGTACTACTGTTCACCCATTTACAGATGAGGGAGTGAGGGGAGGGGAGCACAGAGAGGTTGAGTGACTTACCCAGGGTCACCCAGCCAGGGAGTGAGGGGAGGGGAGGGAGAACAAACCTGGTCACCTGGCTCTAGAGGCTCCACCCCTGATTCCTACCCTCCACCATCCATGCAATTAAGAGCTGTTTTTTTCCTTTTTAAAAAAATTGAGATGAACTTGCATAGTATAAAACTATTTTAAAGTGTACAAATCAGTGGCATTTATTACATTCACAGTGTTGTCCAACCACCACCTCTATTTAATTCCAGAACATTTTTATCATCCAAAAAGGAAATCCTGTCCCCGTTAGCAGTCACTCCCCATCCCCAGTCCCCAAGCCCCTGGCAACCATTGATCTGCTGTCTGTCTCTGTGGATTTGCCTGTTCTGGACATTTCACATAAACAGAGTCATATAATATGTGACCTTTTGTGTCTGGCTTTTTTCATGCAGCATGATGTTTTCAAGGTTCACCCACATTGTAGCATGTGTCAGTGCTTCATTACTTTTCATGGCTGAGTAATATTCCACTGTATGGATGGACCACATTTTGTTTATATTCTTTCATCCAGTGATGGATACTTCGGCTGTTGCAAATAGTGAGGAGCTACTTTTAAATGTAGGAAAGGATGAAAAGGAAAGGGGTCACAGCAAGCAGTGAGTCCAAACCCCCACTTATAGTTAAGAAAAACAAGGGACCCTCAGGAGGGTCGGGTACTTGCCCAGGCTCACCTGGGTCTGTATTTGTTCTCAGTCCAAGCTTGAACTTCTCACTTGTTCAGCCGACATTCACCAGCACCTAATGTGTGCACATCTTGGGCCGTGGCCAGGACATTGACCTGTGGGACCGAGAGAGCATGTAAAGCAGGCTGGGCATCCAGAATATCTTCTTGGGAGGCTGAGACATGAAGGCTAAGGAGTCAACTGACTGGAAAGTGATGGGAAGAGCATTCTAAGTGGAGGGAATAGCCAGTGCAAAGGCCCTGAGGCAGGAGTGAGTCTGGTATGTGGGAGGCTGTGTTGGGAGAAGTGAGCAGAAGGGGGACAAAGGGAGAGGAGGGCAGCATCCCGACCCCTCAGGGCATCGTGGGCTATGGTGGGGAGTTAAGATTTTTATTCTGAGCGTGGCAGGAGCCACAGCAGAGCGGAAGCAGGGAAAGCCTGCGTTGTGATTTTATATGCTGCCTTGGGGGACAGGAGGCTGGGGCAGTGCTGGGGAGGAGATGGGGCTTGATCTTCAAATCAATTTGCCAAAACAAAACTTGGGTGTATCCAACAAGCGTCAAGCAAACAGTGGTCTATAACATCCTATTATTTTTAATGTGTGGCCATTCAAAATAATCACTCCGGGCGTGCAGCGTGCACAAACAGGGTGAATATTGATAAAATCACGGGAATGGAAACAGGGAGCACAGATCTAAAACCTCCAGCACTTCTCAGGGGTTCAATGGTGTAAAAAACAATACGGTCAGGTAGGAATCATGGTTATGTGCCAGTGAGCACCAGGCCTGCCTCGTCTCTGAATCCATAAACTCTTGAAGAAAGTCCCCTCTGATTCCCATCACCACAGTCCAGGGAGTTGAGAAGACAAAGGAGCATGAAGAATAAAAATATTAGTGACTAAGAAAAATGATTGTGGGAGAAATTAAATATTTTACAAAGTTTTCTCTTTAGTGTCTTTTAAAATAGATTTCACACAAAATATAACCATCCTCCCCCCCAGCCCTCTACCCATCAGTGTCTGCAGCTCACCGTGCACCACGTTTGGGGAGCAGGTTTGCGCTCTGCCCTCTTCTGTCCGGCGGGGAGGGCTTCCTGATCTCACACGTAACTGGGCTTAGCAAGAGGGCTGGGGTCCCAGATCCTGGTGTTGGCATTTGAGACTCTCCCCCGCACACACACCTGCCTTGCCCCACCTACCCTCCAGATGTCCTTGTCTCCAGGTGACCTCTCTGGGGAGCAATTTGGAATTATCTATCAGTGAGGAAAGACCTGCTGTTCCAGGCATCGGATACTCTCCAGAGCAACTGCAGTCAGTGGGGCACAGATTTGGGATAGCGTGGGTATAGCAAGGTCAAGGCAACCAGAGAAAGAAATCCTGCAGCCGCTGCAGGAGATGCAAGAACTCACCTCTAGGGACTTCCCTGGTGGTCCAGTGGTTAGGACTCCACGCTTTCACTGCCGTGGGCCTGGGTTCAGTTCCTGGTCGGGGAACTAAGATGCCACAAGCCGCGCAGCGTGACAAAAAAAAAAAAAAAAAAAAAGATAAGGGCTCACCTCTAGTGAATTCGGCAAGGCCAGATGCGAAAACTGCTTCGCCTGGGACCTGCCCATAGAACTCTGTAACATCCGCCAGTGGTAGCATGTCCAAATTACTGCATGAGATCTGAGAATAATATGAAACAGCCTGACCGATAATCATTATTTGGGGTATTAATTTTACCATGAAGAATGCTCAGTTTTTGATATTGAGCTGAAACCTTCATCCGTGAACGTCTCTGCTCACCCCTGGACTCCAGAGCTGCCAGGATCATGATTCCTCCGGGAAAGTTGGTTCTGGGTCTGCTGTGCTCTGGGTTGTGGGCCATCTGGGGGAAGGAGGCCCAGTCATGGGCTCTGCCACATTGAGAATCTGAGGAAAGCATCCGTGTTTCCCCAGAAAAGTACGCATGTGGTGATCCATCATAGCCCTTTTTTCCCAGATATGTATTTATATATACATATATATGTATGTACTTATGTATACATATTCTTTTTCAGATTTTTTCCCTTATAGGTTATTACAAGACAGTGAATATAGTTCCCTGTGTTGTACAGTAGGTCCTTGTTGGTTATCTATTTTGTATATAGTAGTGTGTATCTGTTAATCCCAAACTTCTAATTTATCCCTCCCCACCCTTTCCCCTTTGACAACCGTCAGTTTGTTTTCTGTGTCTGTGAGTCTGTCTCTGTTTTGTAAATAAGTTCATTTGTATCATTTTTTTTTTAGATTCCACATATAAGTGATATCATATGGTATTTGTCTTTCTCTGCTTGACTGACTTCACTTGGTATGATAATCTCTAGGTCTATCCATGTTGCTGCAAATGGCATTATTTCACTCTTTTTTAAAAAAAATTATTTATTTTTGGCTGTGTTGGGTCTTCATTGCTGCCCATGGGCTTTCTCTAGTTGCAGCGAGTGAGGGCTACTCTTCGTTGCAGTGCGCGGGCTTCTCATTGCAGTGTCTTCTCTTGTTGCGGAGCACAGGCTATAGGCACGTGGGCTTCAGTAGTTGTGGCTCGTGGGCTCAGTAGTTGTGGCTCGCAGGCTCTAGAGCGCAGGCTCAGTAGTTGAGGTGCACAGGCTTAGTTGCTCTGCGGCATGTGGGATCTTCCCAGACCAGGGCTCAAACCCATGTCCCCTGCATTGGCAGGCGGATTCTTAACCACGGTGCCACCAGGGAAGTCCCTATTTCACTCTCTTTTGTGGCTGAGTAATATTCCATTTATATATATACCACATCTTCTTTATCCATTCATCTGTTGATGGACATTTCGGTTGCTTCCATGTCTTGGCTATTGTAAATAGTGCTGCTATGAACATTGGGGTCATCATAGCCCATTTTTGTTTACAATTCATGATGTTCTTAAACCCCTTCATTCCTGAGATGGTTAGAGGCTCCCTAAGGAATTGGGTCCATCTGTAAATGTATGTTGAGACCCTGCTATCTACCATGCACCAAGTCTATAAATAATTCTTAACAGGTGTAACAAAGGGAGAGCATAATAACAGACAACAAAAATAGTAGTAGCAATGGTAATCAACATTATTCGAGTCCCTACAGTATGCCAAACATTGCTTGGAACTCTAGCGTGAATTAGTTCCTTCCTTTGTTATAACTACCTTGTGAAGTAAGTACTTTATTATCCCCATTTTACAGATGAGGAAACTGAGGCGCAGAGAGGTTAAGTGACTTGCCCAAGTCACTGCCCTTCCTCCCACAGGCAGGGTTCAAATCCAGGAGACTAGCCTCAGAGGCCATGGTATCATGCTGCTGCCCACGGAGATGCTAAGAGAGTGGGTGGGGAAGGGGCTGAGGGAGGAGCTTTGGGATAGGCCAGCGCATGTGCCTTCCCGCTCTGCACAGTGAGTCAGGAACCCCGCCTGTCTTCTGAGGATAGGTCACTCTGTCCCCAGGGATCTAGTTATCCCTGCAGCTCTGACCTAATGCCACATTTCCTCTGCTCTTGCTCCCAGGAGCTGGAGAAGCTGGGGCTCGGTGACAGCGTGGACCTGCATGTGTATGAGATTCCAGTGGAGTACAAGACAGTCCAGAGGCTCATCCCCGCTCTGTGGGAGAAGCACAGTCCACAGGTAAATGGGGCAAAGATGAGTGGGGTAAAGGTAGGTGCTTCCCCATCAGGACCTGCAGGTGGGTGCCCCACACATGGATGGCCTGTGTGACTTTGTTCCTGCTCTGATCACATGGCTGACGCCACAGCCTTATTTCCTAAAGTGCCGCACTTTCCTGGGTTACCCTTAGAGGTGAGGGAGGAAAGCAAACATCTGGAACTTCACAGAGCCTGGTTCTGTCCCTCTTGAGTTCTGTATCAGTCATGACCCGTCTGGTTATAAGTCACAGTCGAATCACACCTCAACCCAGCTTGAGCCCAAATGTTGGATGCTTTAGGTATAGCTTGATTCAGGTGGTCACCCAATGTCATCAGCCTCTTCTCTTGCCCACGTAGCTTTGCTTTGCTTTCCACTTTGCTTTCGCTGTGGCAAAGATAGGTGGCTGCTGGCTGATATCCTCCCAACTCAGCCGCTCAGCAGAAAGAGAACGCCTCTCCTCCAAATAATTCCCCAAAGTCTATGGCTGATTCTCATTGGCTGGCTTGGGTCACAGGCCAGTCCCTGAGCCAATCACTATGGTTGGGGAAGAAGGAATGCTCTGATTTGTGAAGCCTGAGTCCCACATGCCCACTCCGGTGGCCAGAGGGTGGTGTCACCTCTCTCCAAACCTCCTAGAATGAGAAGAAGTGGAGGTGGTCCACAAAGGGAAAACAGCTGTGGGAGGGACCTGTGGTTTTAACCCGATGTGATGGAATGGAGGCCAGACAGGCAGGAACCACACCCTCCCACAGAGGTAGTTTTGGCCCAGCCAAGACCTTGGGCAGGAGCCATCTGGGAACTTACCTGGGCTGGTATCTCTGACAAGTGCAGTCCCAGTCCCCTCTGGGGGGGCCTCACTCAGCTTCCTACCCTAGCTTGCTGTTTCAGATTCTCCAGGGACTGGCTGGAGGCATCTTCCTTTCTAAGAAGCCCTCTCATTGCACCTCAAATAGAATTTGTCCCGTAAGGGGTGGGTGGGTGGGGATAAAGTGGGAGGTTGGGATTAACATACACACACTACTATATATAAACTAGATAACTAATAAGGACCTACTGTATAGCATAGGGAACTCTACTCAATACTCTGTAATGGCCTATATGGGAAAGTAATCTAAAAATGAGTGGATATATGTATAACTGATTCACTTTGCTGTACACCTGAAACACAACGTTGTAAATCAACTATACTCCAATAAAAAAAATTTTTTTTGAATGTGGCTACTTTCTTATTTTTATTATTGTAATTAATGAAGTCCTGTGTCCTAAGGTACACATTACACTTTGTATCCATGGACCCTTCTTGATACATAAAAGTATCATCAAGTATGTAAAAAACAAAAAGGTCAGGCAATAAAGCAAAAATAGGACAGTAAAAACAATACGATATTCACTTTTGTTTCCTTTAAAACAGAAGTGTTCTTAACAATTGCTTGCTGTTGGCTCACAGAACTAGAGAATGTATATTAGAACATCTGTACTCAGAACAATGATCTTCCTTGGCTGTTGCTGTGATAAGAAGCAATAAGCTATATAATTTACAAGAAGAAAGCTAATGAATCCTTCAGAAAACACAACCTGGCCGTTTATCTTCAGTGCAAAATAATAAGGTGGCAGGAGTGTATAGAGAAACAAGTCTTGGAGAACATCCTGTAAGGGAGTCCAGCTGTGCTTGTATGGTCACAAGCTTGTTATAGAAATCAAACAATTCCTTGTGACTGAATTCCACAAGCACTTCCTTCAGGCTCTTCGACTCTTCATTGCTCACTCCTAGCTGTAACACAGCTTGAGGAGATTTTAGTTTTGCCTGGGCAGAGTGAGCCATTTATCTGAAGGTTAAGCTGCCATCCGACCGTCTCCAGCTCGTGGGGTGCGAGAATCCTCTGCCTGAATTTTTCAATTGTTTCTTGACCGATAGACGACCAAGCATTGACAAATGCTTCTGCTTTGTCTTGTCTAAGATGAATGTTCTCTAACTGCTGCTGCAAAGCAGCTGGCTCCACGTTGTGATATATGGCCTGTTCTAAAATGAATGATATTGTTGCAAGAACTAGGTGAAGATCTTGTCTCTCGAGAGAAAATGCAGCTTGAAGTCTCTCTTCCTCTTCTTCACTGAAACTATTCTCAGCCGTCAGGTGAAGTTTTTGAAGAATTGGGGTGAGCAATCGTGGAAGCCTTCCTGTATCTATTTCATTTATCAGCGACACTGCTTTTTTCATGCTGGGGCTCTCCTGCAGAGTCAGTGCCGTGGATGCCGCCATCCTTGAAGCTCCCTCAAAACTTTTTTTTAAAAATTAGAATTTGGGGGCTTCCCTGGTGGTGCAGTGGTTGAGAATCTGCCTGCCAATGCAGGCGACACGGGTTCGAGCCCTGGTCTGGGAAGATCCCACATGCCGCGGAGCAACTGGACCCGTGAGCCACAATTACTGAGCCTGCGCGTCTGGAGCCTGTGCTCCGCAACGGGAGAGGCCGCGACAGTGAGAAGCCCGCGCACCGCGATGAAGAGTGGCCCCCGCTCGCCGCAACTAGAGAAAGCCCTCGCACAGAAACGAAGACCCAACACAGCCAAAAATAAATAAATAAATTTATTTTTTAAAAAAATTAGAATTTGTCCCTTTTTACAGAGGGGGACCTGGAGGCTCAGTGAGATGTGACTGAAGGTTCTGTGAATGAGCTTTTTCCTCTACTGTCTATATAGTCCTGCCTTATTCTAGCTAAAAAGAAAACCTAAGGCATGAACATGTCTTAAAAATGTCTCACTATATAGAAAGGAATAAAGAAGAAGGATTTTGGCCCAGGCTGCTACTGATGAGCTGTGAGGTCTCAGGGAAGCTCCTTGGGCTCCCCGTGCCTCAGTTTCCTCCTGTGACAGGTGGAAATAATAATAGTCAGGAATCAACCAAGCACAGATCAAAAATATTTGAAAATAATTCCAGAGAATTCCCTGGTTGTCCAGTGGTTAGAACCCCATGCTTCCACTGCTGGGGACCCGGGTTTAATCCCTGGTTGGGGAACTAACATCCAGTAAGCCGTGCAGTGCAGAATAAAGAAAGAAAGAAAGAAAGAAAGAAATTCAGAAAGTTCCAAAAAGCAAAACTTGAGTTTGCCTTGAGCGGACAGCTATTTATTTATATAACATTTGCATTCTATTAGGTATTGTAAGCAATCTAGAGACGATCTGAGGTATACAGGAAGATGTGCAGTAGGTTATATGAAAATACTACGCCATTTTAGGTAAGAGACTTGAGCATCCCCAGATGTTGTTATCTGAAGCGGGGGGGAACCTGGACCCAATCTCCTGTGGATACCGAAGTGAGGGGTGACTGAAGTACTAAAATTCTACCACCCAATTCCAGCGCGTGGGTGGGGTTATCCCCACACCAAGCAATTCTTGGAGAGTGGCTGTGGGTCCTACAATTCAACTCAATTCTGACACTACCTACCCAGAGATAGAATCGCATTCCACAGGGTAAGGGCTCCATCCTACCGGACTGCCCTCCACTTCAGATGCCAATCTTTTTTTTTTTTTTTTTTTGAAGTATAGTTGATTTACAATGTTGTGTTAATTTCTGCTGTACGGCAAAGTGATTCAGTTATACATATATATACATTCTTTTTTATATTCTTTTCCATTATGGTTATCACAGGATATTGAATATAGTCCCCTGTGCTCTACAGTAGGACCTTATTGTTTATCCATTCTATATAAAATAGTTTGCAGATGCCAATCTTAAGTCTAGGTTGTTACCTGTGCTTCTGTCCAACTGGCTATAAATCAGGGATTCCCATGACCCCTTCCTTGGGTTCCATTAATTTGCTAGAGCAGCTCACAGAACTCAGGAACCCCATTTACTCACTGGATTACCGGTTTATTATAAAAGCATATAACTCAGGAACAGCCAGCCAGATGAAAGAGATGCATAGGACAATGTATGCTTTGTCCTATGCCCTCCCGAGCATATGCTGCTTCGCCCTCCCGAGCGCCCTACTCTCCCCAGCTGAACTCCATCTCCAGGCCCTCTCCCTTCCTCTGAGGTAGGGGGGTGGGGCTGAAAGTTCCAACCCTCTAATCATGTGGTTGGTTCCCCTGGCAACCAGCCCCCATTCTAAGGTGCTTTCCAAAAGTTACCTCATTAACAAAACAGGGGAATTCCCTGGAAGTCCAGTGGTTAGGACTCCACGCTTCCATTGCAGAGGGCACGGGTTTGATTCCTGGTCAGGGAACTAAGATCCCACATGCCATGCAGCAGAAAAAAAAAAAAAAAATTAACCAAACAGGACACCTTTATTGCTGTCATCACTTAGGGAACTCTAAGGGTTTTAGGAGCTCTGTGCCAGGAAGAGTGAACTAAGAACAAATATATATTTCTTTTTTAATTTTTTAATATTTATTTATTTATTTTGGCTGCACCGGGTCTTAGTTGCGGCATGCGGGCTTTTACCTATGGCATGAGAACTTTTAGTTGCAGCATGCATGTGGGATCTAGTTCCCCAACCAGGGATCGAACCCCAGGCCCCTGCATTGGGAGCATGGGGTCTCACCCCCTGCACCACCAGGGAAGTTCCAACAAATGTATATCTCTTACTATAGATCTCGCTATCACAAGCACTAACATCATGAGTTTGTGGTGGGGATGAGAGAGATGAGGCCAGTAGGGCAATAAACAGTTCTCAGCCCACCCCAGGGTTTCTCAGCTACACTGGGGCCAGAGCCTTCTCTGTGATGGGCTGTGCTGTGCACTGTAGGGTGCTGAGCAGCATCCCTGACCACCACCCATGAGATGCCAGGAGCACTGTGTCTCCAGTTTGATACCCCATAACGTTTCCAGATGTTGCCAAACATCCTCTGGAGGCAGGCTCACCCCTGGTTGAGAACTCCTGGTCTATAGTAAGCTCTTTTTTTAAAAAAAATATATTTATTTATTTAGGCTGCGCCAGGTCTTAGTTTGGCACACGGGATCTTCGTTGCGGCATGTGGACTCTTAGTTGTGGCATGCAGACTTCTTAGTTGTGGCACACAGACTTCTTAGTTGTGGCATGCATGCAGGATATAGTTCCCCAACCAGGGATAGAACCCCAAGCCCCTTGCATTGGGAGCGTGGAGTCTTACCCACTGGACCACCAGGGAAGTCCCTATAGTAAGCTCTTAATAGTGGTTAACTGGTACCACGGCTATCGTCATCACTCACATCTTCTTCACACACATGCATCTTCATATACATTTGTGCTCACCCACAAGTACTGTTTAAGCATCGTACTGCATGGATTAGCATCCTGTGGCTGACGTAACAATTGACTGCCAACCAGGTGTCTTAAAACTACAGAAATTTATAAGCACACAATTCTGGAGGCCAGAAGTCCAAAATCAAGGCATGAGCAGGGCTGTGGCTCCCTCCAAAGGCTCTAGGGGAGGATTCTTCCTTGTCTCTTCCAGCTTCTGGTGGCCCCAGGCATTCCTTGGCTTGTGGCCTCATCACTCTATCCTCTGCCACTGTCTCCACATGACCTTCTCCTTTCCTCCCTCTCTGTTCCTGCTCTGTGTGTCTCTTTTAAGTGCATTTGTCAATGGGTTTTGAGCCCATCCAGATAATCCAGGAGGACCTCATCTCAAGATCCTTTACTTAATTACATCTGCAAAGACCCTTTCCCAAATAAAGGTCCCAGTCACAGTTTCCAGGTATTAGGACAGGGACATACCTTTCCTTTTCTTTCTTTTCTTTTTTTGGTGGTGGTGGTGGAGTCACCATTCAACCCTCTGTACTACAGCTAGCTGCTATTTTGTTTTTGCATTCACAGGAATTACAGTGTTACCTGATGCTCCACTGGTTTATGGAGCACCAGATAACACAGTGTGGGTGCTAAGGCATCCAGTAGCATAGCCCCCCGCTCCTGGCTAGTTATGTTCTTGAGAATCACGGCCCGCTAGACGTTACCGTGCCAGCTACACGGGACAGTTTAAACTTTCTAGAAGCCACAATTGAAAAGCATACAAAGAAGGAATTCCCTGGTCCAGTGGTTGGGACTCGGCACTTTCACTGCCGTCGCTCGGGTTCAATCCCTGGTCTGGGAACTAAGATCCCAAAAGCTGCATGGCCGGAAAAAAAAAAAGCATACAAAGAAATAGTGAAATTAATTTTAATAATATCTTAAATGTCACCCCTTATTTCTAAAATATTATGTCAATGTGTAATCAACATTTAAAAAGTTATTAATGAGACATTTCACTTTTTTTTTTTTTACTTTTTAGCCGCACCGCGCGGCATGTGAGATCTCCGTGCTCTGCAGTCGAGTCTTAACACGCAGGGTCTTAACCGCTGGACCACCAGGGAAGTCCCTACATTCTTTTTTCATGCCCAGTCTCCGAAACCGGTGTGTGTGCTGCACTGGTATCTCAATCTGTATCAGCCATGTGTTGGCAATCTGTATCTCTTCTTTGGGGAAATATCTATTTAGGTCTTCCACCCATTTTTGGATTGGGTAGTTTGTTTTTTTGATATTGAGCTGCTTGTGTATTTTGGAGATTAATCCTTTGTCAGTTGCTTCATTTGCAAATATTTTCTCCTATTCTGAGGGTTATATTTTCGTCTTGGTTATGGTTTCCTTTGTTGTGCAAAAGCTTTTAATTTTCAGTAGGTCCCATTTGTTTATTTTTGTTTTTATTTCCATTTCTCTAGGAGGTGGGTCAAGAAGGATCTTGCTGTGACTTATGTCATAGAGTGTTCTGCCTATATGTTCCTCTAAGAGTTTTATAGTGTCTGGCCTTACATTTAGGTCTTTAATCCATTTTGTATGTGTGTGTTTTTTTAAATTAATTAATTAATATTTATTTTTGGCTGTGTTGGGACTTCGTTTCTGTGCGAGGGCTTTCTCTAGTTGCGGCAAGCCGGGGCCACTCTTCATCGCGGTGCGCGGGCCTCTCACTATCGCGGCCTCTCTTGTTGCGGAGCACAGGCTCCAGACGCGCAGGCTCAGTAGTTGTGGCTCACGGGCCTAGTTGCTCCGCGGCATGTGGGATCTTCCCAGACCAGTGCTCGAACCCGTGTCGCCTGCATTGGCAGGCAGATTCTCAACCTCTGCGCCACCAGGGAAGCCCATTTTGTGTTTATTTTTGGACATGGAAGCAACCTAAGTGTCCATTGACAGATGAATGGATAAAGAAGATGTGGCACATATGTACAATGGAATATTACTCAGCCATAAAAAGAAATGAAATTGAGTTATTTGTAGTGAGGTGCATGAACTTAAAGTCTGTCATACAGCGTGAAGTATGTCAGAAAGAGAAAAACAAATACCGTATGCTAACACATATATATGAAATCTAAAAAACAAAAAATGGTTCTGATGAACCTAGGGGCAGGACCGGAATAAAGACGCAGACATAGAGAATGGACTTGAGGACATGGGAAGGAGGAAGGATAAGCTGGGACGAAGTGAGAGAGTAGCATTGACATATATATACTAGTGGGAGACAGCCGTATAGCACAGGGAGATCAGCTCGATGCTTTGTGATGACCTAGAGGGGTGGGCTAGGGAGGGTGGGAAGGAGGCGCAAGAGGGAGGGGTTATGGGGACGTGTGTATACATACAGCTGATGCACTTTGTTGTACAGCAGAAACTAACACAACATTGTAAAGCAATTATACTCCAATAAAGATGTTTAAAAAAAAAAAGTCACTGTGAGATATATCACCGTAGGGAAATAACCAATAATCAAATAAAGAAAATGCATAGAAAAAAAGTTTGTATCAGCCACATTTCAAATGCTCGATAGCCACACGTGTCCTGTGACTGCCATATGGCACAGTATGCTCATCAGTCTTTATTTTAAATGTTCACATGTTTTCTTACAGTGCCCTTTCTGTGTGTAAACATACACACAAATCATTAATATTTGAAGTTAAACTGTATTCAGTTTGGTATCCTGCCTCTTACAAATACGTTATCATGAGCATTTAATCACGCAGGTCATGAAAAATTCTCCCTTAACATTATTTTAACAGCTGGGTAATATTTAGTAATTAATACAACCATTCTCCTATTATTGGGCGTGCTGGTCATTTCTATGTTTCGGGGTTTTTTTCCTCACTTTTATAAATAACACCGAAGTGACTATGGGCAAATTATTATCTCTTTGATTGTTTTTAGGTTAGATTCCTGGAAATTATACCTTGCCTTTTGTGTTTGGCAATATGCCTTGAAGATTATTTCATACAGAATTGCCTTGGGCATGTTAACAGCTACAGAGTAGCTCATACTTTACTTATCCAACCCCCCCCATCTCCCCACCCCCCCCACCCCCCACCCCCACCATGGATGGCTAATTAGGTTGTTTCCAATATTTGATTGTAATGACAAAGCTGCAATGAACATCTTTGCATATTTCACATTCTTGCATGTTTCACTTGGCACACCTTTCTGTAAGAGTGACTGTAGGGTCTATTCCATCAGCAAGATGTCAGAAAGCACGTAACCCCCAGCAGAGTTCTGTGAGGATGCTGCCCTCTCCTTGGCCTGGGGGGACTCCCAGTCCCATGACCAGACCCTATTAAGCCTTGCCCATCTGTCTGCAGCTGGTGGTGCATGTGGGGGTGTCAGGCATGGCGACCACAGTCACGCTGGAGAAGTGCGGGCACAACAAGGGCTACAAGGGGCTGGACAACTGCCGATTCTGCCCTGGCTCCCAGTGCTGTGTGGAGGATGGGCCTGAAAGCATTGACTCCATCATTGACATGGACGCTGTATGTAAGAGGGTTACTACACTGGGCCTGGATGTGTCAGTGACCATCTCACAAGATGCCGGCAGGTAAGGCACCATGGGGCCCTATGGTGTAGGTGTGAGTAGGGGTTTCCCTCCTACATCAGCCCAGGCTGGGTGTTGAACAAGCCAAGTGTGTTTGACTTTAGCCTCTTTGGGCCAAGTGCTCACTTTTTCTTTTTCACTTTTTTTTTTTTTTTTTTTCGGTACGCGGGCCTCTCACTGTTGTGGCCTCTCCCGTTGCGGAGCACAGGCTCCGGATGCGCAGGCTCAGTGGCCATGGCTCATGGGCCTAGCCGTTCCGCGGCATGTGGGATCTTCCCAGATTGGGGCACGAACCTGTGTCCTCTGCATTGGCAGGCGGACTCTCAACCACTGCGCCACCAGGGAAACCCTCTTTTTCACTTCTGAAAACATAATTGATTTACCACCTGATTAAAGCATGGGATAATTTTTTTTACGCATGGGATATTTTAACAGTATTATACATGATATTTTTACATAGAATTTCACAGTATATAAACCTCACCATCCATGAGGCACAGAGTTAAGTATATATGTGTATGTGTGTGTATATATATATATAAAACAGGTTCCACGGATTCTGCTTCTGGAACTCATTGTGTGTGGATTGTGGACCCCGGCATCTCCCACCTGCACGTTGCTCCGGCCGTCTCCCTGCTGTTCCTCCGGCCACCTCTACCCCAACCCTGACAGTCCTTCTCTGCTAAGCAGTCAGTTTCTATATTAGTTTCCCGTGGCTGCTATATATAACAAATTACCATGTTGGTGGCTTAGGGCAACAAACATTTATTCTCTCCCAGGTCTGGAGACTAAAAGTCCAAAATCAAGGTGTCAGCAGGGTTGGCTCCTTCTGGAGGTGCTGAGGGGGAATCTGTTCCATGCCTCTCTGGCTTATGGGGGCTGCTGACAACGCTGAGTGTTCCGCGCCTTGAGATGCTTTACCCCAATCTCTGCCTTCTTCCCTGTGTGTGTCTTCACATGGCCTTCTTTTCTTTTATTTTTTTAAAGATTTTTTTGATGTGGACCATTTTTAAAGTCTTTATTGAATTTGTTACAATATTGCTTCTGTTTTTTTTTAATATATAAATTTATTTATTTATTTTTGGCTGCGTTGGGTCTTCGTTGCTGCGCACAGGCTTTCTCTAGTTGCAGCGAGTGGGGGCTACTCTTCGTTGCGGTGCGCGGGCTTCTCATTGCAGTGGCTTCTCTTGCTGCGGAGCTTGGGCTCTAGGAGCGCGGGCATCAGTAGTTGTGGCGCGTGGGCTCAGTAGCTGTGGCTCGCAGGCTCTAGAGCACAGGCTTAGTAGTTGTGGTGCATGGGCTTAGTTGCTCTGCGGCATGTGGGATCTTCCTGGGCCAGGGATCAAACCCGTTTTTCCCTGCATTGGCAGGCGGATTCTTAACCACTGCGCCACCAGGGAAGTCCCTGCTTCTGTTTTATGTTTCAGTTTTTTGGCTGCGAGGCACATGGGATCTTAGCTCCTCGACCTGGGATCGAACCCACACCCCCGGCATTGGAAGGCAAAGTCTTAACCACGGTACAGCCAGGGAAGTTCCCATGTGGCCTTCTTACAAGGACACCAATCATTGGATTTAGGACCTACCCTAAACCACTGTGACCTCATCTTAACTAATTACATCTGCAAAAACCCTATCTCCAAATCAGGTCACATTTTGAGGTTCTAGATGAACACAGATTTGGGACAGAAACTAACTATTCAGCCTATTAGAGGGTCTATTAATTTAAGTCCGATGATGCCCCTAACTTGCTTAATTCTTCCTAAAGCTTCCACTGCACCTCGAATGAAATCCCAACTCTCCACCATGCACAGGTTCTGTGTGGTCTGGCCCCTGCCCACCTCTCCACCCTCCTCTGCCTTCACTCTCGCCTCACCACTGCCTTCCAGACCCACAAACCAGCCTCCTCCTGTTCCTCAAACACACCAAGCTCACTCTAGCATCAGGGCCTTTGCACATGCTAAGACCTCTGCCCAGAGCTCACCTCCCTCTGATAATACCTCTTTCAGGTCTTAACTCCAAAATGTTGCCCCCTTGGGAAGGACTCCCCAGCCTCCCAGACCTCTCTGTTCTATGCCCTCTCAACACCAGATACCTTGATTTCTCAACACTTTGTACACCTCTCCAGTCCAAAGGCGGCAGGTGGCAAATTCAGTTGACAGAATGAAGTGGCTGAATTTACCATCAGTCTTTTTTTTAAATTATTATTATTATTTAAAGATTTATTTATTATTTCTTTATTTAATTTATTTTTGGCTGCGTCAGGTCTTAATTGCAGCATGCGAGATCTTCCCTGTGGCATGTGGGATCTTTCGTTGCCACACGCGGGCTCTTCTCATTGTGATGCATGGACTTCTCTCTAGCTGTGGCGTGCGGGTTTTTTCTCTTTTCTAGTCGTGGCTCCAGGGCACGTGGGCTCTGTAGTTTGTGGCACTTGGGCTCTTTAGTTGAGACTTCTGAGCTCAGTGGTTGTGGCGTGCAGGCCCAGTTGCCCCGTGGCATGTGGGATCCCAGTTCCCTGACCAGGGATTGAACCCGTGTCCCCCTCATTGTAAGGCAGACTCATTACCACTGGACCACCAGGGAAGTCCCTTAATTTTTTTTTAATTAAAGTATAGTTGATGTACAATAGTATACGTTACAGATGTACAATACACTGATTCACAGTTTTTAAAAGTTACATTCCTGGGCTTCCCTGGTGGCGCAGTGGTTAAGAATCCACCTGCCAATGCAGGGGACACAAGTTCGAGCCCTGGTCCGGGAAGATCCCACATGCCGTGGAGCAACTAAGCCCGCATACCACAACTACCTAGCCTGTGCTCTAGAGCCTGTAAGCCACAACTACTGAGCCCATGTGCCACAACTACTGAAGCCCGCATGCCTAGAGCCCATGCTCTGCAACAAGAGAAGCCACCACAATGAGAAGCCCGCTCAAGGAAGAGTAGCCCCCACTTGCCGCAGCTAGAGAAAGCCTGCACACAGCAACGAAGACCCAAGCAGCCAAAAAGAAATAAATAAATTTATTTTTAAAAAGTTATACTCCATTTATAGTTATTATAAGATATTGGCTATATTCCCTGTATTGTACAATATATCCTTGTAGCTTATTTTATACCGAATAGTTTGTACCTCTTAATCCCCTTCTCCTATATTGCCCCTTCCCCCTCCCACCAGTCTTTTTTTTTTAATTTATTTATTTTTGGCTGCATTGTGTCTTTGTTTCTGCACGCGGGCTTTCTCCAGTTGCAGCGATCGAGGGCTACTCTTCGCTGCGGTGCACAGGCTTCTCATTGTGGTGGCTTCTCTTGTTGCGGAGCACGGGCTGCAGGCGCACGGGCTTCAGTATTTGTGGCACGCGGGCTGTCTTTTTTTTCAACTAATTTTTTTTTTTGTTTTTGGCTGCGCCACACAGCTTGCAGGATCTCAATTCCCTGACCAGGGATTGAACCCGGGTCCCTGTCGGCGAAAGCCCGGAACCCTAACCACTAGGCCACTAGGGAACTCCCCTAAAATTAATTTTAAGTTATTCAGATAATTCTAGAGTATATTCTCATACTTTCCTGTTGTGAAAGATTCTCTCGCCCTTTCTCCTCCCCCCCGCCCCACCCCACCCCAGGGATCCCTCGGTTAAATGAGAGACTTAAATTATGACCCTTCCTACTCACCCACACATATGTTTCCATACATATGTAGGACATCTGGCATACTACTTTCGAATTTTGTCCTGTTTCACTTCGCTTTCACGTGGATGGGGTTACGTGGTGTGCATTTTCATGAGAGTTCCCTTCCTTGGTTTCACTTGTGGGCATGTGACATGGGTCTTAGTGAGTTCTGTCTTCCTGTGGCTCCACTGCCTGCCTTGTAAACGGCTGCATGGTATTCCACTGTGCAGATGAACCAGAGTTTATTAAGCCACTCCTCTGTCAGTGGACACTTAGGAGGTGTTTTAGTCTGCTATAACCAAAAAAAAAACCCCAGACTGGGCAGTGTATAAACAACAGAAAGTTACTGCTCACAGCTCTGGAGGCAAGGAAGTTCAGGATCCAGGCACCCTCATGGTGGTGTTCTGATAAAGGCCTTCCTATAGGTTGCAGACTGCCGACTTCTGGCCGTGTCCTCACAGGGTGGGAGGGGATTTGGGGGGACATTCAGATACTAGCCGGTTGCTCCCTGTTTTTCTGCTTTTACACATCATGCTGCAGCAGATACCTTGTTCGTCTTTCTCGTGCTCGTGTGCAGATGGCTCCTGAGATAGTCTAAAAACTCAAAACATCAGGTCATAAAGTCTATGCATTTGTAATTTTTAAAAAAGTATTATTATTATTATTTATTTATTTTGCGTTACGCGGGCCTCTCACCGTTGTGGCCTCTCCCGTTGCGGAGCACAGGCTCCGGACGCGCAGGCTCAGCGGCCATGGCTCACGGGCCCAGCCGCTCCGCGGCATGTGGGATCTTCCTGGACCGGGGCACGAACCCGTGTCCCCTGCATCGGCAGGCGGACTCTCAACCACTGCGCCACCAGGGAAGCCCAAAAATTATTTTTAAAAAATTTTACTGAAGTATAGTTCATTCACAATGTTGTGTTAATTTCTGCTGTACAGCAAAGCGATTGAGAGATATAGATATATATATATATTCTGTTTCATATTCTTTTCCATTAAGGTTTATCACAAAATATTGAATATTGCACATTTGTAATTTTTCTAGCCTGCCAGATTGCCCTCCCCTGGGGCAATTTGTATCCCAGCCAGCAGCATCTCACACTGCTTCCTTCCCCACATATACCCCAGCACTTGGAGTTATTTATTTATTTATTTATTTGCTGGCCTGGGGAGGGAGAAGCAGTATTCCGTCTTGTGGATGACTGGTGAGGTTGGGGCGGGGGGGTGCCTTATGATGGATTTCAATGGAACATTCACTCTCTGACCCCATTTGGTCTCCTTCCCATCCCCCACGCCCTGTGGCTTAGGTACCTCTGCGACTTCGCCTACTATACCTCTCTGTACCAGAGTCACGGCCGCTCAGCCTTTGTTCACGTGCCCCCTCTGGGCAAGCCCTACAATGCAGACCAGCTGGGCCGGGCACTTCAGGCCATCATCGAGGAGATGCTGGACGTCCTAGAGCAGTCAGAAGGCAAACTCAACTGTTGCCACAAACACTGATTGCTGCTCAGGCCTCCCAAGACCTCATTCTGCCAGGGACCCTGAGAGAGACGTCCACCCTCCGGGGCCTGACCGGGAAGGACGAGCCCATCAGCTGGGGATCTGTTTTGGATCAAATATGCCAACTTACACGCCTCCTCTCCCTTTTTCTCTGCAAAAGCACTGGTTGATTTGAAGGCCGCAGTGAAGATTTTTTTTCTCTATTTCTCTTTGCATCTGGGGATACAGCTGTGGCAGCCAGGAAGCCGGGAGGTCCTGATTTCTGCAGAGAACCCCGATCAGGTGTCTCTATTCCATGATCCCATGGCTGGGGCTACCTGCCATTCTAAGTCTGTGGTGGAGGGATTCCAGAGTTCCCTCCGTCCGTGACTGTTTCTTCCCAAATGTAAACGGCTCATGGAGACTCTCTACCCCGATCCATGTCCCAGCAGCCTGGACAGCCCCAGCAAGGGCCACCTTGGGACGTGGCATGGCTTTTTTTCTTCTTTCTTATTCTCTTTTTAAAAACAATAGTGCTAGTTTGGGCACAGAGTAATTTTTTTTTTTTTTTTTTTTTTTTTTTTGCGGTACGCGGGCGTCTCACTGCTGTGGCCTCTCCCGTTGCGGAGCACAGGCTCCGGACGCGCAGGCTCAGCGGCCATGGCTCACGGGCCCAGCCGCTCCGCGGCATGTGGGATCTTCCCAGACCAGGGCACGAACCCGCATCCCCTGCATCGGCAGGCGGACTCTCAACCACTGCGCCACCAGGGAAGCCCGGCACAGAGTAATTTATATTCCCTTTGGTTAAAACGCGGGCTTTAGCCAAACACAGAAGTGTCTTTTCTTTTTCCTGGGGTGCAGCCCCTTCAGCCTCCTGCCCTGAACACTGGACCTACATCTTTGTTTTGGGGGTGACATTGAGGTCCCCTTGCTCGGGGCTTGTGGCACTGGGCCCATGGCCAGACCACGGGGAGTGGGGGGTGGCTGGTGCCCCAGGAGACTGAAAGGGTTGGCTGACCCTTTCAACGACCAAGCTGTGAGCTGTACCCACGGGGCCACTGGGGCCGGGCTGCCGGTGGGAAAGCAGACTCTCATTTCAACATGCACATGACTTTTTTTTTTTTAATGGAAAAATGTGTAGGAGCTGCAAATCTACCCCACATCTGACCTGGATTTTCAGTCTTGGTGCTTGTTTTCCTTAAGGGGAGAGGGCCAAAATGGAGTCTGGGGGCTGAGCTCCATGTGTGCTGGTGTATTTGAGCAGGAGAGCGGTGGGGCAGCCAGCAGGCTTCGTGTAGTTGGTTTTTGGATGCGCCTAGGACTCGGTAAATTTTTATCTCAGTCCCTGGTAAATTTTTATCTCACTCCCTGGTGACTTTGAACTTACCAGCAGGGTTGAGAGTGACATCTCCCAGGAGGCAACTAAATTCAGCTGGACCCTGACACCCATCAGAGAGAGGGGGTGGCAGAAGCAACCGTGAGGAAAACACACGTTTTCGAAGTATTCTTCTATTTTTTTGGAAAACGCGCAGTTTTATCGCTTCACTAAGTGTGAAGCGTGCTGTAGTCTGATGCTGTGTTGGATCATGTTGGTGTTTCCCAGCATGCAGCTCTTTTGAAAACAGCTGAGAGTTTTGTTTTGTTTTGTTTTCTTAAACATTCACCCTCTTTCCCTCCTGTTCCGATGCCCAGGGTGGTTGCTGCCTCTGTTGAGCTACTGTGTCGCTTGGAGACCAGGTTGATAGGTTTCTGAGTGAAATGCATTTTCTGAGTCCTGGGCTTTTTCTGGAGGGGAAAAGTGGGCACAGGTGGGTGACATGGGGTCAGCATATGGCATATGGTGACGTGGGGTCAGCATATGGTGGGTGTGTACCATGGCCCACAGGGTAAAATGATCAGGACCTAGCTCCCCTCTCCATGCCAGCCCTCCCTCTGCCAGAAATGCCCCCTCCACATCCCTGGTCCGAGTTTGCAGTCTCCTGAGAAATCTGGAGCATAGGATGTCATGGCATCTACTCACTCAGCTGGCTTCTGTGAGCAGAGGTTGTGGCTCTTTTGAAGGCGGCGGTGGGGGGGGGGCTCAAGGCCAGGGGGTCCCCCAGAGGTCTTATTAAGAATGGCATCTGGCTCTAACTAGCTCTGTTCTCTAAAGGTCTGATTTGTGGGGCTCTGAGGAGGAAATGGACCTAGGCAAGCTGGAGTAGGGAGGGAAGACTGGAAGTGAGCCAGGTTTGAGCTTAGCTGGGTGCCCACGGAACCCAGACACACCATCCCCAAACTCTGCATTTTCATCTTTCTTTTGTCCTCCCTTCTCTTCTCTGTTTAAAGCACCATGTGGTTTAGCAACTTAGAGATATAATTTATTGTCTGATCATTGTCGAGTGTGTGTGTGTCATTTTTGTGTTCCTGCCATGGTTTTAGATTTCCTCAAGTTAAACCAGAACCCTGTCCTTGTTCATGATGCAGAGCACATAGCTCATTTTTGTTTAATCAGATAGCCATTAAACATTTTACTCGCTCCCTGCCAGCTTTTAAATTTTCCTGTTTTAATTACTTTTTATCATTTTCTTTGGGGCAAACTCAGCCATTCAATCCATGATATATCTGTCTGCATTTGTTGGGTCCCGGAAAAAAATGTCCTTGTGTGAGAAGAGGGGGGCCAAGTCTCATTCCTTCTGCCTTGTCATTTCAGAGTCTGGGTTGTCGGGGGCACAGAATAGGGAAAGGGATGAGCCTGTGAAGTGGGTGCAGCTTGGCATGTACGGAGGTGAGCGATGCCAGAAGGGGTGGGTGCAGTGAGTGTTAATGGTGGAAGGATGGGCTGAGGGATGTGGCGGGAAGGCTGGTGGGGGAAAAGTGAGAAGTGATGCTGGGGGTGGACTCATAGGAAAGTGGAGGGGGCCTCTCTCTGGTGAGTCCTGTGGAGGGTACTGAGGTGGGGGATGGGGGCAGAGACAGTGATCTGGGCGTCGGGTGATGGCGTCTCCTTTAAGGTGCCAGAGCCTCCGCACCTGATAACTTTATTCTTCTCTAAGCCCCTTTGACGCCCCGCTTCCCACCAAAAAGGAGGTCGGTGGTCTGCATATGAGTACGTAGCTCGAAAAAGAAATAAGACGGAGTGGATAGAAAGAAAGGTGGGAAGAAGCAGCAATTCCAGTTGGTGGACTGGGCTTGGTGCCACCTGGCTCACCTGGTCCAATCAAGGAACAGCCAAGGTCTCCTGGCCACTGAGAGAGACAGGGCCGTGGGGCAGCAGGGGGTGGTGGGCAGAGGTCATGGCTTCCCAGTCGGTGCCAGGTCTTTGGGGAAAGGTCAGATTGTGATAGTTTCAGCAAGAAAAATAGTTTTCAGCTACCCTGCTCTTTGCTGGCGTGGAAACTTCTAGAACAGAAAGGGCCTGCTCAAGGGGACGACTGGAAAAGTATACTGTTGATGCCTTTTTGTTATCTTAGAAGTTTCTGCCAGGAAGCCAGGCCAGTGGGTGTGCACGTACACCCACAGGCCTGTTCCCCCGAGGGGTGACCGGGAGGGGGAAGGGAGCTGCTCGTGGAAATCCACCCACCACACTGGCCTGTTTTTTGCTGCCACTGTCTAGACTGTTGACCTTTGACCTCTTCACCTCTTGGAGTGTCTGAACCCAGAAGTCCCCTTCTGGGATGGTGGGACAAAGCCCCATTCTCCTCTGAGGGCCCAGCCTCTGCCCTGAGGCCACTGGAAGCCTTCTCAAGCCTGCAGCCAGCGTGAGGTGCTGATGATGGTCATACAGGCAGAGGCTGCTGCCTTATTGTCAGGTCATCCCTCGTGGCCAAGAGTCTCATGGCCTCCACAGACTTGTGGGGAGCTAAAAAGGGCTTTGTTTTTATAACCCCAATTAAATTTCCCTTCTCATGGAACAAGTGCCTTGTAAAGGGACCAGGGCTGCCACTGGGAGAAAAAACATCTCCATTTTTGCAGTGAAGAAGTGTGTTAAAGGCCAGGGTCCCCCTCAGACCCAGGGCAGAATGGCTGTTGAGGGGAAAGGACATTTGCCAAAAATCCACATCTTGAAAGTTAGTTCTTGGATGGACACTGGGCATACCTGCTACGAGATCCTGTCCTCCAGTTTAGGGGCAGTTGTCACAGCTTGAGTTTCAGGGGTTCCTAGACCCCCAAGGGCTCCAGTCCAGCCCGAGCTGCTCCCCCCACTTAAGATCTGTTTCCCCTCCTCCCTCTCCTCACCCAAGGCTTCCCTTCAGCTGCCCAGAGACCCACAGAAGTGCCTGCCTCTGCAGTACACATGGGGCACAGAGAAAGGGGACAGGATGGGAAAGAGAGAAGCACCCCCAGGCCCTGGTTCCCCGCTGCCCAGACCGGCCTCACCCAAGCCATTTGCAGGGGTGGGACCTGGGGCCAGTGGCTTTTGTGTCCTGCACACTTTGAGGAAATCCCAGAGAAAGCCAGTTTGGAATTGGGCTCTCTGCACCCAAGGCCTGGCTGGATGCCACAGGAGACCCATCTGGATCGTGGGAAACAGAGTTGGCCTTCCTCCAACCCAGGCATGTTTCCGGGGCTCCCTTAACATCTCAGGTTTCTATCTTGTCGTAAATCTCTCTCTAGGAAAAACCCTTCCAGCTGAAGGTGACCCCGTGTTCTGTCCCCAAAGGAGGGTCCAGCCCCTGCAGCTTCGGGGTGGCTTTTCCCTGAACCCAGGGAGACTCCTATGAGTGCCTTGTCTGAAAGCGCCGTGTCTGGGACCCCAGGCCAGGCAAGGGTCTGCCAGACTTTGCTGGGGGCTGGACCCCGGGAGACCCCAAACTTGACACCCCAGAAAGCAAATAAAACAGTTGAAATATGCAATTTCTTGTGTGTCTTTGTGAGAAGCTGGCATCCGCCAGGGTCATCCTCAACCTGGGGTCATCAACTGGCAGAGGGGGCCTCAAATCACCAGTACTTCTGTCCTTGGTGCTTGGTGTGTGACCTGGTACTTGGTGTGTGGCCACTGCAATGAGTGTGCTGAATGGATAATGATGAGAGGATTTCTGTACTGAGTGTTCTACCTCCTACAACCCACTGCCTTGGTTCTGATGCACAGAGAGGTTGAGTAACTTGCCTATGGTCACACAGCAAGGGGGTGGGGGGTGGGATTTGAATCGTGATCATGTTGACCCCCAGTGTGTGCAGAATTCCCCTGTGGGGGAGGTGCTATTACCACCTTTTACAGCTGGGGAAACTGAGGCTCTGTCTGTTGAAGCCCCTTGTCCCAAGGAGAGGAGGGGCGGGAATGTGAACCCAAGCCGGCTACTCTGGACTGAGCAGCTTGAACACCGGAAACAGGATTCGGTCATCCCCCTGTGTCTGTCCTCAGCAGGAATGGGGACACTCCAGAGTCAGTGGCCTTCAAAGAAGAAGGGGCTTCAGCAGTAAGGAAATGGCTTGTTTTGGGGAACATGGGTCCCAGGGGAAGGGGTACCCCCTCCAAGTCCCTGAGCCCCCAAGGTCTTTGCACCCCAAGATGAGGTGTCTATAGCACGGTGGTTTTGCTTCTAAGGCTGGCTCTTTCCACGGCCCCGGGCTGTGAGCAGGGTCCCAGGTGTACCATATAGATGCTCCTGTGGTCACTGGAAGGGGCTGTGTCCTTTTTACATGGGGGATCCTTTTCCCAAATCCTGGAAACCTCCCCTCACCTCCCTGGTTCAACGGGAACCGCCGCCTACCCTTGGCCATGCTGCCCAGAGAGAAACCCCCTGACCTCAACTGTACCCTACAAGTTGCAGGCCAAGAGGGATGGCTGTGTGTGGAGGAGATTGGGTGATTCAGGTGGAGGGGATGTGGGAGGGGTAGCAGGGCTGATGGCGCAGGGTCTCAAGGCCTGGCGAGTGGTCTGGGTGTTATTCCAAAAGCTATGAGAAACTAAGAGGTGGGGGACGATCTGAGGCCCACTTCCCTGAGCCTCAGTTCCCCACACTCATGGGCCTTGTGTGAGAATTCAGTGAGATTCTGCTTTTACAGCTCTGGCACATAGTACTTACTTAATAAGTACAACTACTATTACTTCCTCCTCTAGGAAGCCCTCCTGGCTGTCCAGGTACCTCCTCTGCCTCCCATAGCTGCCTGGTTCCCCCCCACCCCCGTGCCAACATACTCTGGGTAGTAACTGACTAGTTCTATGGGAGTCCCGGAGGACAGGCAGGTCTGTCTGGGGTCCCCTGTGTCTGTTGCACCCAGAACAGCACTGGGCACATAATAGGTGTGCAATAAGCTATGGGAGAGAGGAGAGGGGTCGGGGCTGGGTGTTCCATTCTGAGGCCAACAGGGGGCGCAGGGAGGCGCAGGAGCCTCCGGGGAGGGGAAGGTGGATGACACGCCCCTGAAGGCCAGGCACCTCCTCCAGCTGAGGCCCCCACCCTGCCTGTTCCCTGCCTCTAGAGCCCCATCTCCTCTTGGCTGCTCCAGGAACTTATAAATTACCTACTGTGCACTGGGCTTTGGACTGGGGACACACCAGGAAACCAGCAGCTTCCAGGCTGGGAGTACAGTGCAGGGGTCCCAGCTGTGATGGCGGACAGACAGGCAGCCGAAGGGTCTAAGGTATATTCAGGGAGGCTCATTCAAGGGTAAGCCTTGGCCCCATTCAACAGAGTTTCCCTCAGCTCTCGCTTGGATGTCCTCGGTCTTAAAGGTGAGGGTCTCAGACAAGAGTCCATCCCATTCCAGGGATCTGCCTGGGCCCCTCTCCACCTCTCACACCCTCGGTGGCTCCCCTTGGCCCACAGGAGCAAGCCAGACTCCTCTGCTGGACATCTGAACCCCTTTTCCCTTGTCTCTGCTGACCCCAGCTTGTCTTTTCTGCCTGGAAGTCCCCCCTCCTCCATCTACACCTAGATAACTCCTATGCATCCCTCAAAACCCAAAGTTTTGGGGGAAGATGCTGAGGTCATCTTGGGACACTCTGAGTGTGACAGGCCTGGGTGGGGGTAAGAAGGGCAAAGCACCACACCAGAAATCCCAAACTAGGCCTTCCTGCACACCCTCTTCAACCTTCCCACTGGCTCCTTCCTGCCCTGGCATCTTGCCACTAGGCATTCAGCAGTTTCTACAAGGAGTGTCCAGACCTGCCCGGACGTGTCCTGGTCCCCTGGAAGAGAGGAGGGGTGCGTTCAGGCTGCCCCCACCCCCAACACACACACATACACAGACACACACACACACACACACACACACACACTGATGGGGGTGGTGGTGAGAAACAGAAAAACAGAAATGCAGAGAGAACAAAGGAGAGAGAGAGAGGGACTGAGGGAGGCAAAGAGAGAAAATGTGGAAACTTCCTGGCTGTTTTTTCTTCTAAGTTGCCGTGTTTAGGGTGAGGACACCTAGAGGTGGAGAGGTCCCCAGCCAGCCAAGGAGGAGGATTTGGGATGCTGGGTGACTGGGACACCACGCTGTGTGAGTCATGCACAGGGCTGCCCTGTTCTGGGCCTCAGTTTCCCCCAGTGTCAGGGAACTGATTCCCCCAGCCACTCGGCAGGGCTGGGGGTCCACACTCAGCCAGGGCCTAGCGCACAGCAGGTGCTCCATAAATGCACACTGTGGTCAGTGAAACCATTGCAGGAGCAGGCATGCAAACCAGGGCGCTGGAGGGGTGTGTGTGTGGGTGGGAGGTGGGGGTTTAGGGGTTCTGGGCAGTGAGCATGTGGGGCCCCAAGCCTGATGCCTCAGCTGACCCACTTCCTGCCCGGCCTGGGCTGTGCTGGTGACCACCCGCAGCCAGGAATCCGCACAGCTGGTCCCAGGGCCTGAGCTGACCACTTCCGTCCCCCGCTTCCCCTGCAGCCCAGGCTCTGCTGACTCACACTCAGCTGTCCCCATTCTTCCCTCACTGAGCTCTGATTCTGAGAGGTAGGGGCGCTGGCAGAGGCCCAAACCCCGAAGGCAGGGAAGTCATGGCCGGCTGAGAGCATCACGGAAGAGAGAAAATTATACCCCAGGCTTAACTGCCTGAAAAACGAAAACCTGCTCTTGACAAGGAAAAAAAAAAGAATACTTTTGGGACAGTCCTTTGGAATCAGTCACAATTTCAAACTTTTGGCCACCAAAAAAAAATCCATCAAGAAATTGAAAAGATAAGCCAGGGACAGAGAGGAGATACCTGCGATGCATTTAACTGACCAAGGAATAGCTTCCAGGACATATGAAGTGCCCCCACTCCACCAGACACACTAGACGGAAAGAAAAAACACCACACAGAAAAATGGGCAGATGGCATTGTTTTTGCCATAACAATGACCACGAACTCGGTCTTACATTTCTGGCTTACAACAGCAGAAATTTATTCTCTCACAGTTCTGGTGGCCAGAAGTCCCAAATCAAAGTGTCAGCAGGGCTGGAGGCTGTGAGGGAGAATTGGTCCCAGGCCACTCTCCTGGCTTCTGGTGGCTTCTGGCACTGGTCGGCGTCCCTTGGCTTGTGGCTGCATCACTCCAATCTCTGCTTGCATCTTCATGTGGCCTCTTACAAAGTAATCAGTCATTGGATTTAGGGCCCACCCTACTCCAGTATGACCTCATCTTAATGTAAATAATTACATCTACAAAGACCCTCAAGGTCACAATCTGAGGTTCTGGTGGACATGAATTTGGAGACACACTATTCAGTGCAGTACAGGCATGAAAAGGCAATTCTGGGAAGATGAACCCAGGACAACCAATAAATAGAAGCTAAATCTAGTCACCAGGGAAAAAAATTCACTGAGATCCCATTTCACTATTAGGCAGGGGACAGAGTCACTGGTGATGGGCGTGGGAATTGGCTTGACCACTCAGAAGAACAATTTGGCCATGCTAACACAGCTGAGGACGGCTGGACCCTCCCTCCTGGTCCTAGTGTGAACCCTAGAGAAACCTACATGTGCATGCCTTCCCAGCAGCATGGTTCATAATAAGAAGGAACTGGAAACTTGGGAAATATTTGGGTGTGTTCTTACGATGGAGTACTATACAGCAGTGAAAAAGGATGGGCCAGACTTGCAGGCAAAAATCTCCAATCCAGACCCTTGAGTGAAAATAATTGTAACAGTGTGATACCATTTTTATAAAGTTTTTTTAATTTGCATTTTTGTATTGTGGTAAAATATATATAACATACATAGAATTTGCCATTTTAACCATTTTTAAGTGGACTGTTAGTGACATTAAGTACATCTGAAATGTTGAGCATACATATAGTACAACACCACTATCTACTTCCAAAACTTTCCCATCACCCCCAAACATAAACTCTGTAACTGTTAAGCAATAATTCCTCATTTCTACCCCCTCTTCCTCCGGCCCCTGGTAACCTAAAATTGACTTCCTGTCTCTATGAATTTGCATATTCTAGACATTTCATACCAGTGGAATCATATAATGTTTGTCCTTTTGTGACTGGCTTATTTCACTCAGCATAATGTTTCAAGGTTCATCCACGTTGTAGCATGGATCAGAACATCATTCTATTTTTATGACTGTGTAATAGTCCATTGTGTGGATATACCAAATTTTGTTTATCCATTCAGTTATTGGTGGACATTTGCATTGTTTCCACCTTTTGGCTATTGTGAATAGTGCTGCTGTGTACATTGGTGTACAAGCTCATTTTGAGTCCCTGCTTTCAATTCTTTTGAATATATATCCAGAAATGGAGTTGCTGGATCATATGGTCGTTCTGTGCTTAGCTTTGTGAGGAGCTGCCAAACTGTTTTCCACGGCAGCTGCACCATTTCACATTTCCCCCAGAGGTCCCAGAGGGTTCCAATTTCTCCACACCAACACTTATTTTGCTAATAGCCATGCTAATGGGTATAAAATGGTATCTCGGGACTTCTTTGATGGTGCAGTGGTGAAGAATCCCCCTGCCAATGCAGGGACAGGGGTTCGAGCCCTGGTCCAGGAAGACCCACATGCTGCGGAGCAGCTAAGCACGTGCGCCGCAACTACTGAAGCCCGGGCGCCTAGAGCCCGTGCTCCGCAACGAGGGCCACGGCAATGAGAAGCCTGCGCACCTCTACGAAGAGTAGCCCCCGCTCACCGCAACTAAAGAAACCCCACGTGCAGCAACGAAGACCCAATGCAGCCATAAACAAACAAACAAATAGATAAATAAATTTTAAAAATAAATAAAGTGGTATCTCACCATAGTTTTGATTTGCCGCAACTAGAGAAAGCCCACATGCAACAATGAAGACCCAACGCAGCCAAAAATAAATAAATTAAATTAAATTAAATTAAAAAAGAAATTGGAGTGATGCATCTACCAGCCAAGGAACACCAAGGATTGCCGGCAAACACTTGAGGTTAGAAGAGGCAGGGAAGGATTCTTCCCTATAGATCTCAGAAAGAGCGTGGCTCTATCAATACCTTGATTTCAGACTTGTCTCCTCCAGAGCTGTGAGAAAATAAATTGCTACTGTTTTAAGCCCACCCCCGCCCACGGCAAAAAAAAAAAGAAGAACATGAAAAAGATACGGAGATGTGGAAGGCAAGGCATCCGGGAAGGGGCGCAAGGCTTCCATGCCCTCTTGCAGCACCTGCACGTGTTCACCAGCCCGGAAACTCTCTGAACCCGGTTCTTTTGGGATCTTTATGGAGGCGTCATCACGTAGGCATGATCAATCATTAACTCCATTTTCAGGCCATCCCCCCTCTCTGGAGAATGGTGGGGGAGGGAGTGTGGCTGAAAATTCCAAACTCCTAATCATGGCTTGGCCCTTCTGGTGACCAGCCTCCATCCAGGAGCCATCCACGAGCCCACCCAGTCCTATCATTACAACGAAAGACACTCCTATCACCCAGGAAATTCCAGAGGCTCTAGGAACTCTGTGTCAGGAACTAGGGTCAAAGACCAAATATTAGAACAAAAGATGCTCCGAGTGTTCTTATCACATAGGAAGTTACAAGGTTTTCAGGAGCTCTGTGCCAGGAACCGGGGGCAGAGACCAATATATATATATATTTTTTTTCCTATTATCTCACAGTGTGTAATTTTCTTTTCTTGCAACATGTTTACCTGTCATTATTATCAGAGTAATTCTGGCCTCGTTAGAACTGTCACTTCCCCTTCTATTATTTCGAAGAATTAGATAAGAATTGGTATTATTCCATAAATGATTCAGAATTCACCAGTGAAGCCATCTGGTCTTGGACTTCTCTCTTGGAAGGTTTATTATTATTATTATTATTGGTCACACAGCGTGGCATATGGGATCCTAGCTCCCTGACCAAGGATCAAACTCACGTCCGCTGCATTGGAAGCGCAGAATCTTAACCACTGGACCACCAGGGAAATCCCGAAGTTTTTTGGTTCTTTTTGTTTTTTAATTAATTAATTAATTTTTATTTTTGGCTGAGTTGGGTCTTCATGGCTGCTCACGGGCTTTTCTCTGGTTGCGGCGAGTGGGAGGGCTACTGTTTGCTGCAGCGTGCAGGCTTCTCATGGCGGTGGCTCCTTTTGCTGCAGAGCACGGGCTCTAGGCGCATGGGCTTCAGTAGTTGTGGCACACAGGCTCAGTAGTTGTGGCTTGCGGGCTTTAGAGTGCAGGCTCGGTAGTTGTGGTGCACGGGCTTAGTTGCTCCACGGCCTGTGGGATCTTCCCGGACCAGAGCTCGAACCTGTGTCCACTGCGTTGGCAGGCGGATTCTTAAGCACTGCGCCACCAGGGAAGTCTCTCTATTATTTCTTTATTCTCTATTTAATTTATGTCTGCTCTAATCTTTATGATTTCTTAACTTCTACTACCTTTGATTTTAGTTTACTCCTCTTTTCCTACTCCCTCAAAGTATAAAGTTAGGTTCTTGATAACTTTTAGTATGTTTATAATTGACCAGGACCCTATGGGGCCTTCCTGGGACAGACCCCCCCCACCATGACCCCACCATGTCCTCTGCCTGCCTCTTGTCTGTAGAAGAACATTAGGCTCCTAGGCCTTCTTCAAGTTCCAAAGCATAAATTTAATCAGAGAAGTGAGAAAATGCAGAAAGGAGGGAAAACAGTCAATCAAGACAAAATAATACTAGTTTAGCCATTAAACAAAGTCAAGAACCTTTAGTTCCATCTCAAGGGCTATAGATAATATTCTGAGCCACATCCTTTGGGTTGTTTTTCAGATACTTGAAACCTCCACCAGGCAGAAAAGGGTAACCATATGCTGCCCACAAGCACATAGACCTCAGGCCAGTTGGAACCAGAAGGTTGATGATGTTGACTCCCGATTACCTCACCACTGGCCAATCAGAAGAATGTCCATGAGCTGATCACACACCCACAACCCCGCTCCCTCACCTTGTCCTTAAAGACCTTTCCCTGAAAGCCACCAGGGAGTTCAGGTGTTTTGAACACTAGCTACCTGGACACTTTGCTTGGTACCTGCAATAAATGCTGCACTTTCCTTCACTACAACCTGGTGTCAATAGATTGGCTTTACTGCACGTGGGCGAGTGGACCCAAGTTTGGTTCGTTAACGTGTTGTATTTTTGTTTTCATTCATCCCCAAGTATTTTCCAATTTCTTTCGTGATTTCTTCTTTGATCCATCGTTTCTTTAAGAGTGTGTTAGCAGTGTGCTCAGCGGTCCCGTGCATCTGTCTCTTGCTTCAACAGTGTTTGGATGGAACAGACCCAGGGACACCCTTTGCTCCAGCCTCTGACCACCCTCCAACATTTTTTCCAGTCACAACCTTCAGAATCAGCCACTCAGTTATTCTCGGTCACCGGGACCAGCCAACACCAGTTTTCGAGATTAACTCCTTATTACCGATCAACCATGAGCTCCCAGATTCATCAGAATTATTCCACTGAGGTGGAGGCCGCCATCAACTGCCTGGTCAACATGCATCTGTGGGTCTCCTACACCTACCTCTCTCTGGGCTTCTAGTTTGATCCCGACGATGTGGCTCTGGAGGACGTGGGCCACTTTTTCCTCGAATTGGCCGAAGAGAAGTGCGAGGGCGCCGAGTGTCTCTTGAAAATGCAAAACCAGCGCGGCGGCCGTGCCCTCTTCCAGGATGTGCAGAAGCCATCTCAGGATGAGTGGGGTAAAACCCAGGACGCTATGGAAGACGTCATTCTCATTGAGAAGAACCTGAACCAGGCCCTTTTGGACCTGCATGCCCTGGGTTCTGCCCATGCAGACCCCCACCTCTGTGACTTCCTGGAGAGCCACTTCCTAGATGAGGGTGTGAAACTCATCAAGAAGATGGGTGCCACCTAACCAACCTCCACAGGCTGGCTCGTCCCCAGGCTGGGCTGGGTGAGTATCTCTAGGAAGTACTCACCCTCGAGCATGACTAGGAGTCTCTGGAGTCCAGCGGCCTCTGAGGAGCCCCTCTGGCATCAGAGCTTCTGCCTGAAGCCCGTCTCTGCAGCCACTAGGCAGCTTTTTAACCACCCTGGAGCTCTCTCCCAAGCCTTGGACCAAATGGAAACAATAAAACTTTCTGCAGCGGAAAAAAAAGAGTGTGTTGTTTAATACCCGCGTATTTGTGAACATAACAGCTTTCCTTCTGTTATTGATTTCTAGCTTTATTCCATTGTAGCTGGAGATGATTTCAGCCTTTTAAAATGTATTGAGAGTACACCTGTAACTTATATAATATTGTACGTCAACTATACTTCAATAAAAAATAAAATTAAATAAATGATGCCAAAAAATGTACTGAGAGTTGCTTTTTTGCCTAATAGCTGATCTATACTGGAGCATGTTCCATGTGCATTTGATAGAGATGTGTATTGTGCTGTTGGAGTGTTCTATAGATGTCTGTTTGGTCTAGTTGGTTTAGAGAGCTGCTCAATCCTCCATATCTTTAATCTTCTGTCTAGATGTTCTATCCATTATTAAAAGTGGGGTATTGAAGTCTCCAACTGTTATTGTAGAACTATTTACTTCTCCCTTCAAGTCTTAGATACAGCTTTGAGTTACTGTTTAGGGTCCTTTCATTTTAACCAGCAGGACTCCCTTTAGCATTTCTTGCATGGCAAGTATAATGGTAACAAACTCCCTCAACTTTTGCTTACCTGAGAATGTCTTGATTTCTCCCTTTTTCTTTCCTTCTTTCTTTTTTTCTTTTTCTTTTTTTTTTTTTTTGGCCATGCAGCACAGCTTGTGGGATCTTAGATCCCCAGCCAGGAACTGAACCCGGGCCCTGGCAGTGAAAGCGCCAAGTCCTAACCACCGGACCACCAGGGAATTCCCTCTTCCTTATTTTTGAAGAACGGTTTTGCTGGATATAGAATTCTTGGTCAACAGTTTCTCTTTCAGCAGTTTAAATATGTCATTTCATTGCCTTCTGGAGTCTAGGGTTTCTGATGAAAAACTGGCTGTTGATCTTATAGAGGATCCCTTGTACTTGATAAATAGCTTTCTCCTAATACTTTCAAGTTTCGCTTTTTCGTCTCTGGCTTTCAACAGTTTGATTACGATGTGTCTCAGTGTGGGTCTGAGTATATTCTACTTGGAGTTCACTGAGCCTCTGAGATGTGTAGATTTGTATCTTTCATCAAATTTGGGAAGTTTTTGGCCATTATTTCTTCAAATATTCTTTCTGCCCTTCCTCTCTCTCTCTCTCCTCCTTCTGGGACTCTCATAATATATATGTTGGTCCTCTTGATGGTGTCCTACAGGTCCTTTAGACTCAGTTCACCTTTCTTCATTCTTATTTCTGCTCTTCAGACTTGATAATTTCAATTGTCCTGTCTTCAGGTTTGCTGATTATTTCTTCTACCTGCTCAAATCTTCTGTCGAACACCTCTGGTGAATTTTTCATTTCAGTTATTGTACTTTTCAGATTCAGAATTTCTGTTTGGTTTCTTTTTATAATTTGTGTCTCTTTATTGATAATCTCATTTTGTTCATAAACCATTTTCCTGATTTCCTTCAGTTCTTTTTTCATGTTTTCCTTTAGCTTTTTTTTTCTTTCTTTTTTCCTTTAGCTTTTGAGCATGTTTAAAATAGTTGTTTTAAAGTTTTTGTTTAGTAGGTCTGATGTCTGGGCTTCCTTAGGGATGATTTCTGTCAATTACTTTTGTTCCTTTGAATGGGCCATTCTTTCATGTTTTTATGTCTTGTGATTTTTTTGTTGAAAAATAGGCATTTGAATATTACAATGTGGCGAACTCTGGAAATCAGGTTCTACGCCTTCCTGAGGGTTTTGCTGTTTTGATTTTGTTTTTGAATTGTTGAAGGCTGTAGTATTCCTTTTGTTTAGGTACTTTTCCAAACTACTTTTGCAAAGACTGTATTCCTTTTCATGTGTGGTCACTGATGTCTCTGTCCATTTAGCTCATGTTCGGCTAATGTCTTGACAGAGATTTCCTTGAATGCCAGGAGCTAAAAATGAAAAACCCAAACAAACAAACAAAATCCACATCTCCCAGTGTTTGTAGATGGGTTCTGGGCTGGAATTCTCCTTTAACTTTTAGCCAGGTTTGTACTGAGACTACAGATCAGCCTGAGGTGAAGCTCAGAGTCTTCTCAGTTCTTTTCTGAGCATAAGTCTTGCCCCTGGGTGTGTACATGGATTTCTAAATTCCCTCCATATACACAGGTGCTTTTGAATGTCCTAATTTCCCAAATAATATCCCCCAGATTTTCCTCTCAGGGTTTAAGTGGTTGATAATATGTTTTGACCGTAACCTTTTGCCCTAAGTGTCTGTATGTGTTTGGTTCAGCTTGCAGTGCTTTTGAGCAACACCCACCACTTTTCCAGCCCGAGCTCCAAGTTAGGCAGTTCAGAGGTGAGCACCCATGTCAGTCCTTCAAGAAGCCCCAGACAGGTTAGAATAGACCTACACAATAATTTGTGAATAAGATCTGCACTGCTCCCACCAGATCCAAGGACCAGGGTCCTGCACTGGGAACATGGGTTATTTCCGCTACAAGACCACAGCTGTGGGACTTCCCTGGTGGCACAGTGGTTAAGATTCTGCCTGCCAATGCAGGGGACATGGGTTCAATCCCTGGTCTGGGAAGATCTCACATGCCACGGAGCAACTAAGTTCAAGCACCATAACTACTTGAGCCTGCGCTCTAGGGCCCATGAGCCACAACTACTGAGACCGCATGCTGCAACTACTGAAGCCCACGCACCTAGAGCCCATGCTCCACAAGAGAAGCCACCACAATGAGAAGCCTGCACACCACTGGGAAGAGTAGCCCCTGCTCACTGCAACTAGAGAAAGCATGCGTGCAGCAATGAAGACCCAATGCAGCCAAAAATAAAAAATAAATAAAAAGTAAAAAAAAAAGACCACAGCCGAGCTGCAGAGTGGGTGGGGCAAGGGCAAGTGGAAATGCCACAAAGTTTTCCTACCATTTTCAAGTTGCCTTTTTCTTGCTTCAACATGCACTTAGTTGTTACAAATTTCTGTTTTCCAGAGTTCTAACAAAGTCAATTCTGCATTTTCAAGTTGCCTTTTTCTTGCTTCAACATGCACTTGGTTGTTACAAATTTCTGTTTTCCAGAGTTCTAACAAAGTCAATTCTGATAGTTTTTGTTTGATAGTCCTGTAGGGGAAGGAGAGGTTGGAGCTGCATACTGCACCATTTTGTTGATAAAATTTTAAATATACTTACTATATATATGTGTGTGTGTGTGTGTGTGTGTATATATATATATATGGCATGCATGGGGATGATCAAATCAAATCCCAATTTTAGACAAAGGCTTGATGAGTGGTGGGTGGTGGAGGTGTACACGGGCTTCAGCTCTCTTGGGAATGTTGCTTCAGCTCTCTTGGGAATGTTTCTTCAGCAGGGTGCTGGGTACTTGGGTGTTTGTTACTTTATTATTGATACTTTTGTGTATATGCCTGGAATATTTCATAATGAAAAATAAAGCTGACAGGAGAAGGCTTGGTGATTTCTCAACAAGTTAAACATAAAATTAACATATGACCCAGCAATTCCACTCCTTGATATATACCCAAGAGAACTGAAAGCAGGTGTTCAAACAAAAACTTGTACACACATGTTGATACCAGTGTTACCGAACTGGGTCCATTTGCCTGACACACAGCAAGCCAAACACTGAGACTCTGAGGTTTGCAGCAGAGAAAGAATTTATTCATAAGGCAGCCAAGCGAGGAGATGGGAGAACAAGTCTCAGATCTGCCTCCTCGAAGACGAGGGGGTGGGGATATTTATGGGAGAAGCAGGGTGGTCTTGGGCATAGGAAAAGGTGATTGGAGGTAGGGGAAAAGGTGAGGTAATCAGTGTTCTGCACAGGCGTATCTGGGTTACATGTTTCTGCATCTTCAAAAATGGAGGCACTTAACATGATTTGAGGGTGGAGTTTTCTGACGTCAAAAGGCCATTCGGGGCTTGCCTGGTGGCGCAGTGGTTGAGAGTTCGCCTGCCGATGCAGGGGACACGGGTTTGTGCCCTGGTCCAGGAGGATCCCACATGCCGCAGAGCGGCTGGGCCCGTGAGCCATGGCCGCTGAGCCCGCGCGTCCAGAGCCTGTGCTCCGCAACGGGAGAGGCCACGACAGTGAGAAGCCCGCATACCGCAAAAAAAAAAAAAAAAAAAAAAAAAAGGCCATTCATTCAATGCTTGCACGGGCCCAGTTTTGGGGTCAGTGGTCCTCATCAGCCTTAGTTGAACAAGAGCTGACTCCAAGTTCCTGTAAAACAACTGGGCTACGTGACTCTGGGAAGGTATGCAATTAAAGAGAGGAAGAAAAGAATGAAAGAAAAAATAACTAAAGCAAGCTTAATCAGTGAAGACAGTTTACAAGCAGAGGGGTTTCAACAAGCTGTTCCCCTGTCTGTTGCTCTGCAAGACAAACTCAAGAATTCCTGTTAGTCTTCTGCTTCTGTCAACTCTCTGGGGCCAGTTTCCGTGGCTGCCAAGGGCTGGAGGAGGGGCCATGGGGAGGGACTGCTGATGGGGACATGGTTTCCTTTTGGGGTGATGGGAAAGTTCTGGAAATAGATAATGGTGATGGTTACACCACGCTGAGAATGTGCTAAATGCCACTAAGTTGCACATGTTTAAATGGTTAAAATGATACATTTCATGTAATATGTATTTTACCACAATTAAAAAATTTATTTAAAAACAAGGTCCTATTGCATAGCATAGGGGAACTACGTTCAGTATCCTGTAGTAAACCGTAATGGAAAATAATTTTTTAATTGTTTTAATAATAAAATAAACTAAAAGTGACTTTGCTCAAGTAACCCCGGCCATCAGTTGGGCACCTTTGGGGGTGCATTCACATGCTCACAGATTTTTTTTTAAACTTACCTTGACTGTGAAGAGCTGCAAAAAAACCTCTCCAGGTGAGGAAAACTACCTTTGACAAGGAAAAGATTCTAGGATGTGAAGTGCTTGCTTGCCCGGGCCACAGAGCCAAGGAGAAGCCAAACTCGGATTTGAACCAGTCTTGTCTGCTGTGAATGGCCTCATGGGCCTGCGTCAGCTTTCAAGTTCCTTTGCCAGCCTGGTGCCTGGAGTTGCCTGTCTGACCTCAGGGTCTTTGAACATGCTGTGTTCCCCTGCCAGAATCACCCTTTCCTCTACTCCTCCCATGCCTAGAGACTTTTCTTTTGCTACTTGAAAAGAGGTCTGGCACATAATAGATGTTAAAGAAATATCTGTGGAGCGAATGGATGAAGGAGTGAATGGATAAATGAATAGATGAGTTCCTTTAAAGCATTTCTCATGTGAGCACAAGGAGAAAGACCTGTGGATCCTCACAGCTGTGGCCTGTCCAGGACTCAGGACATTGAAGGAAGAGTGGCACAGAGAGGCCAAGCCACCTGCCCAAGGTCACACAGCCAGGAACTGGCATGATCAGGATTCGAACCTGGATCTCCCTTCCCTGAGCCTGGGTTCTTCCCACAATGCCCAGGTATTGCAAGCCCGTCATATGCCCAACATTGCAATTTCATCAGTCCCATCTGAAGGGTAGCAGAAGGTGCCACTCCAGAGCCTGCCTCTTTGGCATAAAGGTTCTTTTGAGAAACTGCAGGTACAGGAGAAACTCTGAAAACAGAGTAGAAGTTATGCTTTTGTAAGGGGCATTTACATTTATAAAAGAAGTCTCCATTTGTTAAGTGTGTCTCCCTCTCTGTACGAGGAGGAAGAGCCTGGCTCTAAATCCCTGGAGAATCTTATCAGTGGAGAGAGCACAAATTAAAACCTGCAGAATGAATCTTACCCTTGTTTACTGTGCTTTTCCTGGTCACCTCCTAGAATTGGCCTCAACTCCCACCCCAGGCCCAGCACCTTTCTTTTGTCTTTAGCGGAAGATGGTATTTAAGGGAGTGGCTGGGGCCCCCTTGGGGAGTTTTACTCAGTTTCCCTCTGTATCTCCCATATATACACGAGATATACATGTTAAATTTCTGTGTGTTTTTCTCTTGCTAGTCTGTCTTTTATTCCAGGGGGTCTCAGCCAAGAACTCAGAAGGGTAGAGGGAGAATTCGTCTTCCTCCTCCCTGCCCCACATCTCATGCTGGCCCCTGAGGGTGGCCAGATCCCCTCTTTTTAGAGGCTCTGGGGGAGACGGAGCAGGCTAGGGGGCTGGCTGCCTGGGCTTCAAGCCCAGCTTCACTGGTTTCTGGCCTTGGCACAATGCCTCTCCAGCCTCAGGTTGTCACCTGTGAAGTGAAGTTCATCATCCACCCCCAGCAGGTCTTATAAGGATTATGTCTTATGTGCCAGACACATAGTAGTGAAACTGAGCCCCCCTAAAACCGAGTTCCCTTACCAAGTTTAGGGTTAATCCCTCGATCCCAAACTTCATTCCCTTTCTTGTCCCGTCTGACCTCAGTCCTGTGCTAACTGAACACTAATCAACCAGAGTCAGATGGTTAAAATTGCTGATGTTGATAACATCGTTAATGTACCAAAATGGTTATTGTAGATAACATCGCTAGCATACAAACTCAGCTTGTTTCTCCAGGGCGAGATGGGCTCACAGACCCCAGGGCCATGGACCACCTGGCCAGAGAATCGTAAACCAGACATATCCTGATGCCTGAAACTACGATTAAGAAATGTCACAGGGCTTCCCTGGTGGCGCAGTGGTTGGGAGTCCGCCTGCCGATGCAGGGGACGCAGGTTCGTGCCCCGGTCCGGGAGGATCCCGCATGCCACAGAGCGTTTGGACCTGTGAGCCATGGCCGCCGGGCCTGCGCGTCCGGAGCCTGTGCTCCGCGACGGGAGAGGCCACAACAGTGAGAGGCCCGCGCACCGCAAAAAAAAAAAAAAAAAACAGAAATGTCACAGCAGGGGCTTCCCTGGTGTCACAGTAGTTAAGACTCTTTGTACTCCAGGACTTCCCTGGTGGTGCAGTGGTTAAGAATCTGCCTGCTAATGCAGGGGACATGGGTTCAATCCATGGTTAGGGAACTAGATCCCACATGCATGCTGCAACTAAGAGTTCACATGCCACAACTAAGGAGCCCAAGCACTGCAACTAACACCCAGTGCAACCAAATAAATAAATATTTTAAAAAAGAAGAAGAAAAGAATGGGTACAATTCTGATTTAAAAAAAAAACAGAGGGGCTTCCCTGGTGGCGCAGTGGTTGAGAGTCTGCCTGCCGATGCAGGGGACACGGGTTCGTGCCCCGGTCCGGGAAGATCCCACATGCCACAGAGCGGCTGGGCCCGTGAGCCATGGCCGCTGAGCCTGTGCGTCCGGAGCCTGTGCTCCGCAACGGGAGAGGCCACAACAGTGAGAGGCCCACGTGCCGCAAAAAAAAATCAAAAAACAGAAATGTCACAAGATGATTAATTTCAGCCTTTTTGTTCTTCCCCTTTTAAAAAAACTCCTAACTCAGGGGCCAAGGTGGAGTGGATTGGAGGCTGGTCTCCCGCTCCCTTGCTTGGTGCCCTGCAATAAACGTTGTGCTTTCCTTCAACACAACCTGGTGTCAGTAGATTGGCTTTGTTGCGTGTAGGGTGAGCTGACCCGAGATCAGTTTGGTAACAGTAGGTGCTCAAAATTTTTCCCCTGGTATTTATTCTTTGCTCCACACTTTGCTGCAGGTGTAGGTGTCTCTCCACACCATCGCCATCACTCACTTCTGTGATGTTTCTCAGGGAATTTCATGGCCCTTCTCTGGACCACACCTCCCTTGATGAGCTGATACAGATCCCTCAGTCCCTGTGAATGTGACCTCATTTGGACAAAGGGTCTTTGCAGAAGTAATTAAGTTAAAGATCTTGAAATGAGACTGTTCTGGATTTACACTGGGCCCTAAATACAGTAAGTCCCCTACATATGAACCTTCAAGTTGCGAACTTTCGAAGATGCGAACATACATTCCATCAACGTGGGGCGTGAGTGAAACTGCAGCTTGCCCTCCGTCTCCTATTGCTGAGGATCCTTCGGCTCTACCATCTCCCACCTCCTCTCCCTTCACCAGTCAGTCACTCTTCTTGCCTGTTCACTCGATGCCAGCCCCTGGATGCCAGCGCCTGGATGCCAGCTGTTGTGCTGGACTGCTGTACTTTTCAAGGGACTGTACTGTAAGATTTTAAATGTTTTCTTTATTTTTTTTGTGTTTGTTTGTTTTGTATGTATTATTTGTGTGAAAAGTATTATAAACCTATTACAGTACAGTACTATATAGCCGATTGTGTTAGTTGGGTACGTTGGCTAACTTTGTTGGACTTACAAATTGGACTTATGAACGCGCTCTCAGAATGGAACTCGTTTGCACGTAGGAGACTTACTGCATACTGACAGGTGTCCTTAGAGAAGAGGAGGGATAGACAGAGGAGAGGAGAAGGCCATGGGAAATCAGAGGCAGAGATTGAAGTGATGCAGCCACAAGCCAAGGAACACCTGGGGCCACCAGAAGCTGGAAGAGGCAAGGAAGCCTCCTCCCCTAGAGCCTTTGGAGGGAGCAAGGCCCTGCCAACCTATGATTTCAAAGTTCTGGCTTCCAGAACTAGGATAGAATAAATTTCTGTTGTTTTAAACTACCCAGTTTGTGGCAATTTACTATGGCAGCCACAGGAAACTAACATAATGATACTGGGACTTGGTCCCAGAAAGCTCTGGTCTGACAGGGCACAGAGCCAGACTCAGACCCTCCAGCCTTGTGTGGTCAGGATGAGGCCAGAGGGAGGCCCCTCAGCCTGAGGGAACGCAGGCAGAGAACAAGGAAGTCTTATTGGAAGATGGGGCATCAAACTGGGGTTTAAGAGGTAAATAGGAGTTTGGCAGTGGGGGCCATTCTTTCTAAGTAAGCTTGCCCAGACCTATCTGAGCTCAACTCCAGCTGAAGCTGAGACATTATTGGCCAATTCCCCATAATACCAATAGTTATTAGTTCTTGGGAGTGTAGCTCCAATCCAACTTCATCTACTCAGTGCTGCCCTATAAGAGGGTAATACTGAGAAACAGGCTGCACTGAGAAACAGGTTTGGAGAGATTAGTAATGCTTCCCAAATCTGCTTGGCATCTCAAGGACTAAGCCATGATTTGAACCCAGGCTGCCTGTGGACCCCCATCGATGACACAGGCAATATGTTGGCCTGGAGGGACGTTCACAGCTACAGGACAGCAGTTCTCCTTGTCCGTTGAACTCAAGAGATTTTTTAATAACCTGCTTTTTCACCTCTTCTGGATCTCGTGTCATGACTGTGTTTGCCTCACATAATGAGAAACCAACAACTGGGTTTGGGTTGTTTCTTGTGTGTCGCGTGTGTCTGATGAGGGTGCCTACGGCCAACAGAAGGAAGTGAGGAAAAATTCTAGGAGGTTGGGAGCTAAGCCAAGTGGAGGGAACAGCCTGACCCCTGGCCTCTGTGCTCTGTTTACCTCTGCCGTGGCGTGGCCTCTGGGACTTGTGGAAGTTGCCAGTGAGGAATGCAGGGTCCCGGCCGACTGAGCTCATCGCTGGTTGACTGCCTGCGGCCTGCCCCACTGTTCCTCCCAGCTTGGCCATGGGACTGGCCATGAGGTCATCGGCTAACAATGCTGTGAAGGGGAGCCAGATCGGCCTGGCTGCCAGCATTCCAGAATTTGGTGAAGTGGAAACCACCATGGAGCTAATGTCATCCTTTCCTGTCCCTAGGGACCACCCACGGGCTGTGTCCCCTTGTGAAGTTCCAGGAATAAAGGGAACTAATTACTGGTCCTGCTCGTAAAGTGACAGACACCCACTCATGAGTCAGCAGCTCCACTCCTGGACATGCACAGTGGAATACTATACAGCAAGGAAAAAGAACAAGGCACACAACAGGGGAAGAACACAGCCATTCACAGCCATGGTGTTGAGTGAAAGTCACCAGACAGAAAAGAGGATGTACTGGCTGGTTCTGTTTACATCAAGTTAGGAAACGGGCAAATTCATCCATGGTAACAGAGGTGGACACAGCTGTTATCTGAAGGTAGGGAGAGTGATGGAGCTGGGAATGTTCTGGAACCTCATTTCGGGAGGTGGTTATGTGAAATGTCATCGAACTCAACACCTAAGATTAGGCCTTTTTGCTTTCTGTAAGTCATATCTTGATAAAAATTTAAAAATAAAAAGGCAGGGCTTCCCTGGTGGCGCAGTGGTTGAGAGTCCGCCTGCCGATGCAGGGGACACGGGTTTGTGCCCCGGTCCGGGAAGATCCCACATGCCGTGGAGCAGCTGGGCCCGTGAGCCATGGCCGCTGGGCCTGCGCATCCAGAGCCTGTGCTCCGCAACGGGAGGGGCCGCAGCAGTGAGAGGCCCACGTACCGCAAAATAAAATAAAAATAAAATAAAATAAAATAATACATAAAAAGGCAGAGGGCTGTAGAAAACATTTTTGTGATGCCTCAAAAAGTTACACATAGAATGATCACATGATCCAGCAATTCCCTTTCTGGGTACAACCTCACAAGAATTGAAAACAGGTCCTCAAATCTTCATGTATGTGTTCGAGAAAACACTACTCACAATAGTTGAAAAGGTAGAAACAACCCAATGACCATCAACGGATGAATGGATGAATGAAGTGTGGTGTCTTCATATGCTGGAATACTATTCAGTCATAAAAAAGAGAAAAGCACTGATACACACTCCAACATAGATGAGCCCTGAAAACATGCTGAGTGAAAGAAGCCAGATCTAAAAGGCCACATGCTGCACGATTCCGTTTATATATGTGATATTGGGACTTATAATAAGAAATATACATGTGGTCTTCCACCCCATTTCTGGCATAGAGCTCCTAAAACCCTTGGGATTTCCTGTGAAGAGAGAGATAAAGGTGTCTTTCGTTATGTTATAGAGGTGACTTTTGAAAAACAACTCAAGGATAGAGGCTGGTTGCTAGGAGCACAAACCATGCAATTAGAGGGTTGGAACATTCAGCCCCAACCTCCCCATACCCCCCAATTCCGGGGATGGAAGAGGGGTTGGAGCTAGAGTTCAATCACCAATGGCCAATGACTTAATCAACTGTGCCTATGTAATGAAGCTTCCATAAAACCCCAAAGGATGGGCTTTGGAGAGCTTCTGGGTTGATGAACATGCAGAGGTGCTGGGAGGGTGGTGCGCTGGAAGAGGACATGGAAAATCCATGCCCTTTTCACATACCTTGCCCTATGCATCTCTTCCATCTGGCTGTTGATCCGTTTCCTTTATTTTTTTTAAGTATAAATTTATTTATTTATTTATTTTTGGTTGCGTTGGGTCTTCGTTGCTGCACACGGGCTTTCTCTAGTTGCGGCGAGCGGGGGCTGCTCTTTGTTGCGGTTCACGGACTTTGCATTGCGGTGGCTTCTCTTGTTGCGGAGCATGGACTCTAGGTGCGTGGGCTTCAGTAGTTGTGGCACGCGGGCTCAGCAGTTGTGGCTCGCGGGCTCTAGAGTGCAGGCTCAGTAGTTGCGGCGCAGGGCTTAGTTGCTCCACGGCATGTGGGATCCTCCCGGACCAGGGGTCGAACCGTGTCCCCTGCCTTGGCCGGCGGATTCTCAACCGCTGCGCCACCAGGGAAGTCCCTCCCTTTCCTTTAATATCCTTTGTAATAAACCTGTAATCTAGTGAGTGAATGGATTTCCTGAGTTCTCTCACTGGCTCTAGCAAATTAATCAAACCCAAGGAAGGGATTATGGAAACCTCTGATTTATAGCCATTGGTCAAAAGTACAGGTGACCACCTGGACTTGTGACTGGCATCTGAAGAGGGGTGGTGGAGGGCAGTCTTGTGGTACTGAGCCCTTAAGCCGTGGGGTCTGATGCTATCTCTGGGTAGACAGTGCCATAACTGAGTTGAATTATAGGACACCCAGCTGGTGTCAGAGAATTGTTCATGTGGGGAAAGAATGTTTAATATGAAATGTCCAGAACAGGCAAATCCATAGAGATAGAAGGCAGATTAGTGGCTGCCAGGGGCTGGGGGAGGGGGGATGGGGAGTGACTGCTAATGGGGATGGGGTCTCCTTTTGGGGTGATGAAAATATTCTGGAACTAGACACAGGTGGTGGTTTCACAACACTGAATGCACTAAATGCCACTCAATTGCTCACTTTATTTATTTATTTTTAAAATTTATTTATTTTGGCTGCATTGGGTCTTCGTTGCTGCGCGCGGGCTTTCTGTAGTTGCGGCGAGCGGGGGCTACTCTTCGTTGCGGTGCGCGGGCTTCTCATTGCGGTGGCTTCTCTTGTTGCGGAGCATGGGCTCTAGGCGCGCGGGCTTCAGTAGTTGTGGCGCATGGGCTTAGTTGTTCCGCGGCATGTGGGATCTTCCTGGACCAGGGCTCGAACCCATGTTCCCTGCATTGGCAGGTGGATTCTTAACCACTGCACCACCAGGGAAGTCCTGTTCACTTTAAAAGTTGAATTTTCTGTTAATTTCCTGGGGAGGCTCATACCTGGGAGGCATGAGAAGCTGTCCCATGACAGCTTTCCAAGAGAGGTAAGGAGGTGAGTGGTGATGGCTTCTGAGAAACTCCCCCCAGGCCTCCAAACTCTGGGTTCCCAGGGCACCCAGGCATTCTGACAAGACTCAGATGAGGTCTGCGTGGCCTGTGTGGACACGTGCAAGATCCTATGGTGAGATCGTCCCCTACAACTCTACCCACCTTACTTGCCCCTCAAAGTCTTTGTTTCCTTATCCCTAGAAAGGAAATGAGTCCCATGGAAAGAAGAGGACTGGTCCAGCCTCCCAACCAGCTGCAGTCAGTTGGACATGATGGTGACGTGAGCAGAGAGACGTCTCTACTAAGCACCTGCTGAATGCCCGGGGCATCACATCGAGAGCCTCAGCCCTCCACCCCCATAGCTGGGCGATAATCCCACTGACAGAAGCTGAGGCTGAGACCCAGTGGAGCCAGAGGCTTGGTGGGACTCACACAGCTGGAGGTGGGGAGGGCCTGGACTCCATTTCTCCAGTAGGAGCCTTGCTGTGTGACACCCCTCCTTGTATCTGTTGCCTGCACACACCCCGTCACACTTTACACACCCCCACGATCTGCTTTGCACAGTGGCCCATCCTGAGGCCAGGAAGCTGGGAGTAGGCACAGGGATGGATGCCTGGGGCCAGGAGTCCTGAGCAGTAGAGCAAGGGCTGGGTACCCCAGGAGAAAGGATGTTCCTGGGGCACCCTCTACCCCTCTATCCTCTGGTGGCTGGACTTGATACCAGCCTTCACTGCCCCAGGCCCCAGCACCCCAATTCTCTGCCACCTCTTCTTCAGGCCCAGCCAAAGGATGGGGGCCCAGAGTAGCTTCATCCCTGCCCAAGCCTTCAAGAAGCCCCCAGTCTGGGGCAGACAGAGACAAGCAAGCACACACACTCCCAGCGCTGTGGGGTCAGGGCTGGGCTGGAGGAAGGCATGGGGTTGGAAGCACCCTGCTGAGCCTGGAAAGGAAATGTCAGAGAAGGCTTCCTGGAGGAGGGGCTTTCTGAGTAGGGTTTTGAGGAATGGATAGGAGTTCCCCAGCTGAAGATGAGTAACTGCAAAAACACCCAGTTTATCAAGCACCTGATATGTGCCTGGTCCTGTCCTTTACACCTCATTTGACCTCCTCTCCAGTGAAAGTCTCAATCCTTCCTTATTTTCCAGATGAAAAAATAGAGGTATGATGGAGAGGAATGGTTTGCCCCAGGTTGCACTTTCTGGCCGTTTTTTTCCTCTGCTTCCTTTGTTTTTCACTATCTTCAGCCTTTGACCCTAAGCAAAGAGGGGAGAGCAGGAATCTCATCAGGGAAGAAAGCCACCTCACCCCTTAAGCTCCTGTTGTGGAGTTTAGCACATAGTAATAAATCTTTTTTGAGAAAATTATTCTTCCCTTTCAGTCCACCAGGCTGGGATGATGTCCCCATTTCACAGAAGAGGATACTGAGGCTCAGAGAGGCTCCTGAGGGGGATTTCCCAGTATACCTAGGAGCTCCTACCCATCAGAGAGCACTGCCCTCTGAAAAGCAGCCGAAGACCCCGCCCAGTTGTGGTCCCTGGAGTGTTTACTCTGCACCCACGGTGGGCGGGACCAGGCAGGCGGGGGCGGACAAAGTCCGGGGACTATAAAGGCTAGTCCAGCAGCGTCCGGTCAGTCCCAGCTTAGAGCTTAACTAACACAGCCATGCCAGGGCAGAGACCGACATCACCACACTGCTCTCCGATGCTGCTGATGCTGTTCGTGTTCTCCTGGCTGCCGTCGCGAGGCGCCCTATCTCTGGCCCAGGAGCACCTCCCCACTTTCCCGGGACCCTCAAACGTGCACTCCAGTCCTGATGTCTCCAGATTCCGGGAGTTGCGGAAACGCTACGAAGATTTGCTGACCCGGCTTCGAGCGAACCAGACCCGCAAAGACTCGAACCCGGACCTCATTCCCCTTCCTCAAGTCCTGGTAGTCACTCCAAAGCGTGAGTAAAATCTCGGAGACCCCACCCTGGGCAGCTCCCATCATTTAACCAGTGGTTCTTAGACATAGAGGCCTAGACCTGCCGCCGAGCCTCAGTTTTCCCATCCGTGAACCCGGCAAGAAAGTCACCCCTCGAGGCTGATGGGGGAACTAAAGGCTGGGTTTGCATCAGGACCAGGCGAGGCTTAGCCAACCTGAGATGTTACAACACCTCCCCGGGTGGCAGATGGGGAAACTAAGGCCAGAGAATCCAGAGACTCTGCTGAAGACTCAAAGAGTCCGGAGAACCCAGAGACAAGGTTGGGCGAGGGGACGTGGTCCCTGCTCTTGGATGTGAGGAAAGGGTTGGAGGGGGATTTCCAGTGGGAAGGATCCAGGGGTCCGGCGGAAGGGCGGGACGGGGGAAGGGACAGAGTGGTGCACAGAGATGCGCAGAACCTGCTTGGGCTGGTTCCGAATCTGATGCAATCGCGCGCCAAGGCACTGCTAAAGTTGCACGTGACTGGTACCTTAGGGAGGGAATGGAGTATTTTCACGCCCTCCACCGAGCCTCCAGCGGATGGAGGGGGTGCAAGGAGATGTGGGCTGCGCTAGGAACTGGGAGTTGAGGGGAGGATGTCAGGCCAGAAGGAAGAGCTCTTATCCTGCCCTAATCCCACTTGTGCTGTGGGACTCCAGGAAAACTTCCCTCTCTCTGAGCCTAGTGACTGGGTTGCGAGCCCTCAAACCTCAGTCTCCCCAGTATCCCCAACATCTGTACCAGCCTGGAGGTCTGAGAATCCTGGGGAGCCAGACACCCTTCATTTCTCAGATATGGAGGAAACCAGAGAGTTGAAAACACAGTAGCTCGTTAACTAAGCACCTACTGTGTCAGGCACAGTGGTGACCAAGCAGACAGAAATCCCCGCTGAGATTCTGGTGGGGGAGGAAAATAATAGACAACCAAATAAAATAAGTCGGTGCCAATCTTAGGCAGGCTGGAGTGGTATGTAACCAGCCATGCTGAGATTCAGGGGAGGAGTGTGGCCGGTAGAGGAAGTCTTGTGCAAAGGCCCTGAGGTAAGATCTAGCTTGGGGTGTTGGAGGAAATGGGCACACACACACCACCACCACCCCGCGCCCGGCACACAGTAGGCCTGTGAATGACTGGTTTCCCTCTCTCCCATAGTGCGACTTGGACCAGGCGGCCACCTGCACCTGCGCATCCCCCGGGTCGACTTAACTGAGGGGCTCCCTGCAGCCTCCAGCCTGCATAGGGCCCTTCTCCGGCTGTCCCCGAAGGCGCGGAGCTCGTGGGACGTGACGCGGCCACTACAGCGTCAGCTCAGCCTTGGAAGCTCCCGGGCTCCCGCAATACGCCTGCGACCGTTGCGGCGACCGGACCAGTTGCTGGAGGCATCGTCTTCTGCACAGCCCCAGCTTGAGCTGCACTGGCGGACAAGCGCCACCAGGGGGCGACGCCACGCGCATGCTCGCACCCGGGACGGTTGCCCGCTAGGGGAGGGGCGCTGCTGTCGCCTGCAGAGCCTGCGCGCGTCGCTCGAGGACCTGGGCTGGGCTGACTGGGTGTTGGCGCCGCGCGAACTGGACGTGCGCATGTGCACCGGCGCGTGCCCGAGCCACTTCCGATCGGCTAACACGCACGCGCAGATGCAAGCGCGCCTGCATGGCCTGAACCCTGATGCTGCGCCTGCCCCATGCTGCGTGCCAGCCAGCTACGATCCGGTGGTGCTCATGCACCAAGACAGCGACGGCCGCGTGTCACTCACGCCCTTCGACGACCTCGTGGCCAAGGACTGCCACTGCGTGTGAGCAGCCCTGGTCCTTCACTTATGGCACAAATGCAATGGAAATGACTTCAGTTGTCCTTGTCTGTCTAATGGGCTCGTGGAACCTGAAATACCCGATTCCTAACCATTGCTGTCTGCTCCCTCCTGGCCCAAACCTATGTATTTATGTTTGTATTTATTATTAATTTATTGGGGTGATCTGCCTGGGGACTGGGGAGGCGTGGTCTGACAGTGTGTGCGTTTATGGAAAACTCTGGTAATAAAAATGAAGCTGTCTGACCTGACCCCTGTGGTGTCCAGGATGGAGCTGGTGGCCTTGGGAAGAGCCCACCCCCGCTGGCCTCAGTTCCCTCAGGGGAGCTGGTATGAGATGATTGGAACAGTCCGGGGAATGGGTGGCAGGACGTTCTTGGGGACGCCAAGAGATTGGACGGTGGTCACGATGCCAATGGTCCTCAAGCGCAGCCGGGGACATCCCTCTCTCCGTTTCTGTGCTTCTCTACCTCCCTATTCCTCTGCTTTTGTTTCTGAGACCCTTTTGGGTCTCAGCCTCCCTCCATCTCTTCTGATCTCTCAGTACTCCTGTTTCCGTAATTATCTGGCCCTGTCTCTATCACCATCCTGCTCTCTCTCCCTCCATGGGGGTCACCTTTCCAAACACAGGCAGCCCAGAGTCACGTGCATTGTGTGTGAATCTGCCCCAGACCTGGAAGAGTCCCATTACCTCTCCTGTTTGTGGCACCTCCCTTCATGTTAATCATGCCTTTATCCTTTCATATAAAAAGAGCTGGGAGAGGGACTTCCCTGGTGGCACAGTGGTTAAGAATCCACCTGCTAAAGCAGGGGACATGGGTTCGAGCCCTGGTCCGGGAAGATCCCACGTGCCATGGAGCAACTAAGCACGTGTGCCACAACTACTGAAGCCCACAGGCCTAGAGCCCACGCTCTGCAACAAAGGAATCCACTGCAATGAGAAGCCTGAGCACCGCAATGAAGAGTAGCCCCCGCTCGCCACAACTAGAGAAAAGCCCGTGCACAGCAACGAAGACCCAATGCAGCCAAAAATAAATTAATTAACTAACTAACTAAAAAAAAAAAGAGCAGGGAGAAGTAAGTTGTGAAGAACGTTTTCATGCACACCACATCTCCCAGGTTATATCTTTTCCTGCTTAGGATCTTAGAATTGCTGAGATGTACCAAGCCCAGCCCCTTCCCCACACCCACTTGCCTGTTCACCCTGAGGAACTGTCATGGGCGTCTGGAGGACAGAGCACCCAGCTTCAGCAGTGAGTGAGATGTGTCCCCTGTGAACCCCACCATCCAGAGGCAGATCTGAATGACTGCAGTGCCCCTGAATGTATTCAGTGAGTACCCACTTTGTGCCAGGCCATGGCTGGGCACTGAGGACACGAAGGAACAACGTAGGCAAAATTTTACCACTCCATTCAAGCTCAGCTGAGTGCAGGGACAAATGAGTACAAAATAAATCATAAGTGGCTGATTGTAGTAAGAATCGTGCAAAGAGGTCAGCCCAGGCAATGCATTAGTGAGCAGAGGAAGACAGATTTTTGGCAGCAGGAGTGGGGGCTGGAGTAGTGTCTAGGGCAGGGATGCAGGGGTGCAAGGAAGCTGAAGACCCTCATAGGTTGCCTCTCCCACCCTGGGTCACTCCCAGGTGTTGGGGAAGCCAAGGGAACCTCAAAATTAAACTCAATGTCAGGATCACCCAAAGGTAGCAGCTGCCATACTGAGTCTCTCCCCAAACATCAAATGTTGCCTTTGCCGGACACTGCTGCCCGTGTGCCTTTTCACACCTCCAGGCTGGTCCCCCTGCCCAGTGTGCCTTGTCCTTTCTACTTCTCGAACACCTATGCATCCTTCAAAACACACTTCAGATTCCCCTCTTACGTACAGCCCTTTTTAAACTCCTTCATTCATCTCCCTCTGGGGACCGTCATTCCATCTCTCCTTCTGGCCCAGGCTTGACCTCCCAGGACTGGGGGTGTCTGTGTCCAGCTCTGTCTCCCCTAGTTTGGGGGCTTGGCAGGAGTCGGGCTGGGAGCAGCTGACAGGAAACCCAGCTGAGGCATGAGCTTGAACAAACTCTTGAAATACACTGAGCTCTGGGAGTGATGAACTCTGCCTGAGGAGGAACCAGGGAAGGGTTCTCAGAGTGGCCTTGGCATTGCACCTGGGCCTTGAAGGATGAGTTAAGGTATCTCAGCATATTAGAGCTAAAACAGCCTTAGAGGCCAATTTTAATCACCTTGTTTTACAGAAGGGGGTACTGAAGCCCAGAGGGTTAATGGCAGAGTCAGGAAGTGGACCCATGCCTCCTGATGCCCAGACCAGAGTTCTGCATCTGTATTTAGATGCTTAAGAGTGAGAAAACGTGGAAGGGGATGGCAATCTGGGCAAAAGGAAAGGCATGGGTAAATGACATGAGAAAATGAAAGCTTCAGGAGGGAGGTGAGCTTGAGGGAGAGGAGGCCCAGACCAGAAGGGCAGAGGAATGGGAGAGGGCAGTGGGTTGGGCAGGGCTGGGTCACGCAGGTCTCAACCACCAGGCTGAGAATCTGGGGGCAGTGGGGAGCCATAGAGTGTGCGTAAGCAGGGGAGGGGCACAGTCCCATTCATGAGTTATAAGGATCCCTTTGAGGCTAGTGTGGGCTGCCCTGGGGGGCCAAGTCTGGATACCAGGCACCTGAGAAGGGGGCCTGAGAGTGACAGAGGGGAGAGACTGGGGGTTGGGAGCAATTTGGGAGTCCCAGAGCTCTCGTCTTGGAAGCCCAGCAGCCTCATCTGTCCCGCAGAATTTATTGGGCAATACTTGCACACCAACGGGAGGGTGACGACAGAGTTCACACGTTGACCCTCCCATCCCTGTGTTGGGGTCTCTCCTTCTCCACTTCTAGCAGCCGAGTGGCCTGAGGAGCAGAGTGGTCTAGGGAGGGGGCTGCAGAGCCTCCCTGGGGCCTCAAGGATGATCCTTCCCTGGCCCCATTCCTCAGATGGGAAGACTGAGGCCAGGGAAGATCCAGGGTGCCCCAAGTCACCTGGAAGGGGGTAGGCTGGAGTTTGAGATGTTGAAGGCTCAGTGCCCAGTGATCACATACTCTTCTTCATCCGATGGGGCCTGGCCCAGCGACTGCAAGTTGCAGTAGACAGGCTGGGAATCATGGTGGCGGCTCTCATAGTTCATGTAGAAGTCGTTGTCCTCTGAAGGGTGAGGCCTGTGGGGACAGACAGATGGGAGGGCAGGTAGGATTCAGGGAGCAGGCACATCAGCTTTGAGAGGCAAAGTAGTTCAGGGCAATTGAGTCCACTCCTAATATTTACATATGAGAAAAGTGAGTCATGGGGCAGTGTTCTCCCAGCCTGGCCCAACTTTCTGTGAGGAAAGCAAGTAAGGGGCACTGATTCAGGGAAGATTCTGTGGATTCAGCATTGTAACGCTGTGGTCCAAGGACCCTGAGTCATAGTAGGGTTTTTTTTCTTCCTTAAGGTTGAAATTGTTGCCCATTTTTTACATTAAATTCTAGATTTTGTTTTCCTCTTGAAAAACTGGAAGCTCTAGTCACACCAGCCACATGAACACAAGTAGCTGGAGCTGAACCAGTGCCCCTTCAAATGGGAAATGTTTTCACCAGGTCCCCAGAAGCAGCTGAATTTGTGGTCTTGATACAAAAATAAATCTCTGAGCCTCAGTTTCCCCATCCACAAAATGGATCAGGGAGGAGGTAGCTTCTTAGGAATGTCTTGCTATGGTGGGCAAGACACCCAGAGAAGAACTTTCCTGCCTCCAGAACATCCTAACACCCCCACCCCCGATCCTCTTGTAAAAAAGGCCACTTTGGGTAAATGGTGTCTATCAGTCATCTGTACTTTAGTATAATTTACTCCAAATACATAAATGGTTGTATGGGGATGGAACTCAGGGTTTGTTTCTTGCTTCTGCTTCTGACCTTGGGCATGTCATTCCCCTGCCTTCCAGAACCTCCATTTCTTTCTTTCTTTCTTTCTTTTTCTTTTTTCAGCCACACCGCACGACTCGTAGGACCTTAGTTCTCCGACCAGGGATTGAACCCGCACCCTCACCAGTGAAAGCACAGCATCCTAACCACTGGACCACCAGGAATTTCCAGAACCTCCATCTCTGCAACTTTAAAATGTAGGTTGGGATTGACACATCCAATTCTTAACAGTGTTTTTAGAGGAGACTGGTCCTGAGGTCTTGGTGACAGCGAGGCAGAGGCAAGCATCAGAACACAAGCTGCCTTAGGGAGTGTGGTGCTTTCAACTCCTTACCTCAGCCCACTTCTGCATTGAGCCATATTTGCATCTGCTTTGCATATTCTCTTATTTCTAACCAATAGTCTCTCACAGGCCTCCCCACCTTTTGGATTCTGCTGCTGCAAAACCCAGCCATGACCCTCTTCCCTTCCTGCTTGGATCCTCCCAGCCCCCTCCAACTTCAGCCCTGATGTCTTGCCTTCTCAAAACACATCCACAGCAGATTCTCTGTTCTCTCCCACTGCCAGGCTTTTGCCCTTCCTTGTGCCTGCCCCCCTGAAATCCCCTCCACTCCCTCATCCAACCTGGAAAAGTTGAACCCATCTATCTAAGCCCAGGCAACTTTGGAGGCAGGGCTTTGTGGGGTAGAGAGAGACACAGATGGCTCTCTTAGCATCTCCTGTGTGTCAGAAGGAGACCGGAGTGCTGTCCCATTTTACAGAGACCGAAACAGAAGTTCAGAGACGGCCCTGGGTCACATGACATCTGAGCCCAGGCCGCTGACCGCTACCGCAGAACCCCGACTCTGCCTTGAACACCTGCCTCCTCTCTCCCAATCCTTGGCAGCCAGAAGCCGGGTTTGCAGGTCATGAGAGGGACGCTTGTCTCCTACACAAGAACTCAATTCTTATCCCAACTCCATGAGGCGGAGGGCTGTTATTGTCCCCATTTTATCGGTGAAGAAACGGTGACCCAGAGAGGTGGAAATGACTTGCCCAAGATCACACAGCCTGTAAGAGGCAGAGCTGGGAATTGAACCCTGGCCATCTGGCTCCAGAGTCTTGCAAGCAGATGTGTGTGGGTCACTCACCTGTGTTCAGCCCACTGGTGCCTGGCAGCTGGTTGGCCCACAAACATGTTCTCATAGTCAGAAGTGGAAGATCTGGGCAGGGTGGCTGCTGGGAGCTTAGGGCTGAGGCCCCGGCTACTATACCGTGGCTGCTGGCCCGAGCCAGGCCTGGGACCATTCTGAGCAGCCCACGTTTTGCTCATGCCCCGGCTACTGCCTACCCGATGTCTACAGAGTCTCCACGCCAGCACTGGGCCAGCAATGGCAAGCATGAGGAACAGGCTTCCACTGGCCACCAGCGCTCCTATGGTTATCATGGTCAGGGGACGGGCACAGCGCACTTCCAAGAAGGCAGAGACGTTGTGCCAGGCGCCGGTGGACACATCCAGGCACAGCAGAGGCTGTGGGCCAGAGCAGTTGTCCCGCCGGACCTCGTGCCAGGGTAATAGGACACAGCTGCAGTCAGCCCTCAGGTCCAGGTCACAGTGTTCGGCCAGTGCCCTGTCCACGAGGTCCAGGGGGTTGTTGGTCACATCCAGGACCTGCAGCTTTCCCAGGTGAGCAAAAAAAAGCGGTGGGAGCTCTCGAAGGCCATTCCCAGACAGGTCGAGATGAAGCATACTGCTGGCCTGCAGAGACTGGTTCTGAGGCAGCAGGCTCAGGTTTTGACCACTGAAGTTCAGGCATGTGTCCGTGAACTCCCTGGTCCAGTTCACATCCCCCGAGGACACATGGCACGACAACTCCTGGCTGCCTGGATGGAGCAGTAACAGCAGCGGCAACAACAGCACCCATACCGGGGCGCCCCCCATGCAAGCAACCTAGGTGGAGACACCGGAATCCAAGCCCCAACCTCAGTCTGGGGTCACCCTCCCCCTCTCCACCTATGTTTGTTATATATATTTTTAATAGCCGAGAGCAGCTCAGGCCACTTCTGAAGTGTTAAAACTTAGCCCTTCCGCTGGTGGCTCCTCTTTGATTGGCTCTGGCCCCCTGCCTCAGTCTCCCCTTCCGGGGAATGGGTACCTAACCGGGATGCCTCAGGGGCTTGGAAGGCGAGGAGGAGACCTGACCCAGACAGCCCCTTCCCCTTCTCTGAGATCAGCCCCTTCGGGCTAAGTTGCCCAATTTCCCCCAACATTTCAGGAGCCCTCTCTGGCCAAGTCGGGACTACGTGCAAATGAGCCGTTGCCCCGGAAACGACCCCGGCCCTCTGCCTTTCTTTTCCGAACTGCAGGCTGTTGGGAGTCTTGGGCCGGCGGTGGGGGTGGGGGTGGGGGCGGGGGGTGCTGCTGACGGGGTCCCACCAGCTGTGGTTTGCACAGACCCAAGTTCTAGTGCCTCCGTCCTACCTTTCTGGTCCCCCTGCCACGCCTTGGCCTCGGTCGTGCTAGAAGTCTCCGGTGCCGAGGGTCTGCGTCGTGGCTCACCTGGACGCGGGGGTCAGAGGGTCTGACCCTCCGCGGATCCGGATCCACTGCGGTGCCTGGCGCTTCTCAGGCTCTGTACCCATCGACTCAGGGGAAGAGGAACTGGTGTCGGCTGAAGTGCAGAGGGGAAGAATGAAGAAGATACAGAGACCCGCCCCCACCCCCTCCCCGCTGAAAGGCCTCAAGGACTAGGATTCTTACGGGAAGGGCAGGGGCAGCCTGCTTCCTTCTTGCTGGAACCCAATGACTACATGTCCCCCAGTAACACCCCAACTAACTGCTACCTCATCAGCTCACTTCCTGGTCTCAGCTCAGTTGACTCCCAACCCATGCATTCATTTATTCGTTCAACAAACATCATCCATGCTGAGCCCCCAAGAGACTTCAGTCCTGTCCAGTTTCTTCAGGAGCAACCAGTCTCGGAGAAAGACAGAACCGGACACAGGCACCCCAAGTCTGATGGAGTCAGGTCAAGGCCAGAGTGAGGGACAGGGTACTGGAAGCTTTCCTGGAGAGGAGACATTAGAATTGGGGTTTCAACACATGAGTAGGAGTTTGCCAAGGATTCCTTGACAAACGGCCTTTGACTTTCCAAGCTCCTAGCCTCTCCCACAAGATCAGAGCTCTCCTCATGTACAAATCATGCCTCCATGCTGCAGGGGGGATGTGAGGAGGGCTCCCTGGGGGAGGGGATGTTGAGTCTGGGGCTTGGAGGATGAGTTGCAGTGGAAGGCAGAAATGAATGCATTGCAGATTCCAGGCAGAAGGCACAGCAGGAGTAAAGGTCCTGCAGCTTGAGAAAGCATGGCTGGCTGGGACAGCGTGGTTAGGAGTGGCTGGAAGGGACAGACTAAATGGAGGAACTGGTGACATGGGCAGGTTGGGGAGGCAGCACAGGCCTCCAAAGCCAGGCAGAGGAGTGGGGCTTTATTCCCAGGGCCAAGCAGGTATGTGAGCAGGGGAGGGGCACTGTGTCAAAAGATTCTTCTGGAGTGAGTCCGGGGTCTGGAGGTGGCAAACCTTTTGAGGAGCCTGGAGTCCCAGAGGGAGAGGGGGAGCTGAGTCAGACCTGAGGGATAGTGACACAAGAGAGATTGAGGAGGGAATGGGTACAGGTAGGCTGGCAGAGAGTCTCAACCTCACTGGGGTCCGGGCTTCAGGCAGACCAGGTTCAAATCCTTTCCAGCCCCTGGCTCACTGCTTGACCTTAACTGTTCTGTACCTCAGTTTCCACATCTGTAAAATGGTACCTCAGTTTCCACATCTGTAAAATGGGATAAATGTCAAGAGTCTTTCCTGGACTCTGGGAGGCTGGAGTCTACTCCCCCACGCTTTCCCCTCTCCTCAGACTCTGCCCCTTTTCCATCTCCAAACTCAGACGAATGGTCAAAGGTCTTGAACTGAGACTTTGGGGAAGGGCTACAATTTGTTCTTCAACAACCCGAAGATACTCACTCCTAGTAAAAAACAGCAGATCACAGCAACTCTGAGATACTGTTTGATTCCATCTATCAGATGGGCAAAAATTCAAAAGTGTATTGACACCCTGTGCTGGCCAGGCTGTGGGGAAACAAGCAACCCCACACATTGCTGGGGGAGCATCTGTAGTGCAGCCCGATGTAAGGCATCCTGTCACAGGAATTATGAATGCACATGCCCACTGATCCAGCATCCCACTCCTGGGACTCCTGAATATTTTCATGTTTACGAAATGACAGGGGCAGGAACTGATGAGTGGATAAACTAAATGTGGTCCATCCATACAGTGAATATTATTTGGCCATAAAAAGGAACGAAGCTCTGATACACACTACATGTGGATGAACCTCAAAAACATTATGCTGAGTGAAGAAAGCCAGACACAGAAGACTACATAGTGTATGATTTCATTAATATAAAGTGTCCAGAACAGGCAAATCCACAGAGACAGATAGTAGATTAGTGATTGTCAGGGGCTGGGGAGGGGGATATGGAGAGTGACTGCTAATGGGGACGGGGTTTCCTTTTGAGGTAATAAAAATGTTCTGGAACTAAATAGGGATGATGGTTGCACACATTGTGAATGTACTAAAAATCACTGAATTGTTCACTTTAAAGTGGCTAAAGTGGTACATTTTTTGTTAAGTGTACTTTGCACAATTTTTTTAAAAAGTCACCTGAAACTTACAAGATATTGTAAATCAACTATACTTCAATAAAAAGAAAAATTTTTTTAAGGCAAAAAGATGACAGAGCTACAGGATGATTCATTGCAGCATTGTTTGTTTTATGAAAACAAAAATTGGAAACCACCTAAGGGATTGGTTAGATCAATAACAGCTCATCTATCCTGGGAGGTGCTACAGAGTCATGAAAATGAAATTATAGATCTCTATGAAACAATAAGGAAAGACTCATTCATTTCCTCCACAAACAATTATTAAGCTCCTACTGTGTGCCAGGCACTGGTCTAGGAGCTGCAGATACAGCCATAAACAAAACAGACAAACTCCCAATCCCCGTGGAGTTCTTGTAGTAGTCGGGGAGGCTGGAAACATGCGGAATCTATCAAGAAAATATGGGACTTCCCTGGTGATGCAGTGGTTAAGAACCCGCCTGCCAATGCAGGGGACACAGGTTTGATCCCTGGTCCGGGAAGATCCCACATGCCACGGAGCAACTAAGCCCATGCACCACAACTACTGAGCCTGCGCTCGAGAGCCCGCGAGCCGCAACTACTGAGCCCACATGCCACAGCTACTGAAGCCTGTGTACCTAGAGCCCCTGCTCTGCAACAAGAGAAGCCACCGCAGTGAGAAGCCCATGCACCGCAATGAAGAGTGGCCCCCTCTCGCCGCAACTAGAGAAAGCCCGCATGCAGCAACAAAGACCCAACGCAGCCAAAAATTAATTAAAAAATATGTAACAGGTGGCAGAGAAAGTAAAGTTGGGAAGCAAGCAGGGAGGGTGGCAACTTTTTAATGGGATGATCAAGGGAGGGTTTATCGCAAAGGATAAGGGGGCTTATTGAGTAAGGAGGTGGGGGAAGGGCATGCAGGGAGTAGAACAGCCTGTGTAAAGGCCCTGGGGCGAGAGCGGGCCTGGGTGAGAGCAGATGTCTTCAAATGAATATGTTAACTGGTGGGGGGGGGGGGGGGAAGCAGCTTCCTACCGAAACTTTTTTTTTTAATCTATTTATTTTTGACTGCGTTGGGTCTTCGTTGCTGCGTACTGGCTTTCTCAATTTGCAGTGAGCGGGGGCTACTTCTCATTGCGGTGTGCAGACTTCTCTTGTTGCAGAGCACTGGCTCTAGGTGCACGGGCTTCAGTAGTTGTGGCACACGGACTTACTTACTCCGTGGTATGTGGGATCTTCCCGGACCAGGGCTCGAACCCATGTCCCCTGCATTGGCAGGTGGATTCTTAACCACTGCGCCACCAGGGAAGCCCCCCTATAGAAACTTTTGATGAAACAGGAAAAACAAATACCCTGGGGTTACCTCTTAGTGGCAGATGGATGGGAGGGAGAAGCTCCCCATGTATGTTTTTATCTTTTTTCCTTTAGAATCCTATCATGTCATGTGAATACTGTGAATACACAGTCAACACGTTCAATCCAAACATTGAAATCAGCCAACAAGCACACACAAGAACTCAGGCTTTTAGGATGAGAGGGACAGAGGGGCGCCAGCTGGCGGGCCTGGGTGTGGGTGGATTCCAACACTGAGGCCTCTTAGAATAGGAGGAAATGAGGAAATGAAGTGAAGGAAATGAGGAACTAAAGGGCCAGACACTCAGGCTTGGGGTGGACTATGTGGGCGTGGGACAGGCCGGCTTGGGGCCTGAGACAGTGGGTTCTGAAGGTGGGTCTGGGGGAGCCTGGGGCCTGGGCCTTCCTGCTGCAGCCCTGGCAGGCCATGGCTAGGCGGTGGGAAGAGGGGCTACACTGGCCCTCAACCTGGCTGAGAGGAACCAGAAACTTCCAGAGGGCTCACCTTCATACTCCCCCTCCTGCCCATATGAGTCCCAGGCAGGGCCAACCTGTCAGCACAGAGACCTCTGTAGAGCCTCACAGACACCTAGAGACCTTCAGAAACCCCAGAGAAACCCAGAAAAACTCAGACATCCCCAAGACCCCAGAGATACCTAGAAGAAATTCAGAGACCACTCCCAAAGACAAAGACAGAGATGCGGGGAGTACCCTGGGGTAACCCAGCCTCAGGGCCACCAACTTGTGGTCCCACAGTTTTGCCACATTTGCCCAACACCCTCTGATCCCCAGTACGCACCCTGTGCTGAGTGAGGCCTCGGTGTGTCCCCAGGAGCCCCTAGTCTGGGGAGCTGGAGAGGGGCCTAGGGTTTCCCCTCCCCACATCCACCTCCAGCTCTGTCCCAAGGCTCTCACACTTACCTGGAATCAACCCCTCTCCACCTCCGAGCTTCCCCAGGGTGAGGCCTCTAAATCTCCGGCCTCAGCCCCTTCCTGCCGTCTCCATTCTCCCTGTGACAGCCTTTGAACTACCGACACCCCCATCCTCTGGCTCTGGTCTAGCTACTCTTAGAATCCAGTCTCACCCCAGGGAGGGTCTAGGGCAGGTTGCTAGGCAGCCCAAGCCACAGTAGAAGCCCTTTACAGGGCCTGGGATCTTGAGGCCTCTGAGGAGCTCTGGAGCTGGCTGGTCAGGACCACAGGCAGTTATGATGCCCAAGGGCTGGGCTAAGTTGGCCAAGCAACCTAGGGGCAAACCTGGAATGTGAGCAGACTCCAGCAACTGCAGACCTCCATGCGTTAATTCAGCAAACAGTGCACTGAGCCACTTCATTGCTGTGTGACCTGGGGCCAGTACCTTAAACTCTCTGTTCCTCCACTTCTTCCTTTGTAATTTTTAAAATAAATTTATTTATTTATGTATTTATTTTTGGCTGCGATTGGTCTTTGTTGCTGCACACGGGTTTTCTCTAGTTGCGGCGAGCAGGGGCTACTCTTCTTTGTGGTGCATGTGCTTCTCATTGTGGTGGCTTCTCTTGTTGCCGAGCATGGGCTCTAGGTGCCCGGGCTTCAGTAATCGTGGTCCGCAGGCTCCATAGTTGTGGCTCGCGGACTCTAGAGCGCAGGCTCAGTAGTTGTGGCGCACGGGCTTAGTTGCTCCGCGGCATGTGGGATCTTCCTGGACCAGGGCTCAAACCTGTGTCCCCTGCATTGGCAGATGGATTCGTAACCACTGTGCCACCAGGGAAGGCCCAATTTTTTTTTTAAGTTTTTTTTTTTTTTGATGTGGACAATTTTTAAAGTCTTTATTGAATGTGCTAAAATATTGCTTCTGTTTTATGTTTCGGTTTTTTGGCTGGGAGGCATGTGGGATCTTAGTTCTCCCACCAGGGATCGAACCCTCACCCCCTGCATTGCAAGGCGAAGTCTTAACCACTGGACCCCCAGGGACGTCCCTCTGCTTCCTCCTTTGTAAAATGAGGACAGTGAAAACCACCGTGCAAGGTGGCCGTGAAGGGCTGGGAGACGGATGTGAACGTTAGCATGTGCCTGGTACCGGGCCGTGTGTGACTAATACACAGCTGAGTGTCCTAAGGGTGGGGGAGGTGTAAATGGTCCATCATGCACAAAAATCGAATTCAGAAGGTAAAGTTTGATTTTTAATGTAATGGAAAGACCTTATCTGAGGTCACATGGCTTCGTTGGTTACAGTAACATTTTAGAAGCCAAAGAATGCCTTTAGGAGAGGGGTGGGCAAACAAAATGTGGCACCAGGGCAGCTGCGGTCAGCAAGCACCCTCCACCTGCCACACCGGCATTTCTTTGCTGAGGCTGCTCTGGTCACAGGATGCCACATTGTTGGCCCACACGGCTCTCCTGGGAGCTGCCCTGACCACAGACGGAAGGAGAGTTGATTAGAAACGCCTCGGCTTCCTCCTCCCTCCTCCCTCGGGTAGGACGTGTCAGAGGCACTTGCTCTTGGCGGGCTTCTTGAGGGCCCACTGGGAACCCAGCCTTGTGGAGCCTGCTCGTTGGCGCCCCCTGCAGGTCCCCGTCTCTCTTCTCACCCGGACCAGGGGGCCCCAAATTAAGATAGGTGGAGGAATATAAAGAAACATTATAAGCCGTCAGATTTTTAAAACATTTTAAGTAATTATAAATAGCAACAGCCAAGCACTGGCTATTAAGCGATGTCATCTTCACCATAGCTTCTTGAGGTAGGAACTGTCATTACCCCCCATTTCACAGACGGGGAAACTGAGCCACAGTGTGTTTGAGTAGCTTGCCCAAGGCTCTACAGCAACCGAGGGTGAGCCCTCAAACCGTGTGGTTAACCATTAGGCTACACTGTGCTCAGACAAGATTCATTTGTCTGCATCTACGTAGAAGCGTGTGCAGAGCCATTGCACGGCACACGATGACAATCTGCCGCTCCTGGATGCGCAGGTTTAGACTTGACTTCATGGTAGTGGCTGCCCGGGGGTGGCGGGGCTAAGAAGGTTATTTAGCTTATTTGCTAGGTTTTATTTAATTTATTTTTTACTTTTGGTAAGATTTCCGTCCTTCCAGAAATATTTACTGAGCACCTACCAGATGCAGCAAAACTCTCACCCTTAGAAAGGTGAATTGGGGGAGGGGTGGGAGGTTGGGGGAGATCCGACGAACCGTAAATTAGCAAATTTAAAGGAGGTTAGGAAATAATAGGGCTGGGGAGAGGAAAAGTTAAAAAGAATTTGGGGGATTTGGAGAGAAAGAGGGCGGTTTGCAGTTTTGAAGAGGGTTCGTCAAAGAAAACCTCTCGAGGGGGAAAAAAAAAAAGAAAACAGACAAAAAAGGAAAAACACATGTGCAGGTAAGAGCTCAAAATGAGAGCACTTTGGGGGGGACGGGAGAACTGGGTGATTTTTTCTGTATTTTTCTTCTTTTTTGCCATGAAATAATTCAGTAGATAAATATGTAAATATATATTTGGAAGCCTACTTGGGGGCATGGGCAAGGTCAACAGAGGTGTACCAGATTCCAAGCCTGAAACTTGGGGTCTCAAGAGCCACTCCAAAGGCGCGCTAAGGCGAGGCCCGCCGGGACCCTCCGGAGTTGTACTTGCGAATCTCTGCTGCCCTCGTGTGGCCAGACTCGGGATTGCAGGTTCTGGTGGCTTTGGCAGAGGCAGAGAATTGGTCCCTCCCACTTCTCTGACTCCCAAACTCCATCCCAACCAACACGGGGAGGATGGGGGGAGTTCAAGACGGTCTGTGTTGCTCTCAGGCTGAGACCCCTGAAGGAGGGTACTGGAGGCCTCAGACACCAGAACAGAGGGGACATTGGTAATTTTTAACTCATTCGGTCGGCAACAGGTATTTATTAAGCGCCTGTGTGCCAAGACTTGTAAGTGCTAGGGACACAGCACTGAACAAAATGATAGAATTCCCTGCCCTCACAGAACTCATGGGTTACTGGGGACACTGGCAATCAACGTGCAAAAATAAGATTTGCGGGAAAACCCAACAGGGCAATGTGATCCAGATGGTTGGAGGGCCTCTCTGGGGCCTGAAGGACAAAGAGAGGCGGGCTATGGGGAAGGGCTGGGGAAGGGTGTCCACGGCCGGGAGGACAGCCTGTGCAGAGGCTTTGGGGTGGGAATGAGCTGGGTGCAGACAACAGGATCATGGACAAAACTGACCAGTTTCTGGTCCTTAGTGAGCATCCACTCCCCAGTGCTGTTATTCAGCAGAGGAAGCCCCCCACCCAAAGGGAAGAAAAGACCCCTCCCCCTGTACCGCCCCGGGATCTTAGGACTTTAGTTTGCCATGGAAAATCCACCACAGGAAGAGAGGCGGAGCTCCAGAGAGAGGTGGTGAGGGAGGGGCGTTGCCAGAGCACCCCAAAGTGGGACCCGGTGCCTCCACTCTCGAATGTGCGTCCCCGGGTGAGTGGCTCCCCGGCTTTGAGCCTCAGATTTATCTGCAGAACTTTCTCTGTAGCTGCGATAGATTTCTCCCTCCCCCATTTCTCCCTTCCCTGCTCTTGAGGTTTCCACGAAATGCCTCCAATCTCCCAGTGTATCCCAGACCCAGACAGGGAGCTGGGGGCACTCCAGTGAGTGGGGTGCTGCCTCTGGGTCGCCCATGTATCTCCCTTCATGCTTCTCTGAGCCTCAGTTTCCCCATTCTGTAACATGGGGAGAAAAAAGTGCTGCCTCTCTCAGGAGGCTGCTGGGAGGATTTTAAGGGATGATCAGAGCTGGGCGTACCAATTCCTACTGATTAGTTTGACTCTGGAAAGTGCAGGGCGGAGGGGCGGAGTCTTGATTTGTGAGCTGTGGAGCCATGGAAGGTGCTGGAAGCCTGGCAGTGTACTGGCTCAGGCTGAGCTTCACGGAGGATGAACGGGGGAGTGAGCTGTAGGTTCGACTGAGGCTCCTCCACTCAATCCTCCTGTGTCCCTTCTCTCGCCTGAGTTCCTCAAGATCCTGAGAGCCTGGGGGCTGAGGTTCAAGGCCACACAGCCAGACCGACAGTGCCAGGGTTCAAACTCAGGTCCAGATCTTCCAAGCGGGGAGTTCTGCCTCCAAGTGATCAGCCTTGGGGTATAACCCCCATTTCGCAAACCTGAGACTACAAGGGTTTGCTGGCTGTCCAAAGAGTCCAGCCTGTCTTAATGACCCTCTGCCCTGTGTCCCTTCACAACCTCCTCCCCCACTACTTGCTCCTCCCACCAGGTCTAGGCTGGAACCCGCAGCCCAGCCTGCGCCGGTGCTCACCAGCTGCTGTGGCTTCTTCCCTCCCGGTGTTGTTTGGGTTTTAATTTTTGTGTTGCAGTTAGAAAATTACCCATAATTACAGCTTCTGAAAGGAAACGTCTCACGGCGCAGACCCTGCTCCCAGCTGTGGCCGCCTCCCACGCACGGCTGAGGAGGGGCTGCAGGGGTCTCCAGCCTGGATCCTGGCCCCTCCCCGAATCCCTCCCTTCCCCCGTCCCCCCTCCCCATTAATGGGCTGCTTCCACCTGCTGTGGAGAGGAAAAAACATCACCGGGAAAACCCAAACTAGCCTTCCCAACGACTCAAGCAACATATTCATGGACCTCTACCGCTGTGTCTGCAGGGAGAGCAGATCCAGAGGGAGGCGGAGGCTGCCAACAGATGACTTAGGCATTATTTTATCATAACAGTGACAAGTCCAACCAAGGCTAGTGCAGAACCAGTAATCTGGAGGAGATGGCCACGGAAGGCAAGGAGTTGGGGGAGGGAGAGATGGAGGAGGAGGAGAAGAAGGGGAGGAGGAGGGAGGAGAAGGGAAAAGAGGGAGAGGAGGAGAAAGAGAAGGGCGAGTGGGGGAGAAGAAGGAACAATGCGGCCAAAAGTCGAAGGAGGCCAGAACAGGCCAGGCCAAGAGCCAGAGAAAAGAGCGCTCCAGGAGGCAGGAACGGCCAGTGCAAAGGCCGAGAGGTGGGTCTGAAGAATGGAAGGGTTGGAAGGGAGTGAGGGGAGGGATGGCTCCTTCTGCAGGCAATCCCCCTAACCTACAAGCAGAGCCGACTTCGGACTCTCCCAGGCACCAACCCCGACGTTAAAGGGCTGGGGTTTGGGGGCGTCGGTGGTCCCAAGAGTCAGAGACCCAGCTCAGGGCTGCAGTCCCCGGCAGCCACACGGGGGCGACCGGGAGCCGGCAAAGGAGCTGCAGGTCTGGGGCCCAGCCTTAACCCTTAGCGCTCCTTGCTTACCGTCCCCCGCCCCCACACCGGCTCCTAAATCAATTCCCGGGCCTGTCAGGTCCTCCAGGGCCTCTTACCGGGTCAACCTCCCTGCCTCCTCCACGCCATCCCGATCTACCTGGCAGCCCCAAGGAGCTTCTTAAAATCCTGACGTAGATCCCGCCCCTCGCGGCTACACACCTTCCTATGGCTCCCTATTCCTTTTAAAACAAAGCCCAACCCGTCCCCACCAGGAATGGCCCGACCCGTTTCCTCCTTTCACCCCGCCCTCCTCGCTCGGCCTCCAACACTTTAATCGTGTGCCCACCTCAGGGCCTTTGCACTTGCCGTGACTACAATCTGAACATTCTTCTTCCAGATCTTTCGGATCCACCCCCTCCCCTTATTAAATATACATATATATATATATATGTTTTTGCAAGACGTGCGTTCTGGTTGGTTGTGCACGCGGCTCAGCTCCCCGGACGCCGCATGGGGGCTAGAGCTTGCTCTTCTCCGACTTTTCCGCCGGCGCCGAGGCAGTGTTTTGGAGATCCGTCCCTGTTGCCATGAGAACCGCGCTAGTCTCTCCCGCCGGCCGCGCTACCCCCTCCGCAGCTAGCCCCGCCACGGGCGCCTCCGCCTCCCAGCCTCCCTCCCTACGCCTTCCGCCCCTGCGGTCGCCCCGTCCTCTTCACCGGGGTCCCCTCCCTCTGCCCATCACGTGGAACTCCCTGAAATTATCCTACTGTTCGCCAGCTTTTGACTGTCCGCCTCTCCCATCAGACCCTCTGCTCCACAAGCAGTAGCAACGTGTCCCGACTGGGTCCACAGAGCCCGGCACACAGGAGGCACTCAATAAATATTTGTGGGGAGGATGAAGACTCACATCGACTCAAGGAACCGGAGCTCAGAGAGGGCCATGGACCCGCCCAGGGCACACAGAATTCTGGGGAGCAACAGAGCATTAGGAGATAAATGGGGGCGCCTGGGGTGGTGGTGGGAGCGTCCGTGGGAATCACAGCTGTCACCAGTACACTGTGTGGCTTGGGTGAGTCACACCCTCTCTGTGCCTGGCCGGGAGTAGTTGTTGGAGAGCGGTGATGGGAACAGGTATTACGATGAGGGTGTCCTTGACGCCCACGTTCACCGGTGGCCCCCGGGTCATTGGGCAGTCCCCATCTCGACGTCCGACTGAAGCTGGCCTGCCGCGCCCCCATTAGTGAGCAGCGCGGGCCCCTCCTCCGCGCCGGCCCGGGGCCCGGGAGGTCCGCGGGAGAGGAAGTTGGGGGAGGGGACGACCTGCTGGACAGGAAGTGGGAAGGGTTGGCGTGTCCCCCCCTCCCCCCTGGCCGTAGCCCCTCGGGATGGAGGCGGGGCTGGGGCCGGCCTGGCCCTTCCCTTCCTCTTCGCCTGTCTGGAACCGCAGCGGTTCAAGACTTCCCGCCCGGCAGAAGACCTGGGTGGGGAGGAGGCCGTTGGAGGCATAATGGGGGGTCGGCCGGCAGCGGGAGGGACGCTCCGATCATCACATAACACACGACACAGGAAATGTGAGTGCACAGCCACACCACACACGTCCCAGGGAGACAGCAATCCACCCATTCGGGGAGGCACGCACACTAGTGCACAAAACCTGACGCAGCGTCACTCGGCCCCGCACGGCCGCCGCGGACACATAACCACTGTCGCAGAGCCAGGGACAGTTGCCCAGACAGCGACTGGGTGCCTGCCAACCCCCCACGCACAACGACGCACACGTGCACTCACACAGGAACCGCGTGTTTACACACACACTTGTGGTCGTAAAAAGAAAGAAAAACAAAAAAACCTATGGCAAACGTTCACGGAAGCATCTAGACCTAGAGTCACAACTGGACCGCCTCCCGCCACCTAGCCCACGCACGTCCGGCGCACACTGCCCACAGGTACCTTGGCACACAGGCCTCCGCCCCCACCCCAGACACCCCTGCCCTGAGGGTGTCCTTGCCTCGGTGTCGGCCTCCACCTCTGCACACCTCCTGGGGGGAGAAGAAGGGCCCTAGGAGGGAGAATGGGGTGCCCACTGCCTGCACCCCTGACTCCTGCAAAGGTGCTATTAAAGTTGGAATATTTACAGCTGGCAGCACAGGCTGAGAGGCGGAGCCAGCGGGAATGACCCAGTCAGTCAAGTCACCCAGCACCTACAATTGACACGGAAGTGTGACTGTGGGGCAGTGCAGGGTAGCTCCCAGGGTGTGGCCTGGGTACCCCAGGAGCTTCTTGTCTGTGTGGTGTCTTTGTGCTGCATGTATCTGTGTTGTGTGACTGTGTGTTGCGTGTGACTGAGCCATCTGTGGTTCGGTGAGACCCCAGGTCCCTGTGTGGAGCCCTCGGGAGGCTGCGACGGTGTGCCCCAGGGTGACAGCAAGTAGCTGCGTGGGCTCTTTCCACAGCTGTTGGAAGCTATGGCACAGCGGTGCCGATGCTTGTCTCTGGGCGGCTGTGTGCGTATGTGAGCGTCGAGTGTGTTTCAATGTTCTGTAACAGCCACTATTTGAGCTGTATATACCTACGTGTATGACAGTGTATCCCTGGGCATACTGTGTGTGTGGCGGTTCCCACCCGTGCTGGGCGTGGGTAGCTCTGCGGGGCGATACACCCAGTATAACTGCCTGTAGCTTTACGGGGCTATCAGTAGTTGTTCCAGTAGCTATAGAGACTTCAGTGTGCAGTCCTGTGTCGGAGAATGTAGCCGCAACTAAGTGTGTGGCTGTGTTCTTGGGTGTACAATTTGGGTGTATCTGGAAAGTGTGTGTGTAGCCGTGATCAGCTGTGTCCCGCTGTGTGTCCCCGTGTGGCTGTCCCCAGTCGCACCGAGTATGTGTATCCCCGCGCCCCCTCCCCCCGCAGCGGGCACTGCGCGTGCGCGCCCGGCCCACGGTCTCGGCGGCGGGACCCACCCGCGCTCACGCCATCGCCCCTTTAAGAGCGGCGCCCGCGGGCGACGGGGAGGCGGCGGGCGGGGGCGCGCGCGGCGGGAGGAGGGGGCGCGCGCTTCCCGGAACAGCCCGCGCTGAGGGAAGAGAGGAAGAAAATAAAACCCGCGGCCGGAGCCAAAGCTGGAGCTGCCGCCGCCGCCGTCTCAGCCGTCTGGAGCTCCCCCGCGCGGACGATGCCCGCGATGCCCGCGCGGGGCTCGGGGCGGTGAGGCCCGGGGCGCGGGGTAGCTATGGCGACCGGGAGCGCGGCCCGCGGCGCCGCCTGACAGGTGTGGGGCCCCGGCGGCGGCACGGAGCAGCATGTACGCCAAGGGGGGCAAGGGCTCGGCCGTGCCCTCCGACAGCCAGGCACGAGAGAAGTGAGTCGGTGGTCCGGGACCGTGGTTACGGGGGCGGGGCTCGGTGGCCGCGCCGCTTCCGTGGCCCTAACGCCGGCGGGCACCGCGTGGGGCACGTGGGTGCGGGGCAGGAGCGAGATTTAAGGGGCGCGCGAGACCGGAGGGGCTGGAGGGTCGCGAGCTACTGGGGAGCTCGCTAGACCCAAGGGGCGTGAGGGGCTTAAGGGGTCGCGAGATTTGAGGGGACGCGCGAGATTCGAGAGGTCGTGAGAGTAGAAGGGACCCCGGAGACCCGAGGGGGGCGAGATTGCGGGGGCGCGCGAGATTCGAGCGGGACTAGAGGGTCGCGAGACCTTCCCGACGGTTAAGCCTTGGGTGTGGGAGGTTGCGAACGCGTGTGCGCGCGGAGTCGCCATTCGTGCCGCTTCCCCCATCCTCTGGGGAAGTTTCCCGGACAGGCGAGACTGGCCGCTCTGGGCGCCTCCCCCCTCCCCCGCTGCTTCCCGAAAGCTTGAGAGACGCGAGATGGGCTTGAGGGGCGCCGGCTCCACCCCTGAAAGGCCACCTGTCCAGCCGGGCCTGGGGCAGCTGGGTGGGGCCCTTGGGGAAGCTGCAGGATCACAGTCCTGCGGCCCCCACTTGTTCTGGGCATGGCGCTGGGCCGTGGGTAGCAGATGGTCTCAGGCTGGTAGAGGGGCAGGTTCCTAACTCCCAGACTCTGCAGTGAGGGGCGGAGGGCGCTCAGAGCTTCTTGGGGTGGGGAGGAAGCTGAGCTGTTGTGCTTGTCTCCTGGCCCTGCCACTTACCTGCCCTGTGGCTTTGGGTGAGGGAGCACTCCCTCTTAGGCTTATTTTCCTATCCTGAGAAATGCAGACATAATAACAGTGCTGTCTCTTAGGTTTGGGGAGTGTTTGAAAGGTGCTAGGACGTGTGACTGTCGCACAGCAAGGGCACCCAACAGTTTGCAATATTGTTAAAGTGCCAGGGAAAAGAGAAGGCTTCTGATGTCTGATGGCCAATGGCTGATTTGCAGGATCCTAGAAGTCAAGCCACCTAGGGCCGGAAACCAGCTGCTGGAGCAGTTAGGAGGCTGAGTTATTGGGGAGAGGTCCCATGATGACTCTCTTTGAGGGCCAGAGCGGGAGTGAGGACTTGAACGTCAGGGCAGTGAAAAGGAGCCCTGAATATGGGCTGTCTCCTGTCTTTTCTTCCTGGACTGACATTGGGACACCGCCTCTCCCCCCAACCCAAGGATGAGTGTCCATTCTCTACCCAGCCTCGGGGTCATTTTGGAGAAGAGATTCTTCTGGCCAGGAGATGCTAGACAGATGATTGCCCTTCCAGACCTCTCTTGTCTGCACAGTTACGAGGTTGGGGTCCATTTCCAAGCACCATTAAGCAGGAAGACTTTTTGAAACTGGCACCTGGCTCCTGCCCAGGTTGGAAGCAGGGGGGGGTGTAGCCACCCCACTCCTGGGGATCTTGGCACATCTCCAGCCATCCTTGTACCCTGGCTTCTGGGCTCTGGGGGCTACCACTCCCCCAGTGGGAATCGTTCACTTGTTCAGACATGTGCTGGGCTGGGTCTTGGGGTGTAGTGGTTGGGAAGCCAGGCCCTGGCCCTGAAGAAGCCCACATCCTAGCTAGGAGGCAAGTGAGTTACTCAGCAAGCCGATGGAAGGATCTGGAGCTATGCTCTGAGAAAAGCAAAATGGGAAAGTGGGCGGTAGTGAACTGTGAGGAGGTGTGTCAGGTGTGCAGAGACCTGGAGGAAGAGCTGATGGCTGAGGGCACAGCAAGTGCAAAGGCCCTAGGGCGAGGCCAGGCCAAAGAGCTGGGGCTGGTGCCCAGGGTGGGGATGTGCTGTGTGGGCCAGAGGGGCTTGTGTTCCAAAGTACACTCCAGCTCCTTTGTGGAGTGGGGCTTACTGGGGGTCGCGTGAGGGTAGAGGGCCAGGAGACCTGGGGGAGGCAGGCACAGTTATCTGGGAGAGAGCTAATGGTGGCAGCTTAGGGGGTGGCCGTGGAGATAAGCGAAGGGAGGAAATAGGTTTGAGCTGGGGTCATGGTGTTTGGAGTGCGTTTCAATCCCACTAGACAGTCCAGGAGAGATTTTGAGTCTTTGAACTGGGCCTCGGCTCTTGGCTAGGGGTAGAAGAAGGGGTTATCTGACTTCTTGGCCAGAGCCATCCTGCGCTCATCCATTTCTTGTCGAGAGGGTCCTGTGGCAGCGTTGGCTTGGAGGCGAGGTTCTGCCGCTAAAGAAAGTTTGGAAAACACCAGATGGTGGCATCCACTTCACTGACGGGGATGCCAGGCCCTGGAGAGGAAGGACCCTGCTGAAGACTCAGGTTCTGGGGCACAGGAGAGCTCTCAGATGCTTGGGACTGATACACTAGAGAGGCAGGCTGGTTGCTCTGAGCCTCAGTTTCCCCTCTGAAACATGGACAGCCGGCCTTGCAGGATTCTGACGAGGACTGGGGGAGAGGCTGCAGATAGAGCACCCCTCACAGGCATTCACCAATCACGCCACTTCCTGTCTCTGGGCCTTGGTTTCCTCCTCCGTGAAATGGGGTGAAGGGGGTTCCACTGCTCGACTCTCCAGGACTGTTTTTTCCTCCCTGATCTCACCCTCCTGACTCCTCCTGCCCTTCCTCTTTTTCCTTCTTGGGCCCCTGTCCTGAGCCCCCTCTGGCTCCCCATCTCAGCACTAGGTGTGGGCTAGCCTGTCCCAGAAATGGACTTAGTGCCTGCTTGGTGCACAGATGGTGGGTCCCTGCTCTTGGGGGCTCACAGCAAACCGTGGTGACTGCTGGGTCCAGGGAATACAAGGAAGGGATGGCAGGGTGGGCGAGAGGGAGGCTGGGGTCTGAGTGGGCTGCCTGCAGGAAGACACAGCCTCTCCTTGTGTAAATGATGAACACTCCAACCTACAGGGAAACCCCGAGATCACTTCCTACCCAGAACTAACTAGCGCTTGCATTCGGTCACTGGTTTCAGGTCTCTTTAAATAAGATGAAGGTGACAGGGACAGTTGAAGGCCCCTGTGTCCCCTTTGCATCCCTTCCCCCTTCCAGCCCCAGAGGCTTTGCTGTCCTAAGTTGAGGGGAGAGATCTAAATGTTTGCATCGTGTGTGTACATCCTTGAACACTTTAAGTGCTGCCACGTGGGTTGAGAATAGTTCCGTAAGTGATGGTCACTGTCAGTGTCACTGGGCGTCTTGTGTTTTTCTCCCAGGATTAGTTTTGTTTTTGTTTTTTTTTAAGATTTATTTAGTACTTATTTATTTTTGACTGCGTCAGGTCTTAGTTGTGGCACACGGGATCTTCGTTGAGGCATGCAGATTATTTTGTTGTGGCACGCGGGCTTCTCTTTAGTTGTGGCAGCGGGTTTTCTCTCTGTAATTGTGGCGCGTGGGCTCCAGGGCGTGTGGGCTCTGTAGGCTGCAGCACGCGGGCTCTCGTTGAGGCGCGTGAGCTCAGTAGTTGTGGCACACGTGCCTAGTTGCCCAGCAGCATGTGGGATCTTAGTTCCCTGACCAAGGACGGAACCCGCGTCCCCTGCATTGGAAGGCGTATTCTCTATCACTGGACCACCAGGAAAGTCCCCAGGGTTAGTTCTGATATGGGCACATCACCTCAGGTAGTTTGTTCATTATCCCAGCAGGCAAGGGGCTCACCATGTGTCTGTCCCATCCCTAGCTGGGCTTCCAGGTGCCCATGCCCGTGGGCATCCTTGTTGGAGGGGGGTGCATGGGTAAGAGGTTCTTGAAAAGGAGCCCCCAAACTGAGTCCTGGAGGCTGAGCAGAGCCCGTGGACACAGGGGAGCTTTCTGGGAAGGTCTTGAGGCAGTATCTGGGGGGCAAATGCTGGGATGGAATTTGTTAGTGGGGGCGGTTACTTTGGCTGCTGGGTAGGAGAAAGGCTGTAAGGGGCAAATGTGGAGGCTGCCAGGAGGCCGGTGAGGAGGGTGGCCACCACCCTGGCTCTTAAGAGCTGAAGGCCTGGCCATGAGGGTGGCAGAGGGGAGGGAGGAAATGTGTAGGCTGGAGAGTCCCTTAGGGGCATCGGTGGGACCTGGTGATGGATTAGATGGGGGTGAGGGAGTGACACAAGGCCTTGAGTAGAGAGGGCTTCTCCCAGCCCCCAGCAGTATGTGCCTCCAGGGGCTTTAAAGGGGAGGGGGAGCCTGGCAGGGAGCACCTCTTACCTTAATTCTTGGTTATTATGGTAATTCTTGATGATGAAGGTAGTACTGCTGTGTTTTAGTCCAGGAGGCTCCAGTACCCCATTCTGTCACCACTTCCGTGTGCAAGCTGCAGCTTCTCCCCATGAGCACTCCAGGTCTGGGCACCCTGTATCCTCCAGGTCACCGTTCCTTCTGGAGCGAGGGCCCCCGGTGCACCCCACACTCCCTCCCATCTCCTGCCCTCTTGCATCGGGAGCCCCTCTGATGGGTGGGCTCTTCATTCTGCAGGTCATTTGCTGACCAGGGCTGGGGTGGGGCCAGGATTTGGATCCAGAGCCCAGGCCCTTTCCCACAACCCATCTCAGGGCCTAGACAGTGACCTGCAAGCCATAAGCCCTCCCTGAGTGGTGGGCCCTGGAGGTCCTGAAACAACCTGACCAGATGTCCAGGCTTCAAAAGTTTTCAATGAAAACAAAGAAAGCTGCTCACAGTTCTCTGAGACTTGATCTTGATAAAAATTAAAGTACCAGCATATAAGAGAAATCAAGCAAAACTGAAAACCTTCTCTGGCTTCTCTTTGCTCTTGGGATAAAACCCCAAATTCTTAACATCAGAATAGTAAGTGCTGACCTTCATAAGTGCCTACTGGACATCCCGGGAGCGAGGGGGTTCAGGGTTGGTTGGTTCATTCATTGGGGTGTCTGGGGGCCCAGGATGCCCAGCGCTGTGTAAGCTCAGGAGTGAGACGAGGTCCCCGCCCTCCCAAAGCTATATCCAGTGGGGGCTGCAGGCAGTAAGCAGAGGGCCTTGTGTCAAATGGAGATAAATATGATGGGGGGCAGGTGGAGAATGGAGCAGGGCTGCCGTTAGAAGTGATAGGGAAGCCTCTGCCCCGTGACTTTGGAGCCATGAGGGTCTCTAGCAGAAGCGTCTCAGGCAGGGAAATGGCCTGTGCAAAGGCCCTGGGGTGGAGAGGTAGAGAGTGGCCAACGTGTATGGGAGGCACTGAAGGGTCTGAGTGAGGAGTGCTGGTGGGGAGGGGAGGAAGCAGCTCCTAGAGGGGCCCTGTTGAAATCCAGGTAAGTGATAGTGGTGGCCTGGACCAAGTGTGTGCTGAGGAAGGCAGGGAGAAGGCTCAGAATCAGGAGAGAGAGTGCTTTTTCCTTAAGTTTTTCCCCTAAATTCAGTAAATGTAGTGACCTCTGGGGGACAGCTAGGTGGATCTTCACACTTGCGCCACACCTATGTGAGTCAAGACCACCCAGGTCAGGGAACAGGAGGGGAAGGAGAGGAAGAAGCTGGGGTGGGGCTGGGCCTTTAAGATGTCAAGTGGACAGCAGACCCTGAGTTCACGGGGGAGGCCAGGCTGGAGGAACCCTGTGGGCAGCTGCACCACGTCAGTCATCAACATCAAAGCAGGAGGGGAGGCCACCCAGGGAGAAGAGAGGAGAGCTGGGGCAGGGCCGGAGGAGGGAGGAGAGCAGGCAGTGGTGGGCTCCGGGACCTGCATCCTGGGTCCGATGCCACCCCTGGCCAGTGGAGGGTGAGAGGTGATGGAGAGGGACCCGATGGGCTGGCAGCATAGAGCCCTTGGTGGCCTTAGTGGGAGCCAACATGTTCTTCAGGAGGCTCCCTGAACCCTGAGGAGAGGCTTCTGCTCTTGGTGGAGGTGGGGCCAGACTGCAGCCCCCCATGTGCTCCCCCTGCCCTGCTGCGCTTCCCTTCTGGGCAGCCTACCTGGATCCCCCCTCTCTGTCTTGCTCCCTGTCTCTGGGTACCTCATTCCCTGCACCGTTCCCCAAGGTGGCAGGGGGCCAGCTGGATCTCTTCAAACCTCTCTATTTGCCTGGAGGGTCGGTTGGTGAGCAGGCTGGGGCTGCTCAGGTCTCCTCCGGCCCCATTGACTTTTCATGTTCATTTCTTCACTGATGGACTCAGGCCTGGTAGATGCAGTCCACTCGTGAAGGCTCAGGAAACCTCTAGAAAGGGAGTGGGGGGTCCCAGGAGTGAGTTGGACAGGTAAGCCTGGAGGCTGGGGGGTGAGGAAGACCACTGGGCTGGAGAAGGGTGGATGCTGCCGCGGTGCGATGTTGCAACCTGGGGGCGCCCGGGCTGGAGGCGCTGCTGAGAGGGGTGTGATGATGAGGCAGGAACCTTGGCCAGTCTTGGGGGAGACCCATGCTCAGAACTATGTGAGCCCCACAAATCCTACCCCTCTGTGACCTGTTTCTGTCCCTCCGGTGGCTGTCACAGCTCGCGTGGTGTAATGTGAGCTCTGGACATACCTTGCCCTGGTTCAGCTGCCCACCCGGACTCCCTAATGTCCCCCCTTGTACTCCTGTAGCACACACTACCTTCCACCCCACCAGATGACTTACCTCCTCCTTTGTATTTTTGCTCCTCCGTCTCTCCCCGTGAGCAGGTAGCCTCCAGGGAGACAGGGGTCTGTTGTGTTCACTGCTCAAGGAGGTGAATGTTTGTTGAATGAATGACTGAAAGGACGGATGGATGGATGAAGGAAGGAAAAGAGGGTCCAGGGCAAGGGCAGAAGCCTTGGGGTGGGGCCTGGGACAGAAGGGCTAGAACTGCCTTGGTGAGGTCTGAGCTGGAACTGGGGGTGGGGGTGCTCTGCAGAGGGGGCTGGGATGTGAGGATTGAGCAGCCTGGCTGGGAAGGGTGAGAGAAAGCAGGAGCATGAGTCAAAGCAAGGTTATTTCAGGATGGGGCCATCAGCCAGGGGAGGGAGGCCAGCTGAGCGGGGAGGCATCTGGAAGGGCCTACAGCTTTCACCGGAGCAGCCTCAGGCTGGCCCTTGGGGAGCCCCCGGTCTCAGATCCAGACTCCCCTCGGTCCACCTGGGGCCTGGCTGGGTAGTAGGAAGACCCTGGAGGTGCCCGGAGGGGCCGGTACTGGTAGAGTGGGGGCTGGGGAATGGGTGACCCTAGCGGGTGGGGAATTGTCCCTCTGCTGGAGGGTGTGGAAGACAGATTGGGGTGTGGTGGAGGCCAAGGATGGAAAGGCCTGGAAGGCAATGTGGATGGTCCGGCCTCCCTGTGTGGGCCAATGGATGGTGTTGCTGGTTGGAGCGTGGCCTGTGCTCTTGGGGTGGGCAGTGGCCGAGTTGGTGTGTCCAGGGGTACTGGGCACTGTGGGCATTTGGACAGGGCGGTGCCGTGGCAGCTGAGTGGCACTGCTGGCCCTACCTCCCATTTCCCCAGACTCCCCCTTGGGGGGCTGGTATGGATATGTCATAGCCACCACTGGTGGATGGGAACTGATCCTGAGGAAAAGGATGGGGTCTAGGGAAACCTGGAGGAGGAAGACCTCGGGTCAGAGAGCCCCTTTTCTTCCTTGGCAGGTGAGGCTGGGAGTGAGTTAGGCGCTGGGCCCTGGCCACATGGCCCAGGGTGCCTGCTGGGAGACCCCACCCAGAGCACAAACTAGAGTGAAGCCCAGGAGCCATTTCTCCAAGGAGAGGAACTCCCTGGGGCCAAGGCTGCTATAAGGTCTCAGCATTGGCAGGATGGGGCCAGGACTTGGTCCATCAGGGGGGTGTTGAACTGAGCAGAATTTGGCCTGGAGGTGGGGGGCTGGGGACTGCTAGGAGTGCTGCCTAGAGGAGGGGCCTGCAGGCTGTGTGTTGATGGATGTGTAGGAGTTGGCCAGGCTGAGCAACTGGTGAGGAGGCCATCTCTTCTGAGGGGTGGGGGAGGTGGGGCGAGGGGGAGACCAGCAGAGGGAAGTGAGTGAGGCTGGTAGTAGGTGGTAGGTACAATGAGGGGCTCACTGTGGGCCCCTGCCCTTCTCCACCTTCCCACCAGAGGGCAGGTGCCGCACCTTAAAACCCCTCCCAGGGACCCTCGGGGCAGAGCTTTGGGTCTGCCTGGACCTCCTGAGAGCCTGAGCCGGCCCCCACCCCTCCCGCCTGCAGGTTGGCGCTGTACGTGTATGAGTACCTGCTGCACGTTGGTGCCCAGAAGTCAGCCCAGACCTTTCTGTCCGAGGTAAGCTGGCCTGGCCAGGCAGGGCCCCCACAGCCAGCCCCTTCCTTGGCACCCACATCCTGGGATCCTCCCTAACCCATTTTTATCAGGTCTCCGTGGTGGGGTTGGGTTGTGCCCTGGGAACTGAGGGCTGCGGAGCGGCGGGGCTGGCATCCCGGTATCTGCCCATCCATCTGAGGATCTGCCTCCCGCTCCTCTGTCCCTGTCCTCACCAAGCTGTCCCCCTCCTGGCTCCCTTGCTCTGATCTGCTGGTTTCCTGCCCCGGTGTTTCCTGGGCCCCGGGCTTGGGTTGGGGCTGCCTCTTGGGAGGGGAAGGGGTCAGACAGGGCCAGGCCGTTAGCCCTCACCTTCCTTCCCTCTCCCCTGCAGATCCGATGGGAGAAGAACATTACGCTGGGGGAGCCCCCGGGCTTCCTGCATTCCTGGTGGTGGTGCGCGCAAGGCTGGTGTGGGTGGGACATGGGGGGGGGGCTGGGGGGGGGCGTGGGGAAACCATCGTCCCCCCCTGCCGCCCACAGCGTGTTCTGGGACTTGTACTGTGCAGCGCCCGACCGCAGAGAGGCATGCGAGCACTCGAGTGAAGCCAAGGCCTTCCAGGACTACGTGAGTCCCCGCCCCAGGGGCTGGGACCAGGGCTCACGGGTGTGGGCAGGGTCCTGTGGCCTTGGGGGGCTGCATGGCCGGAAGCTGGCTCAGGTGGGCTAGTGGGCCAGGCTGGGGGGTTTGACCCGAGATCATGGCTTCTGTGGGGTTCCTCTGCCCCCCACTGCACCCAACTCCTGACGGTCCCCATGAGCCCCACACCCTCCGGAGGCCAGCCCCTCCTTTGCTCCCCCTCACGTGAACCCCATGTGGAACCAGGTAGACAGTGCCACAGCTCCTGCCTCCCTAGCTCCGTGTATGTGGGGCCGGACAGGTGGCCACCACTGCTTGTCCCCTCCCACCCCAGCCTTTCCAAGCCTTCTGGGGTGGGGGCCCAGGCAGGGGTGCTGGGGGACGGCTAACTGCCTGTGCACCCTGGAGCAGGAGAGGCCGAGCACTTGGCAGATCTCCCAACCTTGCTCTGCGACTGGGGCTGCTGACTTCACGTCTTTGGCCTCAGTTTCATACAAGTTGAGTGGGAGTCAGAGGCCTGTCCCGAGAGGTGGGTGGGTAACGTGAGGGGGCGGGCGGCACCTTGTTGTCATGGGGAGATGGTAGCCCCCTGCCTTTAACTTCTTCACCCTGGCCTGTGGGGATTGGCCACCTGGCCCCTGAGAGAGGTTCCCCCTGCCCTCCCCCCTCCCTTGCAACCACTCTTCCTGCAGTGGGCGCCTTCATATCCTGAGCCCTCTGCTCTGCTGTGCCCCTCAGGGCCTGGCTGTTCCCCGCCTTCTGCGGTTAGTCTGGGTCCCACACCACGCACGGCCTCGCCAACAGAGAGGCCCCCCTGTGGAGGCGTGCAGACCTCTGCAGGGCCAGGGTGCAGCCCGAGAAGGCTGGGGTTCACCATATCCCTGAAGACGCCCCATGCACGCTGTATGCGCATTTATGGGAGCCGAGGTCGCTGCTGTTCACCCCCATCAGGTCCCACTATTCATGTGGTCCCGCCAGAACTGGGGTAACAAGTGTGTGTAGCTGTGTGCGTGCGTGACTCCGCGTGGGCCCAGCTCTCTCTCCCCAATGTAGCCCCCAGCTCCTCCCTTTGCCTCTCCTGGGCCCCTTGAGCTCTGTTTCCCCTCCCGGGCTGCGCAGCCCTCCCCTCTCCGCGCCTGCCTTCGTCCCCGCCCCGAGCCTGGCGCCTCCGGGGAGGGGAGAGCGCGGTCTCCCAGCGGAATGAGCGCGCTTCCTGGGGCGCGCTGCTGGTTACCATGGCAGCAGGGCGCGTCAGGGGAGGGGGGTGGCGCCCCGTCCCTGGGGTGACAGGGTCCCTGTGTCAGCAGACTGAAGCCAGCTACACGTTCTGCCCCACCTCCGCACTTACTGGAGGTGCGGTGAAAGGGCGTCCTGCCGCCTCTCCCTCGCAGTCGGGGCTCCCTCCTCCGCCCTCCGCCCCCTGAGGGGGCTCAGTCAGAGCCTCCCGGCTGGGGGCCAACCTCGGCGTCTCCAGGAAACGCGAGCGCGCCCAGCCTGTTGTTATGGCAACGCAGGCCAGGCTGGCGCCTCTGGGGGTGGTTGATTGACTTGGGGGGTCCAGCTCAGGTCACCCGACCGGGAGGGTGGGCCCTACCCCCCACCCCCCAACCCTGGATTAACCCTTCAAGGCCTAGAGTTGGGGAGCCCCATCTTCTCCCCGCCCCCACACCTCACGGTCTGGAGCGGCAGCCATCCGCACCACCACCCTCCCCAACCAGGAAATGCTCTGGCGCCTGCTGCGGCTCAAAAGGGGGGCTGCGCTCCTGCCCTCCGTAAGGGTTGGGGAGGGGTGGACAGACCCAGGGCTCAGAGCTGTTTCCCTCCAGCCACTGAGGCCGGCGCCAGCGAGAGTAGCTGCTCTAAGCCATCGTGTTGTGTTTGTGGGAGAGGGTGAGGTGGAGGGCAGGGGTGACCCAGCATTTTGGAGAGGGGCTTAGAGCTTCGTCCCCCTCCACCCCCGGGGTCACTTGGGTTTTCAAAGATTTGTGCTGGGCCCTGCGAGTGCTCGCACTGGTACCCTCCCAACTTGGGCCTGGGTAGAAATCCATTAGAGGCTGACCTTTGAGAAGGAGCAAGAAGGGGGCAGGTGTCAGTCCACAAAGGGAAGGGTGTGACTCCAGGGGCCCTGCTCCGACCCAGACGAGGGGCCCCTTTCCCCACTTCTGTAGGGCAGGATGCACTGTGTGACCATGGGCTAAGTGCTTAACTCTTCGGAACCCAAGTGGCTGCAGTTCCACAAATTCCTGAGTGCCCCTGTGTGCTGGCTTGTGCCAGCTGCAGGGACAGCAGTGACCCAGACAGATCGGCCTCTTCCTTTTGGGGCCTGGAGGCAGAGGGGGAGGGCAGATGGTACAGCCACAAGAGCCAAGGGGCCTTAAGAGAAGTGCTGTACACTCAGTGCCTGCAGCGTCTTCCCCCTTCCCTCTCCTTTCGATGTGTCTCCCCTGCCCTAAAGACTAGGCCTCTATCTCCCCCTTTCCCCCTGCTCTGTGGGCCCCAAAGGCAGACAAGCCTGGGACTTGGAACCGACCAGAGGAAGTGGCCTGTCAGCCTGTCCCCCTGCCAACTCTGGGCCTGCCACCAGCATCTCCACCCTTGGCAGACATGGGAACTCCCCTCTCATGCACCCGGTCTTCTCCCCTCCTCCATCTGAAGAGAGGTTGGGGGCCTGGAGACCCCACTGCAGTGCTCTGCTCTTCCTTCCCCTCCTTCCTGGAGGAGGAGGAGGGGGAATGGTCTGTACAGTAGCTCCAAGGAGGAGCCCTCTGGGAGGGAGGTTCATCTTGAAGCTGTCTATTGATTTTTTTGTATGTTGATTTGAGGTGTCTTGGGGGCCCAGCTAAGCTGCATTGCCAGGCAGGAGGAATCAGGGCTGGTTGGCTTGGGCTGGGAGTGGGGGACTGTGCCCCCACCCATCTGAAGTTAGATTCAGACCAAAACAACAAGCCTGTGCTAGAAGGATGTGGCACGCACTGGAGTCCTGGGTGGATGGCATTTTCAGACCCCCGGAATCCTCATGGTGGGGACATAGGGGGCTGAGGTCCCTGATCACCTGAGCTGTGGGCTCAGCCAGGCTGGGCCCTGATCACCTCCAGGGTCACGGGTTCACCAAGGAGGCAGAGCCCTTGCCGAGGGCCACCCAGCACATCTGGTTGCTGAGCCAGGGTGGGGACAGGGGCCGCAGCTCTTCCCTCACCTAGAGCCGCCTCCTCCCTCCCCCTCCCCCTCCCCCTCCCCCGCCCCCACCCCCCGCAAATTCTCCCGTGCCTGAGTAGTTGGATGGCTTGGGTTCCTTGTTCCGTGGGGCCAGCTGCTTGAGGAGAGAAGGAAACACTTGGACAGGAAGTGACCTGACTTGGCTCTTGCCATCTCCCCCACCCCTGCAGAGCGCTGCAGCGGCCCCCAGCCCGGTGATGGGGAGCATGGCTCCCAATGATGCAATGGCATCAGGCCCCATGGCACCCGGCTTCTTCCAGGTATAGCTGGGGCTGGGGCTCCCTGTCTCCCGACCCTGGGTGGGCTTGTGTGGGAGGGTGACAGGCAGGGGCAATGGCGGGGTGGGTATGCCGCTGCGGGCCTCGATAGTGCTGGTGAGGGAGGGGCCATCTGGCCTGGGCCCCGCTGCGGGAGGGGGCGGGGTCTCTGCACTAGGCCTGCGCCTGTGTGTGTCGGGGCGCCTGGGGCCGCACAGCTTGGCTCGCCGAACCACGGGTCCTGCCCATGACCTCCCCCTTTGGGTCCACCCCACCCCCGCCACGTCCCGCAGATGGGGCTAGTTGGCCCACTCTCCTGCCTCCACGGTGTCCCCTCCCCTCCCTGGCCAGGCTCAGCAGAGCCACAGGAAACCGTGGAACTTCGGGTGACCTCGCTCCTCCCAACCTCGCTCCTCCCAACCCACCTGGTTCTGTCCTCCTAGGGCCCCCCCGGCTCCCAGCCTCCCCCCCACAACCCCAACGCCCCCATGATGGGGCCTCAGGTTCCGGTAAGGATCTGTGGTGCCCCGCCCCCTCGAGCACGCACACCCCTCCCCCTGGCTCTTGGGCCCGTCCCACTGCGCTCCCACGCCCCCGGCGCGGCTGGCTGAGGTCTGCCGGCTGGTCTTGGAGGAGGGGGAGTATCCAGGCTGGGGGCCCGGGTGCGGCAGGAAGCGGGTAGCTTTGGGGGCTGAGTAGGTGGGGGGAGGTGCTGATCCCCGGCCCACCTCTTCCAGCCCTTCATGTCACCGCGGTTCCCAGGGGGCCCTCGGCCCACCCTGCGGATGCCGAGTCAGGTGAGAGACGGATGAGGGGAGGGGGGTCAGGAATTGGGCCGGGGTGGGGGCACCCACACTCAGTGCTGCCACTCCCCCTCCGCAGCCTCCCGTGGGCCTACCCGGTTCCCAGCCCCTCCTCCCTGGCGCCATGGACCCCTCCCCACGTGCTCAGGGTGAGTAGGGAAGCTCCCGCTGCTGTCCCCCGCCTCTCGTAAGGATCCCAGAGCCAGTTCCCCGCCGCCCACCGTGCAGGAACACCCCCAACCACCAGCACAGCGCCTGTCCATACCGGGGAACGGCCGCGGCCTGAGCCCTCTTCCTTCTGCCCCCAGGTCATTCGAGCATGGGCCCGATGCAGAGGGTGACGCCTCCACGGGGCATGACCAGCGTTGGGCCCCAGGTAAGGGCTGGGCCCAGGCGACAGGGCAGCTTCAGGGGCTGCCCTCTCTCGGCTTGCCCTCTCACGGCCCCTTTACCTTCACAGAGCTACGGAAGTGGCATGCGGCCCCCACCCAACTCTCTTGCTGGCCCGGGTTTGCCCACCATGAACATGTAAGGCCCTCAGGAACCCCCGGGAGTGTGCCCATGCGGGTCACCACCCAGCTTCATGGGCTGGGTGTGCTGGGGCAGACCCCGAAGCCGCACAACAGCCCCGATACTGTTTACGCCACTGCTGGGTGGGGAAACTCAGGCTCAAAGACCAGTGAGTGATGGATGGGGTTGGGATTTGAAGGCTGGCCTGGCATCTGTGCTTGGTTATTTCTCGGCCAACATCTGCTGCTCTGAGGGCACGTGGGGCAGGCTGGGGGTGTCAGGGAGTGTGTGCTGGGGGGCTGTGTACTGCCTGGCTTAGACCCAGGGTCCACCACTGTCTGTTCTAGGGGACCCGGAGTGCGTGGCCCATGGGCCAGCCCCAGTGGCAACTCGGTGAGTGTCGGGATGGCGTTGGTGTGTGTGGGGGGGGGATTAGGAGTGTGCGAGTTGGTAGAGTGGGCGGACTGCTCACAGTTGCCCATCTCCCCAGATCCCCTACTCCTCCTCCTCCCCTGGCAGCTACACGGTGAGTGATGCCGAAGCTGGGACACCCGACCTGGGGGCAGCGGTTGTGGGGTGGCAGTTGGAGGGCTTGTCTCACCTTCTGTGTCTCCCTCTGTATGCAGGGACCCCCAGGAGGAGGTGGGCCCCCTGGAACACCCATCATGCCCAGCCCTGGAGGTACTACAGCTTGGGCGGGGCATAGGGAGGGGTGTGTTTGGGTGAGGCCCTCTCACACCCCACCCCCTCACGTGCTGCCTCAGACTCCACCAACTCCAGCGAGAACATGTACACCATCATGAACCCCATCGGGCCAGGCGCCGGCAGGGCTAATGTGAGCTGGGGCTTGCGGGGGTCGGGGTGGGGGCGGAGAGGTGGTGGCCCGAGGCCCAAGCTTCTCCTCTGCCTGCAGTTCCCGCTTGGCCCTGGTCCGGAGGCCCCCATGGCCGCCATGAGTGCGATGGAGCCTCACCATGTAAACGGATCCCTGGGTGAGTGGGCGGAGTCCCGGGACACACGGACACCCACACACGCGCCCCCGCCCAGCTGCTTCGCGAGCCTCGTGCGCCCCCTGGCGGCCCCCTTCAGCCCCTCCGCCTCTGTGCTTAGCCGGCGTTGGGGGCGCGCCCCGAGCTTCTCTGGGCTCAGTGACTGGGGCTGGCAGCGCTGCGGGGAGGGTCCAGTAACTAAACCGGGAGGACGCCCGGCCGCCGGCACTGGCCCACCACCCCAGATCTGGGCCCTCCGCCTGGGACCCCCGGCGGTGCCCCAGTGGCCTGGGCCGAGGGAGGGGGCGCGGCCGCCGGGGAAGTTCGGGAAGGGGTCGGTGGAGCCGGCTTGGCGCGTCTGAGCCGCGTCACCGCCGTCTGTCGGTCCACAGGCTCGGGCGATCTGGACGGGTTGCCGAAGGTGAGGGGGCCGCGCTCCGGCGGGGGGCGGGGGGCGGGGCTGCGGGGTCGGCCCGCGTGGAGAGGCCTAGTCCTGGTTGGGCCGCGCGGCGGTTGGGGCCTGGCCCGCGGGGCGGGGTGTTCCGCTCTGACCGCGGCCGCCCCCAGAGCTCCCCCGGCGCCGTGGCCGGCCTGAGCAACACCCCGGGCACCCCGCGGGACGACGGCGAGATGGCGGCCGCCGGGACCTTCCTGCACCCGTTCCCGAGCGAAAGCGTAAGCGACTGCGTCGACTCCCCCCCCGCGGCGGCGTCGGGCCGGAGGGGCCTGGCGGGCAGACCCCGGCGGGGCGGCCGGGGGGCCAGAGCAAGACCGTGACCGCGGCGGGCCAGGTGGGGGGGCGGCCGCGGCACCCTTCCCTTCCTCCCGCCTTCCCCCTCCCCAGGCCCGCCCTATCGCCCCGCCCCGCCCACATCCCACCCCAACCCTGGGACCCGCGGCCCAGGGCGGCCTCCCCACGCATCAACACCTGGTCCCTTTCCATCCCACGTCCACCCCGCCCTGTTCCCCCTTTCCCCCGGGGGCGGGTCCCAGCCTAGGCCGGAACTGAGCCGGCCCCCGCGCGCCACCCCCTCGTCTTTCCGCAGTACTCCCCCGGGATGACCATGAGCGTGTGATGGGGCCGCAGCCCCTTGCCCACTGCCGACCTCGGCTTCTGCCCAGCGCCCCTGCCCGGGGCCAAGGTCCAGGGGCTCGGGTGGTCTGCAGGGTGAGGGTCTGAGGTCACACCGCGGGCAACTGGACTCCCGGTCAAGGCTTGGATGGCTGGGAGACCCCGCGCGAAGGACTCATTCATTTTATAAAAAACGCAAGGACCTCAGAGACGTTCTTTCCTGTATGGGCCCTTCCCGCCATTTCTGTTTTGTCCAGGGGGCTCCTTGGGGGATTTCCTTTCCCCTGGAGAGCAGGGGTGGGCCCCAACAATAAACATAACTCGATTTTGGTTTTTGGCATCTGTTCTCGGGTTTCTTCACTTTGGCTTACAGCCACAGCCTGCTTAGCCTAACCTTCAAGGGTTGTGGTTAGGCAGAGCCCCCCTCCCCCCGGGGGTTCTGGAAAGCCCCTGAGAGTTGGGACAGAGTTTGGAAGGGCAGGTAGAAGTCCAGCTGGTGGAAAAGGGAGATGTGGCTGGTATTGGGGGCCGTTAGGGTTAGGTCGCAGGCACCAAGAATCCACAGGTGTGGCTCATAGTGGCACTCGCTTTATTGTCTGTCAGAAGGGGGCCTGGAAGGGTCGCGTGCTGAGGAGCAATGGGGGCAGGAGTTACAGGGGAGCTGTATGGCCATGGCCTTAGGTGGTGGGCATCTGGGGTGCCTCAGCCTGTGAGTGCCCATAGGCGTCACCAGTACAGCCATTGGGGGCAGTTGGCGCTGATCCTTTCTTGCAAGGCACGGGGCAGGCGGTGGCCACATGCCCAACTTGCTTGAGGCCAGGGCGCTCCATCTTGTGCTCCAGAAGCATGTGGTTCTGCGGCGGGAGCCCCACGCAGGCCCTGAGAGATGGTCACGGCTCAGCGGGGCCAGACCCCAAGACTGCCCTGCAGTCCCTAGGCCCTGTGCACAGCCCCGCCAGTGGACATCTGGGCCATAGGTGGGGATCCCCAAGGTCGGGGCACACCTGAGGATATTCTCGATGCAGCTGCGCTGGCGGAAGAGCGCGTTGACCACTGGGCTGCCCGGTGGCGCAAGCGGCGCCTTGAAGAGGAAGCCAAGCAGCGACAGCACCGGGTGGAAGCTCTGCGGCTCCGGGTCGATGTCCGTGCAGAAGCTCACACGCTGGCACACTTCAGTCAGCAGGGCCAGGTCCAGCATGATGGGCGCGGCCAGGAGTGAGTCCTGTGGGGCCAGCGGGTCAGGAGGTGGGCCGGGCTGGTGGGCAGCCCCACTCCTGCCCCCTCTTGCCCCACACCTCGCACGTGTTGTGCAGCACCAGCGTGTTGGTACCGCCCAGCATCAGCTCCGATGTGTACTCATCCAGGGCACGCTTGCTGTCACCCACGTATGGCACGTACTTGATGACCACCTGGGGGGCGGCACGAGGTCACACGGGTCCCTGCCCTTCTCTGTGGGGAGCACCAACCTACCCCACCCCACCCCTGCCCCTTGCCCCGCCTGCGCCCCACGCACGCAGTGGTCGGGCTCTTCGCCCGGCGAGTAGAGCACTGGGTTGCTGTGCACCATGTCGTCCACCACGCTGCTCTTCGACACCTCCTTGGAGCGGAACTGTGGCGGCGCCGACAGGTTCTGCCCGTCGTTGTTGCCCAGGTGGTTGTAGCTCACGATGGACATGGTCTGCGGAGGCAAGGAGACCCGCGGCAGCTGCAGGCCCCGCAGCACACAAGCCCACTCCTCGGGGTCCACGCCTCCCCCATACCGAGCTGAGCAGCCCCCCAGGCCCACACACCTTGAGGCCAGAGCCAATAAGGAAGTCCACGAGCACGGACTTGACCTTGGTCTGCCCCGACTTGAAGTCGTCTCCACCCACAAAGACACGGCGCTGCCATGCAAGCTCGAGGGCACCAGGCACCAGCGTGTTCTGTGGGGACCCATTGAGGAAGGCGCAGCCCTCCAAGATGCTGGCCACGGCAAAGAGGGTGGAGGGCGACACTTCTAGGCCCAGCTGCGGGCAGAAGCGAGCAGTCAGCACAGAGGAATCCTTGGGGGCTGGCCCTGAGCCTACCCCACCCCTTGGGCGCGCCCACCTGGATGGTGCGCAGCAGGTTCTCAGCGGTGTCATTGAGGCCCGGGACCACTTCACAGAAGCGCTCCGTGTTCGCTGTCCACAGCACGATGACTTTGTCCAGCCCGGCGCTGGACCGGAAGTCGCGGATGTCCCTACGGATCTGCTCCAGCTGGGGGCGGGGGGATGGAGGGGGAGGAGGTTGTACAGGCTCCCCCGACCTCTGGAGGCCTGGGCCACTCAGTTCCCCAAGTGCAAAGTGGGACCTGGACCCTCGGGATGGAAGCATGGGGACAAAAGAGGGGTAACAGGTGGTGGGGAGGGAGGACAAGTGGCAGGGGTAATGGACGCGGGGTGGGACTGCACCTGCTGCGCGCGCGTGCCCGGGATTACGTTGTCGGCGCGCGCGCTCTGGTTAGCTGCGATGAACTCGGGGATGTAGACGGAGGGCCGCGGGCGCAGGGCCTCCATGTGCGGCCACAGTTGCTCCTGCAGCCCCCAATCCAGTACCTGCGCGCGCCGCATCGCCTCCGCCAGGTTCAGCGACGATATGTCCCAGCCTGGGGGGGACCCTCAAGCTCGGCCCGGCCCCAATCCTGGGCCCCTCTAGGCCTCGCCTCCCACACCACCCCCGACCCAGGGCCCCGCCCACCGTCGAACACGAGGTCGTCGGGTGCCACCATGGGCAGCAGCGAGCTGAAGGGCACGAACACCTCCTGGCCCTCGGCGTCCAGACCCAGGCTAACAGTGCCCGCCTGCGTCAGCGAGCCGTAGTAGTTGGCCTCCTGGGTTGGGGGGGTGGGCAGAGGGGACTGAGTGAAGAGTGGGCGTGGCGTGGGCAACGAGCTGGCCAGGACCCCTATCGGCACCCTCAAGCCCCGCCCTACTTTGGGGCACCTCCCCATGGCGCTCCAAGCCGGGGCGGAAGCCGCTCCGCTCCTGAGGTCCCACCCCGAAGCCCTCCCACACCTTAGGCTCCGCCCCCGCAAGACCCCTGAGGAGTTCCCCCCGCCCACCCGCGGAAGCCCCTCCCCGGAGTCAGCCCACAGCCAGAAACCCTGCCCACTGCGGGCCCACTCCTCCGTCGAGCCCCTCCCCCTCCGCATGGATTCCTGCGAAGCCTTCTCTCCGACCGAGCCTCGCCCGACCCCCCACCTTGCGGCCGGTGCGCGTGGGCCAGGACAGGCGCAGTCGGTTGGCCAGCACGGCAGCGGTCAGCGTGGAGCCGTTGTTCCCGCCCCAGCCGACGAGCATGACCCCGAGCCGGGGCACCTGCCGGGCGGTCCGGAAGGTGAAGCGCGTGGACGTGGGGTGCACCTGAGGGCGGGCAGCTCGGTGAGCCGCGGGGCCGCAGGCCCCTCCCGCCTCACTGCACGGCGCGAGTCGCAGAAGTTGGGCAGTTCCCGCTCCCTCCCGGCTCCCTGGTTCTCCCAGTCCCATGGCCCGCCCGGTCGGTCCCTCGCTTACCTTGAGGACGCCGCCCTCGCGGCTGACGCACGTCGTCCGGTACTCATACTGCGCCTCGATGGCCTCGGGGCTGTAGACCACGTCGGGGCTCTCGACCACGAACTCAGTTGCGGCCTCCATCGCGACGAGCTGGGGGCGCGGGGTTGCCAGGAGGTCAGAGGGGACCCGAGAACCGGCCGAGCCAAGCCGACTTCGGTCCTCGGGGAGCCTGCACCCCTCCTGGGGCGGCACTCACCGGCGCGGAGTCGGCTGGCACAGCGGGGGACAGCTAGGGCTCCGGGCGCGCGAACTCCAGAGAAAAGAGCCGCGGCCCCACCCCCGCCCCGCCCCTCGCTCCGCCCGCGCAGGGGAGGAGGGGCGCTCGCGGGGGGGAGGGCGCGCACCGGCTGTGGGGCTCGGGTTCGAGGCCCTTTTGCCCGGAGCTTCCGCGGCTATCTGGTCCCCGGCCCGGCAATCACGTGGGCCGCAGCCACCTCCCACCCCCACCCCCCGCCGCCCCGGCCCTAGCTCGGCGCGCGTGATTAACTTAGGGCCCGCGGCCGCTTATCCCCATTTTACAAAAGAGGACTTTAAGGCTGTAAGTGAGCGCCAGGCCCCAACCACAAGGCAGGAGGTGGAGCTAGGCTAGGAAGCTCATTCTTTGCGTGAGGGGGACCAGGGGGCGCGTCTCTGGAGAAACTGAGGCACGGGACACTGAGGCAGAAGACTAAGTCAGGATTCGGATTTCAACGCGAGACGCTCCTCCAGCCCAGGCTGCCTCCTCCTCCCACTTCCTGAGCAGCAGCACCCACCAGGCACTGCACCCCCACAGGGCTCGCATGGAGCGGGGGTGGCTGCGAGTCCTCGAGTTCTCAGTGTCCTCACCTATAGCAGGAGGGCTTGATAGGGCCGGGCTGGAGTGGGGGCAGGGGGAGAGACTGTTCTGTGGGGAAAGGAGGGAAGCGGATGGGCAGGGCAGAGGTGGCCAGCTGGGAGGAGCTAGGCCTGCAAAGCACTGAGCCCCTCTAAGCGCCCAGTGATAAAGGAGCGTGGGAACTCGGCAGGCGGGCGGGGGCGGCTCCCCCAGGAACTTTCCAAAACAAGCGGCCTCCTCCGGCTGGAAAGTTTCCACCACTGGAGCTGGCCCAAAAGGTGGATCGTTGGGAACGTTTGCAGGAAACTTGGTCAGAGCCTGGCCTTGGGGAGTGGGGGCTCTAAGACTCTGGTCCAGGCTTTGCCCTCAAGGGGCCCCAGTGTAGGGGATTCAGAAGTGGACTTGGGGCACTCCCAGCCAGAGGGACCTAAGAGGCAGGGGTGGGCAGGGCAGACTGCTTGGAGGAGGTGGCTGCTGGAAGGGGTCTTGAGATAATCAGACATCTCCTATCAACGATTTGAAGAGCAGCTGCCCAGGCAAAAACCTGGGGGACTGGTTTCAGGGGCAGATGAAACGGGGCTGGGTGTGAGGGAGAGGGAGGCAGTTTGGGGACCAGGGCAGACCCTCAGGGCTGGGGACAGGGAATTCCTTATAATAAATATTTGGGTTTTGTCCCCGGTTCCTGGCTGGAGATTGAGTTCAGTCACCAATGGCCAAGGGCTTCCCTGGTGGTCCAGTGGTTAGGACTCCGCCCTTCCACTGCAGGGGACGAGGGTTAGATCCCTGGTCGCGGAACTGAAATCCCGCATGCTGTGTGGTGCGGCCAAAAAGTAGAAGAAAAAGAAAAATTACCGATGGCCAGCGATTTACTCAATCATGCCTATGTAATGGAACCTCTGTGAAAAGAACCCCTAAACAACAGGATTCGGGGGAACACATGGAGGTGCTGGGAGGGTGGCCCACCTGGAGGAGTCATGGCAGCCCTGTACCAGTCCCCACACCCTGCTCTTGGCTTCTCCTCCATTCGGCTGTTGAAGTGTTTTCCTAGCACTGTGAGCCATTCTAGCAACTCACCAAACCTCTGAGGGGGCGGGAGGGAACCCCTGGTTTATAGTGGGTCGGTCAGAAGTCTGGGTGGCCAGGGACTTGTGGCGGGTGTCTGAAGTGGGGGCCTGAGCCCCTTCACCTGTGGGGGTCTGATGCTAGACCTGATAATGGAACTGTTGGACCTCCAGTTGGTGTCGGAGAATCTGCGGGAGGCTGTGCCTTCAGGCTGTGTGTGATGTCACAGGAATGGGTACAGAAAGGTCCCCAAAGACCCAGCCCTGGGAAACCCCAGCACTCACAGGACAACCTGTGGGAGGTGCTGGCAGGAGGGTGGTGGGGGCAGAGCGGACCCGGGCGGGATCCCTGGAGGGTCAGTGTTGGGGCAGCTGGGAGGGACGTGGCTGCTTTGATTCCAAGCTGTCAGTTGGTGCTGTAAGGCCATTGCGGGGACCGCCTCGGTGTGTGACACGGGGTGAGTGTGCTGCCTGGCGGTGAGCAGTGAGCGACTGGAGACCCCCGATCCCACCAGACCGCAGGCTTCCGAGGGCAAGGGCAAAGCTGTTGAGGTCACTGCTGAGTGCCAGCGCCCAGATGGAGCCTGGTGCACAGGAGGGGCCACAGGATCCGGGTGCAGGATGTTGTTGTCTGGCAAGTGGCAGGGGCCGGTGGGTGACCCCAAGCCCCTTGGCCACGGTGCAGGTCGTGAGGGTGGGAAGACCCTGCTGGGCCCCTGAGGGACTGGACTCAGGTGCCGTCGGCTCGGGAAAGGACGGTCAGGGAACCGCCTGTGGCCATGGTGCCATGGGGCAGTGTGGGGGCCGTGGGGGAGGCGGGTAGGCAACGCGAGGCTGAGGCGCGGGAGGCCGAAGGAGGCAGGTGTCGGCCCTGGGCCCGGGGCTGTGGCGGCATGGACATCGTTACCCCTTAGAACAGCACGGACAGGCCGCCTGGGGAGCAGGGTACATTCTGCCCCACGGGGCCTGCCTGACCTCCCCTCCCGCGCCCCTCAGATTCCTGGGCCGCCTCAGAACTCAGGCCAAGGCCACTGGCCAGCAGGGCCACCAGGGAGGCTAAGGCCCACAGTCCCTGACCCCTGGACCCCTTTAATCCTGGTCTTATTCTTTGTTTTTCCTTCCTAAAATAAACATTCCCCCCCACTGTGTCCTTGGAGGGTAGAACCTGCCCCCTGCCTTCTCCTCACCTAGAACAAGGGGCAAGGATGGCCATCCGGCTGGTGTCCTGAGCCAGTGGGGCTCCACTGGGCCTTGGTGTCCATGTCTCCATGGGGGGGGGGCGGCAAGGGGACCCCCCCCCGCCCCAGCGTGTGGCCCGGGAGGAATAATCAAGCAGTGCCGTTACTCATTGCCGTTTCATCAGTCAGTCACAGCTTGTTACCCCCAATAAGGGCACTCCCTTTGCCCCACGTGGCCCCCCTACTGGGGGCTTTGGCCCTGTGGGAGCCCCGGGGACCCCCCTGCTTGGCACAGCCCACCCTGCACACTCCACAGGGGCACTGCCCTTCTCATACACCGGCCATGGCTCCCCGCTGCTTCCACCTCCCATCTCTTGACATTTCTCACCCATGACCAGGCTGTCTGGCCTCCTGCTCTGGCACCTACCTGCAGGGCCCTCCGCCTCAGCTCAGCCCTCCACCTGCCCGCCTCATTCCCGGGCAGTGGCTCTGGCAGTACTAGCCTGTGCCCCGCCCATCACCATGCCTCCTCACCCCAACCCACCCCAACGCAGAACCAGCCGCCCACCCCCAGGGAATGACACATACACTTCCAGCTTGGGCCGACAGGCTCAGTTCAGTGAAATTTATTGTAGGTTGAAAAAAATCAGCATTCACCTGTTTAGTGTACAAAAAGGACACCAGTTCTTCTAAGAAAACATTAGGAAACTAAAGATGCAGACGCCTTTCAATTGTAACATTTTGGCAAAAGTGAAAAGTTCTTGTAAACACCAACTCCATGGCTCAAAAGTTTTTCTCCACAGTACAATATTAAAAGGAAAAAAAAACAAAACAGTATCAATAAGTTAGACCATATTTAATCAGCTAGAACTTTTGTCCATCAACCCCCAAAGCACAAAACTTTTCTTAGCTTCATGATTCCTTAAAAGGAGAAAATAAACAACAACAATAAAAAACAATGAGGAGGAGGAGGAAATTGAACTGAGAGTCCCTTGAACTGGATCCCAGGGCAGAGGGCCGCTCGGCCCTCCAGGGTGGGGCCTCCTTGAGTGCTCCCATTTCACCTGAGTCTGCACGTCCAGGCTGAGTACAAGATGGCTGTCGGGGGAACCTGGGGTCCCAGGGTCTGCTCAGCCCTTCCCCCTCTCCATCCCAAATGAGAAACAAAACAACAGCTGTTGAAACAGAAAGGATCAGCATCCTCGGCACTCCAGGCACCCCAGGGGTCCCACAGAGACTCTGGGGTGGGGTGGGCACAATGCAGGCGTGCCTGCTCTTTGGGAAGCCATTAGGAGACACCGCCACAGCTCAGAAAACTAGACGTGTCTACGTGAGCATTTCCGCTCTCCCTTGCTACGGCTCCCGGCAGCACCTCCGCCCCCGTGACCCCTGGGCTGTGGGCTGCAACCACCCCCATGACCTTCCCCAGTTGTGGCTTGGCTGAACACGGCTTTGAATTCATGTGAACGCTCGCTTTAGACCCCACCGCGCCCGGGGGTCCCTCACACACAAACACGCACGCCCCCTGACGCCCTGGGGGACATTAGACTAGGCACAGTGACTAAGCAGCAATTGGGGTGTCCTCGGGCCAGCACCCCCAAAATGGGTGGATCCGGCGCCTTTTCCGAGCTCACTCTTGCCCCCGCCCCCCCCCCGCCCCCGGCTCTATCGACGCCCCAGCCCCTCCCTGAGTGCAAACCCCGTGGCGGCTCTGCAAAGACGACCCCAGGACCCACAAGTGGGCTGAGGGGTGGGGCGAGGTCAACAGCATGGAGACCACTTGGTCTCAACAGTGCGAAATGAAGAGCAGCAGCAAAGGGGAGAATTGAGAAGACAGTAAAATAAAATCCGACACTGCTGCCGCAGAGCGCGGGCTACAAGCACAGAAACTCCCAGTGACCCCTGACAGCTGAGGGCCTGGAATAGCAGGGCGGGCCTGGTGGCTCCCAGCAGCTGCTCCTGGACCAGCTGGAGTTTTCCAAATAGAGCTGCGGGGGTCGCATTGCCCTGCCCGCCCTCTTAGAGCCAGGGAGAGGCTGTGTGTGAGGGAGACCAGCGTGGGAGAGGCACCCCTGCCCGCCCACCATGGGTTCTCTCCTGGGAGCCCCTGGAGCTCGCAGAAACAACGCCGAACTTCCCGAGCATCTGTAATACTGTAGAAAGGACACAGGGCAGCGCGTAGACCCTGGGCGTCCAAGGAGGGGAGGCACAGGTTTAGAAAAAAGATGCTTTCTCTTTCGTATAAAAATAGACTCAAGTCTCATAAGCAGTAGCTAAAAGTGGCTGTCTTTGTATAAAACTAGAAAAGGCAGGCAGGCAGGCCGGCCTTGGAGTCTTTCACTGACAGGAAGCTGAAGCCCCTGGGGGGCGGGGGGGGGTGCTGGCGAGGAGGTGGGCTTCTTGGGGAGCCCATCTGGGTGGGGAGGCTGCTCAGGAGGTGTGTGGGGCCCTGGGGGAGGTGGACACCCCACCTGGGTCTGTGTGACCTGTGGGCGCCAGGGCTGCAGGGACTCCCCTGAAAGCCGGCGTTCCTGGCTCAGATGAATGCGTCTTCCTCACGTTTATTTTTTCAAATAAATCTCTTGTTTCCTCATCTTCAGTCCCCCTCGCCCCCAGCTCCCCCACCATCCAGAACAACGGTCAGCCCGGTGAGGTGAGCTGGCCTGGCTGGCTGGGTGGGGCCTCCTGCCCTGTGGCCTTGAGCTAAGGCCAGGCCTGCAGCTGCCGCTGGTCGTACTCAGCGATGAGCCTCTTGATGTGGGCCAGCTTGCTGTGCAGGTACTCGCAGCGGTGCTTCTCCTGGCTGTAGTTGGTGTTGGTCTGTAAGAGAGCGGCCGGGCTGACACTCACCCACACGGCCAAGGCTGAGAGCCCAACCCGAACTCGAGCTGCCCCGCTTGGCTGCCCCAGGTTCCCACTCGCCCTGCTTGAGGCCTGAACTCTCCATGCTGTGACAGGGACCCCCGCTCCGCCCCTCGGCTCCACCCTGGGAAACGTCACAGCCAGGGTGAGAGGCTGAGGCAAGATAGGTCATGAAGCTTCCACGCTGGGCTGGGGCCTAGCTGGTAGGGAGCCGCCCTGGCACATGTGGCCCTCAGGAACGTGAGCTGCTGTTGTGGAACCACATCGCAGGAGACTGTCAGGGAGCCCAAGGCTGGGAGGCGGAAAGGACCTGGGGCTGTGCCCATCAAACACTGGGAGAGCGGGGGTGGGGGGCTGCACCCAAGCTCATACGACAGGCTCAGCTCCTCAGCTGTGACCAGGGGCGAGGGCTACTCCGAGGGCCTGAGACCAGCCCAGTGAGGCCCTTCCTCCCTCCCTCCTCTCCCAGACTTCGGCGCCACTCATCTTGAAACAGCTTCTGACCCCACCCCACCTACCCCCAACAAAGGGATGGAGACTTACCTTCTTGATTTTTCGATATTCCTGTAAAATCTGCCCACGAGTAGTCTGGAGGAAAAACAAAAGAGAAAGCGAACAATGCATTACCTGCAGGACACCCCAACTGAATGTCCCCTTCTCCCTGATAACCTGCGACCTGCAAGGTCACCGCATGCTGGGGGACAATGGCCTCAGCATGGCGTGATGGCGTGAGGAAGCACAGAGGAGGGGCAGGGGGCAGGCTGGGGGATGAGCAGTGCAGGAGGTGGGGGAGGAAGCTGGGCCAGGGGAGCGAGGGGCAGGCGCCCAGCCTCAGGGACAAGCACGAGGCCACGCGGTAGGAGGGGCGGGCTGGTCAGAGCCTCTGGAGGAGGCAAAGAGCAGATGGGACGGCCCCCTTCCCTCGCACCCAGCTGGCCTGTGCACCGTTCAAGGCCAAGCGCAGAGGCCCCCTGACCACCTGGGGAGTGTCCCTGTGGGGCCTGCAGGGAGGAGGGAGGACAGAGATGCCCTGGGGATTTTCTGTCCTAGACCCTCAGAGGCCCCATTTCTCTGCCCCAATCACGAGCCATCTCCTCTGGAAACCCAAGTGGCCTCCACCAGGGGAGATGGACCCCAACACCACGATTAATCAGGGCTGGCCCTGCAGTCGGGTAACCAGCGCTGAAAGGTGGCACAAGGGGGAGGGCTGGCGTCCCAGGGCTGGTGACCAAGCCCCCTGCAGTGAGCTCCCACATGGGATGGCTTGGGGAACCCAGGTGCCCTTGGCCAGAGGAAGAGGGTTGGGGCGGGGGAACCCCAAGGACCCTCCATCCCCTCCCACCCCCCACTGTGTCTGTGACAGCTCTGATGGGCCGTGGGGTGTGGCCTGGCCAGCCCCTCCTGGCTGGGGGACTGAGAATTCTCGTGTGACGTGGGTAGTGGGCTGCAGAGGGGACCCCAGGCGCTCTCAGAGATGGGGACACAGGCACCCCAGCCTGCTGCTCCCCGCTGTCTCCACTGCTCGGAACACCACCCCCGCCCCTGTGGGTCATCTCCCACCTGCGGAGTCGGTCACAGCCGGCCCCACTGCTGAGGACGCTGAGCTCCAGGGACAGGCCTAAACCACTTGGGGAGTGGGAAGGAGGGGCGAGCAGGGCCCTCAGCCCAGAATACAAGGGAACATGCCCGAGGATGCCAGCACCGGGCAGAGCCATTGGATGTGCGTGGGCAGGGCTCTACCTCGTACTCCTCGGAGCCCTGGGAGAGCTGCCGGAGCTGGGCATCGAGCTGCGTGAAGCGCCGCGTGATCTGCTCGATGCGGGCGTGCAGGTCTCGGTACTCGCTATACTCAGCATTGAAGTCGTTTTTGTAGCTCTGGCGCTGCTCCGAGGAGGAGATAGTGGCGTATTTTCTGGAGAGACCAGAGAGAGGGGCAACAGGGGCTCAGGGGGCGGCAGGAGAGAGCCTGGAAGTGCCCACAGCCTTGCGGCCGGCCCCACCCAGGAAGCAGCCCTGACCTCGAGCAGACTGGGCCAGGAATTCACACACATGGCCTGGGGTCAGCTCTGCCTCTGCTAACGTGCAGGGCAGGGGCCGGGAGGGGAGAGGCACAGCCGGCAAGGGAAGTACTCACAGCAAGTAGTCGGGAGTCTCCGAGGTCGACGTGGGAACACTTGAGCTGCTGCAGGTCCCATTTAAACCTACAAAGAGCAAATGCATAACTCCTGAGTCCACAGCTCGTGTGTCCACGGTGAGATCCTCAGAAGGTTGATGCCTTGTTGTCTGAAGGCCCTGGAGGGGACGCTGCGTGCAGAGGATTGCTGAGGCCACGTAGCGGGAGCCAGGACCGGCAAAGGAGGCATGAGCACTGGGCAAGTGCTGTCTGGCTACCTCGGGGGTCCAGCTGCAGCCAGGAGTGCCCTCAGCCCGTGGGAGAAGTGGCGAGGCAGCATGGTGTGTGTCCCCAAAGCACAGCCGTGCAGAGATGGCATCGTGGGTACGTTTTCAGCAAGCACCCCAAAGGACGGATTCATTGCAGGGCAAAGCCTCGGCAACTCGTCCAGAGCCTCTGCCGCCTCCACTGACCTCGTGTAAAAGATCACTAAGCTGAAAACCGGTGACCCCTGGATAATCGAGTCCCAGGGGTATCCCGGGCTCCAGCCCTACAGGACAAAGACAGACGGCCACCAGGGAAAGCCCTGGCTCCTGTCCACACCTCTCCCCGTGGATGGAGTCGCAGGCTCTGCAGGCTCCGGTCCCTGGTCTGAGCCACCCCCTCTCCCCATCCTCCCGTTCCTCACACCAGAGATGGGACTTCAGGATCAGAGAGGCAGCCCCGGAACAGGGCTGGGCTGGTGGCTTGAGAGGCCAGGGACTGTGACACAAGACTGTCCACAGGGCTCAAGGGCTGCCCAGGCTGCAGTCGACCAAAGCTACAGTCCGGTCCTTTTCCCCTGGGAAACTGTTCCAGCTGGCCTCCCCCTCCCCACAACTTAGAAGCAATTTTATCGCTTTGAAGCATATCCTGAGTGCTTATTTTTGTGCCTCTCTCAGAGGGAAGCAGCCCACCCAGTGGATCAGCAGTTTGCTGAGCCCTCCTGTGGTTTTATACTCCAGCGCGAGGTGCAATTCCCACCAATGGATGGAGCCCACCCCCACCTGGGTGTCATCTTTGAAGAGGCTGTGGCCTCCCCAGAATGCAGCCCAACAGGCACATACATGAGGGTTTAGTCTACACTCCCACCACCCACACCCCACACAGGACAGGCCTCCTGGGGTGTTCCGCCTTGAGGCTTAGGGTCAGACTGACCTGGCACCCAAGACACTGTTGGGGTCCAGCCTGTGGCAAACCTTTGTGGTCCCCACTCCTGCTCCGGCACTGGCTGCGTGAGGCTGTCACTTGGCTGCCCCTGCACCAGCCGAGCTGGTTCCCACACCCATGTGTCCCCTCCACTAGCTTCTCCTGTGCCTCCCCAGGGCAGGGGGTGCAGGGACATGTCTGCGAGTTCACCCTGCAGGACCCAGGTCTGGGTGCCAATGAGAGAGGGTGCCCCCAATTCCACACAGGGGTCAGTGGGCCTGAGCTTGGCCTGGCTGAGCCCAAGCCCTCCACCCAGCATGCCAGCCTGCCCAGGAAGGCACCCTCTGGCCACAGGAGGGATCCACAGCCTGAGCAAAAGTCGGGGGCAGGCACGAGGGTGGGCGTAGGACCCAGGAGTGGGCCTGCGGCATAGGGGGATGAAGATGGCCAGAGGGGGGCCTCGAGAGTGGGGGCCACAGGGAGGCTGAGCTGAGCCACCTGCCTGACAGGTGGAGGCCGCCACACCTGTCAGGGTCAGAGGCGATCACAGGGCAGGGCTCCGACAGCAGGGCCAGACTAGGGGGACAGTGTCACGCAGAAGGGTGGGTTAAACAGATGCCCATCCCTCTGGCCCATAGGACATAAGGGCGAGGAAGCTTCCTCAGGGGCTGACCTGGAGCCCTCTCCAGCAAGGCTGGGGGAGCATTCAGAGAACAATGCTATCGTTAACGGTGGGTGGGTAGCTCCTGCCTGCACGTGCCCCCAACCCAGGAAGGAGTCACAACAGATGTTACAGCAGGGGAGTGTGTGGTGTGGTGTGGTGTCGTGTGGTGTGGTGTGGTGTGTGTGTGTGTTGGGAGCTTGGGGACAACATGTTACAGCAGGGGTGTGTGTGGTGTGTGTGGTGTGTGTGTGTGTGTGTGCTGGGAGCTTGGGGACAACATGTTACAGCAGGGGTGTGTGGTGTGTGGTGTGTGTGTGTGTGTGTGTGTGTGTGTGTGTGTGTGTGTGTTGGGAGCTTGGGGGGGCTTTGCACCCACCCACCTATTACCACTATCACTTGAGCTGCCTGAGAGACGGCTTAAGGTGGATCACTTGGCGCCAGACCCAGCTTCTGGTGCCTCAGTTACCCTTTTCCTTTTCCTTGGGGCCTCTACTCCCTGGGTTGCCTGACCCCAAATGTCACTTTCTCACCTCGGCTTGGGGAGAAGCTGCCTGGAGCTGACGCACACCGGGCAGGACCCAAAGCCATCTGAGCCTTGCGTGTGGGCCGGCCTGGGCAGCATCTTCCTGGCCCCATCTGATGCCCGGCCCCACAGTGCTCCCGCCCAGGGCCCTGCCAGAAGCACACGGCATCCGCTTCTGCCATCTGGGGCAGAATGCGCTGCCCGGCTGCTCAGCAGTTTGCTGAGTGATGTCTCTGTGACCCTGTGTGATGTCTCCTCCCGTGAGCCTGTCTCCCTGAGGAGGAGCCGGATCAGATGGCGTGTGCTCTGGGAACCGGGCCGCCTTCTCCCCTGTGGCCCACCCACAGGTGCTAGGAACCCTAGCGTGCAACAGGGTTGAGGAATACCAGGGGACTTGACGGAACTGCAATGTCCGTCTTCACCGGACCAACCCTGCTCTTCCAGGACCTGCCCTCCAGCCACAGAGGGAGGGGCTGGCAAGCCCGTGAAGGATAGGTGAGGACAAATTTAAAAGCCTTAAGGAGAAGTGGCTCCACCCCATCCAGGAATGCCCCCTGCTGGGAACCCTCCTGAGGAAATAATCAGAAAGCTGCAGCAGGTGAAGTGGCCCCCAAGGCTGCGCCTCTGTTGCCAGGACGTGCTGATAAGGTTAAATTACATGAAAGGAAATTCACAATGGAGTCCGTATTGCTAAGAGAGCTCTCTAAAAATGGAACCAAGAGGCCATTAAGGAAGTGTGACTTGTGCACGTCTCAGCCTAGATGGAATCTGACCTTCTGATGCGATGAAGTCATCTGTCAGAAACTTGTGACAGCCTATCTACTCATCAGACCCCCTACCCTAAAAACACTCGTGACACTGTCTACTTACTGGACCCCTAACCTAAAACAAATATTTTCTGACTTGCGTCAGAGTTAAACCATCCTCACCAGGCAACCTTTAACAAACTCGTGGCTTTTTGTCTTTATAAGCCCGACTCTTTCTCCTCCTCAGAACACTCTTTCGCGCTCACCTGAATCTATGTCTCCTGAACTGTAATTTTTAAGACCTCAAATACACGATTTTCTTATTTGCAGCCTCCTGAATTATTCTTGGGGTTGACAGTAGCCACAAGGGGTGCTCGGCTCAGGTGCCTAGGGCTATAACTGGAGGCGGGGCGGCTCTGGGGGACATGACCCCAGCCCCACCGCCATCCTAGCCCATCCACGCGCCTCCCCAGTGCCCCGGGCCCGAGAAGGTTTCCCTGCTCAGCACATGGCCCTGGGCAGCCTTGCACCCCTCATCCTGCTGAGGGTCTCTCCACTGCCAGCTTCCTCACAGGCTGCAACTGCAAGACCGTGTTCTGGCTCTTACCTTCTGTTGTTCTATGGACAGTCTCCCACCTCCTTCTGGGCCCACCTCCCAAACCCTTTCTCCACAGGCTGAAATGTTCGCCTAGCAGGCCACACCAGGTCCCTGGTGATTCAGGGGCTGCCCACCTCCCTCTCCACCAGGCCCTGCCCCCCACTGCCTTCCCTGAGCCCCAGTCCCACCCTGTTCTCTCTCTGTGTCTGGGACCTCCCCGCAGCCAGAGCTGGGCCCTGGAACTGTTGCTCTCCCTGTGTGATGTCTCCTCCCGTGAGCCTCAGCTCCATCAGGCTCCAAGCCCCTGGCCCCCAGAGCTGGCCTGGTACACACAGGACTGCCAGAGGCTCTCAGAATAACAATGCCAGGGCAGTCACAGACGAGCCGGTGCGAGGACACAGGAGGCAAAGAGGCCTAATGTGCAGGCTGAGCCGAAGTGGGGGCTCCTGGGCAGCCCTCTCGGCACTCTGTGGAGTGAGGGTGGTGGGCATGGGGCCGGTGCTCAGGCTCCTGGTGACACCCTCCTGCAGAGCCCCCGCCCCTAGGCCTGCCTCTTGGCACCTACCCGGGGCGACTGGTGGGGCTCCAAGGGGGCCCGACATCTGGTCTGGCGGCCGGGGCCGGTGCCTGTCCTCAGCCGCCCTCTCCTTGTCTTTGTGTTTCTTGGATTTCTTCTTGGACTTGCCGTGCAAGGAGGTGCCATGGGGCCTGCTGGGCTGGGCACAGTCCGTCAGCAGGGGCAGGCTGAGGCACTCAGTAGGTGCCGGGGCGGCCACTTCCCCACGCTCGCAATCCCGGCCGCTGTGGCCCAGGTCGTTGCTGACGTCGGCCAGGGGGTCGTGGGCCCGTGGTGGCTCCAGCCGCAGGGGCAGGTGGGCGTCTGTACCAGCCAGCGGGCCCGGGGTGGGAAGCAGCGCCTCACGGCCGTGGGGCACACTCAATTTCCCGTTGACTGCAGGCTGACCTCTCTGGGTGAAGTGCGATATCCTGGGTTTCTTGTTGGCCAGAGGGTCGATGAAATCAGGAGGCTGTGGCCGTTTCTGGGAAGGAAAGGAGACAATTTCAGAGGGGAGCCTGTGCCTAGAGTTACTGGGGAGAGGCTGGGCACCGCAGGCCCGGAGGAGACCCAGTGCCCACACGCAAGGCCCACGCTGACCACATGGGGGCGCGCGAACACTAGCCAGGCCCAGGATGCCCAGAGCTCAGCAGCGGCTGCCTGCCCAGGGTCTCAGCTCTCAGCTGGGCCCAGAGGCCACCAGAGCGGAGGCAGGGCGCTGGGTCATTAGTGGACCTGGCTGCAGCCCGGGAGGGCCACCTCTGGGAACCGGTCTAAAGCGTCACTGTGCTCAGCATCTCCCCTGGACGGTGGGGAGTGACAGAGCCAATCTGAGTGACACCGGGCAGCCCCGCAGGCCAGGGCCAACACCTCCAGGCCCCTGGCTACCTGGATCCCCATGGCAACCCTGTGACACGGTGCAGGCTTCATCCCCATTTCACAGACAAGAGCGCTGAGGCCTGTGAGGCAAGGCCAGACCACAGGAATGGAGCCAGGATCAGACCAGGTGGCCCAGGACCAGGGAAGCAGCGGTAGGGAGAAAGAAGGCAGATGGGCAACCCAGGATCAGAGGGAAGCAGTGGGGACGCAAGTGAAATGAGGCCCTCTGTTCTCCACAACGGCCCTACAGCCACAGGGAGGCTTTACGGGTCATGGGCCTAGGCTGGGTGCCTCCGGGGCAGAGGAGGAAGAGGGAGAAGAGGGGCTGGCCCCTCCCAAGCAGGGATGGAGACATGGGACTCATAAGTCAGAGCATGCAGGTGGGTGGGGAGAGCTTTCACCAAACAGCTCGAGCAACGGCGAGGTGAAGATCAAGCCCCCAACAGCAAGGCCCCCCCCAAATGCCCTTCCCGACTACTGACTAACGTGGCCGTGGCCACTGCTCATAGGACCCCACTGGGCCCTGGCTGGGCTGCAGCCATACACTTGATTTTCCAACAGCCCTGGGAGGCAGGAGCGCCCACCATACAGAGAAAGCAGGAGGCTCAGTGTGGTTCAGCAGCCTGCCCTCCCTCGGCCACATACCCACAGGTAAACCAAGGAACCATAACCAAGTCCCAGGCCCAGGACACCCAACCCCCAGCCAGCTGTTCACTCATTCAAGAAAGCTTGCCAGCCCTGAACCGAAAGCCCAACAGGTTCCGTAAGAACCAAGGTCAGGTCAGGCCCACTGGCTCTGGTGAGACCCACCCTCCCTCCCCACCACGCTCCTACCTGAGGGGGTGAGGCTGAGCTCCCATGCTCGCCTGGAGGACTGTTGGCCGCAAGGTCCCCAGGGAGGCCGCCTGAGCTCTGTGGCTGGCACAACTTCCTGCAAAGGAGAAGCAGGGTGGGTTGGAGGGATCCTCGGCAGTGCCCTGTGGGGCGCACACACGCCCACCTGTCCCTGCACTGACACCACGCTGTCCCGTTCACGCCCAGTGATTTGGGGAGGGCCTGACTCCAGAGCAGAACCAGAGCAGGGCTCAGTGTGATGGGCACACCAGGGCCCGGCAGGCAGACAGCAGCCTGAGCACATTCCACCCTGGCTTTATCCACAGCTGCCCTGTGGCCAAGGTCCCAGCCTCACTGCCAGGAGGACTGTCCCGTTGGGTGTTCTGTGCCCAGAGAAGGGTCAGATGACCACCCACTCATCTAGACTCCCATTACCATGGAGACCAAGGACCCATATAAAACTGACCAGACACTCAAGATCCATGCTGTGTCCCCAGGGGAGCTGCTGTCACTGGGGTGCTGGTCCTCACTTTTAAAAACAACTGTCATCCTAATAAACAACACTCACTGCAGAAACAGAGAACACAGAAGAGGACTGAGATGCCCTGGTCTGTGGTGGGAGGGCCTTCCAGATTCAGCTCCCATCGTCCTGGGAGCCCAGGCCACAGCACCTCCATGGGTGGCAGGGGTGGCCACCAGTCCGGCGGGACGCGAGCACAACAATGTAGCCAGGGAAGAGAGAAGAAACACCCCAATGCCTGACACACAAATGGAGGCCCCCGACAGTCACCCCGGCTCGGCGGGGGGGAGGGGGCTCTCCGCTTAGCCTCCTGCACTCCCAGAGACTGTGCGTTTCATGGGAGCCCAGGCAGCTGGCCAGGTGCTGGGAGTGGTGCCGAGGGCCCTCCACGCCCTGCAGGGAAGCTGAGCTGAGGTCCAGGGCCATGTCTGCGCTGCTCTAACCAGTGACAAGCAGAGCCCAGCCCCTGACCAACAGCCACACTCTAGACAACTGCTGCTGTCCCCTCCACGGTGGCCTGAAATGCAAGCAGAGCCACAGGAAAAAGGCCCGAAACATGCAGGCACTTGGGGCAACACAATCCACGAGGCTGAGGGCAAGTCTGCTGCTCCAGCCACACGGAAGCAACCAGAGCTTTCGGTTAAAGACAGAGAACCAGGTATTTACATCTACTCTCTTTCAAGCCCCCACTAAAAAGGCATAAAAGAGAAAGGGAAAAAGAGAGCAACGAGGGGGCTTCCCTGGTGGCGCCGTGGTTAAGAATCCCGCCTGCTAATGCAGGGGACACGGGTTCCAGCCCTGGTCCGGGAGGATCCCACATGCCGCAGAGCAACTAGGCCTGTGCGCCACAGCTACTGAGCCCACGTCTCACAACTACTGAAGCCCACAATGCCTAGAGCCCGTGCTCTGCTACAAGAGAAGCCACCGCAGTGAGAAGTCTGTGCACCGCAACGAAGAGTAGCCCCCGCTCGCCACAACTAGAGAAAGCCCACGTGCAGCAACGAAGACACAACGCAGCCAAAAATAAATAAAATACATTTATTAAAAAAAAGAGAGAGAGAGAAACGAGCAATGATATTCAATGCAGAAGTACAAGTGGTGACTGTCCTATAGGATCCAAGAAAACGGAGTCCCAGGCCACAGAACCCCACGGGCCCAGGATGGGTGCCTCAGGAACCTCAGCAGAGGGGCCCCTGCCAGGCTGTCCCCCCAGAGCCTTGCTCTGGGTCCCGGCCTGCTGTGGGGCAGCAGGGAAGGGAGCCCACAGCATGTTCAGGAGTGAAGGAGCCCAGGCCTTCTCCAGGATGCTCGGGCCACACAGGATGGACAGAGACGTGGCCTCGGGAGAAGAGGAAACAGAGGGGCCTATGGGGGATTCAGAAACGCCTCAGCAGTGCTCCTGAGGAGGCTGAGTTGCCTATGGGAAAGTCCTGAAGAGGCTGCGCACCCGGGCTTCCAGGCAACAAATGTCAGACCCCAAAATAGACAGGAAAATGCATTTGAAAAGAAAGAGAGACTCTGTAAGGGGATGAAAACTTTAAATCCACGAGAAAAGCACCATCCTTAATAGCCTTAGAAAGACACAGAACTTAAATACACATTTCTCCAAAGAAGACATACGAATGGCCAATAAGCACATGAAAAGATGCTCAACATCATTATTCATCCAGGGAAACACAAATCAAAACCATGATAAGATACCACTTCACACCTGCCAAGATGGCTAGAATCAAAAAAATGGAAAATAACAAGTGTTGGTGAGGATGTAGAAAAACTGGAACTGTGTACTGCTGGTGGGAATGTAAAATGCCGTGGCCACTGAGAAAAAGTCTGGCAGTTCTTCAGAAAGTTAAACACAGGATTACCATATGGCCCAGCAATTCCACTCCTCAGTGTATATTTGAGAGAACTGAAAATCGATGTCAGCTACATTCGTGTCCTGGTACATGAATGCTCATGGCAGCACTGCTCATAATCATGAAGAGGTGGAAACAATCCAAGTGTCCATGGACAGATAAATGAATAAACAAAACGCCCACACAATAGGATACTACCTGGCCATAAAAAAGAGTGAGGCTCTGACACGTGCTACAGTGTGGACGAAACTCAAAAACCTAATCCAGGTGAAAGAAGCCAGACACAAAAGGCTGGAGTACATAATCCCATTTATATGAAACATCCAGAACAGGCACATCCATCAAGACAAGAGGCAGATTAGTGAGGCTGGGAGAGGGGGAACGGGGAGTGACTGTTAACGTGGGGTTTCGTTTTGGGGCGACTGCTTTGGAACTAGAGAGAAGTGGTAGCTGCACCTTGGGAACTAGCAACAATGGCAAAAAAAGAGACAGAGGGAGAAGCTGAAGAAATCTTCCAAAAGTAGAAGAAATTAAAAGAAACAACAGGGAAGACAATGGTGAACGGTGCAGCACAGCCCCCAGTGGCAGAATGAGGAAGGGCGAGGGAGGACAGTGAGGCCTCTCACAACCACGCCCAGGACGGGAAGAAGGACGAGGCAAGTTTTCAGACTGCAAGGGCTGGGGCGCCGGTCCCAGAGCACCCGCCAGGCCATCCTGTGACCATGCAGATGGATACAGGGCCAGGAAGGGAACCTCCGTGGCTTTCCGGGGTCCAGGTCTTCAACATAGAGGGAAAGTTCCTTCCAATCTGGAAGACTAGACTTCGCCAACTGCCAATTCAGTGTGACGACCACCCAGGCGTGAAGATAGGACAGATGGACCTCCCAAAGCCCTCTCCTCTGAGAGATGCTCCAAGAGCTGCGTCCCTTCAACCCCAGGGCAGAATCACAGACCCAGGAACAGAAGGACCCGCAAGGGACGGGGGCAGCTCCCGGTGGAACCCCTGATACCCTGATAGTGATAAAAGGCCACGGGACAACCACGGGGAGCTTGGGGTTGGACATGAAGGACACAGAACGCTGAGCAGAGAAAGTAACAACTCGGCCAAGCAGGTTACCAACTCCAGGGAAAGCATGATGCGTGCGAGACGGACTGAGGCTCGGGTTGTCTAGGCTGTGCCCTGGGGGAGGTGAGGCCAGGACACGGGCAGGCCGGGGTGACTGATTTCAGGGCCAGGTGGAGTTGAGGCCTCATCCTGCACTGCGACGTCCACAGACTCCTCCTGGGACAGGCCAGGCCCAAGCAGCTACACACGTGGGGACTAAAAGCACAGAGGAAGCATCCAGGTCAACAGCCGAGATGCTGGGAGTGCACGTCTGTGCAGAGCAAAGCCACGGGGGCCCAGGCAGACCCTGGAAGCATGAGCATGTTTAAGTCAGGTACGAGTTTAGAACAAGCTGTAGGAAAAGGAGGTGTTATAGCCCCTGGGGTGACACAAGTCCCCACACCCTGCCTGTAACAACAGAAACACCCCAAGATCCTGTTTTTTTCCTTCTTGCCGTGAGACCACAGCATCAAGACCTGCTATAACTGGGGCTTTCTTCAGGGAGGGAGCAACCTAAAGAAAAACAAGTTGTGCAGAGGGGCGCCTGGAGAAACCTTCTGTGTGGCTGCGGGCATCAGGGGTGTTGACCCTGCCCTCTGCGCGCCAATCAGTTCACGCTTCCAAGGGCAGTAGGAGCTGTCGGCTTCCCAACAGGCTTCCGGCGGCGAGGCTGCTCTCCCAGCGGCCCACGCAGACGGAGAGAAGAGCATCCAGACAGCCCAGAGTGAAAACAAGGGAGGAAGCGTGAGCTTGGCATTATACTGAGCTCCAGAGTCCGCATCCCTAGGAACCTCCCACCTAACACCCCTCAAGATTCAGCCCAGGCGCTGTTTCCTACAAACCACACCCATTCACATGCAGACAGGCTGCTTGCTCTCGGCCACACCCCTTCCCGGGAGCTCTGGGAGGCCAAGACGCTTGGGGTCTGAGATCAGCGAGAGGCACCCAGTGAGAGGCTCTGAAGGAAGGAAGAGTGGAAGCAGCCTCAAGGTGCCCCCCCCATGTGCCCCTGGCCACCTCAAAGCACTAGGGTGGGTGTAAGTGACTATTTCAACCCTTTGCCAAAAAACGTGATAGATGTGAACACCTGCAGGAGGTGACTGCCTACCCAGGATGTGCTTTGCTGGGGCAACAGAGGACCCCCAGAGAGGGCAGTGGGGGCCGGGGGGGCACCTTCTGCCGAGACCGTCTCCTCTCAGCCTCCCTGAGCACCCAGAGACCTCCAGACAGCCAGAGCAGTGACCCCGGGACAGCAGGTGAGTGTCCCGCAGGGCCAAGGAGGAACTCAGGGTTCACCTAGACCGGCCCCGACTCAGCTCTGCTTTCCAGACGCAATTACTGCTTTAAACAGCTAAACTTAAAAAAAAAAAAAAAAATCAAAAAAACCAAAAAACCCCCAAACCCTTCATAAATAGCTCCAAGTCCCTGAGAAATCACTTAAGGACTAATTAGCATATCAGGCTGTTCTGAACAGCACTTCACTTCACAGCCCGGGCTCCGGAGCCAGGCATCAATTGAGAAGGAAATCATTAATTGCTTGCCTCAGATGGGGGCCTACTCACCCACTTCTCCCTAGAGCTACCGTGGCCACTCCTGACTTTGGGTCCCAATTAACCAGAGAGGGGATGCATTTAATTAATGCTGCTTAATCTTGTCTGTGGGGAGTTTTGTTTTGTTTCTCTCTGCTTCTCGTCCTTGAGAGGCTCTTTTTAAGGAAGAGGGCCCGCAGCAGACGCCTGTGGGGATGTGCAGGTTTTGGAAGCAACCTTGACAGGAAGGGCAAGAGCGGGCAGAAGGAACGGTCTGGGGCCTTCTGTCCGGGCATTCTGGTGTTCAAGATGGTGACTCACACCCTCCACCCCACTCGGTAAGGACTGGCCTTTTCCCTACAGGAGGACACGGTGGGCCACCCAGGCAGTCTCCACAGACCCCTCCATCCTGCTTGCGGGCCCTGCAGCCTTTGGGGCCAGATGAGGCCCCCCCAGCATCCTTGGGATGAGATCTGCCCCAGGTCCAGGAGCTGGGAACTTGCTCAGGGATAGGGAGGCAGTTACCGGATGAGCATCCGCTTCAGCAACTTCTGGTCCCCCTCCGAGTAGCCGGGCCAGTCCTTCTGCACATCCTTGTACACACAGTCCTTCAGCGTGCACGTGCCATCCTTGGCATTCACGTTGGCTACCTGCAAGACAGAGCTGGTGTCACCTTGTGTGAAGCCCGAGAGAGACAGGTGTTCCTGAAAGCATCTGCGAGGGGGCAGGGAGAGGCGGAGACAGACGTGAAAGGGGAAAGAGGACAGCACACTCCCTCCCCGAGCCAACACCTCACCCTACAGCTCCCCTGCGTGCCAGCGCAGCAACCCTCGGGGTGCAGAAGGGTCAGGGCAGCGGTCCATATATACACGTCTTACAGCTGCTGGAGGCCAGGTTGGCTCCAAAAAGGGGAGGCTGCCATCTATACTCCCAAGACTCCATCACCAGCCCATCCCCCTGCTATGGACTGAACCATTTTTGTCCTCCCAAAGTCCACGTTAAATCTTAACCCCCTTAATCTGAGGTGATGGTATTCGGAGGTGGGGCCTTTGGGAGGTGATTAGGTCATGAGGGTGGAGCCCTCATGATGGGGTTAGTGTCTTTATAAAGGAGAACCCAGAGAGCTCCCTCACCCCTTCCCCCCTGTGATGACAGTAAGAAGGCAGCTGTCTATAAACCAGGGCGCATGCCCTCACCAGACACCCAATCTGCCAGCGCCTTGATCTTGGACTTCCCAGACTCCAAAGCTGTGAGAAGTAAATGTCTGTGGTATATAAGCCATCCAGTCTATGGTATTCTGTTACAGCAGCCCAATGGACTAACATACCCGCTCTCGGATTCAGACCTCCTGTGGCAGAGTCGGCCGAGACTGGGGTGCTCGGTGAGTGGTGGCTCCAGGGGCCAGGCTGAGCCCACCTTCCCTGCAACCAGCCAGCCCTGCTGCTGCTGGTTAACAAAAGCTGAGCTTGTCTCCAAGACTCTTTGCGAAGCTGGATTTAAAACGTTTGCCGTAAGATGCTTGACGGAATTCAGGCCCCTGACCTGAAGCGGGCACTTCCCTGAGTGTCTCGCTTGGGCACCATGGTCTCCAGAACACGCGTGTGTAGCCATGTGGCTGGCACGCTGTTTTTCGCTATCACTGAGACTACAAGTTCTCCACATCACAGCAGTTTTCACAAGGAGTATTTTTTAATGGTTGAGTAATATTCCACCAAGTGGCTACACTGTGATGTACTCAAACGTTTCTCCTTTGTTGGATGCTGACACCGTTTCCAGTTTCTCTGTAGCATAAACAGATGTCACTCGTGCAGGTTTTTCCATGCTGGTGATGGTTTTCTTCAGCCAGCTTCCCGGAAGTGGGATTAGTGGGTCAAAGGCTCTGAACATTTTTATGGTTCTTGATACGTTTTGCTAAAATGCTCTCCGGAAGAGCCACCCACCCGTCAACACTCCCACCAGGAAGATGGAACACCTTAAATCTTTTCTGTTTTCCCAGAAGGAATAGAGAAGGCGCCTTTGAGCAGTGTGGTTTTGTTAGTGCTGTTCATCAGAGTCCCTGGTCACTTGCGGGGGCTGGAAATGAGCATCCTGGGTGAGGCACAGCCCCCGACACCTTCCCATCCCCAAGCTGGCAGGGGTCCTCCTGCCCCCCACACCGCTGCGGAGAACAAGTTGGGTAGTAAACACAGAAGCACAAGGCAGCTGGGGCAGTTTAGGAGAAATCAGAGCGGGCACGAGGAGGATGCTCTACCCCAAGACACTGGCTGGGCCACCCCCTAGGAGCTGCCAAACCCAAGTCCACTGGAGAAGCTGGAGCCCAGTATGGTGCCTCTCTGGTCCCAGGAAAGGACCAGGAGCAATGAGAATGTCACAGGGGTTAAAAATGGAGCAGTGCCCCAGGCAGGCCTAAGTCAGAACCACCAGACCCCTCTCTCTCCAGAGAACTGAGCCCGGCATCCCTGCCGCGTCTGAGGGCTGCTCAGTGGGTAAATCTCAGGTGTAGTCAAGTGCTCGGTCAGCTGAGGGTCACATTCTGCATTGTGCTTTTTATTCTGGGCACAAACAGGACAAGATTAGAGAGCGGGAGCAAGGGCATTTCTAAGAACGCTATACCAGGGGCTGAGGGCCTGGCTGGATGGCAATGCAAGCTACGGGCACAGCCAGGGGTGGGCGTGGCTGCCGCACTTGTCTCCAGTCTTGGCTCATGTCTGATGCCTCTGTCCAGCTCCCTTCAGCCCTGCTGCGGTCACCCCGTGCTGCAGGAGGCAGCTCTGGGTGGCCCCCAGCCCAGGGAAAGGGCCTCCCACATACTTCCCCCAATTTCCCAGGGGCAAGGCCGGCACGCGACTTTCCAAGGAAACGAGCGCCCTGGGAATGTTGTTCCTGGTTCTAGAGCTTTCTGGGTGCTTTGGCAAGCCCCTTTGCCAAAGAAAACTTCTGGGCTCCAGAGCCATGCATCTATCTTCTAATAGGCCCCGAGCCAACTCCTAAGCTTGCAGGGAGAAACAGTGCTGCTCAGTTCTTGCCAGCATGACCTGCACGTGGGGGACAGCGGCTCAGGAGGCCAAATCCGCACAAAGGCACCCAGTGAGTGGACATGGGCGCTCCTGACAGAAACGTGAGTCTCTGGTGAGCACCTCAGCCCTCAGGACACAAGAGGATTCTCCTCGGGTGAAGGATGGGGGAGGCACCCTTCACCTGCTCGCTCTGTGGATGGGGCCCAGCCCCTGCCCAGACCTGCATCTGCGCCTCGGAATGCAGGGGAATGTCACAGAGGCCTCTCTTCCCTCTTCACCCGTTCCCTTTGCCCTGAACTCTCGGGGGGTAATGGGTAACACAGGGACCCCAGCCAGAGCACGGGGGGATGAGAGCCATGCCGACATCCTCCCAACAAACGTGCTGTGTGGTCACAGCGGCCTTGGACTGCACTGGGGATGGGGAAGAGAAGTGCCCAGAGGCCTGCTGAAGAACTCGGTAAATCTGAAACTCATCCTCAGACATAGCTACTGATGGTCACGGCGTGTACTTTCTGCTATAGGAGGCACCATCCAAGTGTCCAGAGTATCTGAGGCAGGGCCATGCCTCCTCCTCAGGATGCTGGCGTGACTGCTGCTGGCTGTGCCATCCTCACAGCGCTCTGAGGTGGCCCATCCCCACTTCATGGCAAAGTGGTATCCACATGGCCCAGCTGATGTGGTGAAGCCGGAGTGAGCCACTCACCTTCTCAGGGGTCCTCAAGTTGCCTCCTCTAGGGTAGGGCCTCAGGAAGGTGCTGGGGCCACCGCCCTTGCTCCAAAGCCCCGGTTGCTTAACAGCAGGCTCCACCTGCTGCCACCACGTTCCTGCCCGCTTAGCTCTTGACCCCAAGAGAGGTGCTGTGGTCATGCCCCAGCCACAGATGGAAGCCTGAGGGCCCAGACATGAAGCCGCTTGCCTGGAGCCACAACTGATGAGCAACAAGGAGGCCCTTGCTGTCTGACTGTGAAGCCCGAGCTCTTGCTAACTCATGCTTGCGGGTTCCTCAGACTTCGTTCAATTCTAAAAACCTTGTGCGACTGAAGTCTTGGATCCCCTGTGCTACGCGCACTGCCTGTGTGTCCGCAGCTGGTAAGGAGGAGGGCCCTGGACAGTGAGTGCCACATGCGCAGCCCAGGCCAGCCCAGGGCAAGCACGCACCTGCTGGAGGAGGCCGTCCAGTGCGTCCTTGTCCGCCTGGGCCAGGCCGTCCTTCTGCAGCCTCAGCAGCAGCTCGGCCTTCCGGTAGGGCCTCAGCGCCAGGAGGTGCAGCACCCGATCACGGAAGGGCCTCTGAGACACCCCGCTGCCCCCGCTAACGCTGCCAGCGCTGGTCTTCTTGATGGCGCTTGCCAGGTTGATGGGGGTCGCCCGCTTCCGGGAGGGCACAGCATCCACTGCCCCCGGGGCCGGTTTCCGAAACTGAACCTTTTTGCCTGCAATAAGAGCCAGGCATTAGGGACTGGAAGGGGTGAGGGAGTGGCCACCGTGTCCCACTGCCTGGGGCCGACGCCAAGTTCCTGAGTGAGCTCGTGGACACCCGTGGATGGCCGATGGCCGACAGCCCCAAGCTCTCACTAAGCCCAAGAGGAAGGCAATTCAAGCCTCGTCCAGTCCCACCTGCTCAGTGGGGCCCTTGGGCGGCCGAGACTGCCACCTGCTGACCACAAACAGCTCAGTGGGCACTTGCAGGGCCACACAGTCTCAGAAGCAGGAGCTACAGGAAAGAGAAGCCGGCTTAGAGCCTTAACTGACTTCATCATGGGCAGCCTACATCCTGGGGACCCAAAACACCTGACCCATATGGGGAGAGGAGGCTGATGTTAACAAGGGAGTCCCATAACTGCCAGAGGCAGGCACCCAGAGGCTGAACTCCACAGCACTATGCTGGTCCCACAGGATCCGTCATTCTTTTTTATGAAAAAGAAGAAGGAAGATAAAGGCGTCAGGGCCACTTGGGCAGCTGCTCTAGAGACCCCAGGGTGTGAGCAGCTCCCCAGCTGTGGCCCTGGCAAGTGCTCCTTGGGCAGACCCGGCTGTGCTTGGAGGCCCGGGGGCAGCAGGCCGATCCCCCACCCTCTTGCTGCAAACAGAGACGTACAAGGGGATCCTCCACGGAGCCTCCAGCACTGCTCTCGAGGGAGGGTGCTTCCACTCCTAAGTCATTAACTCCACCTTGGACGGCGCTCCCGCCACTGCAGGAACGAGGACTGCTGAGCAAAGTCAGCGCACATCTTGAATTCTTGGGCCAGAAACCTCTCCACGACGACTTCCTTTTGCATGTATCCCTCAAATCTGATTTGTCAAATGAACACAGGGAAGAAGTGCTTTTAGAATCCTCAGGGCCAGACTTCGTCCCCAGAGGACCCATCTGACGGGCCAACATGGGGTGGGGGGAGAGGCCTGACACACCCAGGACGTGCACGTCGGTGGCTTAAGAGGCCAGGACACGAGCGTTTCCACCAGAACGTAAACTACTGCAAAAACCTTCATTGTACCCGAAATGGCACCGTAACATGAATTTTGGACCAAGTTTTTGGCTGAAAGACCCACCCAAAATTTATTCAAATGTGTACAAATGTCCACATTTGCATCTTGAAGCAAAAGCAGGCTCTGAAGCCCTTTTAGATTCTGGCTGGCACCTCTTGGGCAGCTTACGGCCCAGGGCCCAGGCTCCCTGGTCACTTACAGCCACATCCACTGGGGCCCAGCGCTGACAGGCAGGACAGATTCCTGCACCGTCTGGGGTTTCATTCAGAGCCAACCCCACTGCCAAGCAAGGAAAGTCGCATGCTCTTTGGAGCAATGTGAAACGCTCTTGCTTTTCCTTAAAGAAGAAAAAAAACCCCAAAGCCATCAAGTTCTCCCTTGCTGTAAGCCGTTTCACACCTCTCTCAGGGCTTTCTTGCCTGGCAACGCATTCCAATGACTCCTTAGCTCCATCTGCATCCAGGAGGCGGGAAGACTACAGCAAGATGACGGGGCTTTCTAAATGGATAAATAGATAGTACTCCTCTCCCTGTACTTTTAACGTTGTCAGTGTCTCGGCTTCACCGAAATTGTTTCCAAGCAGATGCTAAGGGGCCAGAGCCTTCCCAGTGAACAGGGATCAGTGTGTTTCCTTCCTGGTCTCCACCCTACGGCCCCTCGCTGGCCCCAACACGGCAGCAGGCCGCCCGCCACAGGGTGCATCTCGTCATCTGCACCTTGCCCCCGCCACGTCGGTCTTGGGAAGGAGACACCTGGGCAGGTGAGGGCAGGGGTGGCAGCTGGAGGACAGACCGAAGCTCTGGCTTCATGTAGGGTGAGTCTCCATGATGGGTAGAGGTCCCTGAGGCTACAGCCTGGGAGAGGAGCCCTGAGATTCAGAATGCCTGGAATTCTCGGGTCCCTTAGTCCATCTTGGGTTCAGAAGGCAGCAGATGCCACCCAGGAAGGACCTTCCATCCTGACCCAACACTGACCCAGCTCATCCTACCTCTGTCAACCCGTCACTCCCGCTCCTGGTCTGGATGGGCCCTGAGTCTCTCCTGCTCCCCCGACAGCTGCCCAGCAGGTGCAAGGCCCCCACAGGTGGAGCCCCAGGCCCTGATCCTCACCCAGGTAACGGCCTCCGGGCTTGATGACGATGGCGCCTCGACTCCGCGTCTCCTCCTCAGCCTGTGCCAGGCTCTGCCGCGCTTTCTGGTAGGAGTCATCGGTGGCACACACCGTGATTTTGTCCTGGATGCTGCCCAGGCAGTCCAGGTGGACATCCCCATGGCTGCAAGACAAGGGGCCAGAAGCCGGGATGAGCACCTGGGATGACCAGGAGAGATGGTCACCACCCCCATGTCCAAGAAATGGGGCTTGGTGCTGACTTGGGCAACAGGGTTTCTTCAAGGCACATCTTGACCCGAAAGAAACAAGGGAACCCAGGTCCCTGAGCCACAGGTGGCACGCCAGGACCTAGACCTGTGCCCTGGACACACTGTAAGGAGTCAGGGTAGCTCACTTGAGAAGGGGAAGAAGGGGCGCTGGGGCTGGAGGTGGTGGGTAAACATCTGTACAGCAGGCTGCGGCAGGGGACGCCACAGTGGAAGTCGGGGGAGGCGGGTCTGCCCACTGGGAGACCTGAGGCAGCCTGGGCAAGGCTCACCTGGAGACGTACTGCTGGATGCAGTCAAAGCTGCCCTGGGGGCTGTCACGGCCGATGTTGGAGAGGTAGAAGGAGAACGTCCGCGGCTCCGTGGGGCAGTCAGGCTGGGGGATGGAGATGTGCTGCGTGGAGAGGGGGGGACATCACCGGTAGGTCCACAGCACAGAGGGGACCACAGGATGGGCCAGCACAGGACCCAGGCCCATCCCTGAAGCATGCCCCTTACAGTGGGAATGTGCAACCACATTCCTTTGAAACGCACCTTTGTTTTCCCGACAGTGACAGGACCAGCGTGTCACCACGGACAGGCTGCTGGTGGGTCCTGGGTTCTCATGCAGTGGCAGGGGGGTGGGGTCCTATGTCTGGTTTCTAAGCAGCAATGGCAACTCAGTCTGAGGAGCACAGAGCACTCAGCACACAACCAGAGGCAGGGACCCCACCCCAAGCTGGGCCATGACTCAGTTTCCCCACCAAACAGGGCTGATCTGGTTCAGGACAACCGTAAAGATGAGATGAGACAAGATGGGTGGGCGTCAGCAGCGGGCAGGGCATGCTGAGAGGACGAGATGTCCTGACCCGCACTCCTACTTAGCAACGCCCTCTCCACCTCCTCCAGGCCAAACACTGACTCCACCTGGGTGTCTGTGAATAAGGCAGGCACGGGCCCCGAGGGGCTCACAGAGGGGCAGCACTTGCCCCCAATCAACCATGACAGGGGATGCGTGTGCCATGGTTTATGTAACCCCAACTTCAGAGAGCACCACTGTAGCCTAGCGAGGCAAAGCCACAGCCGCCAGAAAGAACAGACAGACGGCCTGCCTGAAAGACAGACAGACAGCACTAGTCCTGGCCGAAGTGCAGGGCTCAGCGTAGGCAGGACATCCAGAGGCCACTTTATTCCAGGCCGACCCTCTGGCCCCATGCCCACACGGGGTGAAGGCCAGCAGCTGCTGAAAAACACAGACAGGAAAACCTGACATTCCGGCTGCCAGCCCCTGTGCAGGCAGTGGAAGGGCCTCCAGAACCCATCACCAGAGGTGACCAGCCTTAAAGTAATCCCTGGGCTTGAGCACAGGAGCCCATCACAGCTAGGCAGACACACAAGGTGGGGTCACAGGTGGTCAGCAAGAAGGGGCAGCAGGCCTCGTTCCTGGGCCGTCGCACCAGCCCAGCAGGCCAGGGCGAGCGTGTCTCCTCTTTGCTTGTGTGAGGACGCTAACGCGCCTCACCAGCACTGGACAGAATGCGGCTCAGGGCTGAATCCCCCTGCCCTGTGCCCAGCCGTCACGTGTGACTGCAGGCAGCTCAGCCTGTCTGAGCCTCGTCCGTGAGAGCGAGGACACGGCAGCTTGGGCCACAGGGAGGGATGCGGCTCCCCTACCCCAGCCCTCAGGGTGGTGTGTAGACCCATGAGGGAAGCTGGGAGGTCACACAACCCAGGGCTGGCTCAAAATGCTGCAGGACCCCCTCAATGCACAGCCAGTCCCTGCTCCAAAGAGAGGCCCCCGCCGTGCACACTGAGAGCCAAGGCGTCACAGAGTGGCTCCCAGGCACAGCCGCTCAGGGCAGGAAGAGCCTGGCCTGGGGGAGAGGGACAGTCCGCACCAGCCGTCCAAGGACTGCAAATGACCTTGGGCCAATGATCATCCCTGTCCCCCACGTCCCCGCCAGGATGAATGCTGCCCAGGAGAAAGGCTGCCCCGTTGGCCCAGCTCCACCCGGCCACCCAGCTGGGGTCTGTCCAGCACTCCCTCCTGGCCCTCCAGCATGATCCTGTCAATGCAGTTCGGGGGCAAGGCCCCCCCCAGCGGGGGGGTGAGGCCAAAGTCCATGGAGGAGACCAGCAGGGTGGCAATGCCAGGTCGGCCCTGGCCAGCCACGCAGGCCCTAATCTCAACACAGACACCTGTTTCTTTATGAGGGTCAAAAAGAGATGGAGCAGCTCACACTCAGCATCTAAAAAATTCAAACCCAGACTGCCTGCTATCACTCACCTCGGGCAGGAAAACACACATGTATACACACACACACACACACGCTCCAGTGCGTGTGCAGCATCTCGTCCAGCACTAGTAGCCACCCTGTGTTGTCTGCTCGTCCCTTTGCAGATGTGACTTTTGTTCTCCACTATAGAAGTAACTGAAAACCCAGCACTCATATGCTTCTGAGGGTCACTGTGGGAGATGCACCCGCAGCCAGGTACACACTGATGCAGTCGCCCAGAATGCGGCAGGAAGACTGTGCACCACAAAGTCAGAAAAATCAAAAGGCACTTCCGATGGAGCCTGAACCCCAACACGGGTGGCTCTTCCTCCATCCTGACCTTGATCCTCTCCCCTCGCCACATCCCGGCTCTGGCAGAGACCAGGCCTCCCCAGGTGGCATTTTTCCATCTCAGTCTGCTCAAAGGGCAGTGGCTGCCATGGCTGCCACAGTCCCCATCAGGCTATCGCCCCTACGAGGAAAGGAGAGGGTACGCACAGCACGAGTCCTGATGCAACCGTGCTTCTCTCTGGGCAGGGGTGTGGTGGAACCTTCAATGTGATCCTTTTACCCTGTGAGAACCTTTTCCACATGGGTATGTATGGCCACTTCCAAAATCCTGGAGGCGGGGGCACAGCACAGAGCCCAGAGGACGGTCTGTGCTGCTACTGGGGCTGCAGGACGGTGGGAAGGGGAGCTTGCTTGGAGCCTGGCACTGGAGGTTCTTGAAGCCCCAGGCCCTTCCCAGCTCTGTGGCACCACCCCCTATGGAATCCTCTGGTTAACAGGCTGTTTTGCTGCTGGTTAACGATGCTGGTTAATGGCTACCAGTCGCTGGAAACCAGCAGGGAAACCAGCCAGCTGGGCACGAATGGCTCAGGAATGCGCGGCTTTCTCTGTGACAGCGGAGAGCTCGACACATTTTCTGAAACTTGGGCCCCGCTTAGCAGTACGTGTGCCTTCTGGACCAGGTCTCAGCTGCCACGTGGCCCTCAGCTGGCCCGAGCATGGCAGGTTTGGGTGCATCTGACGTTAGCCCCAACTCCTGGTTATGGGGAGGCAGAGGGAGTTGCCATGTGTCTGTGTGCACAGACGAACAGATGGACCTGGAGCAACAAACAGCCTTGTCCCATCCCAAATGGTCCTGGGCACCTGAGGGACTGACATCCGCCTCTGAGGCCTAAGGCCCAAGAGGGGGTGTTGGTTCCGCTGCGAGTAGGTCGAGTCCCTGCCAGAGCCCTTAAATCAACCCCCTTTGAAATCTGTCCCAAGTCAGGCCGGCAGCCCTCCCCCAGACCTGCGGGGCCTGGCCTGTCTGCGGTGCAGGTGGGAACTTCGACGAGACAAATCAAGTCCCGAGCTGGGTGGGGGATAAATGGTGGGGAGCACTTGGTATTCCAGTCAGGTAAGAACAAGACAAAACAGGCACACACAGGAACCAAACTGACGAGCCAGGCTCTCTCCAGCCAGAGGGGTTTTCAGAGAACGTTTGTTTTCATTATCTTTCTTTTCCAGGGAACCCTCAGAATAAAATATATTTTGGGTAAAGAGTTACTACTGCGCAGCTAAATACAACTCCTAAGAGTTGTAGTGGCCTCTTCCGCCCACTGGGAGGCTAGCTTCCTCAACCCCAGACCCAGGGCGCTTTCTAAGCACCTATTCCCTTCTCGAGAGCCACTCCCCGCACACTGTGGGCCCTGGGAAGCGGGAGTGCACAACGCCCGCCCACCTGCGCCCGCCCCTTCCCGGGCTTTCCATCCCCGTGACACAGCAACAAGCACCCCTGTGGCTCAACCTTGCACACATCCCTAATGATTCCCGCAGAGTTGGCTCCTAGATCACAGAGACACCAGTCAAGGGCCCTTGACAAGTGCCACCAAACCTCATTCTGTAAACTGCCGTTTGGGTTCCTGCTGCAGCACATGCAAATGCCTTCAACAGCCCTGGATGCCAACCCTACTTCCCTTTCTTTCTTTTTTCATCAACTGAAGAGTGCTGGGCTGCAGCCGGCCAAGTGGGGTTTTCTTTTCCCCTCTGCCGCCTGACGCTTCACCAGCTGTCAGGGGCTGACAACTTAGAAGTGACCCCTGATGGCAGAGGGGCCCAGGTCAGCCAGCTAGCTCAGTGTCTGTGAGAGGGCAGAGAACACACATGTACACGGCAAATGAAACAAAGGTGAGCATTTTGCTCTGAAGACGATGCCCTAGATGCCCTAGATGATGGACGTGCTACAGGTGGGGCCAGGCTCTCCGGGGAACCTGGCAATGCCATACAGTCGCCCCAAGGAACCAGCCAACACCGGGGCCCAGCCGCACAGCACCCAGCCCTTGTGGCGCTCACAGCACAGGCGGGGAGGTGGCTGGACTGGATGTGACTCCCAACCCAGGAGTTGAGTGACACCGAGACCCTACGCCAGCTGTACTGCATTCACATCAGGTGGGGATTAGCACCAGGAACTGAGTGAGCGGGTTCTGGACTGCAGGGAGGACTCTGGTTCTCCTAAGGCCATGTTAACCTGCATACAACCCTTGAGGTGGGTGGCCCATCTCCTGGGCAGGGAGGCCAAGGGACAGAGGGAGAAGATCTGGCCAAGCTCCCTGAGCTAAGGAGCAAATAGGGTCTCAATCTTCAGTCTGCCAGCTTCATGGGCCTCTGGGAAGTGGGCCCCGTCGGCCTACACGGGGTCCGGAACATCGAGTCAGCCCAAGCATCAGGAACGTTGAATGAGCCTGCCCAACTCCACCTGCCAGCCTCCTACTCTATTTCTAACCTCACAGGTGGAGTGTACGGAGCGACCGGGAGAAGTGGGAGCGGAGAGCGAGGCACCCTGCCTCCTCCCCTCCTCCGCTCTGGGTGACCATGCAGGTATGGCCTGGTCAGGACAGAGTCCGCCGTGTGCCTGGCACCAGGCCAGGCCTCTCACACCTGGCAGGGAGGAATGGTCACATTCCATCAATGCCCAGGAGGAGAAGGACAAGGTCCAGAGGTCATAAGGGGCAGACTTAGCACCTGATCCTTCACAGCAAGCTGGGAAAGCACCCCCCTCGTCACACAGCCCCCTCCAGCCCTCACATGGTCTCAGACAGGGAATAGCCTCTTAGTGGAGACTCATGGCCTGGCTTGCCCCGAGCTGCAGCGCAGGGCCTCCACACCCTCAGAACCTTCTAGGAACTCCATTACACATGAGAATGCCCAGAAGGAAGGAAATGTGGGCAAATCGTAAGTCTAAAACTAAGATGTTGGGACCCCTAACTTGAATGGATGTGGCTCTTAGGTTTTGCACAGGAATTTGGGCGACACGGGGTACAACCCAGGAGAACCTCACAGCGCTTCTATGAGCAGCCACGTGGTGCCTTGCTGACTAGAAAGCATCTCTCACTGGATAAATGAACACCAATCCGTGCACTGGCTTCCTCATCTTCCCACGGCTGCTGAGGGCATGGAGTGACCATGGGCCACAAGAGGGCGCCACTGGGCCAGTCTGGCAGCAAGCCCAGCATTGACCTCCAACCCCTGGGGAAATGTCTCAGGGAAGATAAAGTGGAGGCTGCAAAAGGGTGACTGGCAGAAGACTGATGGGGCCAATGAAGGTGTGGAGGAAGCCCCAGAGGAGGCGCGGGGAGGCGGGGGGGGGGGGTGGTGGTGGTGTTGGGAGGAGGGCCCTGGGGCCTTTAAGGGCCTCACCGACCTTGACTGGTCTTGGGGTGATGGTCAGTTCGTGTGTCCCCCTGGCCAGGCCACAGCCCCCAAAGACTCTATGAATGGTAATCTGGGTGTGCCGTGGAGGTACTCCGTAGATGCAGTGACACCCACGACCAACGGACTTTAAGGAGATGACCCTCCATGCTCTGGGTGGGCCTCATCCAATCAGCTGAAGGCCTTAAGAAGGAAACTAAGGCCTCCCTGAGGAGGAAGAAGCTCACCTATGAACCCCAGTGCCAGCTCCTACCTGCCCCATGGAATTCAGACTCATCAGCCCCACTACCACATGAGTCAATGTCTTGCAATAAATCTCTTGGTATCAATGTATCTGCACATGCAAACACATATCTCCTCAAGGCTCCATCTCTCTGGAGCATGCCGGCTGGGGCAAAACCCACAGAACCCCTGGTTCTGTAAGAAGCCAGCAGGCTGTCAGGTGGAAACTGACTTAGACACATATGGCAACTCTTCAGATTTAAAAAAAAAAAAAAAGACTTGCAATGAAGACTAGAAGAAAAACTAAAGTGTTCTAAAGCACCTTTGGTAGGTGGACGATATGGGGGTCCTAAGACCTGGGGGGGTAAGGATTATAGACAACCCACCCTTTCTTCCATTCCCCAATTTTTCTGTAAGATGGTTATTTAGAATCAAATACCTTTAAGCCAGACAAACACCCATGGTCCCAGGTCCACCAACAGAGACAAGCGTCCCACCCTGGGGGGGGCACAGTTCCAGGCTTGCTTGGGCTCTGGGGCCATAGTTTTGAATCAGCACAGAGATCAAGTCAGAACAGGGGTTTGGCGGCTACAGGAAGGAAGTGGGAGAGACTGAAGAGCCACTGGACAGGAGAGCTGCCTTCAGGCCACAGATGGCCTGTTGGTGTGGCCCCAGCCACAGGACTAGCCTGGAGGCAACCAGAGGCAGACCTTGACTCAGCATAGGGCCCAGCCTGGCACAAAGGTGGATGGGGCCAAAACACCTCTCCCAGCCGGCTGCTGTGCCCAGCAAGCCCTAACAGGGCAGAGAGCACACCAGTTCCACAATTCTAAATATGATTAAGACCAAAAAAAGACTCACCCCCTGACTTCCTTGAAATCGGATCGAAGGTCTCAGTGAAACAGAGTCCTGCAAAAAAGCAAGATGGAAAAATGTCAATAAAGATATCTGGAAATCCAAAGACTCACTTCCCAGTCATACAAGGAGCCAGATAAGGACAGTGTTTTCAGGAGGGGGTGAAATAAAACCCACACATGTTGAAAGTTACAGGAAAGGTTACTGGAGCAGGGTTTTGAAGGATCAATAGGAGTTCCTCAGATGGCACAGGGGCCAGGGCTGAAGGTACACATGAGAGGCAAGAGTGAAGATACAGGCAATGGGCAGCCCCCTTTCACCATTCTCCCAAAACCAACAACAGCCCAGGTCATCCTGCCTCAGAAACACCCCACTGGAAAGGAATCGGGGTGGGTGAGCACCACCAGCCAGGAGGCAGGCTGATGAGGTGACGCCCTGCCCCCCAACACCCTGGCAGGACAGAGCCCAACGCCTGCCCAGCTCCCACGTCACAGCTTCAGAGCAGCTTGTCACTGCACTTGGAGTGGCGGAATTTCCAAATGTCACAAGAAAAAATACACCAAAAAACTCAAAATAATTCAAGCTTTAGCTATTCAGAGATCAGCCTTCTGGTGGAATTTTAGAAAGAACACGGATCCAGATGGAGGGTCGCACCTCTTTTTCTCATCTATCTTGGGGCTCTCAGCACCCACCTTCTGTGTAGCAGACATCACCCGACAGGGTGGTGCTGGTTTGTCACCACAACCCCTTCCCTCTACCCCCAAACCCACAGGGCCCAAATTGGCCTCTGTGCCCACTGTCCTCCCCAGTTCCTCCACAGGGTGCCAAAGTCTTGGGCTCTCCCACCTCCATCAGAGCCCACCTCTCAGGTCTCCACCCTAGCGCCCCCTAGAGGGAGGGGAGGCTCTCCCACCTGGGCCCTCCCACGTCTCTCTCAGAGCATCTGGAGTGGCTACCTGTCTGCTCCCCACCCAGAATGTCAGGCCCACCGCAAGCCCTGGGTGGGTAGAGGAGCTACATACATGTGGGGAGAACCAACCAATGGGCAGACTGGCATCTTGGTGCCCGTGACCCCGTCACCAACTGGGCCAAGGGCTGTAGGCATGTGAGGGAGACAGGGCTCAGCCAGCTTGGACCCTGTGGGCCACACACTCACCCCACTTTGCTTACCAGGAGCCTCCCCTTTTGCCAAGGATCTCCAAGGACTCTGCCATTTGGAGCAGACCTGAGAGGTCACACGGAGCTCTAGCACTTACCTCCATGGGATCTGACCCCCCAGAAACCACCCCACACTTCTAAAGCACAACACTCCTCACCGCCAGGATATGTAATATATATATAATATGGGACGTCCCATATTATATATATGTAATATATATATAATATGGGAGGTCCCATATTATATATAATATGGGAGGTCCTCCAGCCCCTTGTGCTGCTCTAGCCCCTGCAGGCACAAGGGCCACCGTGCTGCTGAGACAGGGGCCAGGCTCCCTTCAAAGCAGGCTCAGGACCAGATGACCCGTCCCGCAAACCACAACCAGACCACTGCCTGGGCTGCTGTTCAGAGTACTAGAGGAGCAGCACCGGTGGGGGCCCCGCCTAGCTGGGCCCCTGCAGGTGCAACATTTAAGTGGCCTCTGCTTGGAAATGGGTTAAAGACAGAGATCAAAAAGAAGACCTGGGCTTCCCTGGTGGCGCAGTGGTTGAGAGTCCGCCTGCCGATGCAGGGGACACGGGTTCGAGCCCCGGTCCGGGAGGATCCCACATGCCGTGGAGCGGCTGGGCCCGTGAGCCATGGCCGCTGACCCTGCGTGTCCGGAGCCTGTGCTCCACAATGGGAGAGGCCGCAGCAGTGAGAAGCCCGCGTGCCGCAAAAAAAAAAAAAGACCTGCAGGTGGCCAATAAGCACGGCAGAAGCCCTTACTCATCAGTGAGGAAGAGACGGCGCAGGCACCTACTGGGCTAGCTAAAAGAAAAAAGACAACACCCCAGAGCCCTCGTCCCTTACTGGTGGGAACATACAAGGTGCTGTAGGAAAGTCTGGCAGTTTCTTAAAAGGCTAAACACAGAGTTACCACATGACCCAGCAATTCCATTCCTAGGGATATACCCAAGAGAAATGAAAATATATGTCTGCACAAAAAACATACATAAATGTACATAGCAGAATTACTCTTACTATTCAAAAAATAGCCAACAACCCAAATGTCCATCAGTTGGTGGACAGAGAAACAACAGAATACTACCCAGAAATAAAAAGAAACGAACTCCTGATGGACACAACGTGGACAAACCTCAAAGCCACCAGCTAAGTGAGAGGAGCCCAACATATGACACCACACGATGGATGATTCCATCTATATAAAGTTCCAGAAAAGGCAAAACTAAAGATCAGTGAGTGCCTGGAAGTGGGGAGTGGCTGCAGAAGGGCTGGAGGGAACTTCTTGGGTAGAACATTAACACTCACTGACTATACACCTAAAATGGGGAAGTTCTATGGGTTACAAATGATGCCTCCATAATGCTGTGACCTGCCCTAGGGCATACAGAGGGTCTTTCTCTGAAGACTCATGTGGGCTTTGAGGAACACCACCTGAACATGGGGAGAGACTCCCGTCTGTTAACCATTTTCAGTGCAAGAGTGATATAAAGTGGGTGGAAGGGAAACAGCAGAACACACAAGAACACAGCAAAGACAGCGTCAAGGTAAAGCCACCCTGTCGGTCGTTATTACGGAGCTCTCTACTGACATCACCTGATCATGAAAGCTAGGAAGTCAGGGTGTTCTTGACCAAGGAACAGCAAGTGCAAAGCCCGGAGCAGAGACGTGGGACACCATGGTAGTAAAGAGCATGCAGGACTTGGTTCTCATGCCCCCAGATCTCTCGGTCCAGACCTCTATGCAAGACTCAGCTCGGGGCTAACCATAGCACCATGTGTGTCTGTCATCCACACACAGCAAAGCCTCTGTGTTCCAGGGGCTTGGGGGACAGGGGCCATGACGTCAGCAATGACGCGAGCCTGGATTTAGGTAGCGAAGGAGAGGAACTAAGAAGGGTGCACCTTCCCAGAAGAGACTCCATCAGGGCAGCCCCCCTGGTGCCTGGCTGACTCGATGGTGTGGTGGGCCATCCTCCCCCTGGATCACACGCTCCCTGTGGGCCATCTAGTGAAGCATTTAACTGGCCTAGTTGTCAAGCAAGTTATTTGGGAGACTCCTTTCTCACAAAGTCATTCAGTTCCCAAGGGCACCAAGAGTAAGACTTTATACTGTAGAGCAGTTAGCCAAGAGGTCTAAAATCCCAAGCTTCCTCCACTATGCCAGGAGGGCTGGCTTCAAGTGTGTGTCCCCATGCCGCCTGACTTTCATCACAGAACCAGGGTCCGGGCCACATGGGTTCTTGTGGTGTCTCCTCCCTCCAGTAGGAGGATCAGGCCAGGTCCTTCTCATCAACAACAGAGCAATTCACTCATACCACTGTGCGCGTGTGCGTGCATACGGACACGCGTGCGCACACACACATGTAGGTGATGGGCCACCTGTCTATCGTTATTAGCAAAAAAGACACCAAGCCAAGACCTGTCTAAATTCCACCAGCCCCTGTGCCAGCAGAGGGGACAAGAGCCCCCATTTGGAAGACTTTGGAACAAAAAGAGGAGTCAATGACACTTGGTCAATGACTGAGGTGTATTCTTTTTTCTTCTTTTCCATTTTTTTGGGTCACGCTCCACGGCTTATGGGATCTTAGTTCCCTGACCAAAGATGGAACCCGCACCCTCGGCAGTGAAAGCAGAGAGTCCTAATCACTGGACCGCCAGGGACTTCCCCTGAGGTACGTTCGTTTGTTTGTTTTATAAATTTACTTATTTATTTTATTTATTTATTTTTGGCTGCGTTGGATCTTTGTTGCTGTGCGCGGGCTTTCTCTAGTTGCGGCGAGCGGGGGCTACTCTTCGTTGTGGTGCACGGGCTTCTCATTGCAGTGGCTTCTCTTGTTGCAGAGCCTGGGCTCCAGGCGTGCAGGCTTCAGTAGTGTGGCACGTGGGCTCAATAGCTGTAGCTCACGGGCTCTAGAGCGCAGGATCAGTAGTTGTGGCGCATGGGCTTAGTTGCTCCGTGGCTGTTTGTTTACTGACTGACTGACTGACTGGCTGCACCTTGCAGCTTGTGGGATCTTAGTTCCCTGACCAGGGATTGACCCCGGGCCCTCAGCAGTGAAAGCACAGAGTCCAAACCATTGGACCGCCAGGGAAGTCCCTCCCCTGAGGTGTATTCTAATGGCACTCAGCCCATGCTGCCGAACAGCTGGCGACCAAGAGCAGTCAAAAGCACATGTGCTGGCACCAGAGGGCCCACCCTCAGTGATCTGGGTTAATGCAGCTGCCTAAGCTGGCTGTGGCTCTCGCCCATCAGTTTTCCTCTGTCCTGGGGGCAACAGCCTTGATCCTTTCTGCAGACCTTTCCACATGGGGTGCCTGTAGGTAAGCTGCCTGCTCACCACTGTGTCCCCTGCATCCGGTTTCCAGGAGGAAACACAGGCACTGGCCAGGGCACCTCTCCAAGGGCTGCAGGAGTCTCTGATTTTGGAGTGTCCTGCACACTGGCATGTGACCATCCCACCTGTCACAGACTCCCAGCTTGGAGGCCCAATAACATTTTAATGAAGCACCACAAAATTAAAATTTTTACAAGAAGGTTTAAGAAAAGAGAATTTTCTAAAGTGTTCTAAAGTGTACTTAAAAACTACTTGTGCGTCTTCAACATCCACCAAAGTGGCCTTTGGCACATACTGTTTTGTTGTGGCGTAGGGGCTACTTGAAATGGAGATCTGTTTTAGATCAAAACAGAAGTTTTCAGGTGCTTACTGTGAAGCAAATACACTTTACTTGAATTACTCAAAGTGCATCCAGCCCTGTCACCTCCAAGAAACTATCGGAAGGAAGCTGGTCACGTGATAAACTCATCGGCTCTCTCCCTTCCTTCTGAGTCAGGTTCAAAGTGGGGCAGGTAGTCTGAGGGTAACCCCAAGTGCCGTGGGCCCCTCTGGAAACCCTGTCATATGGGTCGCTCACAATGACAGAGGTGCCTCCCAGCACCTGGGGCCATGGCCCCACTTCCACCCTCTGCTGTTAAACAAGGCAGGACAGGACCATCTGGGCTAATTCCCGCTCCAACCAGCAAGCTGCAGTGGACGCCAATGGGGACCCTCACTTGGAGGTTGCTGGGTGTCCACTGGGTGCGCTCAGGACACAAGCCCCACCCATCAAAGGCCTGTGCCTGACTCCAGTGGGTGGCCACTGGGCTGGTGGGAGGAGGAGTGGCTGTGGTCTACCAGCAGCGCTGCACACTGTGCAGGTCTGATGCTGGCTGCTCCTGAAGGCTCCGGGGAAACCTGGGCAGAGCAGCCTCAAGGCCCCAGGCCGGCAACTTCCAACCTCCTGTAGGCAGGCCACACTGAAAGCCAAAGATCCAGGATCCCTGAGGAACAGCCCGCCTGCACTTCCCTTGTCTTAACAGCCTGGTGAAGGCTCGGGACCCAGGGCCATCCTGAGCAGGGGGGGCACCACGGGACCAGGGCACATGGCACCCAGGAACACATCCTGCAGGCCGCAGGCTAAGAGCTGCATTTAGGCTTGTTATTGCTAAACTCCACCACAAACCTCAAGCATCAGAGAGGGTCAATTGACTCGCCCAAACCCACACAGGGCCAGGATCCAACTCCACCTGCCACCTCCACGGTTCTCTGTGCTGGGTGGTACACACATTTGCAGCCTCCTGTTCTCTGAGCCTTTCAGGGACTTGTAGGCTGACCCCAGGAGGACACAGCCACGTCTGCTGCAGTCACCTCCAACCTTCTGTCTGGGGATTTTGGTGATTAGGCCGGTGACTCATGCCCTGCACTCCACTTAGAGGGGGCAGGCCTTTCCACCACTGGAAGGCCATGGTGGGCCACCCAAGCCCAGGAAATATTCACTGGAGGGGTGAATGGACAGATAGCTGTCCCGTTGAATCTTCTCAGTTTCTTCACAAGCAGGCCCCCATGTCAGGGCCAGACAGACCACCTGGGACCAGACAAGCCATCCACTGGTGACAACTAGGGTGCTGGACAAAACACACAACAATGCTTTCAAAGTGAATGCAGGCAGCACTGGCCAGAGATGTGAAAGAAGGGAAACGGCCAAGGGAGCCTCTGGACTGCTCAGCTCGCTGCCTCCAGGAACCTCTGGACCACGGGCCAGGGAGGCCGAAGGAACTGCATGTGTGGGCAGAGGCCCATGAAGGTAGGGACAGTGCAGAGGGACAGCTCCTGGCACCTGCAGGGGGCCTTGAGCTGCTGCCCAGGAAGGCTTCGGGTCTCTCCCTGGGCTGGGGCCCCAAGCCCAGGAATATGGGCCAGGAGACGCCATAGACAGCCAGCCCAGAGGAGTCCTCGCTGCACCGCTCGGCAGTGGAGCTAAACCAGCCCTCATTTAAGGGGTTCTCTTATTCCCCTTACTAAGAAATCTCAAAAACAAGCTTCCCCAAGATCAGCTGATCCACTGCTAACCAAACTGCCTGCCAGCAGCCAGCAGAACTGACACGCTTTAAGACAATAAAATCCAGCAGACAATCCCATGGAATCTACAACACACAGTATCCAAAACCCACAACTCTCCAGACATGTGAAGCTGTAGAAAAATGTGAACCTTAACCCAGGAGAAAAATCAGTCAATGGAAACAGACCCAGAAAGGACAGAGAAGATGGAATTATCAGACAAGGGTTTCACTTTAGAGCAACTATTCTAAATTTAAAATGCTCAAGGGCTTAAAGGGAACCTTGAACTGGTGAGAAGAGGAATATGAAGTACCAGAGGAGAGTCACATGGAACTTCTTGAGCTGAGAAATGCAGTATCTTGATGAAATACTTACTGGGTGGGATTAACGTTAAACACTGTGGAAGAAAAGGTTAGTGAATCTGATGACAAAGTAATGTCAATTTACCCAAAATGAATCACACACAAAAAAATCTACAGGAAAATGAACAAAGCCTTGGTGAGCCCGGCTGCGTGTCTGAAGACTGTGGGAGGTGAGGAAGGCCAGCCCGTGGCCCTAGACGGTGGGAAATCCAGGCGTGGGAAGCATGAGGGGAGGAGTATTACCACGGGCGCCCAAGGCCAGTCTGTGTGAGTAGGAACACGGAAAAGCCGAAGTAGTGCCCGGACATGAGGAAGACGTCCAGATGTCTCACCGCGGCAATGAGCGCCGCGAGGCTGCGTGGGACGTTCTGGAACCTTGCCATGGAGTGCTGCGTAGATGGCGGTGCGGGGCCATGGCCCAGAAACGTATGTTAGGTGAAAACTGTCTTCCCACGCCGCTTGCACACTCCGACAAGAACTCTGTAGATATGCGTGTGTGCATGCATATGGGAAAATAAAAAGATTACTAAAAAAAAAAAAAAAAGCCATGGTGAACTGTGGGACAGTACTAAGAATTCCATTATACATGTAACTGGAATCCCAAGGGCATGATATCCAAAGAAATAATGGCCTCAAACCCCCAAATGTGACAAATACTATAAATCCACTGACCTAAGAAGCTCCAGCAGAAAACAAAGAACCACGTGGCAACACACCATAAGCAAACAAGTGCAGCGGGCTGACTGATGCACCACAAACGGAGAAGCGCTCACGAGGCCAAATGTCAGAAACAAGCTCAGAGACCACAGAAGGACATCTTCAAAATACTGAGGACAGAACACTGCCAACCCAGAATTCCATATACAGTGAAAAGAGAAGGTGACATAAAGACTTGTTCAGACAAAGGCTGAGAGTCTATTTGTAGCAGATCTGCATTACAAGGAAGGTTCTGGAAGTTCTTTAGGAGGAAGGGAGAGTGACACCAGATGGACATGCACATCTGCGCAGAGGATGAAGACTGTCAGGTTATGGTGAACATTTATGAACATGAAAGACCTTTTTCTCATTATGTTTCTGTAAAAGATAATTGATAGTTGAAGGCATAAATAACAATAATGAAGTGTGGGATTTGGATGTGCAACACTAAATGGGTGGCAACCAGGGGCAAGGAGGAGGAGGGGGAGATGGGAGCAGACTGTCCCAGGGTCCTGACACCATCTGACCCACTGCAGGAGATTAACTGGGAGGGCATGGTCTCCCGGTGCCAGAGCTGACCCGGACCTCCTGCACCTCAGCTCTGGGGACGTGGAGCAGGTGGACTCGCACATTTGCCGCTGGACATGCTGAACGTGCACCTCTGGCCTGGTCGGACCATTTACCCGTTCTTGCCCTCAAGGGGTACTTCCCGAGCCTCGAGGGTCCCAGGCCATGCCTCACAGAGTGGGACAGCTGGACACAGAGAGGACACCACATGGCCGTGACTGCACACGGAAGGAACAAGTAAGGGGCACAGTGCACATGGCATAAGGAGATGAAGCGGAGATGCTGAGCTGGACTGCAGGCAGCAAGGGTGGCAGAGACAGCAGCCGTGGGTGAGAAGGCAAGGTTTTTGTTTTTTTGTTTTATTGATTGATTGATTGATTGGCTGTGTTGGGTCTTCGTTGCCGCGTGCGAGCTTCCTCTAGTTGCGGTGAGCGGGGGCTACCCTTCGTTGTGGTGCATGGGCTTCTCATTGTCGTGGCTTCTCTTGTTGCAGAACACGGGCTCTAGGCGCGCAGGCTTCAGTAGCTGTGGCATGTGGGCTCAGTAGTTGTGGCTTACGGGCCTTAGAGCTCAGGCTCAGTAGTTGTGGCGCATGGGCTTAGATTAGTTGCTCCACCGCGTGTGGGATCTTCACGGACCAGGGCTCGAACCCGTGTCCCCTGCATTGGCAGGCGGATTCTTAACCACTGTGCCACCAGGGAAGCCCGAGAAGGCAAGGTTTGAGGGCAGCCGTGGTATGAGCGAGACAGGGGTCCCCCTGGGTTCGTGGGCCCTCTCAGAAAGTAGATGTGGTACCAACAGTGTCTTCTGAGCAAACAGGCAGAGGTGTCTTTATAGTAGGACCAGCGTCACCCTCCAGACCCACCCAGCCTGCCCTGGACCCCAGCAGCTAGGACGCCCCTGGTGGTGCATGGGCTGAACGTGCAAACATGGTCTTTCCTTGAGTTCTGGCTGGCTGTTCCCTGCAGGAGCTGACAGCTCACAGGATCAGGGACGCACCGCTTGTTAGGGGTACCTGCCACCCTGTTACCTCCTCTACATTTTAGGGACCAAGAGGGACTGACGGACTAGCCCGGGCAATGCCCACTTCCCTGTCTCCTCAGCAGCTTTTGGGTCAGCCCTCAGACGGTGATTAACAAGCCACCAGGTAATGTAACTTCCCATGACACACACCCCCCAGGCACAACACCACCCATCTCCATGCCTGTCACACTTGGTACACGCACGGGCTACGCCTCAGGCTGGCAGCATTACACACGACACGCTTAGTCTCTTCAGACCCTCTGAGGGCTTGTGTCGCTCACATCACACGCTCACAGGTCACACCCTCCCCCGGGGCCAAGCTGCCCAGTGTGGCACCTCCTGAGCAGCAGGCACCGACCCCCACACCGGCCCTGTCAGCACCCCAAGTAGCAGAACACCATCCCCCATTAGCAGTGCAGGGAGGAAGAAACCAGGAGCTGCTCGGGACAAGTGTCACTGCTAGTGCCATGCTTTGACTGAGAGCCCAGGGCTGAGTTGGGAGGCCTGGCAGTGGTGGGCAGTGGGGAGGCCTCAACACAGCAGGGCAGGGGCGTCCGCGCCCTGAGGTCACTCAGCCCCCAGGCAGCTCCCCAATGCGGGGGGCGCAACTTGGGTGAAGAAACCTGTTTAATAAAGATGCTGATGCATGTAAGAAAAAACAGGGTGGGCACAGGGCAGTGACGGTCAGGGCAACAGGCAGGCCTGCGGGAGAAGGTGTGAATCCTGGCCCGAAACTCCTCTTCCCTAAGATGGGGCGAGGGCGAGAAGGAAGCTTACTGCCGGGATCCTCTTCTCTCTCCCCATGGAGAAGAACACTTACGAGGGTGAAGCAACAGGAAGTGGCTTACGAAATCCACCTCCAGGTCTAGCAACCAGTTTGTAGGAAGTGCAGTGGGTAAGGCAACAAGTTACACTTGCAGTTCTCCACTGGGTGACTGCCCCAGGGGACACTGGCGACACGCAGAGACATTTTAGGATGTCATGACTTGGTTGTGGGGGGCTGCTCCTGGCATCTGATGGAGGCCAGAGACTCTGCCCAACAGACTACGGTGTACAGGATGGTCCCACCACAGGGTAACCCAGCCCCAGATGTCAGTGAAGCCAAGGCCGAGAAGCCCTGAGCTAGCTGCTGCCACGTGGAAAGCAACGAGGACAGTGACTGCCAGGGCAGAACATGGGAAATTCCTTGGGACCGATGAACTGGTTTCTTCAACAGATGAATGGCTCGAGGGGAAGAATGGAGTGCTATAAATTACCACAGACTTAACACGAATGTCGCGTGTGGCTCTGCGTGGACCCTACTTGAACTAGCCTCAGTGAAGAGCCTGTGGAGAGCCAGCAAGGGTGCTCTCAGGGAGCTGCACGGAGGCGATGTCTAAAAAACACAAGTCTGTATCTGTTGACATTCAACACAGTGATTAAAATAGCCATGGATGAAATGAAAAGATACCTGGGATCGTTTTAAAGATGCTCTAGCAAACCAAACAAACCAAAAATGGGGAAATGAGGAGGGCACAGGGAAAAGTTGAGACAAGATGGGTAAAAGCTCAGAGGGTGAGACTGACAGCCAGGGGGCAATCGTTATTCTCATCTCTGTCCCACAACCCATGCACATACCCATGTGAAAAGATTTAAAATAAAAAGTGGAACAAGATAGAAAGCCCAGAGGTAAACCCACACACCTATGGTCAACTAATCTATGACAAAGGAGACAAGGATATACAATGGAGAAAAGACAGTCTCTTCAACAAGTGGTGCTGGGAAAAGTGGACAGCTACATGTAAAAGAATGAAATTAGAACACTCCCTAACACCATGCACAAAAATAAACTCAAAATGGATTAGAGACCTAAATGTAAGGCCAGAAACTATAAAGCTCTTAGAGGAAAACATAGGAAGAACACTCTTTGACATAAATCACAGCAAGATCTTTTTTGATCTACCTCCTAGAGTAATGGAAATAAAAACAAAAATAAACAAGTGGGACCTAATGAAACTTAAAAGCTTTTGCACAGCAAAGGAAACCATAAACAAGACGAAAAGACAACCCTCAGAATGGGAGAAAATATTTGCAAACGAATCAACAGACAAAGGATTTATCTCCAAAATATATAAACAGCTCATGCAGCTCAATATTAAAAAAACAAACAACCCAATCCAAAAATGGGCAGAAGTCCTAAATAGACATTTCTCCAAAGAAGACATACAGATGGCCAAGAAGCACATGAAAAGCTGCTCAACATTACTAATTATTAGAGAAATGCAAATCACAACTACGAGGTATCACCTCACACCAGTTAGAATGGGCTTCATCAGAAAATCTACAAACAACAAATGCTGGAGAGGGTGTGGAGAAAAGGGAACCCTCTTGCACTGTTGGTGGGAATGTAAACTGATACAGCCACTATGGAGAACAGTATGGAGGTTCCTTAAAAAACTAAAAATAGAATTACCATATGATCCAGCAATACTACTACTGGGCATATACCCAGAGAAAACCACAATTCAAAAAGACACACGCACCCTGATGTTCACTGCAGCACTATTTACAATAGCTAGGTCATGGAAGCAACCTAAATGTCCATCGACAGACGAATGGATAAAGAAGATGTGGTACATATATACAATGGAATATTACTCAGCCATAAAAAGGAACGAAATTGGGTCATTTGTTGAGACGTGGATGGATCTGGAGACTGTCATACAGAGTGAAGTAAGTCAGAAAGAGAAAAGCAAATATCGTATATTAACTCACATATGTGGAACTTAGAAAAATGGTACAGATGAACCGGTTTTCAGGGCAGAAATTGAGACACAGATGTAGAGAACAATCGTATGGACACCAAGGGGGGAAAGCCACGGTGGGTGTGTGTGTGTGTGTGATGAACTGGGCGATTGGGATTGACATGTATACACTGATGTGTATAAAACTGATGACTAATAAGAACCTGCTGTATAAAATAATTTTTAAAAATTTAAAAGTGCAGGACTTCCCTGGTGGCACAGTGGTTAGGAATCCGCCTGCCAATGCAGGGGACATGGGTTCAAGCCCTGGTCCGGGAAGATCCCACATGCTGCGGAGCAACTAAGCCCACGAGCCACAACTACTGAGCCCGCATGCCACAACTACTGAAGCCTGTGCACCTAGAGCCCGTGCTCTGCAACAAGAGAAGCCATCGCAATGAGAAGCCCGCGCACCGCAGCAATGAGTAGCCCCCGCTCACCACAACTAGAGAAAGCCCGTGTGCAGCAACGAAGACCCAACGCAGCCATAAATAAATATATATATATATATATATATTTTTTAACATCTTTATTGGAGTATAATTGCTTTACAATGGTGTGTTAGTTTCTGCTTTATAACAAAGTGAATCAGTTATACATATGTTCCTGTATCTCTTCCCTCTTGCGTCTCCCTCCCTCCCACCCTCCCTATCCCACAATAATTTTTTTTTTAAGTGTACATGTACAAGACCCTCCACCCAAGGCACACTGAATGGACGGTGTGGGAGGGTGTGAGGCTGGTGAGCACAGAGCTGGTGTTTCACGTGGGGGAAAGGGCTGGAGCCAGTGGAGGTGGAAGGACCATCAAGGACGGGGCAGATCTGGACACAGTCCCAGGATGCCCACCACTGGCTGAACGTGGGGAGCATCAGTACCCAACACTGCCCCTCTCGGTCCTGAAGTGCCCACAGGGGGCAGTGGCAACTGTGCCCCGGCAGCATGCTCCTGTGGCCTGAAGCCCCCGTAACTCAGAGGTGCCTGTGGAAAGTGACGGGAGGGAAGGCTTCTGTTCCTCCTTAAAGAGTCTGTCTTTCTGATTCTACAAAGCACAAACGTAGCCCTTGAGCTGATTCTGCAGAGCTGGGATCCAACCTCTCCTGAGCAGTGCGTGGCCAGCAAAGGGGGAGGTTAGGTCCTGAGAAAAAGCCTGTCAGCCAACCTCCTGGCAACTGTCCCCCAATTTCCAGTAAAGCAGAGACGATTGGGAAACGTCTTTCAGGAATCCTGCCTGCGACTTCCTGGCAGGTTCCGAGTGGGATGCTGAGACCACAGAGAGCTTAGACAGTGTCTGGGACCAAGAGGGGCCATTTGTGTGAACCACAGGCGGGTAGAAAGGCCTGGGATGCATCCCCAGATCAGTCCTGTGGGCGTGGCCAGCTCAGGGCCAAGCTGGGAAACCTGGGCGGACACACTGATAAGATTCTACCCTTACTTGATGAGGTCACAGCAGAGCAAGGGCATGGCAGGCCAGCACAGGGGCCCACAGCAGCTCCTCCCCTTGGCCGGGAGGACGGCACAACATTCATCATTATGTGAAGGGACATGTAAAGAAAGGCAAGAAAAGGAATTCCAAGTGGCCATAAGCCAGGTGTAAATCAGGACCCACATGGTGGCCAGCACAGCAAATATTTCTATCTAAAGTCACAGAAGTGCACAGAAAGTTTAGGGAAAAAATTTTAAGACATCCTGAGGATTAGAAAAACAGATGTAAATCACCTGCAACTGGCCCTGACACCTTCCCATGCATTTCTGTTTGCTCTTCTTGGGTCAGCAAATAAACATGGTCAGCACCAGACGGGCCACCTTCCTTTCTGCTGCAATTCCCACATGCCCACCTGTACTCCAACTCTCCCCTCATCCCCAGCGACCTCCAATCTGTGTTCTGTCCCTATGGTTGCATCTTTTCTAGAAGGTCATATAAATGGAATCATACTGTATTAGTTTCCTGTGGCTATGTAACAAGTCACCAATAACTTGGTGGCATAAAACAACAGAAGTTTATTCTCTCAGTCCTGGAGGCCAGAAATCAGTATCCTTGGGCTGAAATCAAAGCGTCACTGGCAGGGCTGACTTCCCTCCGAAGGTTCTAGGGGAGGATCCTTCCTAGCTTCTTCCAGCTTCTGGAGGCTCCAGGCATTCCATGGCTTATGGCCGCATCACTCCAACCTCTGCCCCTGTAGTCACATCACCTTCTCTTCCTCTGCATCAAATCTCTCTCTGCTCTCTCTTAAAAGGTCACTTGTGATCACAATTAGGGCCCATAAACCCAGGATAATCCCATCTCAGAATCCTTAACTCTTTAAAATAATTTTTTCTTGGCTTTTTTTTTGACCTAAACATAGATTTACATTTATCATATTTTACTATTGTTTTAAACTTTTAAAAACTTTTTTATTGAATGAAAAATTCTTTAAATTCTACAGTGCTTTACAATTTTCAGAAGTTTCACCCACATGATTTCAAATAATCCCATAATAACCCTTTTAAAAAAAATCTCCTACTCCTATACTGTCCCTCCCTGCTTCCCTCTCCCCACTGGTAACCACTGGTTTGTTCTCTGTATCTGTGAGTCTGCTTTAGAATCCTTAACTTACTCCCACCTGCAAAGTCGTTTTTTTCACACAAGGTCACATTCACAGCTTCCAGAGGTTAAGACCTGGACATCAATAGATAAGGGGGCCCTTATCCGCCGACCACACAATACTTAGCATAATGCCTTGGAGATTCAACCACGCTGCTGTCACCAGAAGTTCATTCCTTTTTACTGCTTAGTATTAACCCACCATATTATACTACAGTCTGTTCATCCATCTGCAGACTAAGTTAGGACACGGGGGTCATTTCCAGTTTGGGGGACTAATGAATCAACTGCTATACACATTCACATGCAGGTTTTTGTGCAGACACGCATTTTCATTTCACCTGATGAACCGCCAGAAGCGTGACGGCTGGGTCCGAATGGTAAGTGTATGTTTAACTTCATGAGAAATGGCCACACTGGCTTCCAGGGTGGCTGTACATTCTGCAGTCCCATCAGCAAGGAAGGAGAGTTCCACTTGCTCCCCGCCCATGTCAGGATTTGATGTTGTCAGGTTTTCTATTTTAGCCATTCTCGTAGGTGTGAAGTGGTATCTCGTGGTTTCAACTTGCACTTCCCTGATGACGTGGAATGTTCTCATGGACTAATCTGCCATTCTTGAATCTTTATGGTGAAGCTATACAAATCTCCAACGCATTTTTTAAAACTGGGTCATCTTATTATTGCGTTTTGAGAGTTCTTCTTATATCCTAGATACCAGAGCTTTAGCAGATGAGTTTTACAAAGATTTTTCTCCCAGTCTGTGGCTTGTCTTTTTATTCTCTTAACAATGTCCTTCAAAAAGCAGTCCTTAATTCTATTTTGTAAAATTAATTAATTAATTAATTTATTTATTTATGGCTGTGTCGGGTCTTCGTTGCTGCGCGCAGGCTTTCTCTGGTTGCGGCGAGCGGGGGCTACTCATCGTTGTGGTGCGCAGACTTCTCATCGCGGTGGCTTCTCTTGTTGCAGAGCACGGGCTCTAGGCGCGTGGGCTTCAGTAGTTGTGGCGTGCGAGGTCAGTAGTTGTGGCTTGCTGGCTCTAGAGCACAGGCTCAGTAGTTGTGCGGCACGGGCTTAGTTGCTCCGCGGCATGTGGGATCTCCCTGGGCCAGGGCTCAAACCTGTGTCCCCTGCATTGGCAGGTGGATTCTTAACCACTGCGCTACCAGGGAAGTCCTGCTCCTTTCTTTTCTTTTAAATGGCTCCATTTTATTAAAATCTTCTAAATTCTTACCAACTTCCCTCTCCTCTCCACAAAAAGAAGTTCCAGAGAACTGCTGGGTCCAACACCACCCCCACCCCAGATCCCACTGCAGGGTCTCTCTCAGATTCCCATGTCTGCATGCTCTCTGCATCATGACCCCAGACACTCCCTGGGTGCTGACCAGCCAGATGGTGCAGGGTTTGAGGACATCATCTGGTTTCAGCCTCACAACACCCGTGGGGTGGGGTGGGGTAGGTGGTGTCCTGCCTGCCCCTGACACCCCTGCCTCACCCTGAGCGGCAGCACATGCTGCTCCACTGCTCACACACCCATAAAGCCAACAAGTCGGGCCTAGGCCATGTGGGACCAAGACCACTCCCCTGCTGGGTCCCGTGTCCCTCGTGTGCCAGCCGACACGACTGCCCCAGGTGTCCAAAGCAGTGACTCTACAGAGGGTCACTGGACAAGTCAGAGCACAGGGGACGTCGGTACACAGGAAGGGCAAAAGGACCCGCAGGGCAGGGTCTGGTGTGTGTTCTACTTAAATGTCGGTGGGTGGGCAGCATCTGAGCCCTGACTGGAGGGGAGCTGCACGGACTTGCTGGGCACAGGCTCTCCATGGAAATCACAGCCAAACTGAACATGATGACTTGTGGTATCAAGGACAGCAGGCGTCCATCAAGAAACTCACTCCCATCTTCCACTACTCAGATATCAGGGTTCCTGCTGTTACGACTGAGGAAAATAAGGTACAGAGGGGGGGCAGGGTTGCTGGAGGTCACAGGGCAGGGCTGGGGGCCCCACTCCACCAGCAGAGCTGATCCCAACCTCACAGGAAGGCCAGTCCTGGGGCCCTCACACGGCTCATGCTTGGTCACCGCCCCATTAGACTGTATCCCAATTTCACAATTTATCCAAACTCTTTGTGAAATGCACGTGACCCCGTCATAATGGGATGAGACAAACATTTGCTAAACAATTCTTCACATTAAAGTGCTCCTATTCCGCTGAGCCCTGTTCCATCCACAGCTGCCCGCAGCACATCCCAGGCCTGCCTCCAGGGGAGTGCGCTCTCATGAGCCACCAACCCTGCCACCTCTCTGAGCTCTGCAACCCACGCCTGCGCCAGGCCCTCTTTTCAACACCTTTGCCTCGTTATTATTTCATCTTTCCCATCTGCCTTTCCTCAAATAGAAAAATTAAGAAGCCGCCCCACGTCAGTACCTGCTGCACGCCCCCGGCACATGCAGCCTGCAGCACTGAGCACAGCCTGCGGAGGAGCCAGGTCCACACGCTGGACTCAGCTCCCTGTCCCCAGATGGCCGAACCTCGGATCTCATCTTGCGTGTGTTACCGCTGCCCTGTGGGAACAGAGCAAGCTTGCGCAAAGAACCACAGCACCGTGTCTTGGAGTTTGCAGCCCAGGCCCCTTGCTCTGCTCCGGGGACCTGAGGCCCCCTCCCTCTGAGCAGGAGCCCACCTCAGGGAGCTGTATCCTTGGCCTCATCTTACTCTCCTTCAGGGAGCCCGTGACAAGGCTGATGGAAGCACTCCGGAAATGCAGACAAAAAGGCAGAAAGATACCTGGGGCACTCTGCACCATTGTGCTTCTGACGTGCCTCGCCAGGAGCCTGAATGTTGAGTGGGCTTGTTTTTCCTTTTTATTTATTTTTTTAATATTTAAAAAAGAATTTTTTTTTGATGTGGACCGCTTCTAAAGTCTTTATTGAGTTTGTTACAATACTGCTTATGTTTTATGTTGTAGGTTTTGGTTTTTTGGCCGCAAGGCACATGGGATCTTAGCTCCCCGGCCAGGGATCGAACCCGCATACCCCCTGCATTGGAAGGCGAAGTCTTAACCACTGGACTGCCAGGGAAGTCCCTGTTTTTCCTTTTTAAATACGCACTAAAACTCATCAACAGGCACTGAACTCAGCATCAAACTTCACTGTGCCCAAACCTGTCCTCTTCCCATGGCCTGGGGGCAACATGACCACACACACACACACACACACACACACACACACACACACACTCTCTCTCTCTCTCTCTCTCTCTCTCTCTCGCTCGCTCGCTCGCTCGCTCGCTCTCTCTCTCCCCCTCAGACAGCAGTGACGAGGATGGAATCTTACAGCGGAGGAAGCTGAGGGCTTGACCTAGATGGCCTGGGTACTCTGGGGCGCAGCCCAGGATGCTGGTCTGCATCTCGGCATGGGGCTCAGCTCGAGTTGCTCCCTTCTCATCACCTGCAAAGCACCCCAAACCTGTCCCAGGAGATGCAGGCACAAATTACAGACAAATAAATGCCATGGCTGAGAACTCGGCCTTCCCTCCCCTTTGGGATGTGATCCCTCACCCCACCCCATGGCCTCCAGCTGGTGCCCACAGCAGGGTCACTCTCCTGTATGTCCTTCTCACACACACAAATGACCTGCAATCTGGATCTGGGAGCTGCCAGGTCAGGGACCCGCCCTCCCAGCCTAGGAGCTCACTCAGCATTGGTCCCACCGTGTCACCTCGGACACATGCTCCCAGTCCATGTTACCTCTCCACCCCACCAGCCTCTGACCAGCTTCAGGCATCAGCTCAAGGCCATGTTCAACACCCTCCGCCACTTCTACCACTGCAAAGGAGTAAATCCTAATTGCTCAGAACCACAGAAAAGGCCTCACCATGCAGACCCTGCCTTGAACACACCACCACTCACCAGCTGGGGACCCCGGGAAGGGAGACTGCCTCTGAATAGAGCCAATTCTCGAGCAGCTGGGCAGTAAAGGCTGCCTCCACCACAAGGTTGGGTCAGAGACATGGCCTTGGAGCACAGGCTGGGATACTGTTCCTGAGGGTTCCAGAGACATCCTAGAGGCTTGGAGAAACGTCTGGACAAGCCAACCTCCCCAGAGAGCTGGGTAACCTCTCTCTTTCTAGCAACTCTGATATATATGTTTTTTTCAAAGATTAATTTTATTTATTTATTTATTTATGGCTGCGTTGGGTCTTCGTTGCTGTGCACGGGCTTTCTCTAGTTGCGGCGAGCGGGGGCTACTCTTCGTTGCGGTGCGCGGGCTTCTCATTGTGGCGGCTTCTCTTGTTGCGGAGCACAGGCTCTAGGCACGCGGGTTTCAGTAGCTGTGGCACACGGGCTCAGTAGTTGTGGCTCGCGGACTCTAGAGCGCAGGTTCAGTAGTTGTGGTGCACGGGCTTAGTTGCTCCACGGCATGTGGGATCTTCCCGGACCAGGGCTCGAACCCGTGTCCCCTGCCTCGGCAGGCGGATTCTTAACCACTGTACCACCAGGGAAGCCCAACTCTGATATTTTGAGCCAGAAAACTCCAAAAGTCTCAAAGAGCCATCAAAATCTGGGAGAAGGGAATTCCCTGGTGGTGCAGTGGTTAGGACTCTGCGTTTTCACTGCCAAAGGCGTGGGTTCAATCCCTGGTCAGGAACTAAGATCCCACAAGCTGCGTGGCAGGGCCAAAAGAAATATAACAAGAATTTGTTAAAAAAAAAAAAAAATCCAGGAGAAAAGATGGCCTAGGGCTTGGGACCCGCCTGCAGGTCCCTTGGTCATTGACCTGCTCTTATGGCACCAGGGGGTGGGCACTGACTGGGCCCAGGGCTCGTCCTGGCCTGCCCTCAAATGTGTGGGGCAGGAGAGAGAAGAACAAACGTGACAAACAAACACGTGTGAGGTGTGTGTTCTGGGCAGCAAGGCCTCAGAAAGCCAACATCGCTGAATTCAGCCCACAATCTTCCTTCTCCTGGAGGAGCACTAGGGCACCATGCACGGAGCTGGGCTTGGGTGCAGCCTACAGTTTGGGGATAGGGCTTTGAGCAGCCAGGTGGCTGGCTCAGATATGGGCCCCTAGTTACCAGCTACACGTCCCAAGAAAGCCTTCAACTTCACAGGGTCTGACATGGAGCAGGCTGTATGAAATCGGCACATTTTTAAACTTGTCTTTGAGAAACAGAACCTAACTTGACCTGGCCGAGGCCAGGCTGTGCTGGACCCTCGGGGAGGCCCTGGGAGCCAACACTGCCCTGAGTCCTGCACCTGCAGAGCATCTCCACAGTGAGGACCCGTGTGGCTGTCGGGCACTCAGGTCTCATCACTATCAGAGCCCAGAACGGATCAGTCCCTTCCGATCCTTGCTTGGCCTCCGACAGACCCAGGTGTCAGACTTTGGGAACAAGAGGATCCTCTATCACCCTGACAGACAGAAGAGGCCTTCCTGGAACAACCTGGACTTTCAGACTCTGGACACTCAGGAGCTGCTGGAGCCCAGGGCGGCAGGGCCCAGCTGCCCATCCAGCTGTCATCCCAGCCATTGGCTTCAGACCAACCCCTCAAAGGGCTCTCTGCCAGCTGCCGCTGCCGGGTGGTGAGTACAGCCCCCTCTGAGCACAGACGGGCTGACTGGGAAGTCTGAGGGGCGGGTTGCCTCCACCACACTCCTTCTGAACTGGAGTTCTGAGAGATGTGTCCACGGGCCCCCGGCAGGTGAGCAGCGAGTGACGCTTGGCCCAGGCCGCCTCTCCAAACACATCAGCTGCCACCTGGCTCCCCTCAGCAAAAGGATCAGCCCTGTTCCTGGGTTAAGTTGTGCACAGGTGTCCACCGAGGTCCACTAACTGACTGCGCCCCCAGAAACATGACCTGCCCCCAGAGCAAACAGCCCAACGAGAAATGTCACCAAACTGGGCCCATCCTGCAGAGCGGGTGGGGCAGCAATGCTGGTCTCTTCTGGGGTGGGAGCAGCATGTGTTCTGCCAGCAGCTTGCACCCACTGGCCCTCAAGAGCGTAACCATGGGGACCTCCCGTGGACAAGGTCACGTGTTTCCACAATCAGCTCTGGGTGCATGAGGAAACTGAGGCTCAGGGAAGCCAGCAGCTTTGCTCAAGGTCACCAGCTCAGGAAGCGGCAGAGCACACACTGAAACCCAGGACGGCCCCCCAAACCAGGAGGCGGAGGGCCCTCTACTACTTTAGGACAGATCTTTTCCCCTGACTGCCTTTCCTTCAGCATCAATGGGGCCATGCTGCTTTGGATGCTCCTGTCACCCTCCTCAACTGGCTGACCAGCGTCCTCGCCGGAGCTGCACAGGGCGCTCCTGTTTCTGCAGATCCATTTTCATTCATCAGCCTGCTGGAGGAGAGTCTTGCCCTGAAAGCACAAATGAGCCAGAAGTCTGAAACCGTCAGCCACCTTTTTACAGAACATCTTGTCACCTGCCTAAAAACAAAAGTGACTGATCTCGGCTCAAAGTGACAAGATTAAGCATTGTGTATTTGTGTAAAGCTGACGCGCCCCAGAAGCCAGGAGGCAGCTGGAGTTCTGCTGAGCAAACTGCGGATCTGAGTAAGAACAGAGTGTAGATGTAAATGAGGAGGAGTCCTTCCAGGACTCTTATAAGCATTCCTCAAATCACATCCTGCAGCCCTGGGGGCTCACGGTGACCCCCTTTACGATATTCAAACCCAGCACTTGTGTGACACCCCCGCAAGCCACTGTCCGAGGCATTCTTCCCTGGATCCATCCGGCTGACTCCTCAACTGAGGCTTCCTCAGAAAGGCTCCCAGTGGGGCACGCTCACTCGGACTCCTGCCACCAGGTGAGGACATCTCCCTGACAGACATGCTGGGCTGGCCTGAAGATGAGTCCCAGGAGGGAGGATGTCCTATCACTGCTGGTCTCCAGGGCAGATGGTCTGGCACCAGGTCACCCAAGTCAGGGCTCAGCTGCATGCAGAGTAGAGACGTGAGCCAGCCCTAACCACACCGTGTGGCAGGTGAGACGCTGCTTCCGGGAGCAGGGAACAAACGTCCCTGCCTGGCTATCTCTCCTAAATATGGTCTGGAAATAATCCCAAGCTCACAGAAAAGCTGCAAGGGCACAAAGAATACCCAAGTACCTTTAAACCCCACACTGACCTGCCGCTAACTCTTCCCCGCCTGCCCACAGGCTCTCTGCCCCTACGCACACATGCATGCCATAACATATAGATTTGGGTGCGCGTGCTTGCTTTCCCAAACCGATTGAGAGCAAGCTGCATGCACCACTGCGCTTCACCCCTAAACACTCAGTGCGTCTCCTAGGAGTAAACCACGTGACAGTCGCCAGCTTCACCATGTTCATTACTGACGGGACACTGTGCACCACTGTCTACCTTCCACGTTGCCACCTGGCTCGGTGGTGTCCTCTCACTGCCCTCCCTCCAGTGAGGAGAACAGCACACAGCACTGAGCCACCCCGCCTCATCAGCCACCTTTAATCTGGAGGTTTCTTGGCTGTTTGTTTGTTTGTTTGTTTATTTATTTTTGGCTGCATTGGGTCTTTGTTGCTGTGTGTGGGTTTTCTCTAGTTGTGGCGAGCGGGGGCTACTCTTCGTCACGGTGCGCAGGCTTCTCATTGCAGTGTCTTCTGTTGCGGAGCACAGGCTCTAGGCTCACGGGCTTCAGTAGCTGTGGCATGTGGGCTCAGTAGTTGTGCCTCGTGGGCTCTAGAGCACAGGCTCAGTAGTTGTGGCACACGGGCTTAGTTGCTCCGCGGCACGTGGGATCTTCCTGGACCAGGGATCCAACCCGTGTCCCCTGCACTGGCAGGCGGATTCTTAACCACTGCACCACCAGGGAAGCCCTCTTGGCTGTTCTTTGACGTTTAGGACATTGACATTTTTGAAGGATACAGGCGCCCCTGCCTTTTCTTTACTAGAGCACGCTACATTTTGGGTCTACCTAGTGTAACTGTGATGAACTGCGCTGTGCTCCATCCGCATGACGGGAGGTGACCATCGTCCTCCACGGCACCCCATTCCCCTCTGCGAGTGCCCCGTCTGCCCTTCTGGGACGGTTAACTCTGATCACCCAGGCGGGGCCACCCCGTTCGGTCTGCCTTCTCCCCATGCGGGTCACAACAGACGCTTGCTCTCCACCCACAGCCCAGGTTCAGCCAGCCCCACCCTCCACAGCTTCACGGTGGTGACTGTAAAACTCAGTGCCTGTCTCTGGCAGCCTCGGCATCCCACCATAAGCAGGAGCCCTCCCTTTTCTCCACTAATTTATTTACATGCTACCATCAGCAGTATGGTGAATTTCATGTGTCAACTTGGCTAGGCCAGGGAACCCAACTGCTTGGTCAAATACCAGCTGCAGTGAAGGCATTTTTTAGATGTGATTAACATTTAAATCAATAGACTCTGAGTAAAGTAGATTACCCTCCACAACCCTCCCAATCAGTTGAAGGCTGTAAGAGAAAAAAGGACCAAGATCCTCTGGAAAAAGGAGGACTTCTGCCCCCGCACAGCCTTTGAGCTCAAGATACAACATCAGCTCTTCCCCGGGTCTCCAGCCTGCCAGCCCGCCCTACAGGTTTTGGACTTGCCAGCCCCCATGACTGCATGACCCAATTCTTTACAAGAAGTCTCTTCTCAAACACAAATGGCCAATAGACACATGAAAAGATGCTCAACATCGCTAATTATTAAGAGAAACGCAAATCAAAACTACAATGAGGGGCTTCCCTGGTGGCGCAGTGGTTGAGAGTCCGCCTGCCGATGCAGGGGACACGGGTTCGTGCCCCGGTCCAGGAAGATCCCACATGCCACAGACGCGGCTGGGCCCGTGAGCCATGGGCCGCTGAGCCTGCGCGTCCGGAGCCTGTGCTCCGCAACGGGAGAGGCCACAACAGGGAGAGGCCCGCATACCGCAAAAAAAAAACCCAAATAGAAACATATTTTCAAGTTTAAATTAGAAACCATAATAAAACCTAGTCTTTAAAAAAAAAAAAACAAAAAAACTACAATGAGGTATCACCTCACACCGGTCAGAATGGCCATCATTAAAAACTCTACGAGGACTTCCCTGGTGGCACAGTGGCTAAGAATCTGTCTGCCAATGCAGGGGACACGGGTTCAAGCCGTGGTCCAGGAAGATCCCACATGCCGCGGAGCAACTAAACCCATGCGCCACAACTACTGAGCCTGTGCTCTAGAGCCCGTGAGCCACAGCTACTGAGCCTGCGTGCCACAACTACTGAAGCCCGCACGCCTAGATCCCGCGCTCCGCAAAAAGAGAAGCCACCGCAATGAGAAGCCTGTGCACCGCAATGAAGAGTAGCCCCTGCTCACCACAACTGGAGAAAGCCCACGCACAACAACGAAGACCCAACACAACCAAAAATAAATATAAATAAAATAAATAAATATTTAAAAACTCTATGAATAACAAATGCTGGAGAGGATGTGGGAAAAGGGGAACCCTCCTACACTGCTGGTGGGAATGTAAGTTGGTACAGCCAATATGGAAAACAGTATAGAGGTTCCTCAGAAAACTAAAAATAGAAATAGAATTACCATATGATCCAGCAATCCCACTCCTGGGCATACATCAGACAAAAACTCTAATTCAAAACGATACATATGGGACTTCCCTGGTGGTCCAGTGCTAAGACTCAGCGCTCCCAATGCAGGGGGCCCAGTTTCGATCCCTGGTCAGGGAACTAGGTCCCACATGTCGCAACTAAGATCCAGAGCAGCCAAATAAATAAATAATTTTTAAAAAGATACATGCACGCCTATGTTCATAGCAGCACTATTCACAATAGCCAAGACATGCAAACAACCTAAATGTCCATGGACAGATGAATGGATAATGAAGATGTGGTACCTATATAAAATGGAAAACTACTCAGCCATAAAAAGGAATGAGATAATGCCATGTGCAGCAACATGGATGCAACTAGAGATTACCACACTAAGTGAAGTAAGTCAAAGAGAAAGACAAATACCATATGATATCACTTATATGTGGAATCTAAAATATGACACAAATGAACCATCTATGAAACAGAAACAGACCCACAGACATAGAGAACAGACTTGTGGTTGCCAAGGGGGAGGGGGGTGGGAGAGGGATGGAGTGGGAGGCTGGGGATAGCAGATGTAAGCTATTATACACAGAATGGATAAACAACAAGGTCCTACCCTATAGCACAGAGAACTATACTCAATATCCTTATGATAAACCATAATAGTAAATATATTTTAAAAAGAATGTATATATATGTATAACTGAATCACTTTGCTGCACAGTAGAAATTAACACAACATTGTAAATCAACTGTACTTCAATAAAAAAAATTTTTTTTTAACACACACAAGGGAATTCCCTGTTGGTCCAGTGGTTAGGACTCCGCACTTTCACTGCCATGGCCTGGATTCAATCCCTGGTCGGGAAACTAAGATCCCACAAACCGCGAGGCTCAGCCAAACGCGCGCGCGCACACACACACACGCAAACAAGTCTCTTCTCACTCCTTCACTCGTATTGGTTCTGTTTCTCTGGAGAGCCCTGATATGGACAGACTCATGGACTGCCTTTTGCAATGGTCTCAAGCGCATTCCAGTCCTTACTTATCCTGATACTCAGATTGTCTCAGACTGGCCCTGGGGTCCTTGGTGCTGGCTCCCAACTCATCCCCGCCCTCCTCTGGGACCTCTCTGACGTCCTAGCACCACAAGAGGTTCTGGCCAGAGCCAAGGGGTTGTCCAGCTCTCAAAGGAGCCCCGGTTCCAAGACTGAGACTAGGAAGCTTCCTCATTCCTCACAGCAGATTACAGAGGTCCATGCCCGAGACAGCTGCTGAGGGCCCCACTTCGGAAGAAGTGTACAGAACAGGGCTCACATTTGGGGCGTCCTTGAATTTGGGTGGGAAGAAAAAACACATCTATTTCCACTAACTGTAACTTAGCATTTCCTTCAGTTACAAAGGCAGGCAACAAACTACAGCAGTTATGAGCAGTATCAACTCTGATATGCTTTAGCGCATCAAATAATGGTTTGGTGCTGTCTTCAAACACCATTTTTGCTCACCACAATTTCAAAATTACAGCAACTAGATCCACTGCTAGATCTCATCACTTAACACATCAACATAATAAATTTGTTACTAGGTCACACATTCCTTTTTAATACTTTATTCACTCTCTGTGTAGCACATTTCCTTGGTAATTCTACATATTTTAGGCATCTGAGAGGGATCATGCCCAGAAAGGGCCGAGGCCCCTGTCTGTGATTCAGTGACTTACCAGGAGCTGCCCCAAATAGGATGTGGCCATGACAGCCTGACTGGGAAGGTGCTTATAAAGTAGGCTGTGTTCAAAAAAAATTACCCCCACTAATCCACTGTCTCTAAAACACTATTTACTCCTGGCCTCAGAAAGTTGGGGGTGAGGAATCACCAGATAAGCCACGTAAAGTGCTAACTCGGGCATGGAATGTCAGCACCCCGGCCTCCACACCAGTACTGCTGATGCCCACGGAGCGGGGGGGTCCTCCATGCAGTGGGGAACACATGGCTGAGTCCTAGAACATCTGGTTCCAATTATTTAAAATGCCATTATTACATCATGAACACAGGTGCATGCAGGCACCACAAGGTGTCACACAACTGAGAGGACATTTGGAAATGAATGACCCCCCCTCTCCGCCTGTCTGGAGTACCTCCCCCTGAGCAGGCCCCTCTCTAAAGCCTCGCCTTCTCACTCAGGTTGCCCTTCTGCAGCGTCAGGCTGCCTACTCCCTGGAGTGGCTGTCCCTCCTGCCCCATCTCCCCAAACCCCCTGGCAGTAAGAGCCTGTGTGCTGGCCTCAGTCGGACCTCCATCAGCTGGGCTGAGATGACACCAGGAAAGGCTAGAATAAGTACCTGTTCCCCCACACCCAGCAATTCCTCCTAAGACCCCCTCCCACCCCCAAAATGAAAAGGGCAGCTCTGAACACCTCACAGAGCAGGCTGGGCCAAACTGCTGCTCCTGATCTGGTGCGGTTTCTAAAGCTACTTGGACAAGCAGAGGCGAGGGCAGGCTGCCTTCGTCTTCTGCACCAAGACCAGACCAGGAGGGTAACTAAGAAGGAAAGTGGGGGATGTACCAAAAACAAACCATTTCTACAAGCCCAGGGATTTGTATGAGAATCTAAAAAGGAAAGAAGGAGACCGTCACAGGCAGCTCAGACCCCAGGGTGGTGAGAAGGGGCCGCTGTCACCAGAGCTGCCCACCAGGCCCTGCTGGGAAGCTCTACCCAGCACCTACCAAAAAACACCGTCTCTGTACTGCAGCACTGCAGAGCTTGCCTGGGCTCTAGGCAGCATAATGACACCTCTGTCCCCTCTGAGGCTGCTAGCCAGGGCAGAAAGGGCTGGGCTCCCCTGAACGCAGGGTCTGGGGCTTCATCTTGGGCAAAAACCAGAGACCATTAAATGGGAGCGAGACGCCCCACTCAGGAGGATGAAATGACAAGAACATGGCATATTTTTCCCTCTCTAACCTACCCAGGTGACCCAACGGGTAGGGCAGGCAGGACGTCCATACCTAGACAGCCCCACAGACAAAGGGAGAGGGCCCACCAGCCACCTGGTCCCTGGGAAACACCGTCCTTTACCCTGCAGCCTGGGAAAGGCCTGCTGGGTCACTGATCACTTTTCCCAGTGTTGTCTGCTCTGGTCCCAGCACACAGGTGCCCTCCGGAGGGGACAGTCCCAGAGACCCCTAAGAGGTGACCTGTCCTACAAGGGCACAGTAAGGTCTCTCTCACCAGGCAGGTAATCAGAAACAAAAATCAATACTAGAAATCTATCCCAGGGCATGAGGATCCCCAAAGACCAAAGACCCTCCCTGAAATCCCCCCAGGTCTTTCTACCCCCCAGGTCCCTCCTCTCTGCTGCCTGGCACTAAAGACCACAGACGAAGATTTCCAACTCCCTACCTCTGCTCAGCTGGACCCCTCCCACCACCCCACACTCATCTGCCAGCATTCTGGGCGCCAGACCAGGTAACTGCATCTCCCAGCATCTTCTTTGCCTTCAGAGCTGCATCGGCTCTGCCCATGCCAGACTGGAATCCTCTCCCTCCACTTCCTGAGTTGGCAACACCTGGACACCTGGCACCTTTGGCAGGTGCAATCTCAGAACCATCTCGCCTAGGACTTAATAGCTGGAGAAGGCAGCAAAAGCACTACAGCAAGCTGGAAGGATGGAGGCAGGAGGCGGGGACCCAGCAGCCAATAAGACAGACGCTGCCCTGTCCACTCAGGGTCCCTTGGCACAGTTTAAGAGTGGACAATAGAGTGACACTGGGAGAGGCTGTTCTGATGGGATGAGAGGGGGCGCTGAGCCAAGACCAGAAGGATGGGAGGTGACAGACCTCAAGGGAGGCCAGACCAGGGAAACGGAGCAGGGAGAGAGGGCCTGATCACCCAAAGGGGCATTGCTTGGTCCCACACGCGTGTCAACCACTGCTCTGGGCAGCTGGGGCACAGAACAGGAGCCAGTAAGGAGCAGCAGGAGACCCCAGATGGGAGCTGCTGGCCTCTGCCATTCCTTCTCACTCGTGTCCCCATTAGCTCCCCACTGCAGCTGAGGGAGGAAAGTGGGGGGGGGGTCCAAACAGAGAGACCAGTCTTAAGGATGCTGAGCCGGGCAGAGTAGAGTGATGGGAGGGAAGAGGGGACCCCGGCGCTAGGCAGGGCCGGCAGAAGCCAGGTCCCCTGCACAGCCACTTCCGGGGAGTCTGCACTAGGGTAGGGGATGGGCGGGCCGACCCCAAGTACCTCAGCCTGGGCTGAGGGAAAGATCTGGCAGAGGCCAGTGCCTCTGCTGACCTTCTGACCTGAGCCTGGGGTGACAGGGCTCAGGGAGGAGGGCCGAGCAGAGTCCCCTGCACTCTCCAGAAGGGGCCTCTCCTTGGCACACCTGCTCTCTGCCCTGACGGCGGGGATTTGCATGCCCCAAAAGACGATGACCAGGGTTTGGACAGGCGTGGAGGTGTGGCCGAGTGCATCCTCTCCCCAGCGTGACAGCGATGAGCAGAGGACACCCCTTCACGTGGCCCTTCATCTGACACTCCACTCAGTCCCTCGCAACCTCCAGGGAAGGGGCAACTGCTCCCTCCTCACAGAGGGAGAAACGGAGGCTCGGGCCATGCCTGAGCCCCACGACGAGGGAAGGAGGACTCAACCCAGACCGGCCAGGTCCCCACACAGGTGCCTTTAGGCATCACCAAGACAAACTTCAGATCTTGACAGCCTCGAGCTGCGACGGCCGTGCATGAGCGTGTGCCACGCGGCACGCTGGAGCAAAGGAGAACCATGTGTGAGCCCAGGGGTGGTGCAGCCCCTGCCTCACACAGGAGGACCTCAAGCGCAGACACTGGCTGAGATTCCAAAAGAGGCAGGAGCCTCCTGCAGTGAGCATTCTGTAATCTCGGAGACAACGGAGCCAGAGCAACCTCCAGGCTCAGGAAGCAGCAGAGTCCCCCGAGGGGTGACCCAGGAAATGCTGCCTCCACCACTCAGCTGCTCAACAGGCCAAACCTGAGGAGACCCAGCCACGTGCCACACCTGTGAGTGACAGAACACGTCTTCCTGAGCTCGAAAATAAATAAAACCAGGTCAGGCGCAAGAAACAACTTTTTTTAAAGTTTCTAGAAGGGTAGTCTGTGTAGGAGACACAGTGAGGCCAGCCTCAGCGACAGGAGGAGCACAGTGGACTCTCACCATGGCCAGAATACCGAGTCTTCTAAGCGAGCAAACATCACTCCAGCAACACGAAACCCCTAGAAGGAAAAACTCAAGTCTCCTGTCTTCCTAACTCAACAACCTCAGGTCAAAACCGTTTTATCTCAGGCCTGAAATTAGATTTCAGGAGCAGCTTACAATCTGCGCCATCACAGAAGGAGAACCTGGCAGGACTCCAGGCCAGCCGCCTCAGCGGAAGGAGGACCAGAAGGTCTATTTAGGAAAGGAAGACGGAAGTGTCTCGCTGGCACTGACAGTCGCGTGCATCGGCAGTGAGACTGCACAGTACAGTCCACACGCTTTCCGGACTTCTAGGCTAGGAACACAGAATCAACCAGGATGAGAGGTCAGGGGAAACTGGGGGCCCTCGGCTGGTCCAGCCTCACATCACCACCACGCTGCCCCGGGGGCTGGGTTAAGGAGAACGTCACATGAAACTCACAGCCTTATGCAGGGACGATAAGCCAAAACGTTCTAACCCACTCCAAGGTCCAGGGTCCCCTCCTCCACACCACTCCAAGCCATTCAAACCCAACCCATAGCTGGGGGGGAAGGGCTGGGCATTGCTTGAAAGCTGAGGCAGCACCTGGAGGTGTCCTGTCCTTTCCTTATAGGAGATCGGAGCAGTGCACCTGCCAGGCTTCCACATCAGTCAACCGGTCCCAGCAGAGACAGGGAACCAAAGGCTTAAGAACAGGAATGATACACTGGGGCTTTCAGCAGCTGCTGGGACTCAAAAGCAAAACTTCTGTCTCAGGGCCCAGAACTACGATCAGAGGATTTGCTTCCACTTAAGAGCTGTGTGACCTAAGTAAGACACTTAATCTCTCTGGCTTGGTCACACGGGGCTGTGCTGAAACAACGTACAGAACAGCACAAACCGGCTCTGCCACGCACGTGACCTCCGGCTCCTTCCTGCCTCTCAGTTTCTGAACGCTGGAAAATAAAGTATTGCAACACTCTTTAAAACAAAACAAAACAAACAACAACCCTGACGCAAGGAAGAAGGCAAGGCCAAGAGACCTCCGAGGACCTCCAGAGTGAGGGAAACCACCCTCTAACCAGCTGTGTGGTCAGTTTTCTCATCTGAGAAACGGGAATGACCTTGTTCTTGCCTTTTTCGTCCCCACCAGGGACGGCTGACAGGCCAGACCCAGACAAAGGGAGCACCCCACCCCCCAAACCAAGGGAACCATCAGAGCCAGGGAACCTTTCCCAAAACTGTATTGATGACCTCAAATAATATTCAACAAGGTGATAACAAGTCAATAATAATAAAAGTAATAATAATAAGCTCATTTAAGTAAAACATGATTACTAGCCACACTCATGTTTCCACATCTGCCATGTACGTGGTGGGTATCTCCGTAAGGACCCCAGTGCATGTTCAGCATTTGATTGAACCCCTTAGATGGTGCTCACCAAGCACTCACCACGCAGACGTCTGTCGTGGATTCCTTTAACAGCAGCCCCATCAACCCTCTGGTCATGACATTTGAAATCCTGCAGGTCAAATCCAGTTTTCTCCAAGCAGGACCTGTCAGCAGATTCCTCCTCAAGGAATTGATTCTGTCAAAGGTAGAAATAGGAACCACCCTTGCAGGATGAAGGGATGATGGGGGAATTATGGCTTCCTTCAGGGAAGCAGCTGTGTGTTGGGGCTGATGGATGGCACATCCTCATCCCAGCCAAGGCCAGCATGGCACAGGGGCCCGGACCTCTCAGTGAGCCCTCACTCTGACCCAGGGACAAGCAGTGCCTCCCATGGCCTGGCACAGTGGCCCTAACTGACCACCCCTGCTTCCTGAAGTTGGTGTGGGCTCAAACGCTATACATATATGGAATAACTTTGGGAACCAACAGGGGCTATACAGACTAGTATTTTCCAATCCACAAGCACGTTTTTTCCACTAATATGTCACTGAGGTAAATGGAAGCAAACCCAAGACCCTGGAAAATAGTCTAACAACACAGTCTAAGTGCTTCAAAGTCATTAGCCAGCTGGGTCCACGGTCACACTCAAGCAAGTGACAAATGGCCAGCTGGTTGCCAGCTTTACACAGCTGACTTGCCAGAGAAGAGCCTATGAGTAAGTGTCACTCACAGGGACAGCCAAGCCAAAACCGAGGCGATCTTGTTCGGTCAAGAGTGTGGTGGGTCACGGGCTTCCCTGGTGGTGTACTGGTCAAGAACCCGCCTGCCGATGCAGGGGACACGGGTTTGAGCCCTGGTCTGGGAAGATCCCACATGCCGCGGAGCAACTAGGCCCGCACGCCACAAATACTGAGCCCGTGTGCCACAACTACCGAAGCCCACACACCTAGAGCCCATGCTCCGCAACAAGAGAAGCCACCGCAGTGAGAAGCCCGCGCACAGCAATGAAGAGTAGCCCCCGCTCGCAACTAGAGAAAGCCCACGCGCAGCAATGAAGACCCAACAAAACCAAAAATAAATAAATAAATGAATAAATTTATTTTTTTTAAAAAAGTGTGTGGTGGGTCGCACCTGGGAGAAGAAATGACCACGCCGCAATGCCGTTCTGGAGAGCAGACAGCACTCAGGTGGCACCCAGTGAGAGAGCTGAGGGGGTTAACTGGCGCGGGAGTGAGGCCCATTCAAAGACACACACACACCAAGAGGAAAAGGCGACGAGTGGCACAGACTGAGAAGACAGTACGAGTGGCTAAAATACATGAGATGCCACCAAGAAAACACAAATGAGAGATACCATTTTTGCCCAGCACTACCACAAAATTAGGAAGAATAAGACAATCTGGTATGCAAAAAGAAGTGGGAAACGTCCTGGGACACGCTCGCAGAGGTGGCATGAAAGGTCAGCTGCTGGGGGCAGTGGGGAACAAGGCACAACCCACAGGACAGCAGAGCCTGGCCCTCCCTCGAGTCTGTGGTCGGGCTGGCCAAGTATCTTGAGCCAGGTGCCAGTTGCTCACGGGAGCAGATGAGGCTGCACTGGAGTCACGGGGCAGGACCTGAGGGGCCTCAGCATTCAGCAAGGTGTGCTCTGTGGGAGTGAGGCACTTCCCACTGGTCTGTCTGACACACCTGGCTGGTGCCTAAGAGCTGGCTGCACCATGTAAGAGCAAAACAAAGTCGGAAACCACTGATCCAGAAAGAGAAGGCCCAATCAAATTCACAGGCTCACGGCAAAGGCCTGGTGTGTGCCAGGCCCTCTCATGTACACTCCGTCCTTGGGGAGCATTCTGGACTCCAGGAGTGTGCTTCTTGGTGGGCAGGAAGGAGGGGAGGCAGCAAGAGCACCGACACTAAAAAGGAGGCCTTTTTTCTTTTTGGCCGTGCTGCACAGCTTGTGGGATCTTATTTCCCCGACCAGGGATCAAACCCGGACCCTAGGCAGTGAGAGCGAGGAGTCCTAACCACTGGACTGCCAGGGAATTCCCGAGGAGACTGTCAAGGAGAGAATGCTGGGGCCTGGGCAGCGGGGTCCCCGGGAGCCCTGTGAATCGCACATCGCCGCCCACAGGGGCCCCCAGCAGCAGTGAGTGGCAACACCACCCAGCTGTTACAAATGAGGGGTTTGTAACAGGTGGCAGAAACTCCACGTTAGGCCACCAAATGTCCCAGAGCTCTGTAGGACAGGAGTGGCCCCTATCACTGTGGCTGGATATCCCGTTAAGGACCCACACCCCCAGCCAGAGATGAATGAGGGCTCCAGGAAAGCAGTGTAACCAGAGAAGAGACACGGCGACCCTGGGGTGACGGCACAAGAACACACGGCAGGCCCCGTGTCTGTGGGTGCAGGGAGGCTTCCGGGAGCCATGACCACAGAGCTATCTATGCTGACAGAGTGCTTTCCGTGAGTCGTGGGTGTGACAGGAGTGAGTCAGGAGGGGACAGAGGGCATCCCAGGTGAGGGGGACAAGGGGCACAGACCCCTAGGGAGGGAGGGGTGCAGGCCTGCACCAACTGCTCCAGGTGGAGGCACTGGCGACAGCGGTGCCGCAGACCGCTGGGGCAGCCAGAACCCAGGGTGAGCCGGCCTTTGTCAATTCTGCAAATGGGGACCACACCACCACAGAAAACCCTCCAACCAGCCAAATTAGGAGGAAACCTTTAGAGTCAAAAGGTCAAATATCCCCACCAAGGACATTCCAGGACCCCAAACAGCAGCTTTTTGGGTTTCCCAAACCCTATCCATGAAGGAAGACAAAGAGCAGCAACACCAGCGGCCGCATCCCAGATCTCCAGGACAGAGGAGCAGGAACGTGCGCGTGCAGCGTGGTCAGGGTTCTGCGAGGAAACTCAATGACCTTCCTCTTTTTGCTTCTGAGCTCACTTAGGGAAGAAGTTCTGGGCCCATAAATGCAGAATCCAAAAGCCCCTACCTGAGGAAAGCATTCAGCAGCCTAGCAAGGTTTGCCAATGCCCAGGAAGGAGCATACGGGGCTCCAAGCAAATGCCCCAATGCTGCCATCTGGGGTGCCCCCAACCCAGGCAGGCTGTGGAGGCTTGGAAAGCCCTGGGTGTGGGAGGACACTGCCCAGGATGAGGCCAGAATCTCACCAAGGGTTCCTGGGCAGAGCTGGGGCCCAACCCCCATGGCATGGGCCACCCAGTAGGACTCCCCGGCCCCCGCCAGAGTCACCCCTGTCACCTGCTTTATAAAGTGGCATTTTAAGCTGGTTTTACTTGGTAAAAAGGGAACCGTGCTCAAAAAGAAAAACGTTCAAATTAGCATAACACACCAGGCCCAGACCCGCCGCAGAGGAGGTGTTGTGAGCCGCTGGTCCTCCAGCGGCACTGTCCACCCTGGGGCCTGCGCTGCTGCCCCAAGCAACTCCAGAGGGGATTTTATGGTGCTCTGGGAGGGAATACCACCACCCTGGGGTGAGTACTGGGATAAAGCTGGTGAGAAGGAGGTGGCAGAGCTTTTATATTTGGAAAAGGAATCTGGCAGAGCTGGAGAATGAGGAAGGGAGAGAATCAGACACATGTGACTGAGGAGAGTCCCCCCACTGAGAACAGTTACGGCCTCCAGGGCAGGGGTCTGCTGAGGGAGCTGAGCTGACGGCATCCTGAATCTGGAGCAGGATGCTGGCCCTTGGAGTGACAGAACAGACTGGGCAGAGTGAGCTGGACAAGGCAACCACACAGGGCCTGCACCCCTCCTGGACACGGTCCCACCACATGTTCATATGGTATGGTTCACCCTGCTGCTACAGAGTGCCGATGTGGCACCAGACGCTGGGACAGGAGCACTCACACCTCAGGGGACACGCTGAGTGCCGGGGACACACGGAGGAGCCCTCTGAGCAGAGACTACAAAGGTAGGGGGAGAGGCCCATAGAGACCTAGAGGAAAAGTGTTTGAGGCACAGGCACACACACTGTTTCCTGAAGCTTGTGCCCTGCGGTGCCGTGTGCTGGCCACCCTCCCCAGCACTCTGACCTGTTTGTCTGATCGCGGCACTCTTGGGAGAGGGCCGGGCTTCTTCCTCAGCACAGCCTCCTGGGCCTCCTGGGGTGTAGGCTCTTCCCCACCACCGGCTCTGGCCCCAGGAATTCCACTTTTCCAACAGGTTCCAGCAAATGTTCCTTCTCCAGCAAACCCTCCTGACCTGTAGGTGGAATTAGAGCCCACGGGACTGTCGCTCTTCACTCAGGGCCCACAATGCTCGGCACAGGGCCAGGCACTCCAAAACTGGGATGTCACACCTGGGGCCTGGCTGCAGCCCGGCCTGTCCACCTAAGGACAGGTGCTCTGGGCCAGATGCCTGGGGCTGACCAGGACCCCACATGTCAGCATCCCACTTGCTTACTCCCTGCGGCCAGGGCCTCGCTTGGGCCTCAGAGCCTGGGGAGGACTCAACAGGTGGCTGCAGTGTGCAGAGGACACACACACACTATTTCATTTCAGGCCCTGGGCAACGGGTGTTCGGCCACCATGCAGACAGGCTGGGGCGGTGCAGGGGACTGAAGAGAGGCAGGAGGCCAGCCACCCTGTTGAGGGATCTGCCCGCGTAGGCTGACTGACGCCACTCCTGTTCTGTTTTTCAAATGCAGTCCTGTGACTCTCTGAGTTACCAAAATCTCAATGCACATCCTGAGTGAAAATGATGACGTGGGGATCACTGTTCTAAATTTCCCCTAAATTTTCCGCAGACTTCAGGATTCCTCCTGGACGCCTATGTGAAACTGCTGTGCACATCTGATTTCAGTCACGTTCATCTATGACTGGGCCAGAAGGGGAAGCAACTACAGGCTCCAGAATCCTCAATCCCAGCACCCGGTTTTCAAAGCAACAATGCTCTTCCGTCCAGAATTGGCCAGCTTGCAGAGCTCAGACCCCACCTGCCAGGCCTAAGGCCAGCTCGGTACCACCCACAAGGTTAATCAATGGCTTAATAAGTAACAACCAAGAACACAAGACCCAACTTTAAACAAACAGAGCTCCCCAGCCTGCATCCTGCCTAAGGCCCGGCAGCGTCTGTGCATGAACTGTGTCCCCGCTCACCACCTCTAATGTGCTCTAAGGGCTGTCATGGGAAATGCTATTTACAATGGAACATGCCCACTCTGCTAAGCTCTGTACAGCCACCACCAAGTCCGGCCACCAACCTGTCCAGTCGACAGGCTCTGAGGGCCCGCAAAGACCCCGTAACCTTGAGCAGCAGAGGAGCCGGCTAGCCTGAGGTCTATGATGCCTGCACCCAGGAGATCCCTGGCCTATGGCTCCAACAGAGGAGCAAATGCCTACCTTTCAGAGACACCCCAGGCCTTGACTCTTCTGCTAGACAGCTAGGGCTGCAGCATGGAAGGAAGGCACAGACCCCACAACATGACCCCCATCCCGCGGGGGGGTAAAATGAGGTCCAGAGAGTGGTGCCACCGTCCAGCCAGTCCCCTCTCCCCAACCCGTGTCCTGCGCTGCACTCTGCAGCCACCCAGCCCATGCATGGTCAATACCAGTGGGAGTTTAGAAACAATACGGCCTGCCTCCCTACCCCGGCCCTCAGCTGTCTGAGGTACAGAGCTCAGACACCCGGAACCTCTGTACCTAGGCCTGCTGGGTGCCCACATGAACACGGAGCAGTGGGCAGCCTCCCCAGGTCTGCAGGCTGGCTCAAAACCAGCCCCAGTTCAGCCAATTCGAGGTATCCTGCTTCACTGCCCCAGGCCTGGGCCCTGCGTCCTCCAGTGACCTGCTTCAACACCTCCAGTTCGCCCGCCCCCTGAGCTAAGCAACAGCAGGGGGACACCCACTCTGTGTGCTCGCTCTTGAATGGCTGAGCCCCAGGAACAGCACCAGGAGCTCCAAGAAGAGGGCACGGAGGCAGAAGCCACGTCTGCTCAGACCAGCCACTCACCAAAGCGGAACTGTGCCCAGCAGATCACACACTTGGCAATTCCTGTCACACGAAAGCATCCAGGCCTCAGTGAATTCTTACATGAGAGACCAAAACCAGGAGGAAGAGAGGCAGGTGGCAGGAGCTGTGTGAAGACCCAGGACAAAGTGCAATCAGAGCCACGGCTCTGGGGCACAGACTCTGGAGAGCCACCTTCAACCCCTGGGGAAAAAGAGGTCCAAAGCTTTGTGCGTTTGTAGCATGGCATCAGTCCACCTTCCACTGACAGCCTGTGAGCCGAGCCCCGCATACCCAGGCACTGGCAGGCCCCATTCGCTGGCCCCACTCTCACAGCCCAGGCTCACCTGGGGGGTCACTAACCTCACCTGCTCAATAACAAGAAGGGACCCTCCCCACAGAGATGCTAGATGGCAGGGCTAAGACCAGGGAGGGCCAGGGGCCACATACCATTAATCCTACACTCCAGGCCAAACACCACCTCAGAATCCTTCTTAACACAGCTCCGCTTCCTGTCAGGGCAAGCTGGCACGGATCACCATGTCATGTGGCTCTACAAACAAGGCTCTCGACTAGTGGGACGCTGTGCACAGGTAAGGGAGCAAGCATGGGCCTGGTGCGCTCCCCAGAGCAGGCTGGAGACAAGCTGGACACAGGCGACTAGGGCTGGTTGTCCTCATCGCACTAGCCAGATCCACTGTGAGCTGAGCATATTTTGCTGGAACCAGCAGACATCTGTGAGCATCCAATACCAAAAAGAGTACAACCAGAGGAGGAAGGAACACATTCTTCTAGCTGTGGCCTGTCCCTGCCCCAGACATCTCCCAGCAGTCTCTCCACCCTGGGATGTCCCCAGTATGATCCCCCTGTGGACCTCCCCCTTGCCTCGAACTTCCCCCTACACGGTCCCCCTGCCCACCCTGCCACAGCTCAACAGTCCCATCTGATTCTACAAAGGGAGAAATGACATCAGATAACAGCAAAATCATGCCATTTCTGCGAACAGAACCCAGAAACCGCGGCCCCTTGGCAGAGGCCTGCCCAAGAAGGCCTTCTCTAGTGTCCAACTCAGAATCATCTACAGATGGCACTTGTCAGAATCTAACTACAGGTAGCACTCGTCCAGAGCTGAGAACACTCCAAAGGTTCACCGAACGCCAACCCCCGGGCCCCGCCTGAGGACAGCTCACTCCTGGGGAGCAGGAGAGGCCTGCTGTCCGTCGTCTCCACACAAGGGACCCATCTGAAACCACTGTCATCTGACTGTTCCTCATGTCATGAAACACATTCGAAAACACTGTGGGAACTGACCCCTTACTGGAAACAATCTCCCCTCGGAAGGTGACACCAGCCCCACTGTACACCCATGGAGCTGAGGCTGAGGGACGAGGAGGACTTCAGCCAGAGCCTGACTCGAATCAGAGGCAGACGCCCACCCTCCCAGCTCGGCCAGGGACACGCACACAGCCCTTCCCACCCAGGCTGCACAGTTATGTTTCCAGAGTTCACCAGAAGGTCACAAATAAAAAGGCCAGGCCCACTGGAAGCTGTGCCAAACCTGTCACTGTGCCTGAGAAAAGCTGCTCCCAGGAAACCCAGTGACTCACAAGAGGGGCAGGAAGCCTCGGAGTCTCCATGAAATTGGGAGGGCAGGCAGTCCCAGAGTGGACACCCTTGGGTTTGAGGCTCGATTTATCTATGCTGATGTGACCGTGGGCCAACCACCATTCTCTAGACATCCCATCCATGAAATGAAGAGGCTGGACAAAAAGGACCCTCTGAAGCATCGGTCTAGCCCTGAGATGCCATGGCAAGCTGTCTGCCAGGGCTCACAGGGCTGCAGGCAACAGCCCAGGGACCAGGGGTCCGAGGCCTGAGCTTTCCCTCAGGACAGCAACAGTCTGCTAAACACACCCATCCCAACACTCCAGACCAGCAACTGCAGGCTTCTTCTGTAAAGAGCCAGAGAGTTAATGTCTCAGGCTTTGAGGGCCAGATAGTCCCTGTTGCAAAAACTCTGCCACCGCTGCAGTGCAAAAGCAGCCATAGACAACACCACTGCGTCCCAATAAAACTTTATTTACAAACACAGGTGGGGGCCAGATTTGGCCCTCATTTTAGATTCTAAGGCTGACACTGAAAAAAGGAACATGCCGTAACAGTGCACTTCATCAGCATCCTTATCCGATTCTGTTCACCTAACATGGTGGCAAACTACCGAGGCCTTGGTCTTGGGGGCCAACAGCTACAGCAGCAACACTGGGCCCAAGAGACCTCAGATTCTTCAGGGCCAAAAAGAAGGCCCATCAGTTCCACCACTAATCCCACAGGTAAAGGGAGCAGTCAGAAGGGCGATGTGGCACTGGCTCACTGTCAGGACCTTGAAAATGTGGCAGGGAGGGACCCACCATCAAGGGCGAGGCCAAGCTGAGCTTGCCCCCACTCTAGCCCCTGTGAGCTAGGCTGTCCTGACTCAATTCAGTGGGTTTTCCCCTTGTTGGAAGTGTTGCACCGGGACCGTTAAATCACTCCCTCCAGATGTGGGGAGAACCACAAGGTCCACAGCAGGAAGCTGAATTTCCCCAAAAAGACTGCACTTCCAATGCAGGGGACCCAGGTTCGATCCCTGGTCAGGGAACTAGATCCCACGTGCCGCAACTAAGAAGCCCACATGCCACAACTAAAAACAAAAAAGATCCTGCATGGGCTTCCCTGGTGGCGCAGTGGTTAAGAATCTGCCTGCCAATGCAGGAGACACGGGTTTGAGCCCTGGTCCGGGAAGATCCCACATGCCACGGAGCAACTAAGTCCATGCGCCACAACTACTGAGCCTTCACTCTAGAGCCCCACGAGGCACAACTACTGAGCCCGGGTGCCACAACTACTGAAGCCTGCACGCCTAGAGCCCGTGTTCTGCAACAAGAGAAGCCACCATAATGAGAAGCCTGCGCACCTCAACGAAGAGTAGCCCCCGCTCACCACAACTGGAGAAAGCCCGCGCACAGTAACGATGACCTAACACAGCCAAAAAAAAAAAAAAAAGATCCTGCATGCCGCAACTAAAATATGCTGCAACTAAGACCTGGTGCAGCCTAAATAAATACATAAATACATAAACACATAAATAAATAAAACTTTAAAAGGAAAAAGGAACCTCCCGGCCCACTTACTCTCTTCAGGGTAGTAAGAGAAGGCAGGTCACCCTGAGCCCAGGGCAGCATAACAGGGTGGTCACCCCAACCAGGGCCCTCGGGCCCTCTCAGATCAGCCTCCCCTGGATGGAGGGAACCAAAAGCATGGGGGCCAGGGTGCACGCTGTGCGCGCGCACGCATGCACACACACCATGCAAGAGAACTGGAGGCAGAAGCAGGACTGCACAGGGAGCCCACCTGCTGAAGTCCCCACCGAGGGCAAGCGGGCTGCATCTGCCCACTGGGTCCAGAAAAAAACACTGCTCCTCCTCCCCCTCATGCACCTTCACACAGGCCCTGAGGCCAGGTCAAGGGCAGGAGCGCGGTCAACGGTACTGGAGGTCTTGAAGGCTGAAGCTCAGCCTGTACCTGCCCAGTGCCCCACAAAGGGCAGTGCCTGACCTTTGGGGTCTCCAAGCCGCTTCCCACCTGGAAGAAAGCCCATTTTCTGAAACAGTCCCCTTGTGATTCAACATGGGACACAAACTGCTGAACTCACAAAAGTCGAGTAGCTTCTGCCACATCGGAGCTCATGACTAGGGTAGGGCCCAGCAGCCTCAGGTGCCCGCAGGGAGGAGCCCAGACCCTCCCTGTCACATGACCTCAGGGCCTCTCTTTGGTTTTAGGGGGAGTGGGGAGCACAGAAGTCTTGCCTTTGGAAGGGCAGGAAGTTGTGAGGGTGGCAGAGAGCTGAGCTACCTGAGCTGACCCCATGTCACACACACTCCCACCCTTCCCTGGCCCTCAGCCCCCACTGCTTGCCCCCCCCACAGGTTCTCCAGACCACCCAAGGTACGTACTAACTCTCCCAACTTAGAGACCTGGGTCCTGACTGGGCCCAGGCTCCTACACAGGCACTGCTATCTCAACTCATTACTGTTATCCTCCCCTTGTCACTGTCATCTCCACTTGACCACAGCTTCTCATTCAGGGTGGGGCCACACCTGCTCTCCCTGCCCTTCCTGTCATCTGCTCCCAGGGGTGACCCTCTCAAAATCTTCCCTCAGGCAGGACCTGAAGCCAGCCCAAGCCCACCTCAAGTGTGGGTGCCAACATGCCTCCGTTCTGCTGGGGTCAGGTTCTCTGTCACCTTCACAGGGAACTCCTGAGCCTATCAATGGTCCAACAAGTGCCAGAGGCCCTTCAGACCTTAACTCTCACCAGAGAGTCACAGGCATCTTAGTACATTTTAAAGGCTCCAAGATCACCTCTCACCCATCAGGATGGTTACTATCAAAAAAGGAGAAAATAAAAAAAATTAAAAAAATAAATAAAAAAAAAAAAAGGAGAAAATAGGGCTTCCCTGGTGGCGCAGTGGTTGAGAGTCCGCCTGCCGATGCAGGGGACGCAGGTTCGTGCCCCGGTCCAGGAAGATCCCACATGCCGCGGAGCGGCTGGGCCCATGAGCCATGGCCGCTGAGCCTGCGTGTCCGGAGCCTGTGCTCCACAACGGGAGAGGGAGAGGCCACAACAGTGAGAGGCCCGCGTATCAAAAAAAAAAAAAAAGGAGAAAATAACAAGTGTTGGTGAGGATGTCAAGAAACTGAAACCCTTGTGCACTGTTGGTGGGAATGCAAAATGGTGTAGCTGCTATGGAAAACAGTATGGAAGTTCCTCAAGAAGTTAAACATAGGACTTCCCTGGTGGCGCAGTGGTTCAGAATCTGCCTGCCAATGCAGGGGACATGGGTTCGAGCCCTGGTCTGGGAAGATCCCACATGCCACGGAGCAACTAAGCCCATGCGCCACAACTACTGAGCCCTGGCACCACAACTACTGCAGCCCGTGCACCTAGAGCCCGTGCTCCGCAACAGGAGAAGCCACTGCAATGAGAAGCCCGCACACTGCAACGAACAGTAGGCCCAGCTGGCCGCAACTAGAGAAAGCCTGCGCACAGCAACGAAGACCCAAAGCAGCCAAAAATAAATAAGTAAATAAATAAATTTATTTTAAAAAAAAGAAAAAAAGAAGTTAAACATAGAATATGATCCATATGATCCAGCAATCCCACTTCTGGGTGTATATCCAAAAGAACTGCAAGCTGGGACTCAGATAACTGTTCACCTATGTTCACAGCAGCATCATTCACAGCAGCCAAGAGGTGGAAACAACCCAAATGTCCACTGACAGATGAATGGATAAGCAAAAAGTGGTAGATCAAAACGATGGAAAATTATTCAGCCCTAAAATGGAAGAAAATACTGACACATACTACACCATGGACAAACCTTGAGGTCATTATGCTAAGTGAAATAAGCCAGTCACAAAAGGACAAATACTGTACGATTCCACTTTTAAGAGGTCCCTAGAGCCATCAAATTCATAGAGACGGAAAACAGAATTGTGGTTGCCAGAGGCTGGGGGAGGGGAACGGGCAGTTAGTTTTTAACGGGGACAGAGGTTCAGTTTGGGAAGATGAACAAGTTCTGGAGATGGATGGTGGTGATGGCTGCACAGCAATGTGAATATATATACTTGATGCCACTGAACTGTGCACTTAACAATGGTTAAGATGGTAAATGTATGTTATGTGAATTTTACAATTAACGATAAAAAATAACAGGACTTCCCTGGTGGTGCAGCGGTTAAGAATCCGCCTGCCAATGCAGGGGACACGAGTTTGAGCCCTGGTCCTGGAAGATCCCACGTGCCGCTGAGCAACTAAGCTCGTGGGCCACAACTACTGAGACTGCGCTCTAGAGCCCTCAAGCCACAACTACTGAGCCCATGTGCCACAACTACTGAAGCCCACGCGCCTGGAGCCCGTGCTCTGCAACAAGAGAAGACACTGCAATGAGAAGCCCGCGCACCACAACAAGAGTAGCCCCCACTCCACGCAACTAGAGAAAGTCCGTGTGCAGCAACAAAGATCCAACACAGATATAAATAAATAGGAGTGGTCTCAGCTATATATGGTTTCACTCTTAAAAAAAAAAAAAAAGATAAAAAATAGCAATAGGGCTTCCCTGGTGGCGCAGTGGTTGAGAGTCCGCCTGCCGATGCAGGGGACACGGGTTCGTGCCCCGGTCCGGGAAGATCCCACATGCCGCAGAGCGGCTGGGCCCGTGAGCCACGGCCGCTGAGCCTGCGCATCCGGAGCCTGTGCTCCGCAACAGGAGAGGCCACAACAGTGAGAGGCCTGCGTACCGCATAAAAAATAAAAATAAAAAATAACAATAATGAAAAATTTTTTTAGAAAAGGCTCTGAGAGATCCCAGGTGAAGACTGGGGTTGACTGGTCTTAGCACTCCCAAGGCCTCCCTGACCACAACCCTGCCCCCAGTCCTGCCTGTCACAGGAGGAAGCCCCCAAGGGAAAATGTTCATGCATACAGTGAAATCAGCCATGGGGTCAAGCCTTCCACAGGGAGCCCCCAGGAAGGGGCTGCAGCCGTCTACACCTACACAAAGCAGAGGAGTCACAGCTACTCACTCAGGGCTTCCCTGGATGATGAAATTAACCCCAGCTTCCGGCTCAGGCACTCCTTACCCCCAACTTCCTCTGGCTGCTCCACCCTCCCAGCCTCCCTACCAGCCTCCCTCCTTCAGCCGCTCTCTCAGATCTCACGCTGACATTCTAGGCCTTTCCCGGATGGTTTCACTTGCCCTGCTTCCCAAGGGCACCTCCCTCCCCATCGCCGCTGCATTTCTCCCGCCTGGCAGTCATCATCACCATGCCCTCAGCTGGCCTCCCCCATAGGGATGTGGGGACTGCAGGGTGAGACCAAGTCAGTCAGTCTAATAAACAGGACACGAAGGCCACAGGCATACATCCAGATGGGGAGAGAGGTAGGCCAGGGACTCCTCAGGCCTCTCATGCCCGTGTCCTGCCACTCCTGTCCAAAAAGAAGCCGAGGGGCCCAGGAAAGGGCAGGGGCGGACAGGGTGGCCCCTCGTTACTCGGCTTTTGCACACCTTTGCCAGGGCCACACTCAGCCAAGCTGGATGATGGAAGGGCCAGGAACCCCTCCTCACATACCTAGGGAACAGCATTCTCGAATGGAGAGGGAGTTTGGCCCCTCGAGACTGCCCTTGTGTGACTCCCCAATACTCACAAGCTTGAGCACAACCTGAAGGCAAAGATGGAGCCACCATATCCTGGGCTCTGGGGCTGATTCCTCACACTCCGCTGGCAGCAGCCACAAACCCGGTGGGCTCAGCAGTCATCCCCAGGCCCAGCCGGACACGTCTCCAGAAACCCGGGCACGGCCTCCTGTCCCTCCTCAGCTCCATCTGGCCTCTGCTCACTGCCTGCTCCACCAGTAGTGCCCACTGAGGCCGCTCGAGGGATCAAGAAGCGGGATGCATGAGAGGGCCCAGCTCCCTCCGACACAGTGCGGTGGACTTCCAGGCAGGAAAGTGGCTAAAAAAGACTGGGGAAATCCATTTAATCTAGTCATTCTTTACTTTACAAAAAAATCCTTGACGATAGAGGCAAAGAAGTGGATATTTTAAATTCTGAAGGGCTTCACTTTCTCAGATCATTTGTAGAGTATGCGCGCGCGCACACACACACACACACACACACACACACACACGGGGGCAGGAGTAGTCAGCATCCATACGTTTCGCCCATCTGACCTGGGAGGCCACTACAACTGCAGGTGTTGCTTCAACCCAGGAAACTGAGGCTTGGGAGGGAGCCAGCAGCCTGGGGCCCCCAGGCTGTCAGCAGGACCTGGCTGGAGCCAGGTTACCTGACCCCAACGTGTAGCATCCTTTGAGGGAGGCACTCCCTTGTTAGGACACCCTCCCTTAGTATCTAAGACAGACACAGGGGCAGCAAGGCAAACAGTGAGGAGCTGACACCCTCCCAGTAGGCCTGGGTTAGGAACCAGGGTAGGTGGAAGGGCACGTACTCGGGAAAGGTGTCCTGTGCCAAGCCGCAGTCTCCCTTTCTGAAGGTCTACCAGGAGAACACCGATGATGGAGCAATGATGTGGAGCATTAACCACAGCCCTTGATCATCGGCGGCTCATTAATTTCTTGAAAGCACAGCAGTCCAAGGTGGGCTGAACTTCTCCAGGACCTCCTGTTATGGAGTGTGCCTGGGAACCCTGGGAAGTGCTAAGCAAGCCTTGGGCCCTCGACCCAATGTTATCTGCACTTGGACGGCGTAGCCCACCTGCTCGCCTGCCCATGAGGCTGACTTGGGGTGACACTGACACCCAAATGCTGTCTCAGGGTGCAGCCCCTATGTCCAGGCCCAGCCTTGGCTCCCCCAGTGTCCAGAACACCCACTGTCCAGAAACTGGTCAATGCCAGCACAATAAAGGAAACCTGCTATCCAACTGCCCCTGAGCAACGAACACAATCCAAGAACCAGAAAAAGAAAGGCTGCTGGCTTCCAAGGCCACCACATCCATTCTAAACCGCCTTCAAATTGCACTGGTTACGACACTGGCAAGAAACTCATGACATCCACACCCTGAGACAAAGGTAGCAACCCAGAAAGATACGGGCCCTGAAGGAGCATCACCACGGCTGCACACGCACGTCTTCCACCTCGCTCCACATCAATGACGATGATGCTGATGCTGTTCACCCACCACAGACCTGCAGCAGCTCTCTGATCAGCCACAGTCGCCTTTCCTCCAGCCAAGAGTCACTCCAGAGGTGACCATTAGCGTCTCATCAAGCCCTGCATAACCCGACTCTCACAAACCCAGCTCAGGCATGACAGTAAGCCGAGCGTGCAAAGACACTTCTGCCCTATGGCCAGAATCAGGAAAGGTTAGAAATGTCCGCCTCCCCCAACCAGGTACAGCCCAAATACTTCTACATCTGTCCCCTTGCCCGACCCCAGTGGACCCCAGCTCAGGCCATCAAAGTCTCCACCCCCAGCCTCCCCACCTCTAGGCCTGACCTCCCTGAGCATCCAACACCACAAACCAGACCATATCCCTCCTGGGCCTCGATTTCAACATACAATAGTTGCACCGTTCAGCACCTGCAACCTCCAGCTCCACTCTCAAATGCACAGGTACGCCAGGGATGCCTGTCACTGCAATTCAGCATCTCTGCACAGCCCTCAGTACCGGACAGCACACTAGAACTAAAGCCACTAAAAAACAAAGTTTAGCACTGCGATAAAAAAGAATCGAGACCTGAGATTATATGAGGACACCACTGTGATGTCCATTTCCTCTGGATGCAAGACAGAGGAAGGCGCTGAGGTGCCAACAACAGCCCATGGAACAGGGAATTGCTAGTGTTCTTCACTGAACTCTACAGCTTTTGTGGTAAAAAGAAAGAAACTTTTGACATGTGTCGCTTTTAAACAGGAGTTCGGTGACCCCACAAACTTCACAGACATGTGAGGCCCCCTCCCCTCTGGAAGGGTTGTGGCGAGTCACCAACGCACCCCTTTGACCTGGTGACTCAGCCAGGAGCCGCATCTCAGTGTGGCCAGGGAGGGACCCAGCTAGGAGGATATAATTAGCATCGGATTCCAGTGCAGCCACTTAGTGTGGGAACAGGAGATCTCCCCCTGAATGGTTTACTTGGACACCAGCTTCTTTATTAAAAAGCAAAGTGATAAAACTGCACATGGTGGCTGTCTGTGTCACTTACTGCACTACAGGTCAGAGGCTGTTTGCAGGGATTGTTCTGGAAAGCATCCCTGTGGTCTCTGGGTGACTGCAGAGTGGCCACGTATCGCTAGAGGTGAGATCTCAGACACCTCCAGGCCACGCGAGTCACAGACCAAGGAGAAAGTCATAAAGGCAGAGAGCAAGGGAGCAAGGCCCTACAAGTGAAGGACCTAGGGGAGGCAAGCCCAAAGGCACAGGATGGATTTCCAGTCAGGCACGTTGAGCAGGGCTGTTGCCATGAAGAAGCAGATTTCCCAAAACCAGGGTCTGCTCCGGGACAAGAGATGCATGGAACAGGAGAAACAGTCTTGTTTTTCAAGGACTCCCCAGAGATGTCACAATCCGGGTGTGATGTCAAAACTACTTCAAGGGTGATGAACTCTGGCCTTGCCGATGAGTCAACAGAGGGTGGGTTTCCGAGAGCCACCGGCTGTTTACACACAGTCACCATGGTGAATGGCTGCCGGAAGCCTAGTCAAGGGTCACAGTGGCAGATGCGGGGCTTGGCCCCTCACACAGCCTCATAGGCCATCTGCAGAAATGACCAGCACTCACTCCATACCCCAGGTTGCTCGCCTTCCCTCAGTACCTATGAGACATGCGCCTCTGGGAGGGACTCACCCCACCCAGACCTACTGAATGCCCACCTTGAAACACACATGCAAACCGAACCCCTACGTCATGCTCCTGACACCAATGGGCCAGCCCAGTCCACTCGGCCACCACCCTTCAGAGAAGGCAAAGCTCAAGGCCACACATACTGCATTCCAGCCAGATGCCCGGTTCTCAGCCCCATCCCAGCTGGGAGACTCCTTCTGGTGACTCGGCCTCCCAGAGTCTTTACCTGTTTCCTCACCTAAGAATTGAGAACCGCTCCCCACCACAGGGCTGACAGCCAGGGGACAAGATGAAGTAACATGTACAGCTCAGGCCAGCGCTGGCATGCAGGGCACAATCCACAGGCACTGGTTATCACCTGCAAGCTTTCTCAGGGGAGAGGGCACGGTACAGTCAAAGCTGGCGACTTCAGGAATTTGCATGGCCACTCATGTCACCAATGTTCTCGGGACCCTGGGATGCTGGCATGTCATGAGGACTTGAGACCACAGTGGGACTCCCTTTCATAGCTGTGGCTCAAACTCCCGCCCAACTGGAGAGGCAGCCTGGGCCAGTGAGGACAGTCAGCATGACCTCAGGCAGGCAACGCTGCCCCTCAGAGCCTCAACTGCCCCCAATGAACAGTGGGAACAATAAGCTAGCCTTCCTGCCAAAACTGTCAAGAAGGTGACACGTGCCTGGACAAAGGGCTTACAGGGGCCTGGCCAGAGGCCAGGAGGGGCAGCAAATTTACCTATTCCTGAAGACAGCTCGGGGACTTCCCTGGTGGCGCGGTGGTTAAGAATCGCCTGCCAATGCAGGGGACACAGGTTCGAGCCCTGGTCCGGGAAGATCCCACATGCCACGGAGCAACTAAGCCCGTGTGCCACAACTACTGAGCCTGCGCTCTAGAGACCGTGCTCCACAACAAGAGAAGCCACCGCAATGAGAAGCCCGTGCACCGCCAACGAAGAGCAGGCTCTGCTCGCCACAACTAGAGAAAGCCTGTGTGGAGCAATGAAGACCCAACGCAGCCAAAAAAATTTAAAAAATAAAGACAGCTCATATGAAAAACAGACAGGGCTGGCAAGAAGCGACCTAGTTAGGGCCGAGTGGGGCGGCCCCCCAGGAAGGAGAGACAAACCCACCTCCTGGGGCCTCACAGTGGGAGGGGAGTAGAGGCTAAATTAAGGCTCCTCCTGCCACCGATGGCCAGGCTGACACCCACGCAGCTAGCCCCTTAGCAGCAGGCAAGCAGCCCCTAGCGTGGGTCAGAACAGTCACAGAGTATTGTTGCAGACCTCCTCTTCCTAAACCTGTCCCAGGACAGAGCCCTGCAGCTGCCTCCACGTCTTCACCTGGGCCTTGCCCCCTGCCCAAACACCCTCCCCAGCCCCTCATGTCTCAAGGCCTATGCATGTGCCATGCCTGGAACTCACACCCCTTGCCCCCAGGGGACCCCTCACCCAGCAGACCTCAGCTCTGGCATCTCCTAGGCAGCGCCCTTTCACATCGCCCCATTTTATTTCCTTCCTGACAATGACTGCTGACAAGCTCTTCACGCTGATTTCTGTGCCCCCCTGTTCGTCATCTGTCTCCTGCCTCTAGAATGCCAGCTCGAGAGACTGGGGACTCATTTGGTCACTTATAAATGTCCAGCCCCTGAGCAGTGTCCCTGTACAGACCAGGCGCTCAATCAGATTTGGGAAAATGTAGGAGCCCAGGCTCTCCTATATTCTCTGCTCAAACCTCCAGGTGGGAACCAGCCCTGAGTACCGACACCAAGTACTGAGAACCTGGGAGGGGTCAGGGCTGCACTGAGGGCCGCACATGTGCCAAAAGAATCCCAACAGCCCTGAGAGGAGGAGCCAGAGCTCAGAGAGGGCAGGGCCCTGAGTCCGGAGAGAAGGATCTGGAGCTGGGAGGGGTCAGGTACTGGGACACTCATAATCCTAAAGAGAAGAAGGATCCAGAGCAGCCACTGGGATCCTCATAGCTCTGAGGAGGAGGACCTGGACTGGGAGGGGTCAGGCACTGACCCAAGGCCTCACGCAGGTAGAGCCGAGATTCAGAGATTCAAACCCAGATAGGCTCCAATTCCCAGGTTGTTTGGGCCCCTCCCTGGGCCCTCAATTTTTCCTGAACAACAATATGCTACTCTTCATCAAAGACCTTTTAATCTGGGGAGGGGAGGATCACTCAGCAACAGAGCCCACCAAATCCGAGGATGAAATACTCAGGTGGTCGAGGGAGGTGCCCCAGGGAAGGTCACTTCCGTTCAATCACTGTCAGGGACACTTCTCTGAACAGGCGCATGATGCTGTCTCGGAAAGATGGGCTGTGTTTACGCTTCCCCTCTCTTCTCTCCCGGAAGTAACCCATCACAGTGAAAAGGGAGATCCATGGGAGTGCCTTGGGATGCACTCAAGACTGCGTGAAGCCCAAGTCTGGACGGTGGCAGCTGCACATATGACTACATCTTTACCTTCCACCATGTTCCAGGCTGGTCACTAGGTCTGTACAAAGGCAGCTCAGACTCCAGACCTCTCTGCAGAGGGAAGCTGTCAGGGACTTCTCCGGCTACTCCAACAGCTAGGCTCCCAGGAGCCACAGAGAAAGTTTTGAAGCATGCTCCTCTCCAGGCCCCTGCCACATCTGAGTCTGTAAAAACCTCTTTGCAATTACGGTTGCCCCTTGAACAACACAGGGGTTAGGGGCACCAATCCCTGAGCAGTCAAAAATCCCTTATAAACTTTATAGTCGGCCCTCCATATCCTGAGTGCTGAATCTGCAGATTCAACCAACCGTGGGTCCCCTAGTACTGTAGTATGTGTTTAGTGAAAAAAAATCCACATACAAGTGGACCCGGGCAGTTCAAACCTGTGTTGTTCAAGGGCAACTGTAAAAATTTTGTAAAAGTAAAAACCCTCCCCACAAGTTGCCACTGGCGAACCATATAACCACAGCGCTAGAGAACAGAAAACTCTAGACGCTACTGACAGTCAAACATATGAAGTTTTGTTAATAACCAATACACTTCACTAGTCACACAAACAAGTTCTTCAAGTCGCCTTCCCCATGCCCACCACCCAAGAACACTGACTGTGCCCAAGCTGCCCTGATTTTACTTCAGTCCACTACATTAAAGATTAAATACAAAACTGCCAAGTAACTTAAATGACAAGTCAGCCTCTGAGAAAAATGAAAGTTTGAGTCACCCCCAAAATTTAGCCCAGCCAGCCAAGTTAACACGAGTAGCTTGAGAAGGAGAAGCTCTTCGAGGGAGCCCTTTCCGGCTGATCAACACAGACATACACAGCTGGGCTCTCCGTGGGACGAACTTGAGTCTACAGTTATACCTTCACCCTCACAGGAGGAAGATCCAGCTTAGGGGATGTAACCAACACCCTAAATTAAAAATAGCAGCGTGACAGCATGAGGTGGACACACAGGCAGGCCTTCCGGACAACTAGATCAAGGGAGGGCAGCATGGCAGGGAAGGCGGGGCTCCGAACTCACAGTGACCAGGTACCAAGCTCACCTTATTTACATGACGCATAAGCTCTCCCCCAGCTGTTTCTAGGAAATCCTGCCTTCCAGGGGAACAAGTCAGAACTGCCCAGGGAAAAAGACTCCCGGCTGGAATTCCACAAGGAAGGGAGGTTCAAGCTGGCCACCGTGCCCCCTCCTCCTCACCTGCATTGGCACCCCAGCCTCACCTTGGGGAATTCCTTTTGACAAGGTGAGAACTCACTCTTCCAGAAAGATGAAATCCCGGTTCTATGAAGGGGAAACTGAGACACGAGGACAGGAAGGAAATTGTCCAAAAAAGTGGGAAGAAGAGCGGGAAGGGTGGGCACTGGGAACAAAACAGGGGAAGAAATTCCCAGCTTAGCTAATGGTGCCGAACAAGTCCAGGGCAGGAAGAAAGCCACATTCCTTCCTAGTTAGTCTCTCTCCTCACCCACCCGAGGCCCCCCCATCCCCAGTACACACGCGCGCGCGCACACACACGCACACGGCAGGGCCTCCCTGAACCTGATGCCAGACCCCTCCCCCTACAGCCACTGACTATGAAGCCCCCACTTTCCAGGAAAGGAGGAAAAGGGCTCCCAAACCACCTCCCCTCAGGACCTGACCACTGGGCACCTGCAACTTCTGTCCCAACACAGGAGGAGGGCGCCATGACACAAACAGAAATGGGAAGAAGCAGTTTCTGACCACGGGCCCCAGATGTGCCCCAAAGTCAGGCCTGAAAGAAGGTAGAAAGAAGCCTCTCTCCAACCCCCCGGGCCAGGTGGCAGAACTGAAACGCCTCGAACTTCCCGAGATGGGCCCAAATCGGCCCCTGAGAAGTTTGAGTCAGCAGCCAGGTGCAGTGGCCAGAGCTCCTCCCCAGGTGCCCACAACAGGCTCCCAGCTTGGGAGAGGCACCATGCCAGCAATTCCCTCCCCAAAACACTCCCACTTTCTAAAGGTGTCCAGTGATTCAGGTTCACCTAGGGAGTTGGAGACAAGCTGTCAGGTCCTGCCCAAACTCCCCTTCACAAGAACCAAGAGTGAACCCAACTCCAGAGGCCTCATTGGAAAGCATCAAAGACGGCCCCCAAGTGTAGACACAACCTCCATAAACAAACGGAACAGGACCCCACAGATGCCCCGACAGCGGTGCCCCACTGACCCACCCTGCCAGCGTCCTAGACGGAAAAGCTGCTCCCCAGGAGTGCAGTCAGCCTTCCCTACCAGCCACCCTGCAAGGAGCCAGACTGAGAAGTCCCAAACCCCCACCTCCCGTGCTCGGACGGCGCTGCCTCCACCCCCTCCCCTGGTCAGGTGAAAAAACGAGTTCCTGCCCAGGTGCCGGGTAAGTCGGGAAAGGCCCCGGACGCCTCCAGGTGCCCACACAGACGTCCCCGGGACCAGGCGCGCGAGTTCGGGCCCCTCGGCCGCCCTGGGCCGCCCGCCAGGGTCGTCTCCCCGCGCCGAGGCTCCCCGCGCTCCGAGCCGGACAGGCGCCCACCCCGCGCCTCACTGGCCCAGGAACCCGCGATCAGCACCTCAGACGCCGGACCCCGAGCCCCCAGGCAAGGACGTCACGGAGAGGGACGCGTGAGGCCGACCTGCGCCCCGACGTCCCCGACGGCCGCGCCAAGCCCCGTGCCGCTCACCTGGCTGGCGCGGTAGCTCTCGAAGGCCCTCAGGGCACTGTCGGTGAGCTTCACGTGGAACACGGACACCTTGCTGCCCTCGCTCACTCGCCCGCACGACAGCCCGTAGCTCCGAGCCTCCTTCAGCGCCGCCATCTTGCGACCATCACTCCCCCGCCCCCCGCTTCCCGGCTCCAGGGCCAGAGGCGCGCCGGCCACGCCCCACCCCGCCGCCCGCTGACGCGCTGCATTATTCATGAGACGCGATTGGCCACGCCCCCTCCGGATCCAGCGAGAACCACAATCGCCGCCGCACCCCCCACTGACGCGCTGCATTATTCGTGAGACGCGGCTGGCCACGCCACCCTGCGGGCCTAGTGAGGCCCACAGTCACCGCCCCGACTTCCTGCATATTCATAAGGCGCGGATGGCCCCACCTCTCGAGACTCTAGAGGTGTCCACTTTCGTGCCCGGACTCCGCCCCGACACGCGCCCACCTTCAGGCCCCGCCTCAATGTGTATTATTCATGACCCTGACAACCAGGCCCGTCGAAGCCCCGCCCCACCAGCCGCTGACGTGATGTATTACTTATGCAGTCTCTCCAAGTCTTCCGCCTTTGGCTTCTGTTGAGAGCCCCAACGAGGGCGCGGAGGGGGCCAGGCCGGCGCAAAACACGTGGGGGGGGGGGGGGGCGGAACCAGCTGCAGGCTGAGTGGGTGGGCGTGACTATGCAAACCGAGCGCGCGTTGGACGCTGGGTTGGGCTGGTGGGGCTTCCTTAAGGTTGTTGGGGAATTGTGGGGGCTGGTAAACTTTGCTCGCAATAAGACTAGACTTTTTTTTTTTTTTTAATATTTATTTATTTATTTTGGCTGCGCTGGGTCTTAGTTGCGGCATGCGTGTGGGATCTAGTTCCCCCACCAGGGATTGAACCCGGGCCCCCTGCATTGGGAGTGCGGAGTCTTACCCACTGGACCACCATGGAAGTCCCAAGAGTAGACTTTTAATAGAATAAAATCCTACATCCCCACGGGCCCTGAGAGATGGTGGTTGTCCAGTTCTCCTATTAAAAAAAACATTTCACATATAAAATTAACCCATTTAAAGTGTACAATACTGTGGCATTTAGTACATTCACAGTGCTGTGCAGTCACTACCACTATCTAGTTCCAGAACATTTTCATCACCCCTAAAGGAAACCCTATACCCACTAAGCAGGTTATTCCTCACCCCCCTCCCCAGGCCCTAGCAACCACTAAGCTACTTTATCTATGAATTTGCTTTTTCTAGACATTTCGTATTAATGGAATCATACAATATGTGACCACCTGTGACTGGCTTCTTTCACTCAGCATGATGGCTTCAAGGTTAGTCCATGCTGTTACCTGTATCAATGCTTCATCCCTTTTTATGACTGAATAATATTCCATTGTGTGGATAAACCACATTTTGTTTATCCATTCATCCACTGATGGACATGTGGGTTGTTTCCACTTTTTCACTATTACGAATAGTGCTGCTGTGAACATTTATGTACATGGTTTTGTGTGGACAGATGTTTTCCCTTCTCTTGGGTCTATACCTGGGAATGAAATTGCTAAGTCATATGGTAATTCTATGTTTAACCTTCTGAGAAACTGCCAAACTGTTTTTCACAGGAACTGCGCCATTTTATCAATTTCTTGTTTTACATGTGGGGAAACTAAAGCTGAAGACCAGCTCTGGCTTGCCCAGGAAAGCTCCTCCTGGGCTCCTGGGTCTTCTGACCTGCAAAAAGTTCCTGAGTTGTTTTTCTTCTCGCTTGAATCTAATTTACGGTGGTCATAGAATGAATATTTTGAGGCAAGACAGGAAGGTGAAGGTGTATGTCTCTACCCAGGTGGTCTCATTAGTTCTGCCCACCAGTGCCAGGCTGGCACTGCCATCTCTTTACCCCCGATCATGAACTGCTGACCCTAAAGGCAATGCTAGATTCTGTGAAAACTTTTTCCATACCTGTCATTAATATCTCCATTTACAAATGGAGAAACTGAGGCTCAAAAGGGTTAGGCAACACGTGACGATATTCACCCTACCAGTGAATGGGCTGCTTGGAACTTTGAACTTGGATCTTTCTGATCCAGAGCCCTCCTGATTACCCTTCATCCTGCCTCTGGTACCTGGGTCCCTTTCTGTATTTCCTCATTGAACAACCCCAGCACAGGGCCTAGCACAGAGTAGGTGCTCAGGAAATATGTGTTGAATTAATAAATGATCTCATTTAATCCTCACAACACAGCTATCAGCCCATTTCAGGGATGAGGAGAGCGAGGCTCGGAGAATCTGGAAGGTCTTACATACTGCTGCAGAGATTCCAACTCCAGCCTGTCTGAGCTCAGGGCCAAAGCTCTGGGATCCTCCACCCTTCACCTAGGATCAGATCATCCTACCACCAACATGCGAGCACTTGCTCAGACACGCTGACCCATTTACCCACTGCTGTGGCCAACTGCGTATCCGGAGGCTGGGCCAGGAAAATATTGGAGCAGGCCAGGGCTGCACTGCCCCTAGAAGGGCCGCAGAAGGGCAAGAAGGGTAGCTGTGGAGCAGGCAGTCTGGAGTTAAGAGGATGGGGAGGGGAGAGACAGCCAGACTGCTGAATGGAGTAGAACATGGGAGGAGCCAGCTCTAAGTGCTGACCAGCTTGCTGTGTGACATTGGGAAAGGCACTTCCCCTCTCTGAGTGTAGGTGGATTCATCTGAGAAACAGACAACAGTACTAGTAACAGTCACCCCACGTAGAGTGTTTAAAACACACAAGGCTCTGTGCTCAGTGTCTGGCACCCACAACTGCCTTTCGGGGTGGATACAGTGGCTTGGTCCCATCTGCCAGATGAGGAAACTGAGCCCTTAGAGAAGTTAAAAGACTTAGGAACAATGCAACCATGGGCTGTAGTGCTTGGTAACAAGTATTGATTTTTCTCCACTTTACACTGAATGCCCCAGTGGCTCCCAACAGGACCCCTGAAATGATAATGGAGGAAATCATCAGGCATTGGCATGCTCTCCAAAAGCCTTTAAGAACTAGGTCACCCAAGAAATTGGAAGCCAGTTGATCACCTTGAGTAGCCTCTCAACATACATTCCACGTAACAAGCCCATTGAAAAAGGTCTAGCTCTGTGATGGGAACAGTGACCCTAGCCTGACCCTCACCCCTTGTAGCCTTGGATGTGTCTCACCCTCTCTGTTCCTCATTTTGCTCATCCATAAAATAGGGATAATAACAGCATTTACCCAAGAGCCTGGCCCTAGACCAAAGGCAAATGGCATCGTCATGGAAATTGTTATTATTATTAATGGGTTTACAAGAGTTTATGTACATAACCTCTTTCCATTAGACATTTATGTTCTTTGCAGTTTGTGGGTTTTTAAACCACACTGGGATGAACACCCACTATTCATTAGTTGGCTATCGCTAATATATGTATTAGTTTGCTATTGCTGCCTATTGCTGTGTAACAAAGTATCTCAAACTTAGTGACTCAATATAAGGAACATTTATTATCTCACAGTTTCTGTGAGTCATAAGTCTAGTATGTTTTAACTGGTTCTCTGCTCAGGGTCTCATGAGGCTGTAATCAAGGTATTGGCTTGACTGTGTCCTCATCCAGAGGCTCAACTGGAGAAGGATCTGTGTTCAAACTCCTTCAGGTTGTTGGCAGAACTCATTTTTTGGTGGTCGTAGGACTGAGGTCCCCACTTCCTTGCTGTCAGCTGGGGGCCACTCTCAGGCGCTGGCCACGTGGCCCCCTCCATCTCAGCAATAGAGACCTCCCTCATGTTGAATCCCTCTGACTTCCTCTTCTACAACCAGCAGGGTCAGGCCCACCCAGGTTATCTTAAGGTAAACTGTGCCCAATAACAACACAATCATGGGAGTGAGGTCTACCACATTCCCAGACCTGGGATGACACAGGATGAGAAATCCTAGAAACTCCTTAAAACTTCTGCAACGCACAGCCCTTAGAGACACATCTCTGCACATCTGTCCCAGAACTTCCTGAAACTTGAGATGCTAAGTCAGAGCAAATGGACCTTTGTGATTTTGAAGCAAACAATTTTGCAGCAAAGGGAACGTGATGATCCATGAGAACACTCAGTTTGGAGCTGGCCCCTTTGCATGGTGGGGTGGCCAGCAAGCAGCCTGCTCCGGTGCTCCCTTAGCTGGGCACCTCAGAGCCAGCAAGTCTACCTTTTGGGGCCTCAGGACTCATTTGTGCAATGGGTAGGGGGGCGCTCACAGCTCTTCTCAGGATGGGGGTAAAGACATCTGTTGTCAGGGATCCCCAAGACCGCCCTCAGGTTTGATAATTCACTAGGAGAACTCAGAAAAGCTGTTACATTCGTGACTATGATTGATCACAGCGAAAGGATAAGGATCAGCAAAGGAAAAGGGTGCATAAGGCAGAAACCAAGAGAAACCAGGCACAAGCTTCTGGTTGCAGACAGCACTGAATTTTCCCAGCAATGACTGTGGCAACACACATGGAATACTGCCATCCAGGGAAGCTCACCTGAGCCTTGTCCAGGGTTTTTGTTGGGGAGGAGGGGTCAGTCATGCAGATATGGCTGACCACCCATGCGATGAAATTCAGTTTCCAGCCCATCCAGAGGTTGAACTGATGCCATGTGGTCAAAAGCCCCCACCCTAAATCATATTGTTAGCATGGACTATCTGGTGTGGCCCACGACCTCAGGTAAACACTTATACCAGTCAGGACATTCCAAGAGTCTAGAGATGACCTCCCAGGTGCCAGTCAAGGGCCAGTCCTTTAAATGTGCATAGTTTGGACAACCCAGGCCTGATGAGTTATTTCTTTACCACTCTAAAGCAGGTGGGGCTCCAGGTGCCCTCATGGCTCCAGCAGAAGTACCACAGAAGGCTTTAATAGTTCACTGTGTGTCACGTGACCACCCAGGAGCCAATCACTGTGGCCAGGGGGCTAGAATGCTCTGATTGGTCAGGCCTGGGTTGCAGATCCACCCCTGAAGGCTGGTGGGGAACCAGCTCCATCTGCATGATGAGGAGTAAAGGTGAGTTCCACCAGGAGGAGAAATAGAGCACAAGCATTCAGAGACACTGATGATTCCACACTGGGTGACCCCAGCCAACACTCCCCACCAGGAAGTTGTTCTTTAAGGATGACATGAGATGGAAGTATGCAAAGGTCATCCCACTGAAGTGCTCGGGAGACATGAGTTCTCACACGCAAAGCTCATTCTACCATGTTCACTTCCAACTCACAGCCCACTGAGAGTCGCGCCCCTCGAGGGCAAGTTCAGGCTGAGTCATCGCCCAAGACAGGGTACACAGAAGGCACTGGTATACGTTTTGATGTGAAAGAAAAATCCATCCTAGTTGTCCTCTGAACATACCACGCACCATTCAGCCAGCACACCTTTGCACATGCTATGCCTGAACCAGGAGCAAGCACCGTTTGCCACCCACCAAAGGCCTCCTTGTGCCTTTAGGGCAACGTCGATGCCCCTCGTCCTGGATGCCCTGGCTCCCCACCCCAACCCTGTTCAGACTACTGAGGATGGAATGACCAAGGGGGTGAACACATTAAAGTCACACATCTGGCCATGGCATTCAAGGCCTTTCTCATCTCCTGGCCTTAACTTGCAGTAAGATGCAGAACCAGCTGGTGGGTGGAGCATGTGCTCTGGAGGCAGGCCGACCTGGGCCAAATCCTGCCTGTTGCTTCCAGGTAGTGGGACCCTGGACAGGAGCTGTCTCCTCTCTGGGCCTCAGTCTGCTCAGCTAATAATGGGACACAACCAAAGCAACCATGGAGAAAAGGGGCAAAGGTGGAAGGCACACCCAGCCTGACTCCATCATTACTAAAGAGCTACAGTCTTCAGGACAGTGTGGAACCTGCCAAGGGGACACAGAGACCCTCACCATGGAGCAGAGTCCAGAAAAGACACATGTGTGGTCAGTTGCTTTTGACAAAGCTGCCACAGTAACTCACTAGGGAAAAGTAAGTCTTCCCCACAGATGTTTCTGCAACAACTGGATGGCTACATGGAAAAAAATGGGGACTTCCCCGGTCCTCCAGCAGCTACGGCTCTGCGCTCCCAATGCAGGGGGCCCAGGTTCGATCCCTGGTCACGGAACTAGATCCCACACGCCGCAACGAAGAGTTTTTTTTTTTTTTTCTTTGCAGTACGCAGGCCTCTCACTGCTGTGGTCTCTCCCATTGCGGAGCACGGGCTCCAGACGCACAGGCTCAGCGGCCATGACTCACGGGCCCAGCCGCTCCGCGGCATGTGGGATCTTCCCGGACCGGGGCACGAACCCACGTCCCCTGCATTAGCAGGCAGACTCTCAATCACTGTGCCACCAGGGAAGCCCGCAACTAAGAGTCTGTGTGCTGCAACTAAAGGTCCCACATGTGGCAACGAAGATCTCGTGTGCTGCAATTAAGACCCAGCACAGCCAAATTAATTAATTAATATTTTAAAAGAAGAAAAAAATGAACCTCAACCCCAACCTCACACCACATACAAAAATTAACTCAAAGTGGCTCATAGATCTCAATGCAAAAGCTAAAGCCATAGGACGTTTAAAAGAAAACCTAGAAAATCTCTACAAGCTGGGCTCAGCAAATATTGACAAAAAGCACATGGAATGGAAGAAAAAAAACTGACAAATTGGACTGCATCAAATTTTAAATCTCTGCTCTTTGAAGGACATCATTAAGAAAATGAAAAGTGAGCCACAGAGTGGGAACTACGTTCACAATATACCTATACGACAAAGGACTTGTCCCCAGAATACATGAAAAATGGGCACAGAACAAGGCTGCTGTGGGTAAACAGTGGACTAACCCCATTGCCAGCACACAATCAGTGCTCAGGAATGTCAGCGGTGGTGACTCTCACACCCAGGCCAGGAAGTCAACCCAGCCGGCCCACAGTCCCGCTGGCCAACCTTCAGGCCAGCTTCCCAGCCTGAAGTCAAGGAGACTGAGGAAAGAGGGGGTATCCTGCCTGAGATGCAGGTCTCCCGAGCCTGGCCAACCCATGGTCCCCGTCCCAGCACCTTCCATGGAGCCCCCTTCCTGTCTGAGGACAAGGTAGAAACCTAAGGGGGCTGAATGGTGGAGAGGAGAAGCAGGTCCAAGCCACCCCGATTTATGCCCCGAGAGTAATCCAGGTGGCCCAGCAACGGCCTGGAGCAGGCAGGGCAAAGATCTAGTTTCCAGGCCTGATGGCCACCTTCTGCTGGGTGGCTGTGGCCAGTTGCTTCTACTCCTGGACTGTAATGGATGGCGGCAGGCCGAACACTTGTGTGGTCTATCTCAGAGACAGCAGCAGTGAGAGGAACTCAGGTTAATAAAGGCCCAAACACTGCTTCTGGCTGTCCTGGTTGTGACAGTGGGCAACATTTTGGAAAGAAGCTCCAACAGCCCTGGGTTGTAGGGAAAAGGAGATGGGATGGAGCTCCTGGTATCAAACCCAACCCCTCCCCATAGCCCCCAAGGCCCTGCAGGGTCCAGCTCTGCTGACCACCCACCTTTATCAACTTTGAACAGACGAGGTTCCATGCTGCTCCAAGGCCTTTGCACTGGCTATGTTGCTGCCCAGACATGGGGCTGTCCTCTTGCTGCACAGCCAGACCCCTGTGGTCACTGAGGGCTCAGCAGAGTCCCCAGTTAGGTCCCATCAAGGTCCCCAATTTCAGATGAGGCAACAGAGTCAAGAGAGGTGGGGTAAGGAGCATAGCTAGCTGTGAACCCCCACAGAGTCTGACCAGGGACCCTGAGCGTAACGCCCCGCTATTCCAGGTCTCAGTTTCCCCCTTGGTAAAGATGGTCTGCTGTGACCTGAGAGCAGACAACCCCCACTCTAGCCCTGGCTTGGCCATATCCACGGTCCTGTGTGACCCTGGACAAGGCACAGGCTGTCTCTGGCTCAGCCCCAAGCAATGGTGGAAGAAGGCTCCAGAGCCAGCAGGGTGCGGGGTGGGAGGCTTTATTTCACTGTGTGTGTGGTGGGGGGTGGGGGGTGGGGTACCTGGACAGAGGGCAGCAGGCGGGGCAGGAGGAGTTGGCGCTTGGACAGAAAATGGGTGGGGGAAGGGCTGCCCCCAGGCCTGTTGGGAAGGAGAAACTGAGGCTGGACCCTGTTGGGACCTAACCCAGGGGGTGGGGTCAGGGGTGGGAATTGGGTCTGGAGGAATGAGGGCCCCCTTGCTCCGGGCTGGACGTGGGGCCCGGGCCCTGCCTCACTTTCCTCCTATAGGGCTCAGTCCCTCCTGCTCGCTGGGCCACACGACCCCCAAACCTCACTGCCCCCGCCCCAGAGGAGGGGGCTAGGCCAGTTAGGGCAGTGGACAGGGAGCCTGGGGGAGTTAGGGAGCGCAGGGTGGGGTCCACAGTGAGTGGAGGGGATGGCGGCCACCTGGGTGGTCAGTTCCTGGCAGCGATGACCACAGAGAGCGCCACGCCCCCCAGGGCGACAGCAGTTGCCCCAAACAGCCACTTCCATGGGATGGACTGTGGATAAAAGAGAGGGAAGAGGAGGCTAGTCAGCGGTCAACACGGATGTCTTGCACTTCAGCTAGCAACAGGCCCCAAAAAGGCCTCCCAGGAAACCACTGCCTGACAATGCCTTGCCTGCCTCTTGGAAAACTCCTACTCATGCATCAAAACTCAAGCCAAATGTCCCCTCCTCTGGTACACCTCCCCTTCCCCTCTGGATGAGCCCCACCCTGAGCCCTCCAGATTGTGTTTTATCTTCTGCTTTAGTCCTGGTCACACAGCACTGGGGCTTCTCTGTGTCCCCAGCATGGTCCACAACACCCCAGTTCATGAAGACATCAATGTTTGCAAAATGAAGAAACTCCCTCTGCATGGCGTACCCTGCCCATAGCCCCTGCCCCTACTCTGGGAGCCTCCCTGTGCCCGCCGGCCCCAGCTCACCCAGGCACCCTTGCCAGGACACTTGGCAGGCAGCCGGCTGGGGTTGCCCAGCATCTTCCGGTACAGGGCGGTCTCAGTGCTCCGCTGGGCCGCGTGCTTCTTCACCAGCTTTGAGAGCTCTGCATGGATCGTCTGTGAGAGGGGGATGTCTGTGAGAGCAGGTGGCAGCAGAAGCCAACGATCACTGCTAGCAGTCTGCCTTTCTGGGGCCCTGGGGCCCTTCGGGGCTGGAACCACTGGGACATGGGAATTCTGTCAGCTATTCTCTGGGCATCAGCGAAGTGAGGGCTGCTATCTCCATCCCCCTAGGAAGCCAGAAGATAGAGTGGAGCAAGGGTGACCAGGAGAGAGGAAGGTTCTGGGAAGAAAGCTGAAGACACTGGCATTGGCCAGGCTGGCTAGTGCCCTTGGCCTCTGGGACCCCTGTTGGGGGTGAGTCCAGACTGCCTATGCAAGGGTCAATAAGGGTCTCAGCAGGTGGGCTGGGGCCCTTCAGCTACCTACCCCCTGCCACTTCCCAGGTAGAAACACCATAGGGAGAGCCACAGCAAGAAGGCTAAGGGGCAGACCACAGGAAAAACTTCCCAGACAGGCCGGCACAGCAAATCCCAGGGTGCCCCCATTCTGCTCACCTTGTTGGAAGGTTCCAGCTTCAGGGCTGCTCTCAAGATGGGGATGGCCTCACTGTACTCGCCTTGCTGAGCCAACACCTGTGGGAGGAAGTGGGGAGTATATCATTCTGGACCCACGGTGGGCCACGTTCTCCTTCAAGAGACCCAGCCATGCCAGGCTCCTGGCCACCTGACTAGTCCCAAATGTATCTCTAGCAAGTGCCCCGGGGGTCCAGTCACCCGTACACTGCTCCCCTGAGCCCTTAGACTACATGAGCAGACCACCAGGCTTGGTGTCACTCCCCTAACCTGCTCCTTCTCCTGGGTGTCTGGCTCATCCTGTGCAGGAGACCCAGGTGCTGGTCTTTCCTCCTCCTTCACCACCTCGGCTGGCTCGAGAAGCCAAATGGATGCTGCCAAAGCTCTGGCCACATCGAATGATTCAGAGCCAGGCATGTGACTCAAGCCAGCCAGTGAGATCCAGCCTGAACTCTGCTGGTACCACTGAGAGGCCAGTTGCTAAGTGCTTCCACTTAGGATGGAAGCCTGGAGCTTTTGGCAGAGCAGGAGGGAGCATCTTGGTCACCCTGAGAGAGGAGGCTGCCTGAGAGAGAAATGCGGCAGACAGACACAGCATCTGCACAACATTTCTAAACACCTGGATCCAGCTGTGCCTGAAGCCAGTTACCCCTGACTTGGCAGTTCCACAAGTCGTTAATTCCTTTGGCTGAATCTATTTGAGTAGTTTTCCATCACCTTCAACCAGCAGACCCAAACATGTATAAGGCTACATGAGCAGACGGTCTCACTCCCCACAGGAAGATTCTAAACCCTTGAAAAACAGGGACAACATCTTTTCTCTCCTCTCCGTTTCTATGCAGAACTCTACACACAAAAAGTACTTAAAAAATGCTGGCTGGCCTGCTCAGGCCTCTCATTAACACACTAGGTGACCCTGCGTTTGCTTGCACTTCCGTTTCCTTGGTTTACTGCTAAAAAATGCTGAAAGCACCCCCTATCCCAACAGAGTGAAGATGAACAGAGATGGGGACAAAAGCAATTAAAGTCAAATCCATTCAGGCCAAATTCACTCCTACATTCCACCAGCACTTACTCAGCACCTACTGTATGCCTGGCTCTGTTTGAAGGGCTAGAGATTTAGCAGTGAATGAGACATACAAAATCCCCACCTTCTGGTAAGGGAGATGGACAAGAGGCATGACACCTGGCCACGCTGACAGTGACACAGGAAACATGAAGGCAGGGCAGAGGGTCAAGGTGGGTGTTGTAGGGAGGACTTCCTGAGGAGGTGACATCAGAGCAAAGACTTGAAGGAGGTGAGAGAAGGACCCATAGGTGTATTTGGGGTATGAATATCTCAAGCAGAGAACATAGCCTGTGCAAAGGCACGGGGGTAGGAGCAGACCTGGCCCAGGCAACAAGTAGTGGAGAAGCTGAGCAGCGTGCAAAAAAGCAAGAGTGTACTGGAAGATGATGGCAGGAGATGAAGACCAGATAGCTCAAAGCCTTAAAGGCTGAAATAAGAACCCGGCTTTTACTCTGAGGGAGATGGGAGTCACAAAGGGTTATATGCAAGGAACAGTTACCAATGGGCCAAAGGGCAGTGTCGGGGAGTAGGGGGAACCTAAGACCCAGGGTTCAAATCTGACCTCAGTCAGGGGACTTCCCTAGTGGTCCAGTGGTTAAGACTCCACGCTTCCAATGCAGGGGGAACGGGTTTGATCCCTGGTTGGGGAAGTAAGATCCCACATGCCGTGTAGTGCAGCCCACAAAAAAAAAAAAAAAAAAAAAAAAATCTGGCCTCAGTCAATGAATTGCTGTGACCCAGGCCACACCCCTGCACCTGTCTGAGCCTCAGTTTCCCCATTTATACCCCAGAGAGCTTGGCTGACTGATACCTGTGCCTATCTCAAATCTAGGGTTTGGGACCAGCGCCACTGCTCTGAGGTCAGGGAGCCAGCCTGCCCGCCTGCTGCCTGTGAGCTGCAGCTCACCTTGCCCTTGCGGAAGAGCGCCTTGATGTTGTCGGGCTGGTGCTCGAGCACAAGGCTGCAGGAGCGCAGCGCTGCACGGTAGTGGTCCAGCTTCAGCTGTGAGGCTGCCAGGTTGTTCAGACACTTCACCTTCAGCTGCAGGAGCTGCTCCTCCTCCTCGAATGTCATGTCCACTGTTGGGGGACAGCACTCAACTACAGCCACTGTTACCACACCGCCAGCCGCCCACAACCATCTGCAGAGGGATTATGTGACCCAGGCCTAGGCCCACCCCGCTGCAGCTGGTACTGGAGGAGACTGGGGGGGGGGGAAGGGTCTCTGAGCGTCCCAGTCACAGGAAATGGGGGGTTTTCAAGATGCCAGTGCTGGGGCCTCTACCACCTACTCCCTGGGGGACCTCAGGCCTCTCTGGCCTCAGTTTCCCCATCTCTAACATGGGCCAAGACCAGTGCCGTCCTCAGGGCACTCCCAAGGAGTCGACAAAAATGGAGCCTAAGTGAACGAGGGCCTGATCATGGATTGACAATATCTGTAGTCACCCACGTTCCAACACCTACCTGCCCTCCGTAACAGTCCACGGACCTGGGATACAAGTCTAGAAACAGCTAAAGACTAGGCATAAACATCTATCCATATTCTAGAATTTTCTAGAACATTTTGAATCTGGGGCCCTCTGTGGCTTGAAGTTTCTAGCACTAGTGGGGATGGCTTTGCAGAGGAGGTGCTGGGATTCGACCTGGCAGTCACCTTTGGCACTAGAAGTGATGGCCTTGATGGCGAGGTCGTAGGAGTTGGCGGCCAGCACGAAGTCGGCCCGCTGGTAGTGAGCATTGCCACACTCCCGCTTCCGGTTGGCCAGGGCCACGCGTTCCTGCCCCGTGAGCATCTCCAGGTCAGGCCCATCCACGGCAGTCTTCAGGGTCACCTCCAGGCACAGGGCCGCGTGTGGGGGGATGTATGGGCTCCTGCTGGGGGATGGGGTGGGGACAGCACTCAGACCCAGCGGCCACCATGACTGAACCCCAGACACACTAGGTTCAGTGGGAACAGGCGGGAAAGGGCCGTCACCCCCTCCTCAGTAAAACACAAGGGAAGTTAACTCTTGCTACTCTTGAGCTCCGTGACTTGGTGCGGGAGTTCCCCTCCCGGAGCCTGTTTCCTTTTCTATAAAATGTGCACCTAGATGGGGTGAGATGGGGAAGCAACCCGTCCCACCCACTTCCTCAACCCTCACAGGGACCCCTGCAGGCAGCAGGTACTCACCTGCCCTGGGGGCCGTAGCAGTACTTGGAATCAGCAGTGACCATAGCCGTCTCTCCCACGTCCATGAGCGGGACACTGAGATCCAGGGCCTGGGGTCGGGGAGGGGAGCGGCATGAGTTGAGTGGGTCCAGGTGCAGCACAGCAGTGCCCACCCACCCGGCCGCCACCACCACCACCACCACCTCCCCTGCATCTCACCCCAGCCCCTCCCCACCCAGAACTGCCCAGGCCCTGCACCGTTCCCACCTGGATGACATCACAGTCACCCAGAGTGAACACCAGCTCCGGCTCCTCCTGTACCCGTGTGCCATTCTCCAGCGAAGTCTGCAGCTGCACGGTGACCACCTGGCCCTTGGCCGGGCGGCTTGAGCCTGGTGGGCCTGGAACCAGCATCTTCTTTCTCAACAGCCCATTCCCTGCCACGGAGCAGGGACAAGCAGCCTGTCACTGAGCAGCTCAGATGGGCAGCTGCCCCCTGGGCACTCCCCCCTCCCCAGCCCTGCCTATCCTGGGGGTGGCGCAGCACCAGGGCACAAGCTGAGTTTTCAGTGGCCACTCTGCCACTACTGGGCAGGTGGCCCCATGCCTCTGGGCCTCGGTGTCCCCGGCTTGGACACTGGGCATGAAAGGATTGATTTGGGGACTGATGATACTGGCTCCAAGGATGGGCTCAGTGAACGCTGGCTGGTCTGTTATCTTAAGAAAACCAAGGTAGTTCCCCGGTGGCCTAATGGTTAGCATTCCGGGTCCGGGCTTTCACTACTGGGGCCCGGGTTCAATCCATGGTCAGGTAACTGAGATCCCGCAAGCCAGGCGGCGTGGCCAAAAGAAGAAAGAAAAAAGAAAGTCAAGGCTCAGTGAGGGCAAAGGGCTGAGAAAAGCCATCCTGCCGACCACAATCAGGGCAGCAGGGATACCCAGTAATGAGACTCTGGAGCTACCCTCTCCTCCCTCCTCCGGTTCCAATCTCAGCCCTGTGACATGTGGACCTCAATTTACCCAGCCATGAAATGGGGTGATCAGGGGGTATCCTGGTGACACCTCGTGAGTAGTTTGCTTGGTTAGCAGAGCACCTGTGATGCCAGGACTGTGTCCCGACCAAAGCACCACATCACAGAAGGACCTATAAGCAAAAGTAGCCCCCAACGCCCCCCTCCAGCTGCCGAAGAGAGCACTATGTTCCCCTCCATACCCCAAACGATCTTAGGAATGGCCAAATGGCCACAGCCAACACCTACTGAGTACCAGGCATGAGGCCCCGTGCTCTCATGAATCCACTCAAGGAGCCCCCGCAATGATGACATCCACTGTCATGCCATGACAACTGCTGGGGCAATAGAGGGCTTACACCTATGGGGCACGTCAGACGGACATCATTTGCAGTCACCCACGTTCCAACAAGTACCTGTATTCCGCAATATTCCATTGGTCTAGGAAATACTACCATGAGTCTGAGTAGACCCTAGTCTAAAGGTTAGGGGCAGAGAGATCTATTAATACTATGGAATATTCTAGAGTGTTCCAAATTTCTGCAGTGCTCCCCAATTTATACATGCCCCTGCATCCAGTTTGAGAACCAATGATCTAGTGGATGCCAAGAGACCCCTGTGTCTTGAGGCTTCTGGGCACTAATAGTGGATATGCTGATAGGACCTCAACCAGGCACTGCCTCTCACCCAGGTAAACCCAGGGATGTAGAATCACATCCCCTCTCAAGGCCTCAGTTTCCTTGTCTAGAAGCCTGAATTCTGACTTCAGAAAGCAGCTGGCTCGAATATAAACAAACAGAGCCATCCTCATGCTCAGGCAGGGAGCAGGGCAGCTCTTAATATCATTAGAGAAGAGCTTCCCAAACTTTAATACAGCCAAGGAGGCTGTGCAACCTTGGACAAGTGTCTTCACCTCTCTGAGCCTGTTTCCCTATCTGTAAAACGGGGATATGGTAGGACTTACATCGTGGGGTTGTTGTGAGGATAAAATAAGATGATGCACAGGCCTGGCACAGAACCAATGCTCGGTAAATATCACCTGGTGTTATTTTTAGGCGCAGTAAGGTTTATATCTGTAGTGGAGGTGAAATCAGTACCAATTCGATTTTACCAGTAGCAGTGTTATTTGATACTACTGTATCATTAGCACTAATGATGGTAGTAATAATGTTTTACTATTATTTGTGTGGTCATTAGCATTATTTAGTGTATTAGACATCAGAACTAGTAGCGCTGTGTTTATCTTCTAGAGTTGTTGTGATGGGGTACATGGGGGTGGCACATGTGTGGGTTCTCCTACTTTCTTTCTTGCAGGACTTTTCTGAACAATTAGCACACTAATGAATACTATGAACCAGACACAGGGATGAACAAAATGGAATGTTCCACAGATCTATTTGACCTCAGGACACATTGTTCTGGGGACAGGCACTTGCCAGACAAATGCCAAGAAAAGTGGGGATTGGGAGCTGCCAGTGCCTGCTGTGCTGGCTGTGCAGCTCTGGGCAAGTGATTCAGCCTCTCTGAGCCCTGTTAACAGGTCTGCGAAAGCAAGTCATGGGGTGGGGAGGCAAGAAAAGGGCATAAACATGAAGTGTCTCGAGCAACTGCCTGTGGCTGGCGATCAACGTAGTTACCACATGTTTTACTTCCAACCTCCTTCACAACAGAGATGGGGAAATGAGGCTCAGGGGGAGAGGGCCTAGGCCAAGGTCACTCCTGAACCTGAGCTGTCCAGGCCCTGTCGGTCAACCCGAGCCACCCCTGCTCCTTACCCAGGATGTCCAGCCACTCGTCCAGGGCCGGGGCGGGCTCAGGCTCTGGCTCCATGGCGGCCAGGAACTCTCGGGCCAGGGCCCCGGGCTGCTCGGCCTCCTCCTGTGAGGGCTGCCCTACATCCTCAAGTGGCGGCAGCTCACTCAGATCCTCCTCCTCCTCCTCCTCCTCATCCTCCTCCTCGCCCTCTGCGTCTTCCACCCCGTCCAGCACTTCGAAGTCCTCAAGTGGTGGGACCCCAGCAGGTGGCGGGGCAGTGGGCTCAGGGTCCACAGCAGAGGGCTCAGCACAGGATGCCATGCTGCTGGGGGGATGGGAATTGGCCCTGGTGGGGAGAATGGATGGGGGTAAGAATCCCACCAAGCCCCTCAAATCTCCTCTGCCTCCATTCTCCACACCGCCGATCACTTGCTGTGTGACTCAGGGGCTCCAGGCCTTAGTTTCCTCATCTACAGGGTGGGTAGAGTAACAACCCTGGTTTGTCCAAAGGACTTAACAACCCACTCATCAAGCCCTGGCATCAGGTTCAAACAGTGTTAGCTATTATTAACTATTATTTAATCTTTATAAACACCCCGGGGAAGTAGGGAACATTCCCCCTGCAAAAAAGGAAATTGAGGCCCAGAGTGGCAAAGCCATTTGCCCAAGGTCACAGAGCAAGCCAACCACAGGAGGCAGGATTTGAACCTACGGCTTTATCTGCTTAAATGTCCAGAGCTGGTGCTGGGATTTTTTTCAGGGGGACAACCCCTGAGATCTTGGGGAGACTATTTTTTAGAGCCCAAGGGAAAAATAACTGAATCTTTACCAGAGCTCCCCACCTCCAGCTGTCCCTTCTCCTAAGGGGAGCCACCCAGAAGCCCCAAGGCTTTCCTTCCATACACTGAACCTAATACCACCGCCCCCAACACCAGGGACCTTGACCCAAGCCATTCCTTGAGAGCCTTTTCTCCTCTCCTCAGGCCTTCTTACCACCTTCTCAAAGTAGCCTCCTTTGAGGAGGAGTGGTCGAGACCCCCACGGCTTCTTCCTTGGACCATCAAGAACTGTCCGCCTCCCCCAGGCCCCAAGCTCTGGCGGTGGTAGAGCCGTCATTCTAACCCACAGCATCCCCTCCCTAACCCTCACCTGCCTGCTCCTTCCGGGCTCGGGTCCCATTTTCTGAGACCCTCCCAGCCCCCACCCTCACAATCTCCTGCGCTCGCATAAATAGCCCTCCCCCCACCCCAAGCACTGACCCCAGCCCGGGCCAGCTTCCCCCACAGCTGGCCCGTCGCCCCTCAACACCTTGATATCCCCAGACGCTCCCCCTCCCCATCCCATAACACCCTACGCTCTCCAGACGCCCCCTGCACCGGCCTGGCCTACCGTCAACCTCCCACCCAAGTTCCCAACGCCCCACGCCTGTTTGACGCCACCAGTCTGGGGCTCCCGACCCCCCGCAACCCTCGGGCGCCCCCGGCCCTGCACGTCTCCGCCGGCAGCGCCCCCAGCCGCTGCCCTTGACCTTCCGTGGCCCCCACCCCCAGCTGCCCTCACCAGGCCGCGCCCTCTCCGGCACTCAGAACCCCCGCGCCCCCCGGCTCGCCTCCCCCGCGGCCCTTCATTCCGCCTAGCAGCCGCAGCCCCTGCCGCGCCGGCCCCCGGACTAGCCCAGGTCCGGGCAGCGCTCCGGGCCAGCGCTACCCCGCCGGCGCCCCGGGACACGTGCCTCCGGCTCCGGGACCCCAGTCTGGGGTCCTGCGCCCCCCTCCCCGCCCCCAGCCGCGGCCGCCGCGCCTCGGGAACCAGGCTCTGGCGCCCAGCACCGCCCTCACCGCGCCCATTGGACGCCGCCGCGGTGACTGCAGCGTCCATTGGTGCGCGAGCACATCCGTCTCAGGCACAGGCACCGCCCCCTTCCTGCTTGCATCCGTGGGGCGTTCTTAAAGGGGCAGAGGCCGTCGCGCCAACCCTGGACGGAGGCGAGGGCGGAGGCGGAGGCGGAGGCGGGGCGGGGGGCTGAAGATCCGAGTCAGTTCTCGGGTCAGTGCCGCGCATCTTGGCAAGACATACAACCCCTGTTTGAGCTTCATTCTGCTCATCTGTGAAATGGGGATAAACACCTCTATGCGCGCACTCTCACCTTGGGGGCTGTTGGGAGGACAACACTAAATGGTATTTCCTTAAGGAGCTCAGGCTTGCAGGTCAGGGCAGCCAGACTGCCGGATAACCCACTCTGAACCGCTAGTTACTTCTGTAGACCCGAGACCCCGAAGGGGAGCGACGTGTCCAAGAGCACACAGAACCTCCGCCCCGCTACACCGCCCCTGCACCTGGTCTGTCTAATCCCGGGAGGGTGGCCTGGTGCATACAGGAGGAACTCAATAACGGCTAGGTTAACTGCTGAGAGAGCAGGGCCACTGGGAGGAGTCCCTCCTCCCTGCACCTTCTGCTAGAGCATGATAAGGTGCCCACGGCCCCAGGAGAAGGTGGCAGCATTGATTAGAAGGGTTTTTATGGCTCATGTTTTAAAAGAGGGGGCACTTACTCCTTTTTACTCTGTTTTATTTTCTTCCCAGCAGTTACCCCCTTCCAGAATGATCTTGTTCATTCTTTTGCTTCCCCCCTTCCCCCCATTTTGCTCCAGCCTGGAAAGAATTTTGTCTGTTTTGTCCTCACCACCTCCTTGAATGATGCTTAAGGCCCTATGGGAGTTCAATAGATGAATGAATAATTGAATGAATTAATGAATAAATGAGCAGGACACTGGCTTTTGGAGGTAGCTAACACTGGAGAAGGTAACTGGCTTTTGGCGGTAACTTGTCAGATAGGTGCTCTGAGGTCACCTCCTACTGGAAGCCATCCCTGACCTCCCCATGGCAAGGCCAGGTGTCCTGATTGGCCGCAGTCTTGGTAAAATGAACCTCCACTTCATAACTGATTCACTTGTGTCTGTGCCATCAGTTGACTTTTGCCTCACCCGGTAGACTGGAAGACCCCCAAAATCTGAGAAGGGTACATTGTTTCTTATTGTTTTAGTCCTGAGGCCTACATACTGCATGGCACAAAACAGGGGGAGGTATTCAGGGAAATCATTGTGGAAAGAAGGAAGGAAGGAAGGAAGGCGGGGAGGAAGGAAGGCTGCCCAGTCAGAAGAGGTGGGGGGGGGGGGGAGGACTTCCCTGGTGGCGCAGTGGTTAAGAATCTGCCTGCCAATGCAGGGAACACAGGTTCGATCCCTGGTCTGGGAAGATCACACCTGCTGCGGAGCAACTAAGCCTGTGTGCCACAAATACTGAGCCTACGCTCTAGAGCCCGTGAGCCACAACTACTGACCCCGCGTGCTGCAACTACTGAAGCCTGTGCACCTAGAGCCCATGTTCCGCAACAAGAAAAGCCACAGCAATAAGAAGCCAATGCACCGCAACGAAGAGTAGCCCCCGCTCACTGCAACTAGAGAAAGCCCGCGCACAGCAATGAAGACCCAACACAGCCAAAAATCAATCAATCAATAAAATTTAAAAAAAAAAGAATCCACCTGCCAATGCAGGGAACATGGGTTCGAGCCCTGGTCTGGGAAGATCCCACATTCCACGGAGCAACTAAGCCCTGCACCACAACTACTGAGCCTGCGCTCTACAGCCCGTGAGCCACAACTACTGAGCCCATGTGCCACAACTACTGAAGCCCGCACGCCTAGAGCCCGTGGTCAGCAACAAGAGAAACCACCGCAATCAGAAGCCCGCGCCCTGCAACGAAGAGTAGCCCTGGCTCGCCGCAACTAGAGAAAGCCCACGCACAGCAGCAAAGACCCAACACAGCCAAGAAAATAAATAAATAAAATTTAAACAAAATAAAAAAGGAAAACATTTTGGACCAGCCAAGTCCCTTTTGGCTTCAATGTGCAGCCCCCACCCCTTCCAGGACCCTCGTAATTGTTCCCTGGCTTCCAATAGAGCCCAAGAGACCCGTTGAAAAGCTTGGTTTCTCCAGTCTGGGCCTCTTCTGCTACAGCTTGGCAAAGCCATGCAGACAGAGCCACAGTTCTACTTTACCCAGCAGCTGCCACCCAGGCTCTTCTCAGCACTGGCTGCTGTCTGGCTCATGGAGCTCCACAATTCTTAAAAGATCAAATCCACACTATGTGCTTTCCCACCATCCTGTCTTTGCTCCTGTGATCCCCTCAGTCCTGAATGATTGTCAGCACCTGCAAAACTCCTAATCCTACCTCAAAACTCCATCCAGATGTACCTGCTTCCTGGCCTTCAGAAGTCCTCAAACCCCATTCTGTAGGTTCCTCCAGCCTTGAGTCTCTCCTCCCTCTAACCCAACATTGTTCCCTTCAGGGCTGGGATTGTCTGTGTCAGACTCTCCTTCATCCTCCAAGGCTAGGCAGGGACTGAGTATTTTCTGGATTCTCAGAATATGGGCCAAACCCAGAAGGGGTGACTAGAGGGTTTACTGAACAATTTTTAAAACTGTTGGTTGAACTATAAGAATGTACAAGATTCCTGATCATCATTTACTTTTCAATGAATGAAGGCAGGAGAGTGTGAGAGTAATAATAGAGTTTACCCTCAGTTTACCAAGGGCTTACAATGGGCCAAACTCTGTTGTAAGGCAGCGGTCCCGAAACTTTTTGGCACCAGGGACTGGTTTCGTGGAAGACAATTTTTCCACGGATGGGGGTGGGGTGGGGCAATGGTTCAGGCCGTAATGCCAGCAATGGTTCAGGTGCTAATGTGAGTGATGGGGAGTGATGGCGAGTGGCAGATGAAGCTTTGCTTGGTCACCCGCCGCCCACCTCCGGCTGTTCAGCCTGTTTCCTAATAGGCTGAGGACAAGTACTGGTCCACAGCCCAGGGTTGGGGACCCCTCTTGTAAGGAATTAACCTGCATGATTTCTTAAGGTTAAGCCACTTGCTCAAGGCTACCCAGCTAGGATGTGACAGCTGGAATTAGAACTCAGATATGCCAATTCCAGGGCTCTCAAAGAGTCTTCCATGTGCCCAAGGGTATGTGTGTATCTCTCAAGCGCTTAGCAACCTTAAGAGGCAGATGCTAGGTTCACCCAGACTCACAGTTAACAAACTGAGACACAGAAAAATCAGACATATAATATATAACATACATTTCATAAGACCCCAGAAACTAATGATAATTGTTAACACTTACCAAGCAATTACTATTTGCCCCATTTTGTTCATGCATTTAACTTGGGCTATCTCACTTAACGCATCCTCATCTCAGTATGAACTCATGGTTTTCAGTAGAGACACAAGGGAACAGATATAGAACTAAAAATAGATGTGTATATGCATGGGTTAGTAGACATACATGTATTTCCTAGCTCTGACTGCTGAGAGGGTCTCTAAGCAATAATACCTGGGTAGCAGTGAGCACACCCAGCACCCAGATCTTGGTCTCTAAATACCATTCTCCAAGAAGCAGAACCAGGCTCCTTGGAGAAATGGCTGATTCCAGGGATATTCCAAAGCAAGCACAGAACATCTTGTGATGCCAAAAGTAAGGACGTACTCACAGAAACATGGAGACATATTAAAAGGACATAGGAGCTAAATTAAAGGGGCAGTAAAATAAATAATATAGAAATTAATTATAAGGCACAGAATAAAATAAATACTCATGACTCCATAGTGATATAAATACTTGAGAAGAATGGACAGCTCTTGTTTACAACAGAATTCCAATTAGTAATTAAATTAAAAATCACCATTATGCAAACACATAGTAAGTAATCATTATTGCTGCCAAGAGCCATGAATGGATGCTAAAACTAAAGGGTGAAAAATATGTAAACAACAACAAAAAAAACCCAAGACCAAAACACCAATGGTATTTACATGGTCTCTTAAGTATCCCCCCATAGGATACTTATTAATTGCAAAGGAAAATAGTAACTTGACAGTTGAGAAGCTGGTAGACACTGCCTTAAGCAAGTAATCAAAGTTAACGTCACCAACAATGAGACATATCAACATCCCAGTGCCTCCTGATATGATGCATTGGGAAGGAAACATCACTTTTGTGGGATTCTTTCCCAAGCTGCTCAACTTCAGTCTAATCATGAGGAAATATTGAACAAACCCATAATGTTAGGTGTTCTACAAAACCAGTACTCTTCAAAAGTATTAAGGTCATGAAAGATTAAGGAAGACAGGAATTGTCACAGAGTGGAAGAGACCAAGGAGACATGACTAAATGCAATGCAGGATCCTGGCCCAGAAAAAGATTACCAAAAACGCAGCAGGGTATTTGAACCCGAGTGAATCTGATTCCCAGCCTGGAAAGCAAAACATTTGGGTCTGGATCCACCACAGCCCACTCGAGGATTATATGACCCTGTGGGAATGCTTGCCGCTCTCGGACCTCAGTCTTACTATCTATAAAATTGGTTGCTTCATCCTCCCTTCCCATTCCCCTCCCCCCTTCCGGTCTGCCTTGGAGCTCAGGCTTTGGAAACTACGCAGGCGCGAGAGAGACTGCTTGATTGGCTATTTGTTGTGATGCACCCGCAAATAGAAGCTGCATCTAAGCTCCACCCGTTCCTGCCGCGCCTCCACGCACGCAAGTCAGCCCAGGGCACGTCGCCGCCACGCGCGCTCGCACGCATGGTGCGTGGTGACGTCGTGGCGGCGCGGGCGCCATCCCGGAAGCGCGAGCAAGGCCGCCAGATGTGCAGGTGCTGCTGCCACCGACGCCGGGGCCGAGTTCGGGGTGGGGCTGGGGACGCAGGGGCCTCTGGGGAGCCGGGCCGGGTCGGGAGCGGTCCTCGGTTTGTAGCGGGGTGGGGCGCGCCGCTGGCAACATCTGGGCACCCCTCCTGCGCACAGGTCTCAGTTTCCCCGTCTGCGCGGTGGACGCGCGGGCGGCGCCATGGGCCGAGTCTGGATCCGAGGCGCGGGAGTTGGGGCCGCCTGTGTTCAGGCTGTGCCGTGTCTCCCGGAATCGGGCGTTGACCTGCTTGGGCCTCAGTTTCCCGCTTCACAGGGGCGGGGCATGAGGGGATTTGTGAGCCCCGCCCCGCCTCGCGGGTTTTGCTGAGCTTGGGCAGCCAAATTAAATTCTGTTAAATGACTTGGGTGGAGTTGCGGCGCCTCTCCGTATTGGTGTGTGACCTGAGACCACCCCTGGGAGCCTTTGGTGCCCTCGGAGATGCCCTTGTAGGGGAGACTGGGGATTAAATGAAGTGCTATATAAGTGTTTGTTCTGTATTCTTGGAAGCACTAGGGAGGCCCTCATTAGAATACTGATTCCCGGGCCCAGTCCTAGGATTTCTTCACACTCCATTTGGAGAAAATGACTGTTCCGAGCCCAGCACCTCTTAGCACTATTGGTTTTAGTCCCCACAGACAGCATTGTGAGACTCAGATTCTTTGTTATACCTATTTTCTGGGTGAGAAAATGGATCTAGGAAGTGAGGTGACTCTCCCAAGGTCACACAGTCTCCCTCTCTGCGTGTGTCCCCCATAAATATATTTGGAGCAGGGATCAGAGCCCATGCTGGGTCATTTCCACTCTGTATGTGGGCCAGATTAGCAGTTAGTCAGGGAAGGCTTCCTGTGAGAGGCAGCTGGTGGGGGAGTGTGCCTTGAATCCCTCAGCCCTCACATCTGGGAGCCAGAGACAGGAAAGAGCCCATCTTGGTAGCAGAACCATTTCCCACAGGTCCAAATCCTGCACCTGCCAGGCTCTAGCTGTGGGCTTCCCGCCACATTCTGTCCTTTGAGAGCCCAAGTGTCCTCTTTATACATGATCTTCTTTGGAAATGTGGAGGGTGTGGGTGTCCATGCCTGGCACATAGAAGGAGCTCAAACATGGTGATTGGGGAGGTGGTGGATTTCGTCAGGTGTGGCAGTTTATCTCCAGAAGGCAAGTAATGGCTGCAAACTGATAGCCAGATTCTGGGCACAAATAGATACGTACTCCTGGCCTCTATGGTGTTGGGGTAAGAAAAATATTAGTTGCTAACATTTGTAAATGAGGTGATTTCACAGGAAAAAGAAATCCATATTTCAGGTTTATTTCTGGAAACAATCAGAAGTCTGGCAGGAGTCAGGTGCTGCAAGAAGCAGCTGTCCTGTCACAGGTAGCTACTGAACGTCAGAGTCACATATTTGTGGATCCTGTGGTCTGTGGGTGTTTGAGTTGTGACCCATGTTCACTGGCTGTGTGACAACGGCCTAGTTCCTCAGTCTCTGAGCCTCAATTTTCTCATGTATAAATAAGGATGGTAACAATTGCCAGGGTTTGAAATTGGTGTCTTGTTTAGTATACAGTAGGTGCTCAATAAAGAGGAGGGTAGTTAAGTGGGCTCCGAAAGCCCTTCCTGATCCTGTGTGTGAATCTTAACCAATTGCAAGTGGGCCTTTCAGTCGACGATTAAACGTGCAGACCTCAGAGCCAAGCTATGTCAGAATTCTGGGTTTTTTCTGAACCTCCTTAGGAGGGTCAGTGCTGAAGCTGTGGTCCCTCCTGCCCTAGCATGGTCCAGGAAGTCCCCACCTGCTGGGATAGCATCTGTGTGCCAGGGAAGCTGGGAGCCAAGAGCCACAGAGCCATCTGGGTTGCTGGGGCCCACAGCCTGGCTGCCAGTGCCTGAAATTCTTGGCTTTAACTTGCTGATATAAGTCTAGCTTCAGAGCTGAGTTTGAAAGGTTCTGTTTGCCTTCATCAAACTAAATTCGGGCAATCCCTTGCTGTGAACAAGGTTCTGGGCTGGGCTCTGGAGACAGAGCAGCGAGCAAGAAAGAACACACGCCTCTGTTCTATTGGAGCTAATGTTGCTGTGGGGGTGACAGGCAAAAGGGTTAACTGATAACTAAGATAATTTCAGGAAGCGATGAGACAGTGGAGCAATTAAAAAAAGGTGAAGTGATGAGTGACCAGAATAGGGGTAGTCATCAAAGACCTCTTGGGAGAAAAGGCATTGGAGGGGGTGATGATTTGAGGGGGCAGCCAGGAGGAGGGGGGCAGGTCTATGCAGGAGGAAGGTGCCTGTAGCTTTGGGCACATGGAGAGGGGCAGGTGTGGAGGTGGGAGGGGTGATGGGATTGTGATGTGCTTGGGTGCAAGTTATAAATAGGAACTCCTGTGGTTCTCGAAACACCCCCGAGTTCCTGGCATGACAAAGCTGAGGCTCAGGTGGCATGACCCACTTATGGACAGGTGGCCTGTGGGGTTCCCAGCCCCTCCTCTCCATCCCACCTCCCCCCACTTCCTGATGCAGACTGAAAACACTTTCTTCCTGCCTGTTTCAGGCAGCGGAGGAGGAGGAAGAGATGGACCCCCCGGACTCGGCCTCGAGGGTCTTCTGTAGCCGCATCCTGAGCATGGTGAATGCGGACGATGTCAACGCCATCATCCTGGCCCAGAAGAACATGTGAGTGGAAGCCAAGGGCCCTGGGCCCCCGGTATGGGAAGGAATCCACTTGCTGGCCAGCATTCTTGCCCTGCCCGCCTCTACCCCGGGCCCACACTGGTGATAAAATGAAGGAAATGAGCAAATTTGCTGGCTGGCTCCAAAGTAAATTCCTTCCTGGTCTGAAGGCGAGGCCTTGGCACAGGAAGCAGGGCTCTGGGACAGTTTCGCAGCTGCGGACAGTTTGGCGGGGACCACAGCAGCTCCTTTCCCGAGGCCTGGGGTGGGGAGACTTGAGGGGGATAAGGAAGGAACTGCTGGGGGATTTAAGGGAGCCAGTCGGCTCACTTCCTGTTGGGAACCTGTTCTCTCAGAGCCTAGGCTGTCTCTGTGGAGCACCCAGGGTCACTTGGAAGGGCTGTGAATGGCCTTTGCCCTCTTTGGGGCTTGGCACTGTGTCCACCATAGCCTCACCCTAATTCCGGCCTGCTCTGTGGGGAAGAAGGGCTGACACAACCTTCGGGGGGAAACATGGTCTCCTGGGGCTTTATTTTTGTGTCTTTAAGCCAAAGGCTCGTCCTTCCATTTACAACACAGCACAGACCTGATACCTTACCTTTCTTGCCCTGTGACAGTGGTGCTGAATATGTCTGGGTCTCAGCATACCCATCTCTCTCCTAGGTCTTTAGTTCAGATTCAGACCTGACCCTGGGGAACTCCCAGACCGAGGGGAGACAAAATCAGACTTGAACCTTCCTGGTCTCGGGCTGTCAGGGCTGGGCAAGAGAAAGAAGCTGGGGCTAGGGGAGTCAGAGTGTCAAAGAGTCTACTTGAGGGAGAGGGTTAAGGCTACATGAGAAGGGTACACTTGAGTAGGATTTTTGAGTAGGGTTTTGAAAGTTGAATAGGAGTTTGCTAGCTGGCTCAAACACCAGGTAGAGCTCCACAAGACAAGGGAATGGTCTACGCAAAGGTCATGGAGCAGGAAAGGGCCTAGCAGGATCAGTTGGCAGGGACCTGGAGGCTGAGCAGAGGAGTCGGTGCCCTTTTTCCGCCACCAGGCTGGACCGCTTTGAGAAGACAAACGAGATGCTGCTCAACTTTAACAACCTGTCAAGTGCCCGCCTGCAGCAGATGAGCGAGCGCTTTCTGCACCACACAAGGACCCTGGTGGAGATGAAACGGGACCTGGACAGCATCTTCCGCAGGATCAGGTGGGTGCTTGGCTCTCCAGTCTCTGCCTCCTGCTCTGAGCCTCTGAGCCTGAAAAGAGGGTTCCTCCTCTTTTCAATAAGGGCTGTCCTCTCCACATAGCAGGGCGGTGGGGAGATTCAGCTTGTTTTACGAGGCTTCATTGCACACTTAGTATTAGAGACGATCTGAAAATCTTGGAGTTTCTGAATTTAAATTTTATTCCTTTTTTGAAAATGCAACATAGTGCCAGACCCATAATGCAAAAGGCAGGCAGGAGCAGACAGTGAAAGGCTAGCCTTATGTCCCCCTTGGCCTCCACCCAGGACTTCTCTCAAGAGGAAAATGAGATTGCCAGATTTTGCGGGTCCTTCTCAAGCTGGTTTCCATGAGGACAGAGAAAGACGATGTCCAAGTCCCCAGCCACATAGAATGCTTGACACGGCCCCCGGAGCTCCTATCACCACTGCTGCCGTTAACAACTGCTGCTGGGGCGCCGAGGCCTGGAACAAGCTGGCACTACAGCTGTATTTCTGGCTGACTGTGCTGCTTCTTCTTTTCCGGGGGCAGCCGCATCTGCTGGCAGAGCAGGTGCCACAGATTGAGGGCAACATGTTTCCTTGGAGCATGCTCTGTGCAGAAATCACAAGACAGGCCGGATAAATCCTTTATCAAAGCGTATCTTTTCTGGGGCATCTCACCAGGCTGGTTGCCCACGTGTGGTGTTGCAGGGGTGGGAGTAGAGTAGAAACCACAAGGGTTGACACCTTTTGTGTGTATCTGTGTCACTCAGGAAGGAGATAAGTGTGTCCACCCAGGCAGGGATGCAGCAGCAGTGGTACTTCGGGGGGGGGCGGGGGTTGGGGGGGACAGTGCTGGCTGGCCATAGTCAAGGGTGAGAGACTGCTCTGAAGAGCCTTTTGTAATTCTTTGTAAACAGAACTGCGTTACTTCAGGTAAAAAGGAAAAACCAGGTTAAAAAGGGAAGCAGGTGCTTCTCTGTGAAGTTCAGTTTAGTGAGTGCCAGTGTTCGGTGTTTGGGGTGTGGATAGTCAGCACTCCTGGCCCCCACAGACATCCTCACCCCGGGGATGGAGAGACAGGCTAGGACAAGTCACCCAGAGGAGTGCCTGTTGAGGCAAGGGGAAGGGAAGCTTCCTGGAAGGTTGTCCTGGTAGAAGAGGTTTAGACATGAGGCATTGCAGGTAGAGGGCCCAGCCAGCACGCAGAGCCAGCACCAAGGACACGCAGAAGTTGGGTGACAGCTGGGTAGCTGCCATCCGTCCCGGGGGTGGGAGGTCCGCCGGCTGAGTGCCCAGTCCTACCTCCAGCCCTGGAGCAGAGTATGACAAGCAGTGACGGGGAGGTTCCTGGCCTGCACCAGGCCCAGCCTGCACACTCTGCAGGTTCAGCCCTGTGTGCCTTCCCTTCCCCTGCAGGACACTGAAAGGGAAGCTGGCCAGGCAGCACCCGGAGGCCTTCAGCCGTAAGTGTCACCCAGAGCTCCTACATCCCGCTTCTGGGCTCTGTGCCCTTGGATGCCAGGGCCCTCAGCCCAGGGCTGGCTTCTGGAAGGTCACCTCAAGGGCTGACACCAAGCCCGGGCCCTAGTGGGCAGTGGGTCCAGTAAGACCTGGGGCAGGGGCGGGAGTGCTGGCCTGATCTTCTTGGCAACCTGCGGAGCAGGTGTTGGGACTAGAGCCTCCTCCCTTGGGGGAGGTCACACGAGGGAATGTGGACAAGAATGATGACAGTCCTTAGCCCATTGAATGTCACGTACCCCTACGAGCCAGGCTGTTACCCACAAACACCTATGAGGTGGGGACTGTGCCCAGAGGGGCAGTGACTTGTCAGAGGAAGCACAGCGTCCTCCATGCTGAGCTTCAGTTTACCCAGTCTGCAGAATGGGCCAACAGCTCCCCACTCCAGGGCCGCTGACAACCACAGGCATAAAGGCAATGCCATCATTCCCAGTTTATAGAGCAGGGAGCTGAGACACGGGCAGGTGAGGGGCCTGGCCCAGGTGACACAGTCAAGAGGGCAGAGCCAGGCTCAGACTTGCCCCCAGGGCCCACATAGGCCTAACCCCAGAGAACCTGAGTCTTTACCTTACCTCACCTTAAAGAGAGGCCTCTCACCTGCTTGGACCTCGGTTTCCTCATCTGTAAAATGAACCAAGTTATGTCCCATGGGGTGGGGGTAGCTGTCAGGGGTCCCGGGCCTAGTTAATCCCTCATCACAGTGCCTGGCATGGTGACTAAGCCAACTCCTGGGCCTCCTTCCCCCAGACATCCCGGAGGCGTCCCTCCTGGAAGACGAGGATGAAGACCCCATCCCGCCCAGCACCACAACAACCATTGCCACCTCGGAACAGAGCACAGGCTCATGTGACACCAGCCCCGACACAGTCTCGCCCTCCCTCAGCCCCGGCTTCGAGGACCTGTCCCACGTCCGGCCCGGCTCCCCTGCCATCAATGGCCACAGCCATACAGATGACGAGGAGACGCCGGGCGAGTAGCCCTACTCCCAGGAGCTCGGACAGGTCTCAGGGCAGCAGCGGTGCCACTGCCCAGATGTCTGAGGTGGCAGTGGGTAACCCTGCCTTGAGACAGTCAGCTTTGCCACCCTACCTGTCATTTGGGGCTCACTGGGGGACAAGTCTCCCTCCCTGGGGTATGGAATTCCTGGGGATCTATCATTCCCCCTCCTTCCTCACTGAGAACATCTCTCTTCTGTAGACCCCTCTGCCAGGCCAGGGGATGACCAGTCCAGCTGGAGTCGGGTTGGGTGCAGAGCCAGGCCTGAGGTCTGCTCTGAGCAACACCTAAAGGTTCCCAGAGACCAGAGCCAGATGTCCTCTGCCCCAGCACCCTGGTCAGGACCTCCTCAAGGTGGCCAAGCACTGTCATGTCTGAGTTCACCCCAGCCCACCCCTGTGCCTACTAATTCTGGTCTCCTTGCCCCTTACTCCAATGACAGTATTGAATACTTTCTCCAATCATTATCTCAAAGAGGTTTCTGAGACAGTTGTAGAAGCCTCAAGGCAGAGATTAGCCATCCCCTCAGCACCGAGCCTGGTTAGGCCCTGTTTCTCGGACCAGAGGTGTGGACCCTGAGGGCCCAGCAGGCTTCTCCTGGGGCCTCCGTGGAGCAAGCCGAGCCACCTTGGAGAACAGAGTTAAGCAGAATATTTTTGTACCCGATGTTTACAGATGCTGTTGGGAAGTTATCAATAAAAAGACTCTGTTACTAAAAAGGGAAGGGTGCACCTAGCAGTGGCTTGCTTCCATCCTTGGGCCCAGCAGTCCAGAATGGGGGCAAGTGCTGGATGTGGGACAGGATGGTTATGGACAGCCAGGCACCACTGAGCTGGAAAGAAGTGGGCTGCTGTGCTTTGAGTGGGAGTCTCCAGTGGTGGCAACCATAATAACCCCACTTCCTGTCACCAACCAGGCCTTCAAATGTCCTATTCCCAGTGCCCACAACATTATTCCTTTACCTCCTTGAGTAACTCCTCCTCCAAATCTCAGCCCTAAGGTGGGCTCCTCAAGGAGCTGGGGTCTCATTCCCTATCAGACACTCTCACAGAGTCCCCTCATCTTTGGAGCACTTAGAAATTATGTTATTAAAGGCCTCTTCCCAGACTTCAGAGTGTCTGCTTTTGCCTGGTCCATAGGGGGCGCCGGGAAGTGTTCAAGGAAATAAGGTACGCTGCCAAACCCGCAGGTAACTTCTCAGTTCTCACCGCTTTCCGGCGCCCAGCACTTTTTAGCCATCCTTGAGTCTCCTCCGTCTTATATCCTAAACAGACCCTGGGTCCCACCCCATTTACTTGGGTGAATGCACCAGCCCCACCTGCTCTCCGTGCTCCTGTACGGACCCGCCCTTTAATCCATCTGTGCACAGCGGCCGGCCTCCAGTGGCTCCAACACGTTCGGCCCTTACGCCGCCTCCTGCCTCGACCCTTGCGTCTTGGACCCTCAGACCCTCTGCTTAATGCCTCCACTTTAGCACAAAACAGTTTCCCCTACTCTGTTGAAATATTTCCGGAGCACCCGCTACGTGCGGGCAGTCTTCAGGCGGCCTGGAAACAGTGAGCAGAAACACCAGGAAAGGTGCGGCATTATTCCTACGTGACGCGACGGGCGGAGCTCGCACCCCGAGGCAGGTGGGCACCAGCCGCTCACAGGCGCCCCGGCTTCGTGCACCCGCACGCAACATAGGGGCGGGGCGGGGCGCGGCGCGGATTGTGACGCAGGCGCGCAGCGTGCTCGGTGCGCAGGCGCCCTCGGCGGCGAATCGGCGGTTTCCGGTTCAACCGCCCTCTTTCTCGTCAACGAGACGACGGAGCAGGTAGGTGATGGCCCGGCCAGGGTTGGGCGGTAGCCTGCGGGGGCCCAGGCAGCGGAGAGGGCGGCCTGGAATCCGTCTAGGCGAGCTAGGCCCTGTGGGGCGGCTTAGCAAGGCACACTGGGCCGGGTTCCGAGCCCGAACTGGGCCCCGGCCGGCCTTTGGAAGAGGAGCCTGCCCGCTCCGCCGGCCCCAGCTATCTGACGAGGCTTTGGGGCGAGGATGTGTCCTTCGGGGCAGATCCGATTTAATGGGGAGGAGTATTAACTGTAACTTTGTCTCGTGGCAGACACTCTGCCAGTCCATTTAAAAATATTAAGCCTTTGAGTTGGGTCTCTCTCCTTTTCTACATCTGTAAGTAGAGTTTGGTAGTAGCAGCCGTTTTCTAGACTTGGAAAGTGAAAAAACGGAAATACCTGTGTAAACAAGTATCAGGCACGTGGTTGGCAGTTGTTACTTATGGATTGGATCAAAGGCAGGAAATGTGGTCTGAGGATTAGGGCGTAACCCAGAAGGAAGCCAAAGTTTTGGGTGTCTGAGCTTGGAATTAGGAGAAGGGACTGTAGGGAGGAAAGCTTGTGTGTTGGGGGGCTGCTACTAAGATGGGATTCCTACCCCGGCTGCAGGAAGACTGGGGGCTGGCGGAGGAGAGGAAGGATGGGACCTCCAGACCGTTCTTGGCAAGGTGGTGCCGTAGACCTGTACTTTTCGTTCCATCTTTAAAGACGAAGCTGCTGGCTTGCAGGGTGGAAGGAAACAGGCACTGGGGCAGGCCTGCATTTGAAGTCGATGCCGGCACAGGGCTGTCAGGAACTAAGGCTGGCCAGCCTGTGAGCTCGGGCTGCTCAAACCTTCAGTGCTCACTACTCCATCCGGCCATTCTCCCCCCTGTCTCCCCAGCAGACGCAGAGATGCAGATCTTTGTGAAGACCTTGACGGGCAAGACCATCACTCTAGAGGTCGAGCCCAGTGACACCATTGAGAATGTCAAAGCTAAAATCCAAGACAAGGAGGGTGAGTTGGGTTGGGGCTGGGTGCTCCGCAAAATGGGGGCCCTTCAGCCCTGAGGATCTGCTGTCCCTTGTGGAATGGGTGCTTGGACAGATCTCAGCCATGCCAGTGCTTCCCCTGTGTGATCTTGGGAAGGCAGCTTGTCCTCTCTACCTCATTTTCCCTTTTGACAGTTGGGTGATCCTGGCACAGCCCTGTGGAGGGAGGGGAGATCTGCTGATAGTATTCTTCCCAGAGCTTTAGTAACTGAAGTGCTCTCTTCTTAGGCATTCCACCTGACCAGCAGCGTCTGATTTTCGCGGGCAAACAGCTGGAGGATGGCCGCACTCTGTCAGACTATAATATCCAGAAAGGTATGGGGGTGGGGTGGCTAGACAGGACCTCAGTGAGGCCTAGGACCCAGGATGGGTAGCTGACAGCCTCTTCAGCACCGGGAGGGGGCTGTAGAGGAGTATTGTTCTTAAGGTGAGGATCACATAGGGCTAGGGAGTATTGCTTTGTAAGGTACTGTTTCCATCGCTGGAAAGCATCTCAGGATCTCCACCAGGATTTCCAAATGGTGATGGTTTCTCATGTTCTTATTCACTTTTTTTCTTTAATTCTTGTGTTTCTCAATGTGGTTACTGTAAAGAAAATCGGCACCACTTTTTGCAGCAAAAGACTTAAATGTCTTACCTAGGAAAATAAAAGGTCGTCCTTGCACCACTTAGAAATTGCCTTGCCCTTGGGGAAACCCAGATGGACACCACTGTTGATGTATATTTATATTAGTCTCAGACTCCCCGAGGACTGGTGGGAAATGACAACGTGGAGGTTCTGTGGGGTGGGCTGGGCTGGTGTGTCCATCTACACATAGAACACGCAACGGATTCCGATGTGTCCCTGTCACACATGAGAAGCTCTGGTCTGCAGGGCACTGGAGGCTGCCCTGCACCTGTGGGACTGAGGTGGTGAGCCTAGGCTCAGTCACTGTCTCTCTCTGCCCTTCGTTTCCTATAGAGTCCACCCTGCACCTGGTGCTTCGTCTGCGAGGTGGCATCATCGAGCCTTCCCTTCGCCAGCTCGCTCAGAAATACAACTGCGACAAGATGATCTGCCGCAAGTATGTACTCTTCAGATTGGGGGTGTGGGCTGGCCCTGGTGGGGGTCGGGATGTGCCCTCACCACTCGCTCGTGTCCTCGCACAGGTGTTACGCTCGCCTGCACCCCCGTGCTGTCAACTGCCGCAAGAAGAAGTGCGGCCACACCAACAACCTGCGCCCCAAGAAGAAGGTCAAATAAGGCCCCTCCACCGGCTTCTTCTTTGCCCGCAGGGTGGCCTCCTGCCTAAGCCCCATGGCCCTGGGGCCTCAGTAAAGTTTCCCTTTCGTTGACTGGAGCAGTAACTGGTGTCCATATGGTTGGTCTGTCCAGTGGGGAGGTGGCCGAGGTGCGGGCATCTCCCTTAGGGAGTTCCTGTCACTCAGTTCTTCATAGCTCTTGGGGGTCCTCTCTCCTGGGTTCCAGTTGTCTTACCAGTAAAGTGGGCCATGGTCTCTGCCCTTCATGTCTAAAGTTGTCATAACCACAGCACAGGCAAGTCTCACTCCTGGCCCTCTGCCACATAGCCTAAGTGAGCCCGACCATCTGGATTTTGTCATCTGTAATATGGGAATAAAGACCTCAGCCTAGGGACTGGTGGGACCTGGTCAGGCACATTAACAACCCTCACATCTGGGGCCTGGAGGTGTTCGGGTGTAGGTGGATGGCGGGGTAGGAAGGAACACCCCACCTAGCGTAAAATACCTGTTCTCAATTTTGACTGACCTTTAGGAGCTCCTGGGTCCCACCCAAGACTGATGTCTGCCAGGTGAGGGCTGGTAGTGCCCTGACAACACCATGTTTCTGCTTGTCTTGGGGTGATTGGGGCTTCCTGTAGGTGACAACCCAGGCCTAGACAGTGATGCTTGAGAACAGCTGAGACCTGGAGTGCCAGCTAAAGGCTGTCACTTCAGGCCTCAGTTGAGTTTCATTTTTGTCAGTTGCCCCCTCCTCCCTAAGGCCAGGCCACCACCATCTTTCTGGTCTACCCTGTGTCCACTCCTGGAGGAGGAAGGGAGGAGGAAGCTTCCTGAAGCTCAAACTAGGCAGTTTTATGTCCAGGTCCCAGGCCTTCTCTGTACTTAATAGGAACCCTCCCACCCCCCACCCTTGACCTCAGGCCTGCACCAGACTCCCACCTCAGGGCCTTTTGCACAGGCCCCCCTCTTCAAAGCAGTTCACACAGAACCTGTGGGTGCCAGTGACTTGAATTCTCCAGTGTCAGAACCTGAGTTCAAATCCCACTCTTGTCACAACCTTGTGGCATTAGATGATGGCTATCAGCTATCACTTCTTGGATTCAATTTTCTTTATATTAGTGGGGATGGGATGTGAGGAAGTGAAGTCGGGTTTTGTTTTTTTTTCTCTGTACGCGGGCCTCTCACTGTTGTGGCCTCTCCCGTTGCGGAGCACAGGCTCGGCAGCCATGGCTCACGGGCCCAGCCGCTCCGCGGCATGTGGGATCTTCCCGGACCGGGGCACGAACCCGTGTCCCCCGCATCGGCAGGCGGACTCTCAACCACTGCGCCACCAGGGAAGCCCTGAAGTCGGGTTTTGACATAGCTGCATAGAAACAAGCCGAAGGACAGCCTTGCTGTATACAGAACCGTACATTTAAGGTCGAAAACGTTAAGGCAGGCGCCGGTCGGGAACAAGCACAGGGGTGGAGGTGGGTGGAGGGTGTCAGGCCTGAGAAGCCCCCAGTCTTCGCTCCCCATTTTTCCCCCGGGGTCTCCAGGTTAGCTGGCCGCCACAAGCTGGCTCCAGAGGCCTCCGGGCCTGCAGGGGGCGCCAGGCGCAGCGGAGCAACCTGCTCCAGGGTGGGACCAGAGCTGCGCAGTCATGATCATCACTGAGGCCGCGGCAGAGTCTGCTGTCCCCGCGGTGCCCGGTGATGCGGAAACCACTGGAGCCCCGGAGCGCGAGCAGCTGGTGTGGCCCTGGGTGAGCTCGAGCCCGAGCGGGAACAGGCGCGGGGCGGGCGGTGCAGGCGCGGGGGCGCCGGCTTCATACCCTAGCCGTGCCCCTCGCCCCGTAGAAAGATGCCGCGATACGGGCGCTGGTGCAGCGCATCCACCAGTTGCAGGCTGAGCGCGCGCAGGCCTTCCGCCGGCTGGAGGAGTAAGTGAGGGCATAGGGGAGGGGAGGGGTCAGCCCACAGCCCGCTCCGGGGATGAGCGTGCCTTGGGGGAGGAACTGGGTCCCCACAGGGCCGCGGTGTCAGAGGTGGGGCGGGATTTGCGGGGAGACCAGATCGCTCCCTTCCGCGTGCGCAGGGGTGGGCCCGTCTCGGGTTACCCTGCGGGAGTCAGAACGTCCTCCACACTCTGGGGTTTAGGGGACACTTGGAGGGCTTTCAGGTGGTCGATGCGGGTGCAGGGCCTGAGAGCCGGGGCCGTAGCCTCAGGATCCCCGCCTGCCGCAGAGGCCACCGACAGTACCTGAGCAACGGCCCGCCCTACGACTTTCCGCGCTACCGGAGCACAGTGCACGAGGTGACCCAGGCCTTCGCCGCCGCCTCGCAGGAGGTGCTGGCGGTGGAGGCCGAGCTAGCCGGACCCCGAGCGCAGCCGCTGCTCGCGAGCCACGTGCGCAGGCTGCAGCAGCTGGAGGAGACGCGCCTGGCCACGGTTAGGTCCCGCCCCCCTCCATGTATCCCCCTACTCCTCGGCTTGTCTCTCGGGCCTTGGCCCACTGTGCACCCCTTGGGGGAGGGGCCAGATTCCGTCCCCTCGAACCCCGCCCCTGGCGCCCCAGCACCCCCTCTTCCTGCCCCACCTCAGTCATCCACTAAGTTCACTCGAGAGTCTCAGGGTTAGCCCCCTCCTGTCCGCCCCCACTTTTCATCCAGATCTTTAGTCCCAGGACACGCCCACTCTATCCCAGAGCCCGCCCCTACAATGCTCCTACCCCGCCCTGGCCTGTCCCAACGCCCCAGGCCAGGTACTCAACCCCCTGCTGATTGGGGGCCTTGGATTTCCAGGCCAGGTCCCCTTCCGGGTACACCCTCGATCCCAGCCTAGGTTCTGGGCCTGTTCCTCCCGCAAGGGATCCAAGGCCCAGCCTACTCTGCCTCTACAGCCAATCCTGACCAAGATACACTACCATTCCCAGGCCAACTCCACGCGAAGCCACGCCCACATCACACTCTACGCTGGAATTCCCAGGCCACGCTGCTTTAGAGACCCAATCCCAGTCGAGGTTTTTGGCCTACTTCCCACCCTGGGATTGTAACTCCCTGGCAGGTCCCTGAGACTCCGCCTACTTCACAACCCTCACAACCCAACCACCCCACCCCACCCCCGCCCCCGCCCACCTATCCCTGCCTGAGATTTCACCACTGTTCCCCTTCCCCGCCTACATGAGGCCATGACCATGTTGCGCTCTGCACTGATTCTAGGGCCCGCCCACTCGGCCCCTCTCCTCAGGAGCCCCCCTAAACCTAATCCTAGATTCCTCCTGCGCGAAGTACCGCCCCTTGAGACCCGCACCTGCTGTGGCCCCATCCTTGCGCTGCCTTTCCCGGTGCTTCAGTGTCTCTTCTTCCCTACTATGTGGGAGGGCAGGGGGTGGCCTCTGCCAGTTGTGACATCCTCCTTGCCGCCTATTCCCCAACCAGGTGGCCCTGCTGCAGCTGATGGGGACACCAGAGCTGACTGGGCAGGACAACCTGCAGATGCACCAGCTGAAGATGAAGTGAGCACCGCCTCCCAGTGGGCTGACCATGCTAGATTTGCACATGCACCCTTGGGCACCCACCCCCAGCCAGGTGCGCCCCAGGGCTGGCAAGGGCAGATCTGCACACGACCCTTAGGGTGCGCACGCCAGAGTACTCACTTGGTGACTCCTAGATGTACTACACACATTCCCCCAGCGCACAGGCTATGCAGTTTCACACTAGACTCGCTGTGCATTCCCAGGACACAGCTGCGCACCTCATACACACCAATCCTGCTCACATGGCTCAACTCCGAGCTTGGACATGGTCGCCCAGGCCCCACCAGGCACACGCCTGCACATTCCTTCCTTTGGCCCCCCAAGCGCACACGTGTGCACACCCACTAGACATGTGCCACAGTCACTCTGCACACCTTCCTGATGGCACACACCCACCCAAGATGGCCTTTTCTCTTGCCACTCGGGACCCGTGGGACCACCCATCCTCCCAGGCACCTAAATGGTCCTTCTGGCTGCTAGCGCTGCCTGGAGGTTTGGCAGCAGGCAAGAGGGCCCGGGGCTGGCTACAGCCCCTTCGGAGCTGCGCAGCGGCGGCTAATTCGCCCCATCTGGGTTTTATTTATAGTTCCCTTCCACTCTTGTAGGGTAATTAAAACCATGGAAGCGATCAGCGAGGTTCTCCAGGATCTCAGGTTTGATGCAGAATCTGCCGAGTGATGGTGGCTCCCCAGGGACAAGCCAAAGGAGATGGGAAATGGGAAATACAGCGCTCTGCCCTGACTGCCAGCTGGCTGGGGTCATGCCCCACCGGACCACTGACCCTCTTCAAGTTCGCCTCACCTCTCATAATAAAGAACATAAAGAACCTTTCGTCTGCAGCTGCTCCACTGTCTCTCTGCGCTGCGGTGGGATCCCACAAAGCCAGGGATGGCAGGTGCAAGATTCCCCCACTCCATGAGTGTAAAAACTCTGGTGTTTTGAATCACACTCTCCAAGGAGTTTGGAACCAGATATTTCAGATCATGGAGAGAGTCAGAAATTCTGGGAGGTCAAGATTCCCATCCCAAAGGGTCATCAGGATTCCTCGTCAGCCCCCACCCTAGGCCACTCTAGCCCCAAACTCACCTTCACAGTCAGGGCACCTAAATAGTTTGTTTATTTAAAAAGACTCTTTGGAGTGGTCCTGGGTAGGGGGGGAGTAATGACCCTTTTTCACCCCCAGCCCTGGCAGGCGTTCTGGGAAGCTCAGCCCCCCTCACACACATTCCCCCCACTGGGGTGCACCTCACGTGGAGGCCAGAGCTGTTGTGGCCCTCGGAGCTCAGAGTGCTCACCCCAGCTGCTGCCGAGAGGGCTGGGGCACCCTGAGGTGAGGGTACAGAGGTGGCCCCCAGTCTGGGGGTGGCCCCTGGGTCTCCATGCAGCAGGGAGGGCAGCCCCAGCCTCTAGAGCTTATCTGGCAGGACCTGCAGGCAGAGGGGAAGCCAGGCTTAGCAAGGAGCCTGGGAGGGGCCAGGAGCACAGAGCAAATGAGGAGGCCCCAGTTCAGGTCCTGGTTCCACCACTTTCAGCTGGGTGACCTTGGGTAGGCTATTGCCCCTCTCTAGGCACCGGTTTTCCCATCTGAAAAGTAATATCTATTCCATGGGGTGTCCTGCAGGTAATGTGCTTGACACAGGGCCGGTATGCAGTAGGCGCTCATATAATGCTACCGGGTGGCTATGTGCATTCATCCCTGAGGATGACATTCCCCTCTGGACTTTTTAAAGGGGTCTGGATGCTCTTACTAGACTAAGGGCTACAGGGGCAGGCACACAGTAGGTGTTAACGTAAATGCTGATAAGAGAAACGTAAATGCTGGTAAGAGATGGAGGAAGGGATTGCACCTCAGTAACTAGGGCTGAGGGTGGAGGGCCCGTGGCCTACGGCCACCAGGAGGGGCCCTTGTCTCCCTGCCTGCCCACCCACCTGGGCCCCCCTTACCTCTCGCCGCGCCCCGTCTGCCCGAGGACAGGATCCCCTCGTCCTGTGCTTGGAAGGAAGGAGGCAGTGTCTGAGGGCTGAGGACCTACCTCCCCAGCCCGTTTACCCCCCTGGCCCCACCCCTCCACCTCTCGCCCGGGCGTCCCTCCTTCCTACCTGGTTGCGGGTCTTATGTGACTTCTGCATCCAGGCTCGCCACTGGTCATAGAGGCGGAAGCTGAGGTTCGAGCAGTACGCGTGCTTCTTGAGCCAGCCCAGAAACTGCTTGAGCTCGCGCCGCACCGGCCCCGAGCTCGGCTCGCCGCCCCGCGGCTCGCACGCCCCGCCGCCCGGGCCCGGGCGCTCTAATGGAGGCGGAGAGGCAGCGTCAGGGCGCGCCCGGCAGAGGGCGCGCGCGGGCAGGAGAGGGATGTTCCCTTAGGGCACCTCCCTCCCTGTTTCTATGGGACCCGATCCTCCCCACGGCCCAGCCCTGCACTGCAGCCCAGCTGCGCCCCCAAGGAGATAGGGGGCAGGGGAAGGAAGGGGCTCCTCCTCCACATCCCCTCTAGGAACCCGATTCCCGTGGCCTGAGCCAGGTGTGAGTGGAAGGGGGCGGGGGGGGGAGGAGAGAGAGGCCAGGGCCAAAGGGATGAGAAGCAGACAGAGCAGGGGGCAGAGGAAGGAAGAGAGAGACGCTGATGAGAAAGAGCTGGAGAGAGAGAGACAGAGACTGAGCGATGGAGGCAAGGAGAGACAGATAGAGGGAGAGAGAAAGCAATGAGAGACAGCCAAGGAGATGCAGAGGCTCGAGAGATGGAGAGCCAGAGCAGGGAGGGACAGAGACACTGGGGGTGTAGGGACGCAGAAACCAAGAAAGGCAGAAAGATAGAAACAGGGAAAGAGAGTGAGTGACAGAGAGATGAAGGGAGACAGAGAATTCGAGGTGGCTCTGAGGGGGAGGGGCAAGCCCCCAGGACAGGCCTGAGAGTACAGCCCGTTGGATGGGGAGTGGGCCAGGAGGGCCAGGTGGGAGGCCGGCCTGTCGGTCCAGTCGCTGGCCGCAGCCAGCCCTGAGCAGGCTGGTGGATAAGGACATTGGCCTCACGTCATAAATAACGCCGGGGACCCGCTGACAGGCCCTGGCACAGCCCCGGCCCCCACCGCCCCTGCCGGCTTCCCCTGGCCTCCCCAGCCTCCCCAGCGGACACAGCCGCCTGCTGGCTCACGTGCAAGAATCACAGGTGCTGGGCACGAGCAGGGGCCAAGGCTCAGGCCCCTCCCAGCTGTGCTAGTTCCCGCCCACCGCCGAACCTGGAGGGGCCCGGGATGGGGTCTGGGGAACTGGCTGGAGCCCTGCTCTGCCACTCCCTGACTCTGGGATCCTCTCTGGGCCTTGGTTTCCCCATCACCCCAGGAGCATGAGCCAGGACTTCAAGGGAACTGAGTTCAGATCCCTGTGTGACCTTGGGGCCTTGGTGTCCTCATCTCAGAAAAGGGGCCCTCCCTTAGGTGAAACCACTGGGGGAGCAGGGGATGGGAGTCTCAGTAACTATCACTTGCAAACGCTTGGGTGGCAGCCGCCACGAGAGCACTTTCCATGGGTTATCTCTCATCTAACCCTCACAGTAGCTTGAGGCAGGCATGATTATCATCCCCACTTTCCAGATAGGGAAGCTGAGGCCAGACGTACCAAATAAGATTTCATACCATTTCACAAAGGAGAGAAGGGAGGTCCATGGGTTTAGATACCTCCCCCCGCCCCCCGCCGCCGACCGCAAAGGGAATCAGACCCAGCCCCTGATCATCCCATCCCGCTACCTTTAACAGAAGGGGAAATCAAAGCCGGTCATAGGGAGAGTTGGCAGCCCATCGTCTTAGAAGCAGGGGTCTCCAACTCACTTGCCCTTAGGGGCTGGAGAAGGGGTACATGTGGGTGAAACAGGCCAGGTGGGGATGGCGCAACTGAAAGAGTAAGGGCCCTGACTTAAGGGGCAGCCTCTGCTGATGGGGGCTGTGGAGTAACTCTGGCTGCGTCCTATTACATTTTCTAGACAATTTTTCTAGGGAATCTAGGATATTTGTGTTCTAACTTATTGTTTTTAAAAGTCTGCCAGTAGGTCAAACTTTTTTTTTCCAAATGACAGGCCAAGAAAATAGATCCAAGGGCCACAATTGGCCCTCGGGGCCAAGAGTTTGAGACCTCTGCTCTCTTGAAGGAAACAGAGGCCCAGACTGGTTTGGGGCTGGTCCCAGGACCACCCAGCCCTGTTGGGGTGCTCACCACTTCGGGGGGTGGAGGCAGCCGTGGGGTGGCTCCATTCGCTCCAGATCCCTGCCTTCTTGGAGCCGTAGATGCCAAAGGGGTTGCAGCGCACTTGCACGAAGTAGACGGTGCCTGGCTTAAGGCCCGCCAGGCGGCAGGAGGTCTGGTTGCTCACGTCGTCCACCACCTGGGCAGAAAGGGCAGGGTCAGAGGTCGTCCACCACCTGGGCGGCAAGGGCAGGGTCAGAGGCAGGGGCAGCTTGGGGTGGGGAGGGGCGAGAGGAGGAGGGAGGAGGGGAACTGGGGGGTGGGTGCGGGCACCTTCCAATCCACGCTGTCCTCCACTCGATAGCGGATCTGGTACTTGGCTTGGAAGAGGAAGTCCTTGAGGGCAGGCGGTGAAACCCAGCGCACGCTCAGCTGGTCCTCCAGGCCCCCTACGCGGCTCACGTGCACTTCTGGCGGGGGGTCGGTGGTCACTAGGGGGGCGGGGCGGGGCTTAGTCACCGGGCTCTCTTTGGACCTGGCTGGTCCCTGTCTGAGTCCAAATACCAGGGAACGTGGCTTAGATGGCACCTGCCTCCGTTCTCCCCTCTCCCCGCTTCAGGACGGGTGGATTACATTAGATAATATTCAGGAAACACTCAGCACCTAGAAGCACTCAATTAATGTTAGCTGTTATCACCATTATTATCTGTGACAGGAGAAACATAATCCTATCTTCAGGGAACTATGTAAAAAGCAGACACTGCCTGCATGATGATATTATTATTATTATGCCCAGGAGACCAAGGAGCCCTCGGGCTGCCAGACTCCTGGGAAGCTCCCCCGACCCCCCCACTGCCCACCTCCTGCTCTTTCCAACTTCACAAAGGTCCTCAACGTGACGGCTTTGCTCGGTGCAAAGGGACAACTGAGGCTTAGAACATGCCCACTGCAGCTTCAGGACTTAAGGAAGCAAAGTGGGAAGCAGGAGGACGGAGTCACTGCAACACTTCCGAGGAATCTTCTGGGAGCCCTTTGGGCAGCAGGGAGGGCTGGCCTCTTCCCCTGAGGCCTTGGTGAGGGGCCGAAAGGGTTAAGGCACAGGCCTGCTTGGGGCTGAGAAACACCCTAATTAGATTAGGCCCAATTCTGCTCGCAGATCATCCATTTCCTGCCTCCCGCCTGCACGCCCCCCCCCAGCTACAGGCTGCTGCTTCCTGGGGCGCCTCCAGACCTGGGCGCCCCCCTCCCGGCTCCCCGGGGGGCCCCCCTCAGCACACCTGGGCTGCCGAGGGGGAGGCAGCCAGGCCAGGTGTTCTCCACAGAGTAGGGGTATCCTGGCCGCTTCAGGGGGCTGGGGACGGACGGGTGGATGCCTAGCTTCTCCCACCCAACCAGCAGCGCAGACCTCAGCTGAGCTGCAGTGTGGCTGGGCTGGTGGGGGCCGAGGGGGAGGGGGTGGATCCCAGGTGGGCCAGGCTGGCCCTGCGGGGTGGGGGGGGTAGGGCTCACCCACATCCAGGATGTCCAGTGTCAGCACATCAGAGCGGGCCGAGCCCAGCCGGTTGGTGGCCTCCACCCAGATCTCATAGGGTGTGAAGAGAGCCAGGTCCTTGGGGATGTGGCAAGAGTGAGGTCCCACCGTGTGGTATTCCTCACATGTGTTGTCCTGCCCATACCACCTGCAGAGGCGGGAGGGGAGGAGGACACGTGAGGGTCCCTTTGGGCCCCCAAACCTCCCCCCAGCAGCCCCGGAGTGCAGAGAGGACACCAGAGCTCCGAGAGGGAAGGCGTGGCCAAGGCCACACAGCCAGGTCGGAACACATGTCACCCGAGGGCCAGCACCGACCTCAGCTTGTACTTGAGGGAGTAGTTGGTGTGGAGGAAGGTTTCCCCGCGGGCCCCCGGCGTCCAGCGGCATGTCAGGTCCTTCATGTTCTTGGACCAGCAGCTAATGTTGAAGGGTTTCTCTGGGGGAACTGCGGAAGGGGGGTGCAGGGGCTGAGGGTCTGGATGGGCCGTGGACAGGTGGAAGGGGGAGTTGCTGGCTGCCAGCTGGGGCCCCCACCTTGGAGTGGAAGGAGGATGGACAGAGCAGATGTTGGCAGGACCACCTGCATGGCTCTCTTGAGGATGGTCTTGTGGGGGGGTGGTCTCCAGGTTCTCATTCCCACCCTAGTGGCCTGTACCGCTCAACTCATGCCAGTATACCCATTGTTCAGCCCCAGACCAGAGGACCCATGATTCATGCCCCTCTCCAGAGGGAGATGTTGCCCCCAAGAGCTACCCCTAGGTGTCCTGGGGGCCCACTTACGGCCAACATAGAGGCAGGAGCCGGCAAGGATGCTGCCGTCACGGGCATGGCACACGAGGTTGTCCCCCGACTGCTGCCTGGATCCGTTGAGGTTGGCCAGGGCAAGGGCTAGAGTGGAGGCGTTGAGCATTCGGGACAGCTCAGGGGGCAGGCGGTGCCCGTTGAGGGTCCAGTAGAGGCCCTCGGCGGTGGCCCCTGGTGGGTCCCCGTGCACTGAGCACGTGGCCTGCAGGGAGGAGCCGATGAGGAGCGTGGGGTCCTGGGGACTGATCACAGCCGTGTCTGGGGTCAGAGAGGAGCACCTGTCAGGCCTGGGATGGGGCTGCCCTGAGCATCCCCCACCATCCTAGGTCCTCCAAGACTCACGGTAGTCCTGCAACGGAGCTTTATATGATTGTCCCCATTTTACAGAGAAGGAAACTGAGGCTCTATTAGGTCAAGTGACAAACCCAAGGTTGGTGGTAAAGCCAAGATTCAGCCTCGGGACTGTCTGATTCCACAACTCAGGTCCTCCCAAAGCACTTCCTCACTGACTTGCTCAGGGCTTTCTGAGTGGTTACAAACCTCGCTCAGATCCAAGTACCTCTTGCTTTGCACATACTTCTGACAACGACCACACTCTGCTTTTTTTTTTTTTTCCATTTTATTTTTGACAGTTAGAAGTAACAGATTGTGTGTTCTTTCTCTTCTACCCCCAGAACCTCACACATGTGTCTCTGTGGGGAGGAAGGCACTTCTAAAAAGGGGTCCCCTGACCCCTACTAGAATCCTGCTCATTTTATGGATGAAAAAAATAACAAGGCTCTGAGAGATCGAGTCCTTTGCCTAAGGTCACCAAATAGAAGAAGGGCACACTATTTAAACCTATATTTGTCAGTCTCTGCACTGCCACTGGAATTGAAAGTGACCATGGCAAGCTCTAGGCTCCCCACCCCCATCCAAAGGGACTTGCCATCATCATGCTTTCCCTCGATTCAGTTTTCCTAATCTGCAAAATGGGAACAAGTAAAATCACGGTCCTCGGGGCCATTGGGAAGATCAGATGGGAAGTGACTTCCTCAACTGGGTTGTGTGTGAATTGGGTGCTGGGCACAGGGGCCTCTGGGATGCCGTGGTTGATGCCTTTCCTCCTGCCTTCCACTGGAGAAGCCTTCTAGTCCAAAGATTAGAGCTTAAAAGAGAGCTGTTTTTATCCAAGGGGAAACCAAGGCACAGAAGAGGGGGAGGGGATGCACAGTTCAAGCCCCTGATGCCCCTCTGAGTCTCAGTCTCCCCACCTGGGAAGTAGGCATCATGGTATCAGCCACATGAGATTGTTTGAGAAGAGTGAAAATATTGTCTTAAGGACAACCCTGTGGGATCTTTAAGCCAGGCTGAGCTGGGTTCGAATGCCCCCAGGTCACTCTGGAGGTTAACCCAGTTCTTTTACTTCTCTGAGACTCTGGGAAGGGGCCCCTCCCTCCACCAAGAGTGGTGGTGAGGACTCATTCACTCATTTGTTCATTCATTCATTCAAGGAGCACCTACAGTGTGCCAGGACCTGAGGGCACAATGGTGAACAAGATACCCAAAATTCATGCCCTTTTGGGCCTTGAATCCAAGGGAGCAGTAGGAAAAAGAACAAATAAATGTCTAGGAGAACAAGTAAGGGAGAAAATAAAGCACGAATCAGTGGTGGCAGCTAAATGGCCCAAGAGGCCTGTCTAGGGAGGTGGCATTTGAGCTGAGATGTGAATAAAGTGAAAGAAGTAGCCATGAAAATATACAAAAGAGAGTGTCTAGGCAGTGGGAGCGGCAAGTGCAAAGATACTGGGGGGGCAGGGGTGGTAGGAAATGAGGTCTGGGAGGTTAGCAGGGGGCCAGACCTGCAGGGAGGAGTTATTCCAGGGTTCTGAGCAAGGGAGGGATTTATATTTTAAAAGGATCACTGGGCAGCTGTAAGAAGGGACTGCAGGGGGGCAGAGAGGCAGGGGCAGCCCAGCTTCCCTGGCAGCCAAGGACAGGGTGATCCTGGTTTCCCTGGGAGGCCCCTAAATGCCAGCGGCTGCCCTGTGCTGGCTCTCACTGCCCCAAATGGGCGAGATGGGGTGGACACAGTTCCCGGGGCCAGCCCTGACGATTTTCCGGGGCAAACTTGGCTTGAGGGCCATGTCTTGCTGGAGCCTGGGATCGCAGTTGCGTTTGGGGCTTGGCCCAGGGCTCGCCGGAGGTCCCAGCGTCCGTGCGAAGGAGCCGGCTGTGCCGGCCAGAGCCGAGGAGGCGGGGGCGGCTGGGGGGCGGGGGGCCAGGGGGCCGCCCTGGAGGTCCCAGGCAGCCAGCCGCCCGCTAATTCGGAATTCCTTCAGCATGAACTCGGGCGTGCCAGCGTCTCTGCCCCGGCCCACCCACCGCTTCCTGCCTGGGCCCCCCCCCCCCCCAGCAGGGTGGGAGGCACGGCCAGGCCTGCCCGGACCCCAGGCCCATTCTCAAACCTCCAGGGGTGGGTCACGGCCCTCCTGTCCCCCACTCACCCCCACGGCCAGTCCAAGAAGGGGGCTCTCAGGGGGGTCCTGGCTGGCTGTGGCACTGCCCCTCTGCCACACCAGCCTGGCCTGGGCTGGTGTGGCCTGCCTGCCAGCAGCTGCAGCTGCCCTCCCCGGGCTGGGCGGGGGACAGGGCAAGAGGGCAAGGCCAGGCGGGCCTGGACAGGCCAGTCCCGCACCCCAAGCTCCAGCAGGAAAGGTCACAGGGAGACCTTCTCCTCCTGGGATGTGGGTGCCCATCTCGGCTGGGGCACCTGGGCAATTGGCTTCCCCTCCCCTGTTCTCAGTTTCCTCCTCCGTAAAATGGGAGGAAAATACGTTCTACCTGCTGGGGAGATGAATGAGATGAGCTCACCACGTCCAGAGGGCCCAGCACACTGCAGTGCCTAGCAACTGTTGGGATTAGGGCCCCTCCCAGCTCTGGGGTCCCTGGCTGGCTGGTGCACTCCCTCCAGGCCTCCCCCAAACAATGGGCCAAGGCATTTGGGACCAGGATGCACACATTCCAGCCCAGGCAAAGCAGCTGGGGACAGCCCACTGAGGTTGGGAGGGCCCTTGGCCTGGTTTGGGGGGCTTCCTAGAAGGCTCCCTTAAGCAGATCCCTGGGCTAGGCTTTTGGACAACCCCCCTCCCCTGCTCCCTGCCTCCCCGCCTTTCCCGCAGAGCTGGGGCCTTTAAAAGTTTTTTCTCTCCCCCTTCCCAATCTGGAGCCACTGCCGTTATTAAAAAGGAACACCATGTGTTTTAAAAGGGAAAAGTGTGAGATTCTCTGCAAACAAGGCAGGAGGGTGGCCTCCACCCGGGGTCCCCATGGGGGTCCCCATCTCCTGTCCCGCTGGTACCTGCAGACGCTTTACGACCCACCCGCCTGCTGGTCAGGTGCTAAGACACACCACACCGTAAGTAGAAACATATTGCCGAGGTGTGAGAATCTTTAATTTCTTCCCCCTTAAAGGAAAAAACACACGCACAACAATCCTTCCACCACCACCACCTTTGCCTGCTGCTCTGCTGGCTGGGAAACAAAGCCTGCCACTAAAGGTGGCATTCACAGGTGCTGCCCACTGCCTGGCAGGAACCCCACTGCTATCAGGAACCCCAGAAGGGCCTGGGACAGCCCCTCACCTGCCCAGGAGCGTTGGGCATGTTAGGCTTTCAGCAAGTGCCTCCAGGACACCGGACCCTGCTCTTTCTGAAAGAGCACCGCAGGGAGCCTGCAAACAGCTCTGTGCAGTGTAGGCCCACCTGGGGTGCAGTGTCTGCCGACCCGGGTCGACTTGTGTGCCTGGATGGGGTGCGTGGAGTGACCGCGAACATCCAGGGCAGGTTGTGCCTGCGTGCGTGCCCTGTGTTGCCTCTCCCTCGGAAAGAGTGTGACCATGAATGTGTGTGTGTCAGGGATGGAATGTGTGTGTGCGCCCCGATGGTGTGCGAATGTGCATCTGGGATGCAGTGTGTGCACATCTGAGGGCGAGGGTGACGGGCCACAAGCCAGTGTGAGTCTTTGTGTGTCTCTGGGTGTGTCCCAGAGTGGGTCTGGATGTGGAGACCGTGTCCTGGCGGGGGTGTGCATTGGGTGGGGGACCGGAGAGTACCGGAGGCCAGGCGCTCCCAGCAGGGCGGGGGTCTCGGCCTGCGGGGGCTGTGGGCTCCCGGTGGCTGCTCCCCCCCACAACGGCTGGGCCTGCGGTGCCCGGACTCGCTGGGTCCCGCTCCCTCTCACTCTCACCCACTCTCTCACAAAGATTTCTCTCGCTAGAGTCTCCTAGCCCGGCGCAGCGTGGCCGGGAACAGTTCTGAGCGCCGCCAGTGGAGAGGACTCCATGGACCCCCGCGCGCGGGGTCCCGCAGGGGGAGGGCGGCGGCGCCGGCCCGCGGAGAGGCGCGTCCCCGGGGACCCCGGGCCGCGCGCCAGGCGGCCAGAGCGGCCCCCTCCCGCCCCGCCTTCCTCACGGGGCTCATCCCTCCACCCGGGGGGGCCCCGCTCAGGGCCGGCACCCAGCGCGCCTACCGCGTGCGCCGCCGCCCAAGAGCGGTGAACCGCGGTCCCCGCGTCTCCGAGTCAGCAGACGCTATCGCGTGCGCCCACCGCGTCCTGGAGTGCAGAGGGTCCCAGGCCGCGCGGCCCCTCGACCCCCCTGGGCCGACTCGGGCGTCCTCCAGAGGAGAGCCCAGGTAAAAAGGCCTCGGCAGCGGAAGCCGGACCCTCGGGCCAGGGAACTTCGGCGCCGTGCGCCCCACAGGTGAGGATGCCCCGAGGGCCGCGCCGGGGGCGCCTTCCTTTGTTCCCGGGCCGTCCAGGTGGCGCCCGCGCCCCCTCCCCCCGCGGCTGCCCCCGGGGCGCACGCTCTCGGCCCAGGCGAGAAGAGGGGAGCACGGCGCCGGCTACTCACCGGCTCCTGATCCCGCTTGCGGCGCCCCGAGGACGCAGAGCAGCAGTAGGGGCAGCAGCGGCGGCGGGCGCCGCGCGGATTGGGCGGCGGGGCCCGGGCGGCCGGCGGGCATGGGGCCGGCGCTGCCGGGGGCGCGCGGCGGGCGGCGGCTGCAGCGGCGGCGGCGAGGGACTCGGGGCGCAGGCGGGGCGCGGGCCAAGTAGCCCGCACGTCGCTGGGCGCGGGCGCGGAGGCCAGAGCAAGTCTGAGCAACCGAATTGACAAGGCGCTAATGCGCCGCTGGCCCCGCCCGGCCCCGCCCCCGGCCCGGCCCCCGGGGGGGGGGCGAGCGGCGGGCCCCGCACCGGCCTCCCCGCCGCCCGCCAGCCCGCGGGCACCGCGGGCCCCACCCGTCCGGCCTCCGCCCCGCCGCGCACCGCACGCGCCCTTTCCCGCGGCCCCAAACCCCCCACTCTACCCTTACCGACCTGGGACCTCCCTTTCCAACCCCGCGAGCTCCAGGCTCCCTACCCCGAATCTGGGACCTGGAGCCCCCAGTCGGGTTTCCATACCCTCGCCCACTTCCCTGCACCCTGCTCTCAGCCATGTGCTCCTTCGGCGTCCCCTGAGGCCCCCAGCCCTCGCCCGCTCCTCCCCCCCCATCCTCTGTCTCGGCCCCCACCCGAACTCTGGCCCCGCCCCCCACTGAGCGGTCCCTGAGCCCCGCCTGCTCCCATCTCCAGCCCCCCTTCCTCCCCTGGGGCCTAAAAGTCGCCCTCCCTCCCGCCTCACGCCATCGGCGCGCGGGTCCCACCGGTTTTGGCCCAGCGCTCCCCCTCCCACTTCATCCCGCCTCTTCTGGTCCTCCAGCGCGCGAAGCCTCGGCCCCAGGCTTTGCTGGAGGGAAGACGGAGAAAAAGCCGCAAGGCACAGCGTCCCTGGACCTTACCCTGGCTCAGCTGTCCCCCTCGAGCGGGACCGAGCTGAGGTTCTTTGGGGGCACCCGGGGGCCTCAGTAGGGAGTTCCCGCGTGGGGAGGCTGGGAGAAATGGGCCCCCGTGGGAAAGGGGACGGGGGCTTGCGCGGGTCCCGTATGCGGGGCAGGACAGATTCCCAGGAGGAGAGCGGTAAGGAGGCGCCCCCCGACTCGCTGACACCCCCCCCACCGAAAAATCCGCTCAGCGGCCCGCGGGTGGGGTGCGCCACGCAGTGACTAATCGCTCGGGCGGCCGCCGCTCGCCGACTCCAGGTAACGCCGGCTGCCCCGAGCGACGCATAGTTTGTCTTCCTTTTTTTTGCGTAGGGATCCTTCTCCGTGTTATTATTTTTGGCCACTGCTTGGGTTTCGGGACCCCTCCAGGCCCGGGCGCATCACCCCCCTCCTCTTGGTCCCCACCCGATTCGGGCGCCCACGATAAAAGGGCTCCTGACCTCCAAGGCCACGGTGGAGGGGGAGCCTGAAATGAGAGTTCCGGGGCCGCCTTCAGCCCGGCTGTTAGAGTCGCAGCCCTGCCCCCAGCCGCGTGCCCTCAGAGGGGAAGGGCTCTAACTCCCCTTTCCAGGGGTTCCCTTAGAGATCTGGACCCTCCGTCTTGGTCCCTAACCAGCTAAGCAGGTAAAAGTGTCTGAGTAGGGCTCAGGAGTTCCCATCTCGCTTGCTCACGGCTGCCCTCCACCCCTGCTACTTGGGTCCCCAACTCAGACCTCAGACTGTCAGAAAAGAGGATTAAAGGATGGAGTCCGGGGTGCGCCCCTCTAGTCCCCCATTCTGGACGCTGGATGGGCTTGTGAAGGAGAGAGTAAAGCCCTGGCATACTGCACTGTCGTTTACTGGGGCACACCAGGCCTCTCTGCCTCAGTTTCCTCCTCAGCACAGTGGGTGACTCCTAGCCAGCCTAAGGGTTTCTGTGGGAAGCTGCAACGTAGCAGAAGGCTCCACGGTCTAAACACTTAGCATAGTGTCTGGCACCAGGGGCACATTCTTTTGGAGCCTCAGTTTGTCACTTCTGAAAAATGGGGCCATAGTCCCACCTGCCAGGTGGTCCAGAGAGTTAAGTGGAGGTGGCAGTTCTTGGCTGGAATTGTGTTTCCAGGATATATACCACCCCCTCCCCCACAACCTCTGTCCTGCAACGTTTGACTCCCTCCTGGAGGACTTCAGGCTTCTGGAGCAAAATCTTGATTATTTTCCTCCCCAGTCTCTGCTCCTCCCCAGTCATTCCCCAGTCTCGGGAAAAGGCTCCCCCATCCACCCAGATGCTCGGGCCAGAGACCTGGAGGTGCGCGTGACAACTCTCTCCTTCGCTCATCCCCTACGTCCAATCCATCAGCAAATCCTGTTGGCTGATTCCAAAACACATCCCCATTCTGAGATTCGGACCCCTTTCCTCCACCCCATCCGGCTCCAGGCCCCACCATCTCCGTCTGGGATGCCGCCCAGCCTCCTCCTAGGCTTCCCGGGTAAATCCCCTTGCCCTTGTCTGTACAGCAGGCAGAAGGAGCTTTTTCTTTCTTTCTTTCTTTCTTTCTTTTTTTTTGCGGTACGCGGGCCTCTCACTGTTGTGGTCTCTCCTGTTGCGGAGCACAGGCTCCGGACGCGCAGGCTCAGCGGCCATGGCTCACGGGCCCAGCGGCTCCGCGGCATGTGGGATCTTCCTGGATTGGGGCATGAACCCGTGTCCCCTGCATCGGCAGGCGGACTCTCAACCACTGCGCCACCAGGGGAGCCCCAGAAGGAGCTTTTAAAAGAAGCAAAGCAGGTCTTTTTTGCCCTGCCACCCTCTCCCCCCTCCTTTTCTCCTCTCTTCTCATCCTCTCTCTTCCTCTCCCTCACTCCACTCCAGCTGCTGCACCCGTTTCTCCCAAACACATAGGCTTGTTTATTATCAGGGGGTCTTTGTACATTTGCTTTTCCCCCTGCAGGGATGCAGTTCCCCCAAATCTTCCACCAGTTAGCACCTTCTCTTCCGTCAGGTCACAGGTCAAGTATTCTCAGAGGGGTCCCCCAACCTTCCCAGGCACCCTCCATCCCCTTCTCCTTTTTAAATTATCCTTGTAACACAGTTCTTCGAACATCATCTTTCTCTTGAGATATTTTCTTTAGACTGTGAGCACCCTGAGAGCCATTAGGACCTCATGCTGGGCCCAGTGAGGGCCACAGGAGAAGAGCTCAGTGAACATTTGCAAAATGAAAGGATGGAGAATTCTCAGTGCCTCAGAGTAGCAAGAAAGTTCAGTCCCAGTGAATCATGCTGTCTGGGGTCCCAGCCAGGCCCTGGACTTGTTGTGTGACCCAACCTGGTAGCCACCCCTCTCTGGTCCTTACCTGTAGAAGGGTATGGGTTGTTCACCCAGCCCCTCCTTGGAGCATACCCTCTGCCCTCTGGGTGACCTTTACCTCAAACCTTTGACTTTAAGGAAAGTGATTTGGCCTCTAGGTGCACCCTTCCCTGCCCTTGGTTCTCCAGGTGGCTTAACCCCTTCTTCATCAGTCCCACCACCTCTTTGTGCAGGAAGGGGAATGAGCGTTGATGGAACTTCTGACAAATATTGACCCAAGTCCTTGAAGGTGGCTGGGAATGTACTGAGGTGGCAGATGGAGGGAGGGCCCCACATGGGGGAGGGGCTCCTCAGTCTTTGCACCTAAGGATTACCTTGGGGGAGAGCCTCCAGCCCAGCTCCCTGCATAATTCCAGGGCACTGAGGGGGCCCCAGGGAAAGGCAGTGGTAACAGCCCCTTCAGGGTCCCATTGGGAGTGAGGAGGGCACAGAGCTGCCTCTCCCATGTTGAGACCCCTCAGTATGGGATTAGCTGCCTTGTGTTCCAGGCCCGTGTGCCCAGGAAGCAGGGACAGTGAGGGTCTCGCCTGGACGTGGGCTTGGGACAGCAGAACCTAGGTTCAGGACATGTGTGCAAGGGAAGGCGGGGCTTTATCATTTCCACCCTGGAGGTTCAGCCTGGGGAGCTGGGTTGCCTGGGTCCCAAGCTTTGTGCAGTCTATACTTAAAAAAATCCAGCCCCCATAGGCATTGGAGGTGAGATCTCAGGAGTGAAGAGCTGCCTGTGTCTAGGTCAGGGCCAGTGTTTACCGGGCCTCGGAGGCCTGGGTTCCCTGCCTCTCCGCACCCTGGAGAACCTCGGACGTCTGGGTTCCAGGAGGCGCCAGCTATGTTGGGGGTGACAGTTGTGCCCCTTCCCCTCCCCCCACCCACTGTCTGCAAGCCGCCGGCGCCAGGGAGCCGTGCCCGCTCCCCAGGCTGTACCCGGCTTGGGGGTGGGGGTCAGCAGGGTCGTGGCGAGGGCGGCAAGGGATAAAGGGCGCTTGTCCGATGCCCGCCCTGACCTCGGCCGCCGCTTCCCGGACTCCCGGCCCGCCTCTGATTCACGCCCAGGCCGGCCGCAGCGCCCTCCCCCCCCCGCCCCCCCCCCCGCCTGCCGCCCCGGGGGGTAGGAAGTGGGGGGGGGCGAGGGGCGGCGCCGAGTCAACTTTCCCTCTTAAGCCCCGAAGGAATGTCGGCGGATTTCCTGAAACCCGACCCCGGCCGCCCGCCGGCCCGCCTGCCCCTCACCTGGACCTGCTCCCTCGGGAACGGCAGGAGGGGCGCGGGGGCTCACCTGGGGGGCCGGGGTCAAGTCCTCCTTCCGCTCCCGCCCCAGGCAGCCTCTTGCAGCGGAAAAGGGGGTGAGTGGGAGGCAATCAAACCCTCTCACTCCTCTCCAGCGACCTAGGCCAGCGTCTCAACTCCTCCAGCCTCAGTTTCCCCTTCCGCTTTTAAAAAGGCGCGGGTCTCCTTCCTTCCTGTTGTGGTTTAAGAGACGCCTCTTAAGCCCGATTCCCCTGACTCCCCACCTCCTAGTCTTGGCAGGGGTCTGCCCACCTCCCTTGGCTTCCCTCGCTTGTCACCTGGGCCGACCCCCTTTGCCACCCTGATCCTCAATTTCCTCAGCTGTAAATTGGACAACGCTGCCAGTTCTTCCTTATAGGTTGTTACAAGAAAATACTTGGGAAGTGTTTTGTTTGGAATGAATGAAGAACAGTAATTGTGGACGGCTTCAGCGCGCTGGGCTCTGGAATTGACATGTGTGGGCTTGAAACCTGGCTCTGCGGAAGGGTCCTGGGGACTAGGTTTCCCACCTGTGAAACGGGGAACAGTATTGGTCATAACCAATGGCTGTTTCCCAAGGCGCAGGCCTGGCGCGCGGTGGGTTAGATGCGGGGTTCCCTGGCTCTCGCGCAAACCGCAGGCTGGAGGCCCTAGCCGCAGGGTCGCGGCAGCCTAGCCCGGGAGGGGCGGGACGGGGGAGGGCCGCGCGGGGATCCAGATGTTCAGGGTCCTCCAGGCACAGCCGCGCCTGATTAAGCCATGTGGGGGCTGGCCGAGGCGCGGAGATGAAAGGGCGGCGGCCGGCCGGGGGAGGGGGCTTGCCAGCCATCACCCCCCCAAGTCCCCTCCTCCTCGGCCGGAACCTACGGCGCCCTCTGACACGCCGACCCCGAGTGGCTGCCGCCCTGTCTGCTGAGGCAGAGGGTGGATGGAAGATGCGCAGGCGGCAGACACCTGCGCGGGGCACGCCAGAGAGAGGGAGGGTGTCATTTTTGCAAGGTCTCAGGCTTAGAGGGGAGCCCTCACTCCCATGCCTGCCGGAGAGGAAGCTAGGGGGACCTCCTAACCCAAGATTCATGGGGCTACACTCTTGTCACCTTGGAGTGCGATGGAAGTCAGAAGTGTTCCTGCTTGTCCCAAGTTTTCCCATGAGAATTAGAAATTTTAGCAGCACCCCATCACCCCTATCAACATCTCTGTGCCGCCTCCCTCTCAGCCCCAGGCCGAGGGGCCCCTAGTCTGGGAGAGCAGGGACCAGATCCCCCAGGTTTGTAGATCAGGGCTGGGTCAGAGGGAGGAGAGGCTGGGGGAGCCCTGGAGGGTCTGGGAGGGCTTCCTAAAGGAGGCAAACTGTGCACACGTTACCGGATCTCTGACTTGGGTGCCAAAGTAGATGATGTCACAGACCTTCAGAAGGCCTTCTCTAACACAGCTCTGCGACACTCACGACCCTCCATCTCCACTCTCTGGCTGGGTTCCAGCCACGACCACCGCCCTCCTGTTTCCTTTTCCAACAAGCTCATCCCCTCCTCAGGGCCCTCGCTGTTCCTTCGGCCTCCTCGCGTGGCCAGCTCCAACGTTGCCTATCCGGGAGGCCTTCCTTGATTCCCTGGAGAATAGATCTCTCCCCCATCCTACCACCCTATTTGTTTCCTTTTGGCCCCTAGCGATGGCTGAGATCCCTCGTGCGTGGATACTAGGGAGGTGTCATGGCACCCCCGAGATGGGACACACGGCAGGGGCCACGATCCACCTGCCTCGCCCTGCCCGCACCCTGACGGTGCCGCAGCGCCGCTCCCCCGCCAGTTCTCCGCATCCCCCACCCCCCCTTCCCAGGCTGCCTCGCTCGGGTGACGTCAGCTAACCGGTCCCCGCCGCCGCCGCCGCATCCTCCGCGCCTGCCAGGAGCCGGCGTCCCCCGCGCTCCTTGCGCCCGGCCTGGCCATGGCTTCGGTCGCCCTGATGCCGCTCCTGTTGCTGCTGCTGCAGCCTCCGCCCGCCACCCCCGCGCCGCCTGCCCGCGACCCCTTCGCCCTGCAGCTCGGGGACACGCAGAGCTGCCAGCTGCGGTGCCGAGACCGCTACCCTAATCCGCAGCCCGCTCAGGTGAAGCGCATGCGGCGCCAGCGGGAGGACCAGAGATCTCTCCAATGGGGGATGGGTTGAGGATGCGATTCCCCCCATTCGGAGCGGGAGACAAGGGTTCCTCGGAGGGGGAAGGGGTCAGGGAAGGGGGCTCTCCAATAGGGGTGGGTCCCTCTGGTGGGGGAAGGGCTGGCGTTCCTTCGATGGTAGTGAGCGCAGGGGTCGGGGGTCCCTCCGATGAGGATGGGGATGTTCCTCCCGCAGGGGAGGGGCCGTGGGGCCCCTCTGATGGGGGAGGGTTTAGGGATGCGGGTCCTTCCGATGAATTCGGTGTTGCTGGAGTCTCTCCAAGCCTGAGGCAGGGAGGAGACTGGGGCTCCTGATGCTGCCTAGAGGGTTCTGGCTCCACACTGCTGCGCAAGGACCCTTGGGGCGTCCAACCCCCACTTTCCTCAGGCCTGACAGTCCCCTTCTCTTCCCCCTCTACCCTAGCAGCTTCCACATCCTCCTCCCTCCCCCCCTCAGAGCTACCAGCCCCCATTCCTATCCTCATGCCCACCCCCTAGTCGGATCCCAATTTTCCCAGGCCTGAAGGGTGACAAAACCTCCTCTGAGCCCCCCCTCCTTCTTGAGGCCTGAGAAGCGCTCCTCCCTGGAGCCTTGGGGGGGACCATTTCCCTCGATCTTCCCCAGTTTTCCAGCCGTTACCCAAACCCAGCAACCTCCGTTGTTTATTCTTTCTCAAGCCCCCTCTCCCTCTCTCCTCATCAGAGCTAAGAGCCCCTGCTAATATGCTTAGCCTCCTCCCCAACTTCATCCCAAACTCCTTAGAAGGTTTGGGGGGGATCAAATCTTCTACCTCCTCACATGAGGGCTTCCAGCGCTGCCCTCCTCCTGCCCCTCCCCTGGCCTGAACCCCACATCTTCGCTTCCAGGAGGGGTTGGAGGAGGACCCCACTGAGTCCCGGAAAGCGAATGCGCATAATAGGGCCGTCCTGATCAGTGCTTGCGAGCGAGGCTGCCGCCTCTTCTCCATCTGCCGATTCGTGGCCAGGAGTTCCAAGCCCAATGCCACACAGGCTGAGTGTGAAGCAGGTAAGGACTGGATGGGTGGGCCAGGGTGGGGAGAGGTGGCCTGGGAAGGGCTGTGCCCCCAGTCACCCTCTCCTGCCTCTTGCAGCCTGTGTGGAGGCCTACGTGAAGGAGACAGAGCAGCAGGCCTGCAGCGAGGGCTGCTGGAGCCAGAATCCAGAGCTGGAGCCCGAAGCTGAGCCTGAGCTGGAGCAGAAGGTGGGCGCCCTCCCACCTGTGGCCCCAGGCCCATCCCCCCTCTCCTCTACCCCCCAAATCTGCACTCATATCCAGCGTCTCTGAAGCTCTCCATTCCATTCGGGGCCTACTGGGTGTCCTTGATTAAGCCATTTCACATCCCAAGGCTCAGTTATCATCTCTGTGACTTCTCCCCTTCCCCTCCCCTGCTGCCACCAAAACAGCCACCGTTTACATTACTTAGCAAGCGTTTGTCCTGGTCCAGGCCTGACCTCAGCCTGTCCTCAATTCCTTGGGCCACCCGGAGGCACCTGAGACAGTGTCATCCTCATTTCATGCCCACAGAGCAACTGGCCAAGGTCACACAGGGCTGTGCAGAGGTGGGATTTAAAGCCAGTGCCACTAGGGCTTGTGACCACCCCTCACCTCCCTCACCTTCAGTGCCACAAGAGCTGACTACTGACCACCTACATGCCAGCTACTGGTCTAATCACGTTCCTCGTGATGAACAAGTGGCCACTCTCATCTGGGGTGGCTCAGAACGGAGGCGCAGGGAGCAGCCTCCCAAGCACACAGGTAGTACCCCTCCCCCCACTCCAGGGAGAAATAATAACTGCTCACCTATCAGGGTCTGTGAGACAGTCTAGAAAACGCTGCATCAGGGGGAGCTGAGGCACAGGAAATCCTTCATCACAGCCAGAAACGCATGGGCTGGGATTCCCCAGAAAGCCCTTTCCCTCTTCACTCATTTTCCTCCACCCCTTCCAGGCTTTCACTGTTCATAAAAGCACAGTGCACTATCATTTCTTCCTATTCTGAGTTCTCTCCTGATGCTGTCAAAATAAGAACAATGATGGTGATATTTTTAATAATAGTAGCTACTACATATTAGGCACTTGTACCATTGTCTAGTTGAAATCTCATAGCAACCCCACGAGGGAAGAGAATCATCCCCATTTCAGGGCTCGGAGAGGGCAATCCGCTTTCCCAAGGGCACACAGTCAGCCAAATACAGTGCTGAGGTCTGTGTTCATTGTATGAAGCCCTGTTGCCTCAAACCACTTAGTGAATTTTGATCACAATCCATTCTCCCAGCTCCCCTCCCACTGGTTAATGCCCTACATTGGTGACATTTCTGTGCCTTGGGCCTCCCCCTGGCAGAGAAAAGTCCTGGAAGCTCCAAGTGGGGCCCTCTCGCTCCTGGACTTGTTTTCCACCCTCTGCAATGACCTTGTCAACTCGGCGCAGGGCTTCGTCTCCTCCACCTGGACATACTACCTGCAGACTGACAATGGGAAGGTGGTGGTGTTCCAGGTGAGGGCTCTGGCAGGGGCCGCACTAGAGTAGTGGTTGGGTGGTCAGGGTAAGAAGGTGGGATGAGTTGGTTCTTGGCTCATGGGATGCAAAGTCCACAGGAAACAAGCTTCAGGCACAGCTGGATCCAGGGGTTCAGTGTCTCACTCCACTGCTGGACTCTGCTGTCCTTTTTGGTGGCTTTACTCTCAGGCAAGCACATCCCTCCTCACAGCAGGGTGGATGCCTGAGGCTCTAGATGACAACCTCTCTGAGGTTTTAACTAAGCGGATTGGCCATGGTTCAGTCATGTGATAACCTCTCAGCCAATCCCTGTGATTCTATTGGCATGCCTTGGATCACATCCCTACTTTAGGAGCAAGACAAATCAGGGCTCCACATTAGCAGGGAACAGCATCCCTGGTATCACAGCTCACAGCTCCATAGAGGGTGTCCTCTCTATCCCCAGGGGAACTAGGTGCCAGCTGGGCTTGGGACAATGTAACCTGCAGGGGGCACAGAGAGGTGCCTCCTAGGGCCAAGATGGTGCCTTTCTAAAGGGCTTCTCTGTGCTGTATTGTTCCTGGCCCAGACCCAGCCTGTGGTAGAGAGCCTGGGGCACGAGGGGGCCCGTCTGCAGCGAGTGGAGGTGACCTGGCGGGGATCCCACCCTGAGGCCTTGGAGGTGCATGTTGGTAAGGTCCAAGCCTAGACCAGAGTTCCTTCCACAGGTGGCTCCACTGTCACAAGGGGTTCTCCTGACAAATGAACCCTTGAGGATTGGGATTTCCATCTCTCAACTCCTGGGGTTCCTTGGTCCATCTCCCTGGGTTCCATGGTGCATCTCCCAAGTTTCCATGGTCCATCTCCCAGGGTTCCATGGTTCATCTCCCAGGGGTCCATGGTCCATCTTTCAGGGTTCTGATTTATTCCAGGACCCAATGCCCCGTTGCCCCAGGTCCTGGCCTCCTTTCTGTTCTCCATGGCTGCTGTCGCCTCTTGGCGAAGGCCTGGAGGCTGCTGAGAGGTGACCTGTTCTCTCAGACCCTGTAGGCCCCTTGGACAAGGTAAGGAAGGCCAAGATTCGAGTCAAGACCAGCAGCAAGGCCAAGGTGGAGTCCGATGAGCTGCAGGACAACGACTTCCTCAGTTGCATGTCCCGGTGGGTTGCAGAACCTTGGGGATGGTGGAGGGGGGTGGGGCCAGAGGGGAGTGACTATCTGGCCCAACTAGGGCCACTGAGCGTGCCTGCCGGGTGGGGCAGGCGCTCCGGGCTTCCTCGCTGGATCCTGGCCTGCTGCCTCTTTCTTTCCGTGCTGGTGATGCTGTGGCTGAGCTGTTCCACCCTGGTGACCGCACCCGGCCAGCACCTCAAGTTCCAGGTGGGCGGGGCCCACAGGCAGGGGTGGGAGGAGAACTGCTCCCTCATCTGGATAGGGCTGCCCCCTCTCCCATGGAGGCAGGGACCCCTGACTTGCTGCGTGACATTAGGCAAGTTTCTTCACTCCCTTATGAAATGGGGGAAACAACTCCCACCCTTAGTAGGGGCAACCTTAGGTCAGGGGTAGGAAGGAGCCTTGCCAGGTTGGGGACTCATAGCCCTCACTCCCTCTTCCTCCCCCTGCAGCCCCTGTCTCTGGAGCAGCACAAGGGCTTTATGGTAGAGCCAGACTGGCCCCTGTACCCTCCCCCGTCGCACGCCTTTGCAGACAATCCCCCGCCCTACAAGCTGAAGCTGGACCTGACCAAGCTGTAGGCCTCCATTGCCAAGTTCAGGAGCTCCTTGGGTCTCACTTGCCCGTTGCCTAGGAGTCCGGGTCAGGGTGGGACGGTCCTTGGGCTCCTCCTCTCCCCAAATTCTTCTTCTCTTCCCAGTCCCGCCCCTCCCCCCTCCCCCCTTCCCCCCCCCATCCTGGGGTTGCCCTGCCCCTCCTGGGGGGCGGGATCTGACCTTGGTTCCTCCACACCCCGCTTCCCCAGAGCGTGTTACTTTTGTCTTCTATCGTGTAGCTTCTTGAGTATTTCAACCCCAGTTCTGTGCTGCCTTCGTCCTTCCTCCTTTCTCCCCTCTGGGGGGCTGAGGCCACAGGGGAGCCGCTTCGTTCCAGGGCTTCCCCCTTTCTCCCCACCCCACCACCGGAGATGTAGCCTCGTGAGAGGAGGCCCCCCACCCCCAAGAGGGGAGGTGGTGGGTAGCTCCATGCTGGGAGTTGCAGCATGGTGGTCGGGAGGAATAAACCATGATATAAAACCCATCTTGGACTGAGCCTGCTTCTGTTGGTCTTTCCACCCGTCTCTTGGGGACTGGCCTGAACATGGCCATGACCCCTGCCCACCAGGCCCTTTCTGAGATGGGGGAGGTGAACTTCGGGAACTCCCCGTGGCTTGAGTGGTGAGAACCAGCTGACACCTGGAAGGACAGCCCCTCTGCTACCCAGCGCACATCACATTCCTAACTAGGGGTGACTCTGGATAAGCGGCTTGTGCCACCTGCCTGGCCCAGGTGGGTCAGTGCCCCTTCCTGGGCCTCCACGTGGCTCCTGTGAAATGGACAGGTCACATCTTGAAGAGGACATTTGTTAATTTTGTCACCACCTGGCTTCCATCCGCCTTTCTTTTTGGGATGGAGCTCTGCCCCGTTGGGGGCAGTCTCAGGGTCCTGTCCACAGGTTCTCTCCCCTTCCTTACCCAAGAGGTCCAGACTTGGCATTCTTTCCTGCACTTTGCATTCAAGAGGAGTCTTGTAGGACAGGAACAGCCCACCCTGATGAGGCCACAGCCATGGCACTCCATCCTTCCTGTCCATTCTGCAGACTCCCCAAGATCCTCCCAGTAAATCTTTTGGTTAAGTAGGCTAGAGTTGTTTCTGTTGCTGGCAACCAGAGATTCTTGGCTGGTGGGGGCCGCATCTTCTGGGAAGAGTTTGGGATGAGGGACATGGTGGTCAATGTGGCACAGATTTCCAAGGTCTGATGGAGGCCTGTGGGTGATGGGTGACTGGTTGGGGGAAGGTGAGTTAGAGCGAGCTGAGTGGGGCTGATTATCTGCCCTACCACCCTTCACCCCGCCCTGTGTCCTGGGAGGTTGATTCACTTGGGCCCTCAGCCTCTGCTAGAGTCAGCCGGGGGGCCACCAGCAGGAGGTGGAAGGAAGGAGGAGTGAGAAGTTGGGGGTTTCTCTCCCTGCATCCTCCAACCCAATGCCACAACTCCACCAAATGAGCCTTCAGCCTGGGCGTGTTAACAGCTCCCCACTGTTGCCCATCCTGTGTGCTGCACCACCCCATGTCAGTTACCCAGCCCTGCTGCACCTTTGTAAATATCCCCTTTATTACTGCTCTCCTGAATCTTCAGTTCTGACTGGCTCCTGCCTGCTGCCAGGACCCTGCCTGATATCATGAGCATCAGGATTCAACATAAAGACAATTTAGGCCCCTGAGTACATTTCTGGGCCCAGTGTAGGGTTTCAGAGCAGCCCCCGGAACGTCACCAGGAAATAAGACCTGGGCAGAGGTGAGAAGTGATGGCAGGCCAGCGCTGCCCAGCAGAACATTGTGTGATGACGGAAACGTTCTGTCTGCGCCACCCGCAGCCACATGGTGTTGCACAGCCCTGGCTAGTGGGACTCAAGGACTGTTTCCTGGTTCTTTAGTTTGAGTTGATGTACATTTAAGGTTTTTCCTCTATTTTTTCGTGGTGGTAAAAAATATGCATCACATAAAATTTGCCATTTTAGCCAGTTTTTAAGAGTACAATTCAGGGGCATTAGGTACATCTGCAATGTTGTGCAATTATCACCATTATCTATTTAAATGATTACCCTAATTCTGGGGTCTAGTGCTGCCGTGAGGAGCCCAAATATCCACATGAACCCACAAGGACCCCCATGACTTGGCCCAATTAGCATCTCCAACCGCTTCTACAGAGGCTTTGTCCCTTGCTGACATGGGTTCTTTCTGGATCCCTCGACCCTACCTTGTTCCTTCCAGCCCCAGGGCCTTTACACTTGCATCTCCCTCTGCCAGCAACACCCTCGAAGCCCTGTTCTACCAAAGCTCTCAACAAAAAGGGCTCCTCCTCAAACAAAGACATCCCCACCACCCCAGACTCGGCCAGCATCCCCTGTTATACCCATGTTCAGCTCCCCGTTCATCTTCCCTGTGCTTACCACATTTACAGTCGATTAATAATTATTTGCTTCAATGTCAGCCTCGTTTAACATAATTTTATGAGCTCCAGGAAGGCAGCTCCCTAGGGTCTCACATGTGAACTGGCATGGAGCAGGTGACCAGTAATTATTTTTGCTTGGGTGTCTCCCTGTTTCCCTCTCAGACCCCAGAAGCAGCCTCACCTAGTCACGTCCATTCTCTACACAAGTCTGACCTTGTCCCTCTCCTACAAGCTCCCTGTTGCCCTCGGACACCGCCTAATTTCCTTTGCTTACCTTTTCTTTTTTTTTTTTTTAACTTGTGGCATGCGGGATTTTTTTTGTTTTTGTTGTGGCATGTGAACTCTTAGTTGCGGCATGCACGTGAGAGTCTTACCCACTGGACCACCAGGGAAGTGCCTCCTCTGCTTACCTTTTAAGGGTTTTTAATCCTCACCAAGCTGGCAGCCACCACCTCTTATGTTCCTCCAAACTTTTAGTCTGAAGACATAAGGGACATCAATGTTCCAGCCTCCACACCTTTGCTATAGTTGCTCCCTCTGCTCAGAACACCATCATAGACTTGGTAGGAATCTACCTGTCACCTTGTCACCCTCATCTTCCTTTCTAACAGAACTCTGGTTTGGTTTGATCAAAGCTATGTGGCTCAGGGGAAGTTGAGCAGCATGACCCAAGCTTCCTCTGGTATTGGTGGGATTTATTGGGAGAGAGACATGCCCTGTTAAGTGGGGTTGTTGAGCTGGGAGAATGTCAGTCCGAAGCTAGAGGGATGGAAAGAGACAGCATCTTCATGCCTTTGCTGGAAGTCCTGGACCAGGCTGTGCCTGAAGCCATCTTGTCCTTGATTTTTTAGCTTAAGCCAGTTTGTGTTGGGTTCCTTGGAACTGAAAAGTTGTGACTGATCCCGGTCTCTTTGTCCTCCCTCCCCTCTCTCAAGACTGAGCTGCAAGGGCAGAGAGCTTTGTTTGTATGCTGCTGAGTGTCTAGTGCATTAAATCTTTTTTTTTTTTTTTGGCCTTGCTTCATGGCTTACAGGACCTTAGGTCCCGGACCAGGGATTGAACCAGAGTCCCTGGCAGTGAGAGCATGAAGTCCTAACCACAGGATCACTGGGGAATTCCCTAGTGCATTAATTATTTTTTTTAAATTTATTAATTAATTTATTTTTGGCTGCACTGGGTCTTCATTGCTGCGCACAGGCTTTCTCTAGTTGCGGCGAGCAGGGGCTACTCTTGGTTGCGGTGCGTGGGCTTCTCATTGCGGTGGCTCTAGGCACGTGGGCTTCAGTAGCATGGCACCCAATCTCAGTAGTTGTGGCTCGTGGGCTCCAGAGTGCAGGCTCAGCAGTTGTGGCGCACGGGCATAGCTGCTCTGCGGCATGTGGGATATTCCCGGACCAGGGCTCGAACCTGAGTCCTCTGCATTGGTAGGCGGATTCTTAACCACTGCGCCACTAGGGAAGTCCCTAGTGCATTAGTTCTTGAAACCCCGGTGAACAGCCCAGGGTTGGGCCCAGATCGGATTCCTCATAGTTGTGGAATGCGTAACGCCATTTGGTGCGGGTAGAAACTGTGAGCCGTGTAGATGTGTGGAGGTGAGAGAGGATTCCCTTCCAAGCTGGTGGTGACTGATGGCTGCCTGAAAGAGGTGGCAGCTGAACTGGGCTTTGAAGGATGGGTAGAATCCGGGGAGAAGGGAGGGTGTCACAGGTGCATGGGTATGCGTGTTGAAGGCGTGTGTGTACATTCAGAGAAAAGTAATACCTACTCACATAACCTGCTGTTCTGAGGGCTTCACTGGAGAAGGGGCCTCAAGTGCCAAGTGAAGACTCTTCTGGAGTCTTAGGAGAGAGGGAGCCCTTCACCTCCATCAGAGGCTCCTCCCAGGGGCAGGGGTCCACAGAGCTTACCCACAGATAAGTCCTGACTTGCTGCAGCTCTCTGAGCCTCAGTTTCCTCGTCTGTCCCCAGCCCTCCCCCCAGCTCCGCAAGGCATCTGGGATGCCACCCTCTCTGCCGCTCCCTCCGCCTTCCTCTCGTACCCCAGTGCAGGCCTGGTGGAAGGTGGGTGGGTGGCTGGTGTCATGGCAACAAGCAGGAGCGCCCATGTGTCTGGGTAGTGAGGGTTGCCATGGCAACCTGCGGTCCTGGTTCCCTGGCGACAGGCCTGAGTTCTGGGCCTAGGGGTGGGAAGGGAGGGAGGGAGGCGTCCCTGGAGACACTCTGCAAGATCTTGGAGGGAAGAATGGGGACTCATGCCTCTCTCTTCTGTGAGGGGGGCAGGTGCAGGCCAGATCCCAGCTGAGGATTGCTTAAGTCAGATCCCAGCTGAGGATTGCTTAAGTCCCTGCTTGGGGCCAGGTGTGAGCCCAACAGGGAAACTGAAGTCTCCAGGGGTCCTGTATCACGTGATGCTGCCCACCACCCCCTTCACACCCAGTCCCACCAGGTTCCTGTGGCTCCTACAGTCCCCACACAGTCTGTTCCCTCTGGCTGGAAGACTCTGATCTCTTCCTAGCCAACTTTTCAGCCCGAATGTCTCTCCTTGATCTCATGGCTCAGCCCAGCCCCCCTAAATCACTACGCCCCAGCTCAAGCCTCTATCATGTTGAAAATTAAGTTATTGCTTCTTTGCTTGTGTGATGATTGGTTTAATAAATGATGCGACACTGTAGCAGTCTCGGTCACAGCTGTGTCCCACACATTGAGGAGGCTGCTCTCAATACATCTTTGTCAACACGCTCCCTCCTAGCTCCAAGCCTTGCCCATGTCAACCCAGCCAATGTGGTCTCACCTCTGTTCCTCAGGCTCTTTCAGGCACCTGGCTTGATCCATACACATTACCTCCACCTGGAATATTCTGGAACATTCTGGGCCCTTCCACAATGTTCTGGAATGTCCCAGAACACCCTAGAACATTCTGTCTCCTGCTTTATTAAAGCTGGGACATCACCTCCTCAAAGGGGCTCTCCCCAACCTTCTGGTTAAAGCAGTCCTTACCCGCTCGGTCACTCTCAGCCCATTGCCTTCATGGCAATTATCACATCTGGAAAGATCTTGGCCATTGATTGGTTTATATGTCTCAGGTTTGTCCTTCCCATTAGAATATACATTCCAGAATATTCTGGAACATGAAGGACGGGGATCGGGTCTCATGTGCTTACAGTTGAATCCCTATCCCCTGGTGCATAGCAGGTGCACAATAAGTGCTTGTTGATTGAATGGAGAGAGGGGGTGATGAGACCAGGAGGTGGGGATGAGCTCCAGGGTAGGCAGCTCTCACACTATCCTGCTGGAACCTTGGGTGAATTACTTACCTCTCTGAGCCCCAGGTTTTTTCTTTTCAATCCAATGTAACTTACAAACAGCAAGGTGCACCCATTTTTACTGTGCAGCCCAATGAATGGTAACATTCCTGTGACCCAAATACAGAGTACCCACCAGCCCCCAGGGGCTTCCTTGTGCCCCCTTCCAGTCACTTCCCAGAGGCAGCCCCACATCTGACTTCTGTCCCCTTGGCTCCATCCGACCTGCTTTTTTTAAAATAATTAATTAATTCATTCATTTATTTTTGGCTGCATTGGGTCTTCCTTGCTGCGCACGGGCTTTCTCTAGTTGCGGCGAGCCTGGGCTAGTCTTCGTAGTGGTACACTGACTTCCCATTGCGGTGGCTTTTCTTGTTGCGGAGCACGGGCTCTAGATGCACGGGCTTCAGTAGTTGTGGCATGCGGGCTCCAGAGCGCAGGCTCAGTAGTTGTGGCACACAGGCTTAGCTGCTCCGCGGCATGTAGGATCTTCCCGGACTAGGGCTCGAACCCATGTCCCCTGCACTGGCAGGCGGATTCCCAACCACTGTGCACCAGGGAAGCCCCGACCTGTTTTTTTGTTTTGTTTTGTTTTTGTTTTTTTGCCACGCCATGCAGCTTGCAGGATCTCAGTTCCCCTACCAAGGATTGAACCTGGGCCACGGCAGTGAACGCACCGGAATCTTAACTACTAGGCCACCAGGGAACTCCCTATTTTTGTTTAATAAGTCAGCTTTAATGAGGCAAACTTTACATTTAATAATACAACCATGTTAAGTGCTCAATGAATTTTGACAAATGTAATCCCCCCTGTTGCCCCATAATCAAGATATAGGACATTTCCATCACCCCAAGGCCCCGTGTCCCTTTGTGGTCACTGATTTGCCACCCTGATGATCCCCACCAGGTGGCCCCCTGGCCCAACCTCTGTCACCACAGTTTAGTGTGGCCTGTTTGTGAATTTCAAGTAAATGGAATCACAACGCGTGTCCTTTTTGTTTCTTTTGCTTAGTGTCGGTGAGATCCCTCGTGGGATACATGTAGCAGTGGGTCATTCTTTTTCCTTGTTGTATAGTATCCCACCACTGAACACGTCGTTGTCTGTTTATCCATCAACCTGTTGATGAACCTTTGGGCTGTTTCCAGTTTGGGGCTGCTATGACCATTTATGTTTACATATTTTGGTGAATCCCTGTCCTCCTTTCTGTTGGAGGGATACCTGTAGTGGGTTGAGTGGTGCCCCAAATCCCCCCCAATTCATGTCTACCTGGAACCTCAGAATGTGACCTTGTTTGGAAATAGGGTCTTTGCAGATGGAATTTAGCTAATAATCCAGATCAAACTGGATTAAGGTGGGCCCCAAATCCAGTGAGAGTGTCTTGGTTAGGGACAGAAATGAATATGCAGAGAGACACAAGAAGAAGGCCATGTGAAGATAGAGGCAGAGATTGGAGTGGTATAGCTGCAAGTCAAGGGATGACAAAAATGGGAGACAACACCAGAAGCTGGGAAGAGGCGTGATTCTCCCTCGGAGCCCTCAGAAGGAACCAACCCTGCCAACCTCTTGATTTTGGACTTCTGGCCTCTTGAACTGTGAGAGAGTAAATTTCTATTTTAAACCATTCGTTTGTGGTCATTTGTTGTGGCAGCCCCGGGACACTCGTAAAATGCCCAAGGCTGGAATTGCTAGGCCACAGAGTGTACAAATACTCCCTTTTAGCAAATATTGCCAAACGGCTGTCCCAAGTGGTTGTACCAGTTGACATTCCCACCAGATGAGCGTAAGAGCCATCACTTTTCCATCTCTAAAATGGGGACACTAATAACCGTTCAGAGGTGTGGTGAGAATACACGAGAATGCACAGTTCTGGGCATTGAAAACACTCTGTAAATGGTAACTTAAAAAAAAAATTGCAGAGAAGGTGCAAACTCGGCTCCATCTGTCTTCAATGTTGGGTTTTTCTGCTCTTCCCTAGAAGAAGTCACACACAGGGAGCTCGGGCTGGGGACCCTCTCCCCCTGTAGGAGAAGCCAGTGGGGGCTGGGTTCTGGGGTGATAGTGCGGACACTGGGAGGCCCAAGAGAGCTGCAAGGCTGGAAGCAACGAAGGAAAGCCAGAGCAGAGCCAGCACAAGGAAATATTATTCATTCACCGACAGATTTGCTGCCAGTCAGTGCTGGATTCAAGAGGCTGGAAACCTGGCAAGGCCCCAATCTGGACACAGGCTAGGCAGCCAGACTAGGCAGAGGGGAAATGGGATCTCTGCTGAGCAGCCAGGAAGGCTTCCTGGAGGAAGAGACCTGTGGTGGGTTTGAAGAACATGGGAGGGTGCACGAGACCACACTGACCAGCCTTTCTGCCGTGCCAGAAGTCTGAAATCAAAGTGTCGGCAGCTGTGCGCCCTCTGGAGGCTCTAGAGGAGGATCCTTCCCTGCCTCGTCCAACTTCTGGTGGCTCCAGGCATTCCTTGGCTTGTGGCCACATCCCTCCAATCTCTGCCTCTATCTTCACATGGCCTTCCCTCTGTTTGGATTTACCTCTTCTTCTAGGGACACAAGTCATTGGATTTAGCTCCCTCACCCAATCCAGGATAATCTCATCTCGAGATCCTTACCTTAATTATATCTGCAAAGACCCTTATCCCAAAAAAGGTCATATTTCGAGGTTCCAGGTGGACATGTCTTTGGGGGGACACCATTCAATCCAGTACAGTGAGGGTGTTTGTTCAATTTCTTTTCAGCGAGACTGTTCTCCTGGGGGTACGGCTGTCTCAGCCTTGTCTGGAGCATGTACTCCGTGCCCATCACAGGGTGTGGGGCATAGGAAGCTGTCAATAAGTGCTCATTGAATGCCTGAAGAAAAGGAGGAGAGGAAGTCAGCATGGGGTGCTGGAGAGGGCATAGCCTCGGAGTCGGAGATTGGGGGCTCCATTTCCTGCTCCTGAGCCTTGGCAGGACGCTTCCACTCTCTGAGTCTCACTTTCCCCACTTTGCAAGGTTGTTGTGAGGATGAGGGTCAAAGTCTGGAGGTCACTGAGTACCCAGTATGATCTTAGGAGGTATAGCTATGGTGGTGGGCCGGGAGGGTGACCCAGGCAGGAAACGTTCTAGACGGCAGGTAAAGTTAGAGAAGGTGGACCCGGTGCAGATCTGACTTCAAGGGGGCGCTGCAGTGAGGCCGGCTGGGGTGACAGCGAGAGAGCAAGATAAAGGGCAACTATGTTTATTTGTCACTGAGCCCCGCTCACAATCCTGGAAGGAAGTGGTCTCTATGCCCCTCCCCTTTTTTTTCCCACTGAAGTGAGATTCACATAATGCAAAATTAACCTTTTTTTTGCCTTGCTGCGCAGCTTGAGGGATATCAGTTCCCCGACGAGGGATTGAACCTTGGCAGTGAAGCACCAGACCCTAACCACTAGGCCACCAGGGAACTCCCTAAAATTAACTATTTTAAAGTGAACAATTCAGTGACATTTAGTACATTCACGATATTGTGCAACCATCACCTCTGTTTAGTTCAGAACATTTCCATTTTTCCCGAAATGAAGCCCTGTTCCCATTAGCAGCCACTCCCCACCCCCCTCCCCCAGCCCCTGGCAACCACCAGTCTGCTTTCTGTCTCTAAGGATTTGCCTGTTTTGGACATTTCATATAAATGGAATCATACAAAAGGTGACCTTTTGTGTCTGGCTTCTTTCACTCGGCATATTTTCTAGGTTCTTCCACGTTATAGCATGTGTCAGAGCTTCATTCCTTCTCATGGCTGAGTAATAGTCCATTGTATGAATGGACCACATTTTGCTTATCCATTCGTCACTTGATGGACACTTGGGCTGTTTCCTCCTTTTGGCGGTCGTGACTAATGCTGCTGTGAACATGTGTGCATGTGTATTTGTTTAAACACCCGATTTCACGTCCCTTGGGTGTACGCCAATTTTAAAGATGAGAAAACTGAGGCTGAGAGGGGATGAGTCAGCTGTGAAGAGTGTAGATTTGAAACGAGGTGAGATTTGGATCTGGCTTGAGGCTGGGCTCTGCCGGACACTCACATGTGACTTTGGTCCTGGGGAGCTACCAGCACCCCTGGCTCATAGGAAGAAGCCTCTGGGAGGACATGTCACAACACTTGGCCCATAGTGGCTACTATGTTATTAATAGTAACAACGGAGGAAGCTGGGATTCCTCCCCTCGCCCAGAGCCCACTTCCACTGGGGATCAGTTACTGGGGCCTCCTTTGCCCACCCTGCATGAGGTTTCCTGGGGTTGGCTCACCTCTAAGCAGCAGTCCTGGCCCTGCCTGGCTGTGGACTGGCGTCTGCCCCCAGTGCTCCAACTGAGGTGGGGCTCCCCAGAGCTGTCTCTGTCTCAGCCTCCCAGACGGCCCACTCCTTAAGGCGCAGAGCCCAAAGCCATTGCTGTGTAACTGCAGGAGCCCCTCCCCATCTCTGCACTTGACCTTCTCTGCTGTTCAGGTTCCGGCCATTGAGCATCTGTGGAGGCAGCAGTGGGAGGAAGAAATGCAGAATTGGTGACTGTTTGCTTGGGGCGAGTTAGCAGCCCATGGTGCTTACACTGTGGGCATCTGAGTGTCAGGCTCACAGCCTTTTTGGAGAAAGGGGGACTAATTCTTTTCCTTCTTTTTTTTTTAAAATTTATTTTATTTTTGGCTGCGTTGGGTCTTCGTTGCTGTGCACAGTCTTTCTTTAGTTGCGGCAAGCAGGGGCTACTCTTTGTTGCAGTGCGTGGGCTTCTCATGGTGGTGGCTTCTCATTGCGGAACACAGGCTCTAGGCATATGGGCTTCAGTAGTTGTGGCGTGTGGGCTCAGTAGTTGTGGTTTGCGGGCTCTAGAGTGCAGGCTCAGTAGTTGTGGCCCATGGGCCTAGCTGCTCCGCGGCATGGGCTCGAACCCGTGTCCCCTGCATTGGCAGGTGGATTCTTAACCACTGCTCCACCAGGGAAGCCCAGGACTAATTCTTACCAAGGGAAGGATTGAGTCCATTCGCATTTCACATATATGGAAATTGAGAACCCAGAGAACCTAAGAGTTCTTTTTCAGCCAAGAGTCACATTGATTTGTTCATGCATCGTGTATTTACTTAACATTCTGGGTGCTGCCCAGGGCTCTGTGGAGGAAGAAAACAGAGTCCCCATCCCTTGAGGAGATGACAGAGGATAAGGAAGAAAAGAAAATGCAGGGAATTCCCGGGTGGTCCAGTGGTTAGGACTCTGCGCTTTCACTGCTGAGGGCCCGGGTTCAATCCCTGATTGGGGAACTAAGATCCTGCAAGCGACGCACGCCATGAGGCCAAAAAACAAGAAAAGAAAAGAAAAGAAAATGCAAGACAGTTCCTCAAAAAATTCCTTATAGAGCTAACCTGTGATCCAGCAATTCCACTCCTAGGTATGTGCCCCCCCAAAAGTGAACACAGAGACTCTGACAGATGCTTGTATACGCATGTTCACAGCAACACTAGTCACAGTCGCCAAGAGAGGAACAACCCAAATGTCCATCAGTGGATGAATGAATAAACAAAACGTGGTCCATCCATACTGTGGAATTTTTTTTTTTTTTTGGCCATGCCACACAGCATGTGGGATCTTAGTTCCCCGATCAGGGATTGAACCCACACCCCCGGTAGTGGAATTGCAGTGTCTTAACCACTGGACTGCCAGGGAAATCCCCATACTATGGCATATTACCCAGTCATAAAAAGAAATGAAGCACTGACACATGCTACAATGTGGATGAACCTCAAAAGCATTATGCTGAATAAAATAAAACAAGCCAGACCCAGGAGGACACATGTCATTCCATTTATATGAAATGTTCAGAATAGGTAAATCCATAGGGACAGAAAACAGATTAGTGATCGCCAGGGGCTGAGGGAGTGGGAACAGAGAGTGACAGCTAACGGGGATGGGGTTTCCTTTTGGGGTGACGGAAATGTTTTGGAATTAGATAGAGGTGCTGATTGCATGACGTCATGAATGCACTGAATGCCATTGAATTGTACACTTTACAATGGTGAATTTTACGGCATGGGAATTATATCTCCATTTTAAAACAAGGAAACCTAAAATGCAGAGTTTGTTAGATAGAAAAATCAAGCAGGGCTGAGGGTCCAAGAGTGAGTGTGGGAGAGGGGAAATGCCCACAGCTGGCATGGAGCTAGGATCTGCTACCTGAGTGGCCCTGAGCACTGTACATTGTTTATTTTATCCGGGCTTCTGCTCTGTCCCACAAGGACATTTTGAAGATGGGAAAACTGATGTGTAGAGCTGGAGCAACCCACTCAAGGCCTCGAGGCTCATAAGAAGTTGATGCACAACTAAGGGTAATAGCAAAGATTGTGAGAATTTATTTGATGGTGACCTCTCTAGTTTATAGAGAAGCAGAAGGAGGCGCCCGAGTGTCAGCAGCTTGCTCTGAGACCACTCAATGGTGAAGGGCAGACAGGGTGGATGAGGCCCCAGGGTGAGGATGTAGGAAAGCAAGGCATCTCCTATCCTCCAGGCCTCAATTTCCTCCTCTGTAACACCTGGAGGTTATAAGGAGGCCTCCCAGCTCCAACCTGGGGCAGTGAGTCCCACAGCTGGTCTGGAGCGGGGAGCAGGTGGTGAGGCCTTTGCCTCTGGGAGAGCTGTGCCAGCTGTGGGCCAGATGGTGGCCAGGCCTGCAGACGCTGTCTGCCATGTCCCTGCCTGTGCGTTCTGCCATACCATAGGTCATCATTATTGGATGACTGTGTGCAGTAACCTTCCTGGGTCCTCTCTGTCCCCACCTGCCCGTGATGCATTCCAGGTATTGCAGCCCATTGGGCTCAGGCCAAGAACCCTGGGGGGGATCCCTGGCCTCGCTCTGCCTGCCCCCCGACATCCTATCTGCTGTATCACCTGTTGGCTCCACCTGCAAAGTACATCCTGGCAAGGATCGCCTCCCATTCCTCCCTGGCCACCACCATGGGATGAGCAACATCTTTTGGCCAGGAAATCTTGCCTCCTAAGTAATGTCTCTAAGTCAAGATATTGCCTCCAACTGTCAGTGTTGGTTATACTCCCTCTGCTCACTAGCCCCCCCCCCCATTTCACACAGGGAAAATGCCTCCACAGTGGTCCACAAGGCCCTCCATGACCTAGACCACCCCTCGTGGCTGCCCACCTCATCTTCTCCTTCCCTCTCCCTCTCCCTCACTTTCCCCCACCAGGCAAGACTGCAGGCATGCTACCTCAGGGCCTTTGCACTGGCTGTCCTGTGCTATGTGATCTTGAAGTAACTAGTGTGTCCACAGACCATGCGTCTGCAGTGTGCTACCTGTAAGCACGCAACCAGGGGCCCAGTGAACCTCTTCTTGCTTATCTTTGACTATGTGTCTGACATGTGGGTCAAATCTGTGTGTTTATGAAGTGTGGGTGCATATGGATGCCATTGCCTACAGCTGTATGTGTCCGGCGTGTGAGCTGAAGGTCTCTGCTGAGCGGGGTTTGATGCCTGCATGTGGTTCATCCGGAACAAAGGCTCAAGTGGCAGGCAGACCACAGGCAGGTGAGGGGATGTGTGCAGAGCTAGCCGGAATGTGAGCTGCTCATGCTTTCACACATTCAATATTTATCGAGCGCTTATTGTGTGCTGGAGGAGTTAGCAGGGCCCTTCAGCACCTGGTATCTATCAACTTCCAGGGTCCTGAGCATTTTACACAAATGATTGAGTACCTACTGTGTACCCGACCCTCTGCTGGAGATGGATCAGTTGCGTCTGGTTCTACCTGAAGGAGCCCACCCAGGGAGGCCCCTTGCTTCCTCCTCTGGGCCCTCCAGCCCCATGTCCACCCCCTTTCCCCAGCGCTGACTGCAGGAAGGCTCTGAGCCCCATTTGGACCCTTGGACCCTGTCTGAGTCTGCACAAGGGAGGGTTTTCCAACTCAGAAGGTGAAAGAATAAATGGGTTCAAGGCTGGAGAGAAAATCCTGGAAGCTTGGACGCTTCCAGGGTGAAGATTCTAGGCGTTCAGTGGGTTGGGGGTGGGGTGGGGGGTGGCCTCAAAGGCTCTGGAAACTTTACCTTCTTGGCTCTGGGCTCCATGGGGTCCAGAAAGGAGGAGAGGAAAGGGAGGCAAGAAGGAAGAAGAAAGGGAAACAGATGCAGGACTTCGCGCCCTGGCTGAAGACAGGGGTGTTTGCGGCACTGGAGCTGGGAGGTCCAAGGGGGTTGGGTCTGGTGGAATGGACTTTGGGGGTGTAAGTGAGGGTTTGAAGGGTCTGTGGGCAAGGATTTGGGGGAGTGGAGTTGGGATTTGAGCGGAGGATGGGGGAGGTAACTTGAGGGCAGGGGTTTGGGGGTATGGGAACCACAACCGAGGGTGAAGCAGGAGGTTTGGGGATCTGAGGGCAGATGCTGGAATTTGAAGGTGGAGGTTCTTGGATGGGAGAGAGGAGGCTCTGGGAAGATGGGGGAGGGCTGGGACCCAAAGATGGGTTGGAAGTCTGAGGCCTGGGCACCAGGTGAGTTCCTGAGTCTGAGGGAGGTCTTGGCGAGGGAGTGACCCTGGAAGGAGAGAGGGCGGTTTCTCAGATTTCTTCGACCAGTTTCTCCATGTCCTTCCTCTCATCTCGGCTCGGCTCCGCCGCTCCCCTTTCCCACAGCCAACCCCGCTCCTGAAGTGCAGCACTAAACGGTCGGGCTGCCCCTACTCCTAGCTGCGTCCCACCCTCGCCTCATTCCTCGCCCCCCCAGGCCACGCCCCCACACGCACAGGTTTCCTTTGCCCAGTCTCTCCCAGACAGGTCCCTCCCCTTACTCGGGCCACGTCCCTCCGTAGACTATGCCCCCCCGCCCCTTGTCCCTGTCCCACCAGTCTCCTGTCCCTCCTCAGACCCACGACCGTGCCTCGTCCCAGACTCCGCCCGTCTCCCCAGGCCCCACCCCCCTCCTCCTGCTGAACCGACACTTGCCTTTGCCCTCCCCCGCGCATCCGCAGACCCAGCTCCCTCGCGGCCCAGGACCTGCTTCCTCCTCAGACCCGGCCCCGCCCCTCGCCTAGGGCCCCGCCCCTCCGCAGAGCAGGCCCCGCCCCACCCCCGGAGACTTAGTCTCCCGGGCCGGCGCGCGCGGTTCCCGTCACTAGCACGCGCGGTGGCGGCGGCGGGAAGATGGCGGCGTCCGGTGGCAGTGGTGGCGCTGGTGGCGGCGGCTTCCGCGCGGGCCCGGGCCCCGAGCGCCCTAACAGGTGAGAACCAGCCCGCAGGGTGGGCCTGCACCTGCCCCGGGACTGGAGTGACCTAAGGGGAGTCCTGGAGGAGTGGCCTGGGCAGGCTCGAGGATTTTTACGGGGGCTGCGGACTTTAGGTGGCTATGGAGTACTGAGGGGACTGAGGGCTGTTCACGGGTCATCCGAAGGCGGATTGGGGGCCCCAGGGCCTCCAGGCGTCTGCATGCGGCCCTAGGGGCCTGAGAGGGCTTTGAGGGGTGTGGAGATCTGAAAGGAAACCCAGGGGCTCCTGACTGTGATGTGGCCATGGGGGAACTGGGGATGCCAAGGGGTCTGGGAGGCAGGGAGGTCCTGAGCAGGGGCTATAGGAAGTCTTGAGGTTGTTGAGGCTGTCTGGGCGACTCTGAGGAGGGGCTGAGGGGAATTTGGAGGGCTGAGGCCCACGGCTTCTTGGAGGGTGCTGAAGGACCCTGAGGTTCCTAAAGGTGGTCCTGAGGACATGCTGAGGGGACCTGGGAGGGGTGAGGACTGTAGAAGGTTGGGAGTAGGAGGCTCAAGTGAACCCAAGGGCCTGAAAGAGGCCTGAGGGACCAGGGAGAACCTGAGAGAGGGAGCTGAGGGGCCCTGGGGGTCCCAGTGAGTCCTGATTGGCAGGGAGAGGTCTTGGGGTCCCAGGGGTCCTGGGGGGCTAGAATGGGTCTTGGGAAGCCTGAAGATGGTGAGAGAGCGCTGAAGGTTTAAAAAATACATGAGAAGGGTCCGACCTTGTGGCTCCTCCCTCCAAGCCCCATGGGTTGTAAATCCCATTCACCCCCAGGAAAAGAACTTGAAGCATGGTCTTGCCCTCAGATCATGGTGGAAGAATTCACCCCTTTTGGTCTGAGAGAGGCCCCCTTTCCCTTTGGACAAGTCCTGAGACTGGTTGTTTGAACCGCAGAATTGGCATAGCAATTGAAGGTATTTTTATGCATTGTTCTGGGTTCTCAGAGGGAAAGGGGGGATCTTAGGATGTAAGACCTCCCTCCCTCTTCCCATTGCACAAGGCCAGAGTAAGCTAGACCTTCTCATCCCAGTCCCCCAGGACAGTCTGCTACCCTCGGTGACCAAGGAAGAAATTCGGACTTTTTCTTGCTGGTGAGCTTATGGGGAGCAAATAATTTCCATCAGTGTGATAAATGATGAAATGGTTAATACTCGTGTGCCTCAGAAAGGCCTGAGGGTCCGGGTGCATGAGTTGGGCTTTGGAGGCCTGTAGTGGGGAGCAAAGAGAGATCAGGGGATTTGGGAAGACATGCAGGGGGTAGAGTGGACAGGATTTGGTGACCGGTAGGAGGTGGCATGTAAGGGACAGTGAATCCTAGTCCCTGCTTTGAGCCCTGGCTAGGGATAACCTGGGGCAAGAATGAGGTATAATTCGTTACATGCTATACAATTCACTCATTTTAGCTGAACAGTTCACTGAGTTTTTTGGAGTTTTTTGTTTTTTTTGCTGCACCGGGTCTTAGTTGCGGCACACAGGATCTTCGCTGCCGCATGAGGGATCTTTTAGTTGCAGCATGTGGGGTTTTGCGGCATGCAGGATCTAGTTCCCTGACCAGGGATTGCCCCCTGCATTGGGAGCATGGAGTCTTAACCACTGGACCACCAGGGAAGTCTCCTCACTGAGTTTTAATAAATTTATAGAGTTATGTACCCATTAACACAATCCAGGTTTTCAGAATGCGTCCATTACCACAATGAATTCCTTCAAGCCCGTTGCAGTCAACCCTTCTCCCACCCCTGGCCTCAGGCACACTCTGATCTGCTTTCGCTCTCTGTAGTTTCGTCTTTTTAGAAATTTTACGTGAATGGAATCATATAATATGTGGCTTCTTGTGTCTGGCTTCTGTCCCTTAACAGAATATTTTTGAAGTTTCATCTGTGTTGTCACAAGTATCAGAAGTTCGTTCTTTTTTCACTGCTGCCTACTATTCCATTAAATGGACGGACACAATTTGTTTATCCATTTACTGGTTGATGGACATTTGGGTTGTTTCCATTTTGACAATTGCAGATAAAGTTGCTGTGAACATCTGGGTATGCATCTTTGTGTGGACATATACTTTCGTCCTCGGGTAAATACCTAGGAGTGGAATGACTGGGTCCTATGGTAGGTGTAGGTTTAAGTTTTTTTTCTTTTTTTCAGGGTAAAATGGATCTTTTATTTATTTGTACTTAAACTTATAAACCAGCCAGTCAGACCGGGACTATTATTATCATGATGTGGCAAAATACAAAACACCTTTCTACAAATACTAGAGTGATGAACAACTTAGGGGTTGCAATAAAACAGAGCAAAAGAGGCAGAGGAAATCAATGAAGCACACTGTAGCATAACCCCTCACCTTAGCAATTGAGGTTCTTAACAAGTAGGGCCTCCCCATCCCAGAAAATATAAAAAATTGTTCATTGAATCTTTGTACTTTTGCTTCCTATTTTTTTTTAAATAAATTTATTTACTTATTTATTTATTTTTGGCTGTGGTGGATCTTTGTTGCTGTGCGCGGGCTTTCTCTAGTTCCAGTGAGCGGCGTCTACTCTTCATTCGGTGCACCGGCTTCTCATTGCGGTGGCTTCTCTTTTTGAGGAGCACAGGCCCTAGGCATGTGGGCTTCAGTAGTTGTGGCACGCGGGCTCTAGAGCGCAGGCTCAGTAGTTGTGGCGCACAGGCTTAGTTGCTCCGCGGCATGTGGAATCTTCCCCTATCAGGGCTCAAACCCGTTTCCCCTGCATTGGCAGGTGGATTCTTAACCACTGTGCCACCGGGGAAGCCCCTTGCTTCCTATTTTTTGAGGTTAGATTGAAAAATATGGAACATTTCGCGAACTTGAGTGTCATCCTTGTGCAGGGGCCATGATAAGTTCCAATTTTAGTATATGTGCTACCGAAGCAAGCACCATAGGTATTTTTTAAAAATATTTATTTATTTATTTTGGCTGCGCTGGGTCTTCGTTGTGGCACGCGGGATCTTCGCTGCAGCGTACGGACTTCTTACTCGTGTATGCAGACTCTTAGTTGTGGCATGCATGTGGGATCTAGTTCCCCGACCAGGGATCTAACCCGGGCCCCTTGCATTGGGAGTGCAGTCTTACCCCCTGGACCATCAAGGAAGTCCCTCTGCACTGTAGGTTTTTCAAGAAACTGCTGAGTTGTTTGGAGTGACTGAACCATAACTGCATTTGTACCAGCAATATGCAACAGTTCCAGCTGCTCCCCATCCTTGCCAACACTTCACGTGGCCAGTCTTTAATTTTAGCCATTCTAAGTGTATGTTGGTATCTTATTTTGGTTGCATTTTACATATCCCTAATAACTAACGATGTTGGACATCTTTTCATGGTCTCACTGGCTATTCAGATCTTTGGTAAAGTGTCTTTTCAAATCTTTTGTCCATTTTTTACTTGGTTTGTCTTCTTTAAAAAAATTAATTCATTTATTTTTGACTGCGTTGAGTCTTCGTTGCTGCACGCAGGCTTTCTCTAGTTGCGGTGAGCGGGGGCTACTCTTTGTTGCTGTGTGCATGCTTCTCATTGCGGTGGCTTCCCTTGTTGCGGAGCACTGGCTGTAGGCACGTGGGCTTCAGTAGCTGTGACACGCAGGCTCAGTAATTGTGGCTCGCAGGCTCTAGAGCGCAGGCTCAGTAGTTGTGGTGCACGGGCTTAGTTGCTCTGCGGCATATGGGATCTTCCCAGACCAGGGCTCGAACCCGTGTCCCTTGCATTGGCAGGCGTATTCTTAACCACTGCACCACCAGGCAAGTCCCTATTCATCTACTTTCTGTCTCTATAAATTTACCTTTTTTTTTTTTTTTGGCCTCACCACGCGACTATGCAAGGCATTAGCTCCCCAACCAGGGATGGAACCCATTCCCCTGCAGTGGAAGCACAGAGTCTTAACCACTGGACCGCCAGGGAATTCCGTAAATTTACCTGTTTTATAAATAGAATCGTACCATATGTGACCTTCAGTGTCTGGCTTCTTTCACTCCATATTAACGTTTGCGAGATTCATCCACAATGTAATGTGTGTCAGTACTTCATTTCTTTTTATGGCTGCATAACATTCCATTGTGTGGACATAGCACGTTTTGTTTATTCGTTCACCAGCTGAAGGACATTTAGGTTGGTTCTACCTTTTGGCTGTTTTGGGTAATGCTGCTATAAACATGCATGTACAAGTTTTTGTCTGAACACCTGGGTTCAGTTCTTAGGGGTATATACCAGGAGCAGAATTGCTGGGTCCTATGGCTGTTGTGTGTCCTTGAACATGCAGTCACCACCCAACACTACTTGGTGTGTTTATTAGTGGAAGTACCTTGAAGGTAGAGAGCATGTCTGTCTCGTGTAGTCTTGGTCTTGTATGCCTGGAGCACGGGCAGCCCAGAGGAAAGAAGTGTTCAAGAAATATGGCTGGGGGACTTCCCTGGTGGTCGGTCCAGTGGGTAAGACTCTGCGGTACCAATGCAGGGGCCCGGTTTTGATCCTTGGTTGGGGAACTAGATCCTGCATGCACGCCACAACTAAGAGTCCGCATGCTGCAGCTAAGAAATCCCCATGCCACAACTAAGAAGTCTACAAGCTGCAACTAAGACTTGGAGCAGCCAAAAAAAAAAAAAAAAAAAGGAAATATGGCTGGGAGGGAGGGATGGATGAATGGAGTGTGGAAAAGCTCTCTAGGGCTTGTAGTCTGGCTGGTAGGACGTCCCTTCTAGGTGGTCAGGTCTGTCCCTTGCCTTCTCGGGGAGACTTGTGGGCCTGCCAGGGATGGGGGGAGGCTGGCCCTGTCTGTGAGTCTGGTTTTCCAGCCTTCCAGGTGGTGCCTGCATCTGCCTTTTTGTCCCATGAAGGGTTTTGTCATTTGGCCAGGGGTGGGGGCGGTTCCTGTCTTCTCCTTGGCCCTTCCAACGGTCCCACAACTCGAAAAACTGTCCTTAGGAGGGACTGCGTTCCCCCAGCCGCCCCCAGCATTACATAACTTGTTTGTTCCAACTTCACTTTTCTGCAACCAAGGGGGAAAAAAGAAAGAGAAAAGCTTATTCTCCTTCCTTCCTATCTCGAGGGATCAACAAAAAACCCGTTGCCTAGTAGAGATGGTCGTTAATGACCAAGCCGAACCTCTGGGATGGACAGAGCATGGCTGCCTTGGCTGGGCGCTTGCTGAGGGGAGGTGGGGTCCTAACTGCAGGCTCACTCACACAAAAGAAACTTGTTCTGCAGCAGGCCCCCTCTCAGCTCCATCTCAGGCCCTTGAGGGGGTCCAGGCTTCTGGAGAGAGAGGAGGTTTACAGTGTGTTGTGAGGGGGTGGAGGAACTCTCCCAGGAGTCACACCTCCCCAGCTAAAATTCCATCGCTGTGAGGTACCTGGCCTGCCTAGTTCTGGAGGAACCTTCTCGCCACGAAGTTTCTTCAGACATTGGGGCTTTGGCATCCTCTCTTCACTGCCCATCTTTCCTAAAGGTGTCTGGATGGGGCCCAGTCTCATTGATTCACACTGCTTCTTGTGGGGCGAGGCAGGAGTATCTGGGTGAGGGCCACGCCGGTCACAGGTGTTTCTCTGAGAAGTCGTGACTGGGACACAGTGTGAGTGGGTTTGGCACAGTTCAGCTGAGGCGTCTGCTCCTGGCTTGGTGGCCTTTGCTTGTTTAAACTTTCTTAACAAGCCCTCTCTGGCTGCACCCTAGATTGTCTCCACTAATCCCTGAGGCTCTGGAAGAGTCCAGCCCCCCAACCCCTGTGTGAAAGACTGGGCAATGATTTGGCCTTCTGAGACGATTCTTGTTCCTTTGGCCTCATCCTCTCTTCAGCTGAGAGGGAGAGACAGGACTTTGACCCTTCAGAGACAGGAACTCAACTCCTCCTAGGAATTCTGGGAGATCTGGTGACATCAGGCACCTCATCAGACCCACATGCTTGTTGCATGCCTTGGGCACATCTGCAACCCTCTGTGTGTTAGTCTTCATCTGGGAAGTGGGACCCCGGACCCACTGGGCAGGGTAGCTGGGAAGAAGCAAACTAGGGTGAAGGTATGCTCAGAGGGCACCCAGCATGTTGCACATGTGTGTGTGTGGAAGTGGCAATGTTGCCCTGCGGTCCTGAAGCTGTTAGCATTCTGTCCGCTGTGCCTGCATGGACCAAGAAGGGATCATGGGGTGTTTGGCAGGTCTTGCTAACGAGCCAGTGTGGCAGGTTGGGAGGAGAAAGTTGGTATCTTAGTCTGTTTGGGCTGCCATAACAGAATACCATAGACTGGGTGGCTTATAAACGGCAGAAATTTAGTTCTTGAAGTTCTGGAGGTTGAGAAGTCCAAAGTCAAGGTGCCGACAGATTTGGTGTCTGGAGAGGCCACTTCCTGGTTCATAGACACGGCCTCCTTGCTGAGTCCTCAAATAGTGGCTGGGTCTAGGGAGCTCTCTGGGGTCTCTTTTATAAGGGCATTAATTCCATTCATGAGGGCCGCATCCTCATGACCTAATCACCTCCCGAAGGCCCTGCTCTCTAATACCATCACATTAGGGAATAGGTCTCAATGTTTGAATTTTGGGGGGATACAAGCATTCATTCTGTGGTTGTTGGCTTGAGCAGTTTGGAGGATGGTAGTGTCATTACTTGGTGGCCATGAGAGGGACAGTGGCAGGGCCAGTGGGAGAATGGAACATGTCAAGTCTGAGCTGCTTCTGCAGCATTGAGAGGACAGATGCTGCCATGTGAACCTGGCACCTAGGAACAGAGTGTAGAGCATGAGCTGGTGGGTCTTGGCAGAGTATTGGGGTGGGGCAGTTGAGTCTGGGGTAAGCTGGAGAGAGTGCTGGGCAGAGGTGCTCTGGGGGGCTGGGTCACGCAGCCCAGCTCCTTCTCTGGGAGTGAGGCGCCCCATTCCTCACCTTCTCACTGGTAGGGTCCCTTGAGCTCAGGATGTGAAATTGCTCTGAAAACTGCACACTTCGCCCTGAATTGTGCAGCCTGATTGTCTCATAGCTGAACCACTTCCATCCGGTAGCTGTGACCCCTCGGGGATGGCCTTCTTGTCGGGGTAGAAAGGCGTTATTAGCCTCTGCTAGCATTGCGCCATCTCTAGGGAGTAGACGTAGTGTGTCATCCCACTTTCCTTAACTGGTTATTTTTTATTGCCGATCCTCACGCGAGAGCTCAGAGGGGCCAGGTTGGAGGTTTGCGCCTGCCTCCCCCGCCAGACACTTTAAAAGTGGGGCTTCTCTGCACTCCTGCCCTTTGGTCTTGGGGCATGTTTCAGACTTAGGGTTGAAGGCCCTGGAGAAGGGGGAGGAAGGAGGGTGACTTCTCGGCATCCCCAGCTCCTTCCTCTTGTGGATGGGACTCATTTGATACCCTTCTCTTCCCCTGGCGATTGTCGATGGTCACATGCCTCCTGTGTGCCTGCCGCTGTGCTTGGTGTTGGGCATATGGGCCCCCGGACACCCAGACAGAGGGGCTGTGCCTGTGTGGGACACTTATGTGCCAGCATGTGAAGCAGTTGGGCTGTCATTTCCCCACGGTTGCCATAAAATGTCCCGAGGCTGAGTTGGAGGTTCCTGCCTTCTCCGGAAGGTTCTGAGCGTCTCCTTAAAATGAGGTTGAGCAGAGCCTAAAGGTTAGTGCCATCAGCTTGGGGGAAGGGAGTCTCGGGAGGTGGCCTGTTTTCTGGGTACAGGCAAGTGGCATGTGCAGGTTCTGGAGGGGGAGGAGCCTGGCTTTTTAGGGGTCCGGAGGGCAGAGAGGAGCTAGAGAGGGTGAGAGGGAGGAGTGGGGAGACTGGGGGCTGGTGCAGGGTTTGGGTGAGGGGGCACCTGGGTCAAATTCGTGTTTTGGAAGGATCCCTCTGGCAGGAGATGAGGGGGCCTGGGCTGAGGGGGGTGCGTGGAGATGGTGAGGTGGGCATGGGTTTGGGGAAGATACAAGGTTGAACTTGTGTGACATGCTGACCCATGGTGGCAGCCAGGTTGGGAGTCACCAGCTCTCAGGTTTCTGCCGTGAACCAAAGAGTGAGTGCTGGTGGAGGACGCGTCAGGCAGGAGGATGAGGCCCCACTTGGCTTGAGAGGCTCTGCTACCCGAGATCATCCAGTGGGGACAGGGAGCAGACATGGACACCTGGCCTGGAGGGCTTAAAGTCCTCCCCCTGTTCTGGAAAGTCCTCGTGCCTGTCCTTGCTCGAGGGTCCCTGGTCTTCTAACAACCAGGACCTGGTCCTTCCCAGTTCAATTCCTGCCTCTCCTCTCTGACCTCCTTGAGAGCACTCACCACGTGCACACTTATTTGCTCTTTTCCTTTAATCTGTTGGCACATTGTGTTGCTTCCACCTTTGAGCCACATCCCCATCTGGCCCCTTCTTCCACTTCCACCTCATCCTGGCTCTGAGCTGCCATCGATTCTTGCCCTCCTGGCTGCCGTCCCCCTACCTCCAGTTGGCGGGACCCTCCCAAGGCAGGTATCAGACCAGGCCGTCCCTTGCCTGACACCTGCCGGGGCCTTCCTCACTCTCAGAACAGTCTCAGAACAAAATTCACTTCTCCACATGACCCCCTTGGCCCCCACGGCGAGGCCCTGCCCGCCTACGGGCCCCCATGCTTCCACAGCCCACATCTCCAACAGCAGGCTGGTGCCCCTCCTGGGCCTCGTGGGCTCACCCTCCCTCGGCTGGGGTGACCTGTCCCAGAGCTTTGCACAACTCCTGTGTTGCCTCCTTGGGGCCTGGCCACTCTGTCCACCATGACTCCCCCCGTCTGCCCCTCTTCGTCCTCTGCCCCAGGCTCATGGTCCATTCTGTGTTCTTAAGGATCTGTGTCCCCTAGAATGTGTGCTCCCCGCAGGCAGGGCTTCACTGTGGAGGCTCTGATACAGTCTAGCGGATATTCTACATACAATCTACGATGGATTTGCAGGGGGAGCTGGCCTGACTGGGAGGCTTCTCGAACGGCCCTCCATGGCCAGCCGAGCAAGGGTCACTATTCTTCTTCTGATTTTTGTTAATGGCAGGGTCCGGGTAGAGAAACAGAGACTCACAGGTGTGTTGTCAGTGAATCAGCCCCGTTAGAGAGAAGCCAGTGTGAGCAGCACCCTTTTGCACGAGCTCCATTTAGTTCACGGACAGGATCTTAGCGCCGTGTTGAAGACGGGGAAAGGGCCAGCCGCACTCCCTGTCCAGCTGCCTGCCGGGGGAAGTGGGGGCTGGGGCCCGCTGGGTCCCCACCGGGCCGACCCGCCCTCCTCCTGTGGTAGCCGCTCCACAGCTGTGCAGACGGGCTCTTAACACTTGTTAACCCCGAGTCTCCAGTCCCTTCCTCCTCCCCACCCCTTTCCCGTTTCCCTTCAGAGAGGGCTGCTCAGGATTCACAGAACTCATCCCCCATGGCTATGAGAGCGTTTCCCTAACATTCCTTGGCGGAGTGGGTTTTGGGGCACATCCAGCGTGATTTCAGACCCCTCGCCGAGCAGCCCCGCTGCTGAGCTCTTCCCGCAGACCACCTCGCCGCATACTGAAAATATTGTGATTCGGGAGGAAGTAACCGGCACCTTTGGGGAATCGCAGACCTTTCCTATGAGGGAAGCAGCTTCCGGAATTGAATACGCTCAGCCTGGAGGAAATCTTGAGGGGTGGATCTTTGGGCTTCTAAAGGCCTCAAGAGGGGGTCACCCGAGGATCAAGGATCGAGGCCGAAGACGTTTTCTGACGCCACAACTGCAAAATTCCACAGGGGTCAAAGACAGGATCCTAGCAGGAGCGGACTGGGCTGGGCTGGGCTGGGCTGGGCTGGGCTGGATATCCGGACAGCTCGCCTCTCAAAGGGATGTTAGAATTTGAAGCAGTCTGCCGGAGGAAGCAGCAGCAGGGAGACGTGATCACCCGGAATCTTCCATGACTGTAGCTGAGAGTGGGACATTCTCCTGAGGGAGGGTTTGGGGGGTGGTGGTGACAAAATGCCCGTGAAGCAACAGTCATGTAGGGGAGCCCCGCTGCAGACCCCCGAGGCAGCCTCAACTTGGAAAACTTCCAGGACTATAGTTAAAGTCATAACTGTGTGCTGGCTTGGTGAAGTCTGGTCGATCCTAGGAGGGCTTCTCTTGCTCTCTCTCTTTTCTCCCCACCTCTGTTGTGCAAGGGGTAATGGCAGCCCGTGGGCTGTAAGGCAGGGAGGCTGGGAACACACAAATGTTTATGCTCCACGTGAGTCACTTGCAGAAACTCTGGGTGGTGTTTTCCTTGCCAAGGCTGATGGCATTGGGCTGCCCTGCGGCTCCAGCCTTAGGCGCGCTTCCAGCATTTTAGCATTTAGAGTTGCTGAACTTTCACAGTAGGGGGCATGGGTAGCTTGCTGACCTTTCACAGGGAGATGGCTGGACTGTCTCTTTACGGGCGGGCGGGGCTTGGGCTGGGTCTGGTCACCACCCACTCACCTGCAGATCAACCAGTGAGGCTTCCTTGTCCCCATTCCCAGGGTAGGAAGCCAGTGTGCATTGCAGGGAGAGGTGGTAGCTGGAGAAGTATTAACTCCACAGTGGTTTTTCCAGAGGCTCGTCCGGAATTCGAGCCCCAGATCAGAGGCTTCTGACATTGAAGGCCCCTTTTGGCTACGAGAGCCAGAAACTCAACTCGACTCACTGCCTTCAGTTAAAAAATAAAAGTTCATCGTTCACATAAAAAATAAGTTCAGGGAGAATTCCAGTTTTTATATTCATTAAATTCAGAGCTCAGATGATTCCTCTGGAACCTGTGACTCCCGTCTCTTAGCTCTTGGCTGGGCAAGGTAACCTCACCTTGCTCCCCATCATCCCAGCAACCCTAGTGGGGAGGCAAGTTTCCATCCTGGTGGCTCCAGCAAAAGTCCCAGGGAAGGTTTTGGTTGGGTCGAATGGGTCACACTCCCTATCCCGGGCTCAGTCAGCGTGGCTGGGGACCTGGGAGGCTCTGGTTGGCCAGGCTGGGTTATGAATTCTCCCTTTTCAGCCCAGTGGTGCGTCTCCTGATCCTTACCACTGGGGCTGAGAGTGAAGGAGGTTCCCTGAGGAAAACGGGGCTCTTAACAGAAGAAGGAAGGGATGTTGGCACCCCCTAAAATGAAGATGTTCGTGAGAGGCCCCTCTTGATGCCCAAGTTTGTGCTGCTGTTAGAAGGTCCTTGCTGCGCCATACCCATACCGTGTCTGCCTGCAAATGGCCTAGCACCACCGGGCATGAGCACATGCCATTTGGTGGAACTGTCCCTTTCAGAGCCTCAATACCTGCCCTGCCAGGTGAGGCAGCTGGGCTGGGTCCTGAAATGCTGGCATTTGCAGTGCTGGATTCTCACAGGGTTTCCGAGTGGTGTTCTGGGGCCATGCAGTCATGTGCCTACTTGCCTAATTTGTAGAGTGAAGGGGTTCTGCTCATTCAAGTGGCCCCATCTCCAAGTCCAGTGCAGCAGGGATAATGTGGGGGGATGGGCTCTTACTGGGATCAGCCTCTTGTCAGTGGGTGGGAACAAAACAGGCGAAGCTTCAGCCTGAGACCTGCTTATTAGTAGCCCTTGCTGCCCCTGGCATTGGGGCCCTGGCTGGGCTTTGAGGGGTCATGGAGGCTGTGGGGAACCTGGCTGGTCCATGAAGGCAAGGGAGGTCATGGGGGAGACCTTCTACTTCGAGAAGGCTTGGAAGGGAAAGTGATAGAGGAGCGTGGAAGAGCTAGTGGGCTTGAGAGTGCAGCATAGGGAGGAGGGGTGGAGGTGGGGGGCAGAAAGAGTTGGCCCTTCAACACGGGGAATAGCATGAGTAAAGTGTGGAGGCCAGACATCCCAGAGAGGAGCCTGCTGAGGGCTTCCTGGTTGAGCCGTCAAAGGATAACATACCTAGTCCCAGGACTTGGACCAGGAGGTTCCATGGAGGGGTAACAGAGCAGATATATGCAGCAGATACCTGCAACAAGCAGAGATAGGAGTCAGGCGCCAGCCACTGCTGCCACCTAGCAGCCAGCCACCTGCCACCTCACCCATCCTATCCATCCATCCATCCTTCCATCCGTCTATCCATCTACCCATCCTTCCATCCAACCATCCATCCATCTGTCCATCTACCCTGTCACCCATTGTCCATCCATCCATCATCCATCTCCCCATCCATCCATCCACTCATCCACCCACCCACTCAGCCATCCAGCCATTTAATCAACAAGTGTGACTGAGCTCTGAGCACATGCTGGGCATGGTGCCAGGTGCCGGAACACAGCAGGAGACAGAACCCACCCTTCCCTGCTTGGCGAGGCTCCTGTTGCAGCTTCGAGGAGACAGGTTGGAAACAGATGGATGGCTTACCAGATGGAACGATGGGCAGGCAAGACAAATAGAGCTGGGTTGGGGTCAGAGAGGTGTGAGGCCTGGGTGGGGCTTTCCCACTGTGACCTGGCAGAATGGGGTTACCTCCCTCATAACAGCTGGAGGGTTAGTGGGATAGTCCACACCCTTGCCCTGGCTGCCACTGAGGAGCCACATCCTGCCCTACTTACTGTCCAGCTCCACGTCCACCTCCTGGCTTGGCCTTCCTGGTGAGTGGTCTCAGCTCTCCCAGCCTCAGTCTCCCCGTCTGCATCATGGAGGTGATCAGGGGGCCCATCCACCTGGGGCTACAGAGAGACCGACACTGACCAGGCCTCTTACGTGCTGTGTGGCCTTGGGTGGGTGCCTGAACCTCTCTGTGCCTCAATGTCCCTATCTGTAAGATGGTGACGATAGTGGTATACCCCTCTCCAGGCTGCCCACTGAGAGACGAGCTGGGAACCAGGTGGGCACTGCCCCGGGCCCACAGTCTTGCATGGAGTGGGTGCTCGCTTGCCAGGATGGGGAGGGGTGGGGGTACGTGGAGGCAGAGAGCTTGCTGATGAGGGAAGGAGGGTCTGGGTGTCCGCCTTCCATCTTCCTAGCCTTGAGAAGTTGCTGGAGTTGGGCAGGTCTGGGACTGGGGAAGTGCTCCCTACAGGGTCCTCTCGTCCATCAGCAGTGGCCAGGTCCCTACGTCCTGGGCTCCCTGGGGCACCAGTCAGAGGCTGGGGTGAGGGCAGAGAGCCTGGGCAAGAGGTCACAGCTGGGCTTCAGGGGCACTGGGCTCACCGTGTCCCCTGAGGAGCAAGACTGTGGGAGAGCCACAGGGGGCTTAGGCAGGAGAGTGATGGAGCTTGATGTCATTGTTGCCTTCTGCTTGTGGGAGGGTGGGCCATACCTGTAGAGTTCTTGGCTGTAACCCAGTGAGTATTGTGGGAGTGGGGGGAATCCACGCGGTTTGTCCCTGTCTCAGAAGGGCGGGATGACGGAACTGACCGGGTGGTTCCACTTGCCTTGAGTGGAACCAGCACTGCGTGAGGCTGTTTGGCGCCAGGCTCAGGATCCCAGCCAGGCTTTGGGGATGGCTGGTGGGGTCTCATTGTGAGGCTGGTAACTTGTGGGGCCAGGCACACCCCTGCCTCTACTCCCAGCCCCTAGGAATTTGCTCCTGTCACTGGGTCCTTGGGAGGAGTCATGATGGTTCTTTTGAGGTGGACGTGGGTTCTAGAACCTGTCTGCCTTCCCTACCACCCTCTGGACCCTCAACCTCCCTGGCTGTCATGTCGGGGTTCTCAGGAGCCACCAGTCCTGGGTGCCGGCAGGTTGCATGGTTCCCTCCTGCCGGTACTCCCCAGCACCCAGCACCGCCTCTCTTCCGTCACCCTGTCACTGCACTGCAGGCACAGACAGGCAGGAGCCAAGGACATACGTGTGGGAGGTGGCCCTGCCTGGTGATGCTCTGAAGATGAGGTGGGCAACTGTGGCCTGGCGCCCCTTTGCAGGGCTCAGGGAGAGCGTCTCTGTGGGCGACGTGCTCCCAGGGTGGGCTCGCAGTGGGCCCTAGACGTGTCCACGGTCCAGCTCTTGGATGAGGCAGAGCAGGTGGGAAGGAGTGGATGAGGCTCTGTCCCTGCCTGGCGGCCTGGCTCACCTGGCCTCCCATGGGGTGCGCAGGTCCACCTTGGCACTGGGCATCCTGATTTAAATTATCGCAGATGTAGGAGGTAACCAGTATGATGACCAGGAGGGAGAAATAAACAATTCAGCTGATGCTGTGGAAAGAGCCCAGGCTCAGGGGCACATGGGATCTGGGGCCCTGGCCAGATCTTCTTCTCTCTCTCTCTCTCTCTCTGGGTCTCTGTCCCCTCTCTATGGGTCTCTGTGCCCCCCAGTCTCTCTCAGTGGTTTGGCCTCCAGGCCTGCTGGGACACTGCTCTGAGGACCTTCATCTGCTCCTGGGTTCCACACTTGTCCACACTGGAGCCCTGCTCTTTCATCTGCTCTCCAGCGCGCCCGGGGATCAAGCCCTGCGAGAGGACTGCAGGCATCTCAGAAGGAGCTGCCCCTTATCGTGGGGCTGCGGCTGTCTGGGGGTGAGGAGGGCGGAGCCGGCCTGGGGTGAGCAGCCCCAGGGGAGAGCGTGCTGACGTGAGCATGGGGGCTGCTGGCCAGCCGGAGCATTTAAGGGCTACTGCCAGGTGCCAAAACATGGTGACTCCATCCTTTGGGCTGGGAGCATAGTACCCAGAGCTGTGAAATACTGTGGTAACCACAGCAACAGTGGCTTGGGGTGTCTGCCTTTGTGGGACATGTGGGACCTTGGTTCAGACGCACCTTTGATCCATGGAGCTGCGTGCCTGGAAGGCAGAGCAGTGGCCTTGGCAGAGTCAGCAGGCTGTAGTAGAGCGGGAAGTGGGAGCCAGTACTGGAGCTGCCTGCAGCCATGGGGGTGGGGCATACTGGGCCTCAGTTTCTCCATCTTTTTTAAAAAAATAAATCTATTTATTTATTTTTGGCTGCCTTGGGTCATCGTTGCTGCACAGCCTTTCTCTAGTTGGGGTGAGCAGGGGCTACTCTTCATTGTGGCGTGCGGGCTTCTCATTGTGGTGGCTTCTCTTGTTGCAGAGCACGGGCTCTAGGCGTGCGGGCTTCAGTAGCTGTGGCACGTGGGCTCAGTAGTTGTGGCTCGCAGGCTCTAGAGCGCAGGCTCAGTAGTTCTGGCGCACAGGCTTAGTTGCTCTGCGGCATGTGGGATCTTCCCGGACCAGGGAATCGAACCCGTGTCCCCTGCATTGGCAGGCGGATTCTTAACCACTGCACCACCAGGGAAGTCCAGTTTCTCCATCTTGAAAGGGACACTTGCTGCACTGACCTCCTGGGCTGGCCAGGGATTCATGAAGTTCTTTGTGAAGGGCTGTGCCCAGCATGTGCTCTGTCAGTGAGCCTGCTTTGTGAAGGGTCTGAGGCGGGCAGGAAGGGGAAGCCAGAGAAGCTTCCACTGTGGCTGGATAGGAGGCAGTGGTTGGTGGTGTGGGAAATAGGACAGAGAGGTCACCAGTGGGCTGCCGGCGCTTCTCCATCTGCAGCTAGAGAGCCCCATCCCCATCCCCCAACCTCTGTCTCCCCCCCCACCCCCGGCCCTGTCCCCCTCTCTCTGGGTCTCTGTCCCCCTTCTCTGGGTCTCTCTCTCTCTCTCTGGGTCTCTCTCCCCCTCTCTGGGTCTCTGTCTCCCTTTGTCACCCCAAGTGCGTGTCTTCCCTGCTGATGCACCCAGGACCCTAAGGTGGAATGGCCTGGAGCTCCCTGGTACTGCATCAGCTGGGGTGCGAGCCAACCAGCTGCACTGCGCTGCTGTGCTCCGTGGAGCCACATGGACAATAAAACCAAAATTGGCTTTGAAAGTGGAAGTGCTCTCTGTTTTGAGGGGAAGTGAGGGAATTTGCATGTAAGAACAGTATGTTAAAGGGGCAATACCGTCAGACTCTGTTCTGGCCTGAGCTTTGGGCTCCATGTGGGGGTGGGAAAGGAGTTTACAAAACCCCAAAGAAATGTTTCCATGAAATTCTTTCTTGGTCTTGCCTTTTCCCATTTTTTTTTTTGGACATTCCAGTGAAAAAAACTTTCCGGGGCTTCATATCTCTCCTGTGGGCTTGGGAAACCGACCGTGGAGACCAGGGCCAGCAGCCGGGGGAGGGCAGGAGGAGGGGAGCGCCCTCCCCACCAAGTGCTGCTCCCAAGGCAGCCCCTACCGCCGTCGCGGGGCTCTGTCACTGTTGGTGTGGCTCTGTACCTCCTGTGGCTGTCCCTCACTAGGCCATCCTGCCTTGGGTCCCCCCGAAGCAGGCCCTGAGGCAAGGACTCTAGCCCCTGGTATATTTGGGGGGTGACCCCATGAAGAATGGGGGGCAGGAAGGAGCCCACACAGGGGGCGCCAGCAAGGATCCAGCGACAGCATGGGCAATGGGCTCAGCAGGCTGGGGACGCCTGGAGGTTGTGGGGATCCTGCCACAGGTGGGCATTTACCCCACCTAGTCCCACTGGCTGTCAGCTCCCATGCAGGGACATCCAGAGGGAGGCAGCAGCTGTTTCCCTTGTTCAGCACGGGACTGCACATGGCTGGGGGTGCCTGATGATAGTGGTAGAGAGACACAGCGCGGGGGTTGGGGTCAGGACAGTGGGGGGCACATGGTCAGAGGCCAGGTCCAGGCTGAGGGTGCAGCTGGGGAGGCAGTGAGTGGCCTCCAGAGACGCCCTGACCCGGCTGCTGACGCATTGGCTCCGATGACTCAGCGCGGGTGACCGTGGCTTGGGTGGCCGTCTGGAGACTCGGACTAGCTCAAGGGCTGCCGCTGCCGCCTTCCTGGGGGCCCGGGGCCCCGCCTCGCCAGCCGCCCCCTGTCTGGGCCGGCCTGAGTAATGGGTCCTTCCCTTAGTCATCGGTCCCAGGCCCTGGCCCTCCCTCTTCCTCCTGCCCACCTCCGCCCAGCCAAGCCTGCTTCTCTGTCCAGGCTGGGGACTCTGGCCCCTGCCGGCTTCCTCCCTCCTTCCCTGAGTTCCCCAGAGGCTGTGAAGTGTGTGTGGGGTAGCGGTGGGGGCTTCAGAGACAGTTGTCCCACCGGTGAGATGGGAGGAGGAAACCAGCCTTGTGAGGTGCCATGAGCCTTGCTGGGGGCACGAGGAGGAGCGCCTGGGACAGGATGAGGCATGCAGAAAGGGGCTGTTTCCTACCCCCTTGGTGCAACTTGGGCTCCACACCCTGTAAGCAGAAGTGCTATGGGCTTTGTAGGGGTTCCTGGGCCGGGGTGTCCTAACTCCAGCAGAGGAGCGTTTTAACGCTCAGAGTATGCACGGCCTCCGTGCTCTGCTGGAGGGCAGCCCTTTGTACCCCCTTAAAGGGTGTTTAGCTTGTTTCCCATCTTCAGCCCCCAGAAATGGTATTTGGTAAATATCCTCACACATCTCTCAACTTGCACATGCGAGTATATCTCAGATAAATCCCAAAAGTAGACTTGCTAGGTCAAGGATGTGAACCTTTAGAATTTTTCTAGGTCTACCAAACTGCCTGCCTGGGAGTTGTCCCTCTTCGCACTCCTGCTGGGAATGGACAAGAGCATCTGCTGCCAGATGGCCCACCCCATGACTCTGCCCACCTGAGGGGTGAAGCCAGTCCTTTGGCAAGCACACTTCCCTTATCGTGAGCGAGGCTGAGTCTTAGGTCTCTCCAGCCAGCTGTGCTTCCTTTCCTAGGAACCGTCAACCCACATCCTTCTGTGACATTGCTGGCTTTGTATTGATTTCTTGGTGCTCTTTATATATGGAGGACCACTGTAAATATATGTCCAGGGACCAAGCAGCCCCAGGTTGAAGTTGCCTCTGGTGGGAGATCTTTCTTCTGGTGAAAACATGCATAGGCACGCCAGTCCCCAGAGCTCAGAGGAAGCACAGGAAATCCTCCCAGCTCACCTCACACTTTCAGAGGAACTTCTAAGAAAAAACTGAGGCCAGCTAAAAGCAAAATGTCAAATGCTGGGTGGGGGGAACATACAAAATCTGTGAGGTGAGGTGTACACAGAGAGCCCAGCCAGGCTCACTTGACACCTGCCGTGGGCCGGTGCTCTGTGGGTGGTTCCAAGCTTCAAGTTCCCAAGCACTTGGCCCCATTCAAAGGCATGCGAGTGGCTTGTATGGTTGGTGGCAGGATGTAGCCCCGCACTTTGCCAGCCCAAAGTGAGGCTGGGGGAAGTAGGGGGTCTGTGATCCCTCATTTCCCAGGAGGTGATGGGGGCCGGGGAGCCTCATGGCAGCCCTGTGACGTCTGCTCCTCCCTGCCCCTTCCCACCTTTTTTTTTTTTTTTTTTTTTTTTTTGCGGTACGCTGGCCTCTCACTGTTGTGGCCTCTCCCGCTGCGGAGCACAGCCTCCGGACGCGCAGGCTCAGTGGCCATGGCTCACGAGCCCAGCCGCTCCGTGGCATGTGGGATCTTCCCGGGCCAGGGCACGAACCCGTGTCCCCTGCATCGGCAGGCAGACTCTCAACCACTGCGCCACCAGGGAAGCCCATGTTTCTCAATTTTGGGTAATTCTCTTGGCGTTTATTTTTTTCTTTTTTTTTTGTGGTACGCAGGCCTCTCACCGTTGAGGCCCCTCCCGTTGCAGAGCACAAGCTCTGGTCGTGCAGGCTCAGCGGCCGTGGCTCACGGGCGCAGCCGCTCCGCAGCATGTGGGAGCCTCCCGGATCGGGGCACGAACCCGCATCCCCTGCATCGGCAGGCGGACTCTCAACCACTGTGCCACCAGGGAAGCTCTTCCCACCTTTTAAAAAAATTTTGGCCGTGCTGAGCAGCATGCGGGATCTTATTTCCCAACCAGGGATCGAACCCGTGCCCCCTGCAGTGGAAGTGTGGAGTCTTAACCACTGGACCACCAGGGCAGTTCTGCCTGCCCCATTTGAGAGCTGAGAAAATGAAGACCCAGAGGACCGGGGAACGTGCCTTAGTCACACAGCTGGCAGATAGCAGGGCAGCCTCGGAATCCTGCCCTCTGCTCCTCACACCAGGTGCCAGAGCCTGGAGCAGCAAGGGCCGTGGTGCAGCCCGGGCAGTCTTTCCGGAGTGGGTCTGGCCAAAATTCACCTCCCAGGCTTTGGGTCCCGGCCCAACCCTCCAGACACTCTGCTCAGGGCCAGGCTCCAGGCTTGGATGACTCTAGGGTATCCTGGTGATGAAAGTGGCACACAGGTGCTGTCTGCGTGTCACCTCCTCATACCCCGCAGCCCCTGCTGTGCTGAGTGACATCTGCAGAGAACAGCACTGCTATCCCCGGGGCTACTCAGACTGGCCAAGTCTACGTCTGTGTCTGCATCTTAACACGGTCCCTGGTTTGAGACACACCTCTTCTCTGCACCCTGTTCCTGGAAGGGAGGTTCCAAGGGGTCACAGCAGCCGTCCCTGATCCCAGGCCACTGTGCTGCACAGGGAAGGTGGAGCACCTGGCCCCAGGCAGGAGGGGGCCCGTCTTGGGAGGGGAGGTGGCCCTGCACAGGGACGGCCGTCTGTGGAAGTCGGGCCTTAGGGCCAACACCCAGGATGCAGCCAAGCCCTCTGCTCCCAGGGAGAGGCTGGGCGTCACTGTCTAACCTCAGGGGTGGCAGAGCTGGGAGGAGAAGCCGGGGACACCCCCACTTTTTCTGGCCTCTGCACCTCTCTGCTCCCAGCTCCTGTCTCCTCCCCCCGGGACATTCACAGCTTCGATGTGAAGCCAGTTGTGGATGATGTGACCACTTTGGGTCCCCATTTCCCGGATTGTGCACCCGACGAGGGCAGGTCTGCTCTGTCTCATTCATGCTGTGTCCTCCCACCCATGAGAAACAGACAAGGGGCTGACAACAAAGCCCATGAGGAGAGGCGGGCAGGGAGGGGATGGATCTGAGCACCTCAGGGGTCCTTGGAGGCTCATGTGGGATGTGACTTTGGCTCGGCGCTCCAGAGGCCCGTCACAGGGTGTCGCCGAGAGGACACAGCAAGACCCTGTCCCTGGAGATGTCCTGGCAGGGCCTGTATGGCTGAGGGCAGCCCTGGCCAGTGGGTGGGTACAGTTGGAGGCCTTCTGAATCCTGAGGGTCCAATGACATTCTCTTCGTGATCTTCGGAACACGGGTCAGGTGGGGTTCTTGGGAAACCAAAAGAGCAGAGACTCGGATCTGAGCAGTGACCCAGTCAGGAAGGATGGGTTGGATGCAGCAGCACTGGCTGCTTCCTGCCTGGGAGAGGAGGGGGGCGTGTGAGGTGGGCGTCCCTTCCACCTCGTGGGGAGAGGCGACTCAGCCAAGCTAGAGACTCAGGGTCCTCCTGGGTCCCTTTCCTTCCCTCCCTCCACGGTCTGCACACCCAGCCTCCAGGACAAACCCAGGATCTGGCTACCGACACCACTGGCATCCCAGTATCACCAGCTCAGATGACCACAGCGCTGGGCTCTGAATCACATGTGTTCCTGCCTCCCAGAGACAGGATGGTTTTCCGTTAAGCACAGGAGGTGTCCCCCTGCCACGTCCCCTGTCCCCCCGCCACGTCCCCACACCTTCGGAACCCTGAGCACCTCGCAGGCCTGCAGGCAGTGTCCAGGGCCCTGCAGCCCCTCTACCCATTGGATGGTTTACCCCTTTTCCCTAGGCTCTGCAGAAGGCCGCTGATGGGGGCGGCCTGTGCGAGCCGGGGACCTCCCGTCAGCAGCGACTGTGTGTCTTGTGCCCGGCGTCAGCTCTTTTACCCCTTGGTTGTGTTTTGGGAGCTGGTGGGCAGTAGGAGTCGAGGAGCCTTCTTTCTCTTCCTGCTTTCTTGGAAAGACCAGTGCCCACATTCCTGGCCCTCATTTGTGGGCAGGGGCAGGCATCAGTCCCAGGAATGGGAAAGCAAGTTCCAGAGAGCCGGAGGCCATGGGGAGAGAGCAGAGGGCTGGGGAGGATGGCCTTTGCCTGGGGTGGGGTGTGGTGGCTGAGAGAGTCCCGGGAAGGCTCTTGACCCCATGGAGGCTGATGGGCATTGCCCCCTTCTGTTGTGTTTGGAGGAGGAAGTGATATATTAGGGCCTCCTAAACTACTCATTTATCTCTGCATTTCTACAAAAGTTTTCCGAGATGAAACAGCAAAGGGGACAGGGGCTGGGGGGTGGTAGGGGATGAGGGGAAGCGAGTGGGGGTGATAGGGGCTGGGCCACAGAGGACCTTGTATGCTGTGAGGCCCTGGAGGTCATGGCAGGGTTTTGCCCAGGACCTGAGAAGGCTCAGATGTCCTTGAGTTTTGTTTTGTTTTTGAGGTGAAAGTCATGTAACATAAAATTCACCATTTTAAAGTATATAATTCAGTGACATTTAGTGCTTTTACAATGTCGTGCAACTATCGTCTCTGTTTAGTTCCAGAACGTTTTCATCACCCCAAAGGGAATCCTGTACCCTCAGGCGGGCACTCCGCACCCCCCACCCCCAGCCACTAATCTACTTTCTGTCTCTATGGATTTCTGGACATTTCATATAAATGGAATCATGTAACACGTGGCCTTTCGTGTCTGGCGGCTTTCACTCAGCCTGATGTCTTCAAGTTTCTTCCATGTTGTAGCATGAATCAGTTTCATTCTTTTTTTTATGACTGAGTAATATTCCATTGTATTCATATACCACGTTTTGTTTATGCATTCATCCACTGATGGGCATTTGGGTTAGTTCCACCCCTCTCCTTTTCAAAACTTTATTTTTATTCCAAGACAACCTTTGCCTTGTGCATCCTCATTTTGAGGTGCAGGAATCTGTTTTACTTGTCGCATCCCCAGCTAACTGCCCCCATAGGTAAATCCATCTTAGGGCAGTTATTCTTGGTTTTATGGCTTCCTTACCTTGGTGACAGGAAGATCCCACGTGACCTCCTGTTTCCTGGGCCCGGGTTCAGTCCTCCTGCGTCCTCTTATAGCTCTGGGGCTGCGGAGAGACTGTTCAGCGTGTCCCTGAAAGGTAGGACTGACAGGCGTTTCCCCTCGACTGGGCATCCACCGAGTGCAGCCAGAGCCAAATTCTTCCGTAAACGGCCAGGGTGACTTGATGGTCGTGTGGCCGCCCTCCCCTGGGGTACAGGGCACAAGAGGCATGCTGGCTGGTGTCAGAGTGGCTGGACCTTGAAGGTCAGCACCCGCTGGAGGTGGCTCTCCCTCTCCCACGGTGAGAAGCTGGCCCGTGGCACCCCCCAACCCCGGGGCTTAGTGCCACCCGGGAGGCTGCAGGTTTCGAGTTCCTCCTTCAGACCTGTGCTGGAGCTCTGCGCTGGCAACTAATCCCACCCCGCCTCCTGCAGGGGAGAGAAGAGGGGCTTACTTGTGGGGATGGCTTACTGGGGCACAGGGGACAGTGAGGTGACATGGAGAGTCCTGTTCCTTAAAACGAGCACTCCGTAGGCACAGGTCATTTTATTTGCTATTATTTGTTTATTTATTTATTTTTGGCTGCGTTGGGTCTTTGTGGCTGTGCGTGGACTTTCTCTAGTTGTGGCGAGCAGGGGCTACTCTTCGTTGCGGTGCGTGGGCTTCTCATTGCAGTGGCTTGTCTTGTTGTGGAGCATGGGCTCTAGGCGCGCGGGCTTCAGTATTGTGGCTCGCGGGCTCAGCAGTTGTGGCACGTGGGCTTAGTTGCTCCTTGGCATGTCGGATCGTCCCGGACCAGGACTCAAACCTGCATCGGCAGGCAGATTCATAACCACTGCACCACCAGGGGAGCCCCAGCACAGGTCATTTTAGAATGAAATCTAATGAAATAAATTTTTAAAGAGGAGAAGGTTGGAAGCAACCCAAAGGTTCATAGATGGGTGAACAGATAAAGGAATTATGGTGTGTCCACACAGGGGAATATTACTCAGCTAGAAAAAGGAATGAAGCGTTGACACACGCTACAACATGGATGAACCTTGAAGACATCAGGCTGAGTGAAAGAAGCCAGATACAAAAGACCGCATGTTGCATGATTCCATTTATATGAAACATCAAAACAGGCAAATCCATAGTTACAGGAGGCAGATTAGTGGTTGCCAGGGGCTGGGGGAGGGGGGTTGGGGGGGTGACTGGTAATGGGGGTGGGTCTTCTTTCACAGTGCTGAAATGTTCTGGAACTAGATAGAGGTGATGGTTGCATAACATTGGGAGTGGATTTTATGCCACTGAATTGTACACTTTAAAATGATGAATGTTATGTGAATCTCATCTCAAATACAAAAAAAAGGGATGCGGGAGGCTCTGCAGGTCCTGCATCAAACCCCGCCCATTTCACAGGCGGCAAATGGAGGCTGGAGAGGCGCATCCACTGCCACGGCCAGTCAGTGGGCAGGTGGCAGACACCATTGGGACCCAGGCCTGGTTTCCACTTGTCTGGGGCTGGTTCTGGCAATTTTGCCTCCACCCGGGGCAGCTTCAGAGCCCTGCCAAGCCTGCCCAGGGACCAGACGGCCCTGAGGCCGGTGAGCCACCTGCCCACCTCTGCTCTCCCCCAGCATGGCCGACAAGAATGGGGCCCTCAAGTGTACCTTCTCAGCCCCTGGCCACAGCACCAGCCTCCTGCAGGGCCTCGCCGCCCTCCGCGCCCAGGGCCAGCTCCTGGATGTCGTGCTCACCATCAACCAAGAGACCTTTCACGCGCACAAGGTGGTCCTGGCCGCCTGCAGCGACTACTTCAGGTGAGCGTGGGCCCCCAGGGGCAGGGTGGAGGGTGCTGCCCTTCTAAGAGGGAAGATCTCAGGGCTGGGCATCTAGCCGGGGATGGCTCTGAGGGAAAATGGCTGGGGTTAGCCCATCTTTGGGTTTAGAGAGAAGTCCAGTAAGCCTGCAGGTTTTTCCAGGTTTGCTACTTATTCAAACTTGTGGGGGACACTGAGCAGACAAGCAGAGCATGCCTGGGGGACAGAGGTGGGTGCCCGATGAGCAGCTTCTGCCCTGCGAAGGTGGCAGGACTCCGTCAGGTTTTCATTCTAAGTCTTTATGTGATGCCTGCATGTGCCAGGCGCTGTTCTAGGCCTTGGGGATTTAGCAGGGATAAGACAGGCACGAGCTTTGCCCTCATGGCACCTGTACTCAGGCTGAGGGATGGGAGGGACACCTGCTCGGCAGCCCTTGTGTGCGCCAGGCTCTGTCCAAGGCCCCACGTGATGAGTGAGGTCTTGCTGGGTGTACAGGTCTCTCTACCCTAAAGGCCCTTTCCTGAAAGCTCCTTCCCTGTGCCTGGCTGGGCAGCGGAGCGAGGGCCCCACGGAGCAGGGCTGGGGGCCATTCTCATCAGCTGGGGGCTGTCACAGGCTGGGGACAGTCTCCCTCATTCCCTTAGTGACCAGCTGGCAAGCTTCCTCCTGACACCAGAGAGAGCTGGGGTGCCGCCCTGGGGGTGGTTCTTCAGCCCCACATTGCCAGGGGTGGCCGAAGCGTTCCCACCTGCCATCCCAGGTGCCCGTCTTGGGCTGCATGTTCCTCGCAGCTGGGGTGCCTTGCCTGGTGCGCCCCCTGGCTGACCGCCACGGGCTCAGAGGGGCCATTCTGGGGAGTTGGAGCAGCCAAGCCATCTGGGGCGCCGCTTCTATTTTTATTCTGGATTTGGGGACGGGCGGGCTGGCCCAGCCAGAAATGCCCTTTAAAGGCTCCTCTGCGCTGGCACTGCAGTTGGAGAGGCCTTAAAAGGCAATGCTCCCTCCCGTCACCGTCACCGTGATTGCTTCTGCCTTCGATGGGCTGACGGGACTCGCGGGGACAAGAAGGGGCAGGGTCCAGGGGGCTGGTAGAGCACTGCGGTGGAGGGTTGGGGGGTTGTTAGTCAGTGGCCGCACGGCAGCACCAAGCTCAGCTGTCCCTTCTCTGGGGCCTGCGACTAGGGGACGGGCATCTGTCAGGCAATGTCAGGAAGTTCTCTCCCCTCAGACGGCTGTCACAGGCGTGTGCTGATGGTAGTTATAATTATGATGAAATGCCAGCTTGCCCCAAGCTGGAGCACACGCCATCTTCTAGAACCTGCCATGAACCCTGAGCAGGCACTGGGGTTCTCACCCCTCTTCCTGGTGGGGGGCCCTCAAAGGCCATGGGGAGCTGTGACCCAGGGCCTACGTCTCTCAGCAGCGCTCGCATTAGCACTGCTTCTCAGAGCAGGATAGCACGGCTGACAGAGCTGGGGTTACTTGCTGCTGGGAGGCGGGTCTCACGATGGGCTGGTGTTCCTTTGGGCCATTCACAGGCGGCTTTCCTGACCACGTAAGCCTCTGGAGGTGGCAGGGACCCTAGCACCGCCCCCTGATGGGCACTCTGACCTGGGCACCCTCACCCCTCCCCAACCCATGTGACAGTGACCCAGGCTGGGGAACGTGGAGCCAGCTGCCCACGTGAGGGGCTGGGCACTGTGAACCACAGTGCCTAGTGCCCTTGGGGGTCCCTGCCTTGTCTCCTGAACTTGCCGCCGGCGTGGTCATCCAGGGCTGGGTGTTAATGTGGGGCTGGAGACCTGTCCCCAGAGCCAAAGCCAAAGCCAAGGTTTGGTCTTCTCTTGCACAGCCGCACCAGCCCCGCAGCGAGCAGCCCCTGGTCCCCGCCCTTTGAGGCAGCTGGGCCCGAGCACCGCACACTTCTGGGTGAGGCCAGGCAGGGCTCCACGTAGGGGGGCAGAGTGGGGAGTTGCTGCTTGTAGGAAGATGCATGGCTAGGGGTGGATTAAAAATCTTTCTTTTCCTTTTGCCTGTCTTTAATGAGCATCCAGCCTGCTTTCCCCTGGCCGGCCGTGCCCTGCTCACAGTGTCCTGGGGCCAGGCCATGCTCGGGCAGCCACAGTGCCCCTTGGCTGCCCCGAGCCCACATGCTATGTTTCTGACCTTCAGGGCCATGTTCACGGGCGGCATGAGGGAGACGAGCCAGGACGTTATTGAGCTGAAGGGCGTGTCGGCCCGCGGCCTGCAGCACATCATCGACTTTGCCTACAGTGCCGAGGTGACACTGGACCTGGACTGTGTGCAGGACGTGCTGGGTGCAGCCGTGTTCCTGCAGATGCTGCCCGTGGTGGAGCTGTGTGAGGAGTTCCTCAAGGCCGCCATGAGCGTGGAGACCTGCCTCAACATTGGCCACATGGCCACCACCTTCAGCCTGGCCTCGCTCAAGGAATCGGTGGACACCTTCACCTTCCGGCACTTCCTGCAGATTGCCGAGGAGGAGGACTTCCTGCACCTGCCGCTGGAGCGCCTCGTCTTCTTCCTGAAGAGCAACCGGCTGCAGAGCTGCGCTGAGATTGACCTGTTCCGTGTGGCCGTCCGCTGGCTGCAGCACGACCCCGCCAGGCGGCTGCGCGCCAGCCACGTGCTCTGCCACATCCGCTTCCCGCTCATGCGGTCCTCAGACCTGGTGGACAGCGTGCAGACGCTAGACATCATGGTGGAGGATGTGCTGTGCCGCCAGTACCTGCTGGAGGCCTTCAACTACCAGGTGCTCCCCTTCCGGCAGCATGAGATGCAGTCGCCGCGCACAGCCGTGCGCTCGGATGTGCCCTCGCTGGTCGCCTTCGGTGGCACGCCCTACACCGACAGCGACCGCTCGGTCAGCAGCAAGGTGTACCAGCTGCCCGAGCCGGGGTCCCGCCACTTCCGTGAGCTGACGGAGATGGAGGTGGGCTGCAGCCACACGTGCGTAGCCGTGCTGGACAACTTCGTGTACGTGGCCGGGGGTCAGCACCTGCAGTACCGCAGTGGCGAGGGCGCCGTGGACTCCTGCTACCGCTACGACCCCCACCTGAACCGCTGGCTGCGCCTGCAGGCCATGCAGGAGAGCCGAATCCAGTTCCAGTTGAATGTGCTGTGCGGCATGGTATACGCCACGGGTGGCCGCAACCGGGCCGGCAGCCTGGCCTCAGTTGAGAGGTACTGCCCGCGGCGCAATGAGTGGGGCTACGCCTGTTCACTGAAGCGCCGCACGTGGGGCCACGCGGGTGCCTCGTCTGGGGGCCGCCTCTACATCTCGGGCGGCTACGGCATTTCGGTGGAGGACAAGAAGGCCCTGCACTGCTACGACCCCGAGGCCGACCAGTGGGAGTTCAAGGCTCCCATGAGCGAGCCCCGAGTGCTCCACGCCATGGTGGGCGCCGGCGGCCGCATCTACGCCCTCGGTGGCCGCATGGACCACGTTGACCGCTGCTTCGACGTGCTGGCTGTGGAGTACTACGTGCCCGAGACGGACCAGTGGACCAGTGTGAGCCCCATGCGGGCTGGACAGTCAGAGGCCGGCTGCTGCCTGCTGGACAGGAAGATCTACATCGTTGGGGGCTACAACTGGCGTCTCAACAACGTGACAGGCATCGTGCAGGTGTACAACACCGAGACGGATGAGTGGGAGCGCGACCTGCACTTCCCGGAGTCCTTTGCCGGCATCGCCTGTGCTCCCGTCCTGCTGCCCCGGGCCAGGACCAGGAGGTAGCTCCCCAGACCCCGGTTCCCGGCCTGGCCGCCTGCTGTTTCTGCGAGGGGCTTGGCGGGTGCGTGTCTGGGCGGGGAACTTCAAATCCCCACCCCCGCGGGCTGGTCTCGCATAAGGCACCCTCCTCACCCCCCCCCTTCCTTCCTGAAGCAGATTCTGGCTCTGTGCCCAGTGGGGGAGGCTGCCAGCAACAAGGCTGATGTGGCAGCAAACTCACACCCAAGGCGGTTTCCTCGCCCACCTTCAGTTCTCGCTGGCTGGCTGGCGGGCGGGAATCGGGGTCTCCTTTGGGGCGTCGTGGTGTGGCTTTGCCCCACTTCTCTCCCCTCCCCCTGCCTGGAGGTCTGAGAAATGCAGATACGAACTCGTTCCCGGTTGATCCCCAAATTCCCCCCAACCCCCATGAGTTGCATGCGTCCTTTTTAAAATAAACACACCCCAAGTCTCTAACATATGGACCTCCAGGAGCAGGAGAAGCGGCTGGCAAGTACCTGGCTCGGGTTGGCCAGAAGGGCATGTTTCCGCCTCCCCAAGAAGCCTGAGCTGCTGGGCAGGAGGGAGCCGGCACTCATTTCCATTCCTGGCCTGGGTCTTAGCACCTTCAGGGTGTTCTGTCATCCACTTTCAGGAGGAAAAACAACACAGCCAGCTCCCAGAGACCGTCCTTACGGGCATCAGGCCTTCCCATTTGGCCCTGGGTGATGTGTGGGGCTTTAATAAGAACGGGCTGACTCTCCTCATCCCTGTCCCGGTCCCATGAATGAAAGGGGACGCCTGCTTCAGAATCTCACAGTGCGTCTGCATTCCACAGGCCTGTCCCGTGCTTTTTATTTCTCCCCCTCTTTCCAGCCCTCTGCTCCCCGCAACCCTGTGTTCAGGTTGACATGCCGCAGGCCTGTGCCCACCCTGCGTGGGAAGTCAGGCGGGCTGTGAGGCCTCTGCCTTCAAGGGCTTTGGGCATCTCCAGCCACATTTGCTTTGGTGTCTAAACCTCAAAACCATTTTTTTTTTTTGTTATTCTCTTTTGCTTTTTTTTAAGAGGCCAGCACCACTGTCTTATAAATGAGATTTTTCCCCTCGGGGCAACTTAAAGTGTCTCTTCTGCTGCTAATGGACGATTGATGTCGTGTCTCTGTGACCCGCTCGCCATGTAAAGAATTAACCTCATACCTTAGCAGACGCCGTCTCCTAATACTTTCCTTTTATTTAATAAAAATGTTATGGTAAAAAGATGGAGCGGGCCCAGTGCTGAGCTTGTGGGCTTGATGGGTCGCAGATTCCTCGTGTCCTTGCATGTTTGGGTGCTCCTCTCCCCCCTCGCCCTTTTCCAGCATTGCAGAGGAGCCGGAAGTGGGGCCGGCCTTTGGCTCAGAGGCCTGGGGGCAGCACGAAAGGAGGCTAGGACTTCCTTCCACCCGGCGCCCAGAAGACAGAGGGCAACCAGCCGGGGCAAGGCAGCCTTCCAGAGACTCTTTCCAGGTGGTTCCTTGCGCCTGGTGACCCGGCCCCCTGCCATCAGCCAGCCCCACAGCCCCTGGCAGGTTCTGTCTCCATCTGCTCAGTCCTGGGACTCCAGGTTGGGAAGCTGGGGAGGCCCCCTCCACAGAGGCTGTGATAGGGGAGGAGCAGGGCAGGTCCTAAAGGAAGCATGAAGTCACTGTGCTTCCCTATGGGGCTTCTGGGATCATCCTCAAAACGTACCCACAGGCCTGGTGCTCCTGTGCAGTGGCCGTCGGGGCCCGGGGTGAGGCTGGGTGTGTGTATGGGGGTGCAGGGTGGAAAAAAGAACTTGGTTGGGAACCAGTAAGGAGCCCACACTGCCAGGGGCATAGAAGTGAAAAAACAGCAGCCCTCAGGGACTTACTGGAACATTCTAGCCCCTTCTCATCACCCCCAACCTGAGCTCCCCCAAAGAGAACCCTTCCCCGCTGGAGGCACGGCCCCTTTGGGGGGGGCAGGGAGAAGCCTTTGCCAGCTGCAAGTCCCCCCAGATCAGCTCACACCTCAGAACATCTTGTCCCCAACGAGCTGGCAGGGGCGCCGGCGCGGAGTTGGGGGCGGGGAGGTGCTGCCATATCTAACTGGGTCGATTGTACATAACCGTCTGGGCTGGTTCATGGAATGTTCTCAGGGGCCCCCTGCCCCTCCCTCTCCACACCCACACCCCCCCGGAAGAAAGGAAAATTATTTTTCGTATTGTAAACTTTAAACACGAAAAAGCTGTTTTTAATTTAGCAGAAACTGGCTTGCATCTTCACTTTGTGCACATTTGTGTCCTTCAGAGGGAGGCGGAACATGCGTGCACACAGGCACGCAGACGCTTACACGCACACCTGCACTCATGCATCTGACACCCACATCCACGTGGTCACACTCACAGGTAGCCTTGTTCATAGGCCGTGTAACGTGCTCACATGCTCACTCACGCACAATTAAACACACAGCTCACGTGTGTACATGCTCCTGGACTAGCCTGGCCCTCCTCTGCACAGCACCCTGAAGGGGTCTGGAGCTCATCACCTCATCACCTCCTTCACCTTTTGCCCAGGGCAGCTTGGGCACGTAGGGACTGAGCTTGTGGAGAGCCCGTCTGCTTCCAGATATCCTGCTTTCCCACCGTGGCCCTGGATGTGGCCGGCAGGAGCCTCCCTCTGCACCTGGGCTTGGGCTGTGGGAAAACGCCATCTCCTGGGACGGTGGGATGGAGGCCCGCGAGAGGGAGGCCAAGTGTGACTTCTGGGGCCTCACAGTGAGCGAGGGCCAAGGGGGCCTCGGGGGAGCCGTGTGAGGTGGGAATCTGCCCCAGACCTGGCCAGCTTGGAAACCCGCCCCTGGCTTCATCTCTGAGAATGCAGCTCCAGCCCCTCTGTTCTCACGGGCCCTGGAGCTTTTGCTTCTCATGGTGGAGCCTCGGCGCATCAGTTTTATTAGGGGCACCTGGCCATGTGTCCCAGGAGCCACAGCCTGAATGTTTGTTGCACAAATGACAGCTTTTGGGGTGGGGTGGTGGGAGCAGAGTCTCATCCACTCCAGGATCCGTGGGCACCATTGGCCTGCAGACTCCCAGGGCAAGAGGGCCACGAAGCCGTGCTCCTGCCCACAACAAAGGGCCCAGCTTAATTCTTGTGGCTGACCCCGCTTGTTGCCATTCTGGCGATCATTTCACCCTCCTCACCAACAGAGCCATGGTCTGGTGCCCAGCCTCGGGGGTTAATTTAGGATTTGGCTGAGCCATTCTTGGCAACGTCTTTTGTGGGGGTTTTTCTCGATCTGGGCACATTTCCCAGTTCTGGCCAGCAAGTTTTAAGGGGAGGTCTGGGGTAGGGGTTTCTGGACACAGGAAAGGTTTTATTGCCCCCTTCCCTCCCTTACTGTTTCCTACGGGGACATGATGCCAGGAGCTTCTGTAGCCATCTTGTGGCCATGAGGAGCAAGTTAAGACAGGCACAGAGATGCTGCCTCCCAGAGCCCTGAAACCATGGGGGCACCAGTCCCACCCTGGAACCTCTTACCTCCAGACTCCTTTTTATGAAAAATCACAGTGTCTGTGCCACTTAAGATACTAGTGGTCAGATATTCTGCTAATTGTAATCCAAACAGTTCCAAAATTATAATATAAATGTAACAGATGCTGGGGTTTCCCCATCTTATGTAAGTCAAGGTTTTAATTTGCAAGCAGCGGAAACACCGGCCAAATTAAATAGCAAAAATGTGCATTGGAAGTCTGTTCAGTTCCTCACAAAAGTGGCAGGAAGGCTGGAAAACCAGGCTCAGAAAGTGGTAGAAATCAAGGAGGCGAGGGTGATTAGCTGAAATCATGCCAGGGAACTGGTTGGTGAGGTCACTCCTGCCACCACCACAGAATCCAGATGCCTCAACTGGCACTGCCATTGGTACTCCGCCGTAGCTGCCCCTGGAAACCACATGCTCCTGCCCCAATGCTGTGTCTTTGCATCACTTGGAAACATCCTGTTGGCCCAACCCATGTCCTGCTCCAATGCCCTAGGGAGTGGGGAAAGTTAGTACCTCAGTGTATTAGTCAGCTGCTGCTGCTGTGTAACAAGCAACCCCAAGTCTCAATGGCATGCAAAAATATTTTTCACATGTCTGTGACTCAGCTGGGGTGGGGTATTTGTTCTAGGCTTCCCTTGGCTGAGCAGCTCTGCTTCCAGGTGCAAGACTGTGGAGTAACCAGGAAGTTCAGCTCCACCTACCTTGCATCTTCCTGGGACCAGCAGCTAGTCAACCTATGTTCTCCTCTTACAATGGTGCCAGAGGACAAGTGGGATCACATGAGGCTTCCTAAGGTCCAGATTCGGAACTCTTGTGCTGCTGCTTCTACCCATATTCCTTTGGCCAAAGCAAATGATGTGCTCAAAATCAGGGCTGGGTAAATATCCCCTACCTTATGCAGGAAGAATGCACAGCGGTGTGGCAAAGGGTGGGACACAGAAACGAAGGGGAACTGAGGCCCATAATTTGACTGATCACACCATTGGCTTTGGAGCCTCTGTTGTCATTGGGGAGGCTGAATTCCCATTATGGGGAGTCCCCAGCCTCCAGATGCTGGGCCACCAAAAAGAAAAGCCAGCTGTATCTCTTCTGCAGCCACTGCCCCCTAGAGCTTGGGGAATCTTTCTCTTTTATTGTGGAGTAGATTGGGGCTGTAAGTGTCCTGGGCTTTTGGACAGCGGGTAGCGGGGGGCTCTGTGAGGCAGTTTAGCTGGAGCTCAGCCAAGTCTCAGGGCACTCTGGTGTCACTGGAAGGCCTTCCCCAGATGTCCCTTCAGCGTGGTGGTTGTTGTGGTGGGGACTGGACGGCTGGCTCTGCCCCACCATACCCTAGATCCATCCCCCTGGGTCCCTGCCCCCTCAACTCCAGCCTCCTTGGCAGTCCGGCAGTCCGCCCCGTCCTACCTTCCATCCCACACTCAGCCTGCGGTGGGGGGCGGAGGGGCCTGGGTCCTCATCTAACCTCTTATTCGGTCGTAAGGAGTGAGCTCCATGTCTGGTGTTTCTGGCTCCCATCGGGTTCTTCCCTTTCGCTTCATAATCAAACCTGGTTCTTGTTTTGCCTTTCAAAACTCTGTCTGATGAGGGCCTGGTTTGGAAGTCAAAGACGGGCCCTGGATGGTTTTCCTCTTTGCCTTCCAGCTCCCAATGGCCCGAGTTCACCTTCATGCAATGTGGGTACCCTGGATTGACTAAGATTCCATATAAGGCAGTGCAGAAAAGTGAGCCATGAAAACTAACATCTCGATGTAGGGTTTTGCTTCCCTAACAGTTGAGTGCTTGCGAGGAAGCAGGCGCTGAGCTAAGTGCTTTACATGCATTATCTATTTAATCTTCCCAAGAGCTTGCTCTGCGGAGTGCCATTATCTGCATTTCACACGGGAGGACAGTGAGGCTCAGAGACATGAAATCACTTGCCTGTTGTCACACAGCTGGAGAATTGGCAAGGGCTGGGCCACGCAGAAACGCACAGGAATTTAGGTTTTAATTTAGCTTGTATTTAGAAGCTTTACGTTGAGGGGTGCTGTGGCCTGGATGCAGGGGAAAGGGCATTCTAGGCAGGGAAGACAGCCTGTGCAAAGGCCCACGCAGGATCAGCAAGGCTGGATGGAGGACATGAGAAAGGGAAGGGTGGGAGAGGATGCTAGGGAAGCTGGCAGAGAAAAAAAGGCAGCCAGCCAGAGTTATGGAGCACAGGAGAGAAAACTATATCATGGAGGCAGCAAGAAGTAGCTTATAGGACTTGCCTCTTAGCTCACACTTGGATGTGCTCTGTAACTCAAGTGAAGCTATTTAAGAATGGGATATCCTGGGACTTCCCTGGTGATCCAGTGGTTAAGAATCCACCTTCCGGGACGTCCCTGGTGGCTCAGTGGTTGACTCCATGCTCCCAATGCTGGGGGCTGGGGTTCAGTCCCTGGTCAGGGAACTAGATCCCACGTGCATGCCGCAACTAAGAGTTTGCATGCCACAACTAAGGAGCCTGTGAGCCACAACTAAGGAGCCCACCTGCCACAACTAAGACGCAGCACAACCAAATAAATAAATAAATATTAAAAAAGAAAAAATAAAGAGTCTGCCTTCTAATGCAGGGGACGTGGGTTCGATCCCTGGTCGAGGAACTAAGATTCCCACATGCCGCGGGCAACTAAGCCTGTGTGCCGCAACTACTGAGCCCACACCGCACCACAACTAGACAGTCTGTGTGCTGCAACTAGAGAAGCTCACGTGCCACAACAAAGAGCCTGTGCTCCGCAATGAAGACCCAGTGCAGCAAAAAAAAAAAAGAGAGACAGAGAGAATGGGATATTCCTTATCCCTTTGGGTCAGGGTTGGCTGGAGAAGGATCCAGGGCTGTGTGAGTCCAGAGGGAGGAACAGCTCTGCTTTGGGGTCAGGAATGGCTTTCTGGAGGAGGGGTCATTTGAGGTGGGTTTTGAGGGATAGATAGGAGTTTCCCAGGCACATTCATTTAACAAACCCTTCCTAATTCCCCATTTCTGACTAGTCTTGTGTTAGCTCTGGGGAGCCACGGAAACAGAATGAACACAGATGAGTATAAAATGAGGCCTAAAGTGCTCAGAGCCATCAACAGAGAACAAGCTTTAGGAGTAGGGAATTGGGTGTGTCTGTGTTCTTTCTGCATCACACAGGAAATTCAAGCCCCCGGAGTGTCTGAGAAGGGTGAACATACTTTCAGCTTCTGATCTCTGCTCAGTCTATAGGGGAGCAGACAGTACTCCAGACACAGCTGCCTTCAGAGGGTGGGATGTTCCTGGGTCATGGGACAAACATTCAAGGGTACACTTTAGATAGCACCCTCAGGGTGGGTCTGCCAGAGGAGAGGTCTGAAAGATGAGAAGGTGCCAGCCATGAAAGGATCTGGGGGGAGAGCAGTGCGGGCAGAGGAAACAGCACATGCAAAGACCTGGAGGTGGAGTAGCAAGGAAGCCAGGGTGGCTGGAGTGAGGGGCCAGGGTGTGTGAGGACCCTTCGGGCCACTGGATTTTTTTCTGAGTGTCATAGGGAGCATGAGATCCGCCCCCCTTTACGAAGACCGTGAGCTGCTCCAGAAGTCCTGCCAGGGCCACACTGGGTGGTGGAAGGTGCCTTTGATGAAGGGAGAAAGTGATAGAGTCAGGGCTGGGTTCTGCCTGGGTCACCAGACGCCCTGGCCTCACCCTTCTCAGGGCTGGGGGTCAGTGGAGTGGGAGGAGGGCTTTGGTCACTGTCTGGCCATTGTGCAATAAGCAGGCTTGTGGCTTCCTCTGACTCATCACCAGGGTTTAGGATGGATCGAGATGCTGCTGGGGTGCGGGGTAAACGGGGGTGAGTAGGGCGAGCACTGGCCCCTCACCTCTGCCCTGTGGGCACGGCCTCTTGCTGTGGCCCCTGCTCCCCCTGAAATCTTCTCTCCTCCATCTTTCTGTGCAGAAACCGGCTTAGTGCAGCCTTATGTAAGTGATCTGGGTAACCAGCATTTTTTGAGCACTTATTATGAGCCAGGCACTTGACATATATTAACCTCATTTAAACTTGACAAAACCTGGTGTAGAGAAGGAAGCCGACCTCTGCTGTCAGGCCCGAGTTCCAGTCCTGGCTCTGGCGCTTAACTTGTTACGGGCAGCTGCCGTCCCTGCTGTCTGTCACTATTTCCTCTCCAATCTCAGGATGGTGGCAGGGACTAAAAGTCACATAAATAGAATGTCCAGTCCCTTACCTGACTCCCAGAAGCTTCAGTCTCCATGCCAGGGAGAGAAGATGGACTTCAAATCGACTTCAGCAAAAAAGAGCATGAATTATTGGCTCATATAACTGAAAAGGCAGGAGTGTCTAGCTTCAGGTATGGCTGGATGCAAGAATTCTGAGAGTGTCTTTGCCTACATTTGGTTCTGTTTTCCTTTGTGTGGGTTTACTCTCAGGCCACCTTTCTCTCTCTTTTTTTTTTTTTTGTCCACGCGTACTGTGCGACTTCTAGGACAGTTCCCTAACCAGGGATTGAACCCAGGCCACGGCAGTGAAAGCACAGAATCCTAACCACTAGACCACCAGGGAATTCCCCAGGCCACCTCTCTTCAAGTGGTGACCTCTGGCTCTGCAAACCTGTGTTATCCTTCAAATCAGCCACCCAAGCAAAGAGGGTGCTTCTCTTTCCCATGCTTCAAACAAAAATTCCAGACTTGCATCTCATTGGGCAAACTGGGTCACATGCCTGCCCTGACCCAATCGTGCTGGTCAGAGCAATGGCTCTGCTGACTGGCCAAGGCTTCCAATTTGAAGGGGAGACTGTGGGGAGAGCAAGTGGTGAGACCAGCTCTACCACAAACCAGGGACTGAAAGTTGGAAAGGGTTCCCTGAAGGGTAGTTGGTTGTTGACATCCCAGATAGGTGGCAGATACTTGCTAGGCAAAAAGGCTAGAAGTCCAATAAAGTGCTCAAAACCATATGAACAAGAAGGACAAAATAGAGCAGTGGCAGTGCCCAGGACACTCCAAATTAAAATCTATGTATGTGTATGTATTTAATGTGGACTTTTCATTAAACTGTTGTAAAATGTAAATAAAAGCACGTTTGGAAAATGTTGGTTTCCCCCTATGATCTCCATCAGTGTCCCCTCCAGCCATCCCTCACCCTGGTAAAAAAAGTGTGCTTGTTGTGCAATTAGAGATGCCCCCAATTCCCCTGGCTGCCCCTCCTGGCTTCTGCCCCACCCATGCTCCGAAATCCCTGGAGCCTCCTGAATACAAACTTGTGACATTGGTGGTTAGGGTCCCTCTGTCTGGGGAGAGACAACTAGGTGTCAGAATCCCTCTTGCCTCTCTAGGTCACCTGCCCCCCCCCACCTCATCATTGGGGAGACTCTGCTGTCCCTTTCACTGCTGGGTCTGGGTGGGATTTCTGGACCTGTCCTTTAGCACCCCATGGCAAAGCTGGCTTCCTTGAGCAAAATTGGACTGGAGAAATTCACAGAGAGGAGGCTGAAGCTATGTAGCTCCAGTTCTCCGAGCTTAAGGATCCAGAAAATAGGAACTGGATAGGAGATAGGAACAGGGAAAGAAAGGTGTTAAGGACGACATTGGGATTTTGGGCTGGGGACTGATCACACCCCCAAAACCATGTTGGCCATAGGAGCCTTCCTTCCTAACATCACTCTCCTCCTGGCCCATCACTGGTTTTATTTTCCACATCACATTTCTCTCCATCTGAAAAGTTCTCGGGTCATTTGTTGGTGGGTTATGTTCCAACCCCCCGCCCCGACTGTGCATCCCATGAGGGCAGGGACCACGTCTGCTTGCTCACGCCGTTCCCCCAGTACGCTTGGCACACATAGGCGCTCCATAAATGAATGAATGCATGCATGGATGAGCAACGCCCTGAACTGGTCTCTGAGCTGAACTGGTCCGAGCCCAGGCTCAGCCTCGAGCGCTACCTGTCCTTGGGATGGGTGCTGGCTCCATCTTGGTGACCTGGAAGGGTTTGCGTCCAGGAGTCTCTCTCTTGGGAGCTCCAGCGGCCCAGCCTGTCCCTTGCCCAACAGCCAGACGGCCGCTGTCCAGCGGGCCAGGAGGCAGCTCACTGCGACTGCGCCGAAAACTCCACCCTCCCTCTCCCGCCTCCCCTTCTGGCCTCTAAGCGCGCCGCCGAGGCGCGCGCATGCGCCATCGCCCCCGCGCCGCGCGCCACTCCTGTGCGCATGTGCCGCTCTCACTACAGCCGGCGCGCCTGCGCACTGCCCGCCGCCCGCGGGTCCGGCCGGCGCTTGCGTGGTGGCACCGGCGAGTGGGGGGGGCGAGGAGGTGGTGGAGGAGGAGGAGGAGGAGGAGGAGGAGGAGGCGGCGAGAAGATGGCGACTTCGAACAATCCGCGGAAATTCAGCGAGAAGATCGCCCTGCACAACCAGAAGCAAGCGGAGGAGACGGCGGCTTTCGAGGAGGTCATGAAGGACCTGAGCCTGACGCGGGCCGCGCGGGTAAGGGGGCTGCCCGCGCCGACCCCTCTGGGCCGGAGAGGGAGGCAGGGGGCGCGTGTCTGGCGCGTGCACGGGGTGGGGGGCGCGCGGCGGGGGCGGGGCGCGCGCGGCGGGGGCGGGACTTGGCTCGGCCCGTGGGGACAGGTGTCCCCACGCCCCGGGCGTCGTGGGCGGGACAGGTGCCCCCACATCATCGATACCTGAAGGGGTGAAGGTGTCCCTGCATCATTGCTACCTGAAGTGGGGGACAGGTGTCTTTACATCATTGTTACCTGTAGGGGCAGGGGTCTCTACATCGTTACTACATGGAGGGAACAGGTGCCATTACATCATTGGTACCTGAGGGGGGAAAGGTGTCCCCACACTGCTACCTGAGGGGGATAGGTGCCTTTATATCACTGCTACCTAGGGCAGTGATACTGAGGTGTGTGAACTGGGTGCTGCTTGCAAGCATCACTGTTACCTGGGGAGGGGGATAGGTGCTCCTATATCATTGGCACCTGAGGGGGACAGCTGCCCCCACACCATTGCTACCTGAAGGGACAGGTGTCTCTCCATCATTGTCACCTGTGCACTCACTGCCTGAGTGTTGGGGGAAGGACAGGTACCCCCACTTGCAGAGCTGAGATGGGATAGGTATCTCCCTTTTGGATACCTGAGGGAAAGGTCTGGCCTCCGCTGTGGGGACCTGGGCGGGATCAGGAAGGCAGATTGGGCTGTCTTGGAGCTTGGAGTGCAGACAGCTGCCCCTTCCCCATGCAGCCCATATGGTGGGGACCAGGTGATGTTCCTCCCACTAGGACAAGGTACAGCTGGCCACAGATGGCCCCTGGCCCCTCAGGACCAGGATGGAGGGACAGTTCTTCAGATGGCTGGGTGCTTTTGGTGTGCAGGAGCAGGCCCGGTTACCTGCTAACCTCATCTGGGAAGCCGCTGTAGGCCTGGAGCAGGGGCTTGGCTGTGGCTGGGGTTGGGGGTCCTGGCCCTTCTTCTGGGCCCCAGCTCTCTGGCGACCACCGTGAGGTGCCAAGCTCCTTGGGTCTCGGTATCCTCCCTTGTCGAGTGTGTCTAGCAAGCCCTTCCTCGTGGGTCAGGGAGGGGAGCATGCTTTGCACAGGTGGCAGTAAATCTCTGCTTCGATCCTGCAGAGCGATGGGACCCCTGTGCTGTACCCTGGGGCCTTGGGGAGGGGTTGAGTGGGAGCTGCAGACACCCACCCCGCTGGTTTCTGGATTTGGCGTCCGATCTGACTGGCCTAGGCAGACCTACCTCCATGCCGTGAGCCTCAGTTTCTGATTCCTCAGGTGGGCTTTTGGGGTGACGTTACTTTTTAATTAGTTGCTTGTTTCTCTTTGAGATCATGACCTTAAGACTAGAATGTGTGTCTTCATTTCCGTGCATTTGTTCAGCTATATCAGTCGGGTGCTCGCTGTCGGCCAGGTGCTGCTTGTCCCTGCTCCAGCCGCTTGCGGCCTCGCTCAGGATGTGGTTGGTGAATGAATGAATGAATGAAAGCACGCAGCTTGAGTGTTGCCCATACGTCAGGGCTTCTGAGTGCAGGAGTGTCCACTTCATCTTGTCTCCAGCATGTAGTGTGTGCTAGCATGCAGTAGGTGTCAAATGTATGTGGTGTGACAAGAAGAAGGGGTCACACTGGTTCTTGACAGTTCTTCATGACCCAAGGCCTGGTTTCTGCTTTAGGGTTGGAAATGAATTATTGGTGTTTTTTTGTCTGTTTGTTTTTGAATTGTTGTTGAAAAGATATCTTTAAAATAACAACTTTATTGAGATAGTACCATATAATTCACTTGTTTAAAGTGTACAATTCAGTGGTTTTTAGTACATTTACAGAGTTGTGCAACCATCACCACTGTCTAATTCCAGAATGTTTTCATCATTCCTCAGAGAAACTCCACACCCATTAGCAATCACTTCTCATTTGCCCCTCCCCCCAGCCCCTGGCAGCCACCAAGTTTTCTGTCTTTATGGATTTACCTGTTCTGGACATGTCATATAAATGGAATCATACAAGATGTGGCCTTTTGTGTCTGTCTTCTTTCGCTCAGCCTAATGTTTTCAAGGTTCATCTACATTGTAGTGTGTATCAGGAAGCTTCTTTCCTTTTTATGGCTGAGTAGTATTCCTTTGTATGGCTGGACCACATTTGTTTATCCATTCATTGGTTGATGGATGTAGAAAAGATTTTTAAGATTCGCAGACAGCAGTTCTCTCGGCCCCTGGTAACCGTTTCCCATCTCTTTCCTCCCTCGCCCTGTTGCCTTCCTTTACTTCGGGAGTTGGGGAGGTAGGGTGGGCTTGGGCCCTGGGCGGAGGTGCACTTACACTAGATTTTTACAGACAGAGCAGTGTTCTCTATTGGGGGTGATTCTGTCCTCAGGGGACATTTGGCAATGACATTTTTGGTTGTCTCGACTAGGGGAAGGGCTGCTACTGGCATCTAGTGAGTAGAGAGCAGGGATGCACCCCACGATGCATAGACGGCTCCCACCATAGACAGTGATCCGGCCCCAGGTGTCAGCAGTGTCAAGGCTGAGATACCTTCAGTTTGAAGGAAACGCTGTGTGGGCAGGGGTGCGAGCTTTGCACCCGGGCAGATAGTTCAAAACTCCACACCCACCAATACGGCTGTGCCACTGTGGGCAGGCTGGTGGCTTTGCCTGCACCTGAGACCAGGATGGGCAAGCTCTTTCCCAGCCTTTTCCGGCTATTGCACATGGCACGTGGTACATCAGCAGTGTCTGGTGCAGGCGAGTGAACCCGCCTGATGCAGGGTCCCCTCCTGCTCACCCTCCCATGGCTGCAGCCTTCTGCGCTGCCTCCGCCTGCGGTAGACACAAGCGTTTCACCTGAGAACAGGTGGGACGTGGCCAAGTTGGTACCTGCTCTTCTCAGGGGAATTCCACAGGTCAGCACGCCCACTCCCGGAACGAGCGGGGACACTCGTGTCGATGTGTGTCTGTGCACAGCCCTTGGTCGTGATGGGTGCACCCGCAGTGCCTTCCCTTGTGAAAGGCCGGTCAGCAGGTGTTGAGCCTGATGAGTAGATCCATGCTGTCACTTCACCCAGGGGCAGGTACCCCAAGGGCTAGTTCGGGTGGCGGATGGGGTGTGACGTCCACTTTTGTGTCGCAGTGTAGAGAGGTGAGTGCACGAATGCTCCTTTCTCGTCCTCAGACTTGGGCAGCCTGATGTGCAGAGAGGGCTGTGGTGCTCAGCTGTGTGACTTCGGGCAGGTTTCTTAACCTCTCTGGGTCTCAGAATCCTGATCTGTGAGCAAGGGTAGCTTGCTTATTCCACAAAATGACATTTTTATTTGCCCAGCACGTCCCAGGGACTGTATTAGGTACTGGGGAGCCAGCAGCATATGAGGCATGTGAGGACCACGCTCTTGGGGAGCCGGCATGGTTTTAGTGGAGACAGGAGAGAATTGCTACAGATAAATGAGGCCGATGCTCTCAAAGAGAAGAAGCAAAGCAATGTGCTAGGACTGGCTAGGGCGGGAGGCTGGCACCTGGACAGTGAGACAGAGGCCCCCGCGCCCCCCACCCCCACCCCATGCTGGGGAAGGGTGTCCCTTGTGAGGGAGGCAGGCGCAGAGGCCCCGAGGTGGGAAGGGCTTGGCGAGGTTGAGGCTGGCATATTGAGGGAGAGAGAGGAGAGATGCGGCTGGCCCCTGAGGGAGGGGCCCTGGGAGGGTTTGTGATGGTCAGTGGCCTGATCCTTTGCTTGTTTTTATAGTAGCTTTATTAAGATATCATTCCCAATACATTCAAACCACTCATTTAAAGTGTACTGGGACTTGCCTGGTGGCACAGTGGTTAAGAATCCGCCTGCCAATGTAGGGGACAGCCCTGGCCCCAGGAAGATCCCACGTGCCGCGGAGCAACTAAGCCTGTGCGTCGCAACTACTGAGCACGCACTCCAGAGCCCGCGAACCACAACTACTGAGCCCACGCGCCACAACTACTGAGCCCACACACCGCAACTAGTGAAGCCCGTGTGCCTAGAGCCAGTGCTCCGCACCAAGAGAAGCCAGCGCACCTCAATGAAGCGTAGCCCCCACTCACCCCAACTAGAGAGAAAGCCTGCATGCAGCAACGAAGACCCAATGCAGCCAAAAAAAAAAAAAAAAAGAAAAGCGTACCATCTAGGGGACTTCCCTGGTGGTCCAGTGGTTAAGACTCCGAGTTTCCACTGCAGGGGTCACAGGTTCAATCCCTGGTCGGGGAACTAAGATCCCTCAAGCCGCGCGGCACGGCCAGAAAAATAAATAAAGTGTACCATCCAGTGGTTTTTAGCATATTCACACAGTTGTGAAACCATCACCAATTTTAGAACATTTCCATCACCCCAGAAGGAAACCCCGTCCCCTTAGCAGTCACTCCCCATTCCCCCTCCCACACTCCTGGCAACCACTCATCTACTTTCTGTCTCTGTGGATTTGCCTGTTCTGGACATTTCATATAAATGGAATCATATAACACGTAGCTTTTTATGTCTGACTTTTTTCGCTCAGCGTGATGTTTCCGAGGTTCATGCATATTGTAGGGTGTATCAGTTCTTCCTTTCTTTATTAAGAATTGTGGTAAAATATACAAAACATACAGTTTACCACCTTTTTTTTTTTTAACATTTATGTATTTATTTTATTTATTTTGGCTGTGCCGGGTCCTAGATGAGGCACTCAGGATCTTCGTTGCGACATGTGGGATCTTTAGTTGCAGCGTGCGGACTTCTTAGTTGCGGCATGCGGGATCTAGTTCCCTGACCAGGGATCAAACCCAGGACCCCTGCATTGGGAGCTCAGAGTCTTACCCACTGGACCACCAGGGAAGTCCCTAATTTACCATCTTAACCATTGATAAGTGTACAGATCAGTGGTATTAAGTACGTTTACAGTGTCGTGTAGCCACCGCTGTCCATTACTTCATGACTCTTTAAGGCTGAATAATACTCCATGGTGTGGATACACTGCATTTCGCGTATTCATTTGTTCACCCGTGGACACTCGGGTTGTTTCCACCTTTTTGGCTACTGTGGCTAGTGCTGCTGCGGACGTTTGTGTCCCAGTGCTTGTGTGGATGCGGGTCTTCCTTTCCCTTGGGTGTATATGCCGAGGAGTGGAGTTGCTGGTCACTCTCAAATGGTAACTCTCCATTTAATCATTCAAGGACGCTTCGTGTCTTACAAAGATGGCTGTGAGCTGAGTGGGCAAGGGGGTGAGAAGGGAAGCAGGCAGATGGTGCGAGGCCGCTGTAGCATCCCGGTTGGGGAATGGAGAAGGTGGCTTGAGCAGGGAGGTGGCCGTGGCAGTGGCCGGAGTGGTGGGTTTTGCCAGCAGAGATGACTGGACGTGTGGGTGGACCGGATGTGGGAGGTGAGGGGAAGAGATGGGGGCGTGTCGCCCACTTGCCGGGGGCTCAGGGCACAGGAGGCTCTGCCTGTAACTGATCACTGAGCATCCCAGGGAGCAGCACCTGGGCCAGAAAAAGCCCGCGTGCAAAGCAGTCCACGGTGGCCCAGCCAGGGCTGCCAGCTCTGGCTGCGCTGAAGGAGGGTGTTCTCCCGGCCCTACCCTGTGACGGGGGTGGCTCTGCACAGGCTGTTGGAAAACGGGCCTCTGGGCCGCAGGCACCGTGCAGCGGGGGCTCGGGTTAGCTGAGCGTGGAGGCCGCCCCCAGTCCTGGCCTCCATCCTGGGCTTTGGCACCATTTGCCTCTGTGCCGGCTGCTTCAAGTGTCTGGTGCCATCTGCAGCCTTAACACACACACACGCACGCAGGACTCGCCGAGCTGCTCTGCTGAGAGGATGGGGTACACTGTACCCCACCTCCAGAAAGCCCCAGCAGTCTCAGTGCTCTCCAGCTTGTGATCTGCCACACCCAATAATAGGTTGAATGGGGGCCCCTAAGAAGATATGCCCACATCCTGACTCCCAGAACCTGTGACTCTGACCTTATTTGGAAAAAAGGTCTCTGCAGCTGTGAGTAGGGTAAGGATCTCAAGATGACGTTGTCCTGGATTTAGGGTGGTCAGGTGACTGGCGTCCTCACGAAAAGAGAAGACCCGGACTCACATATGAGAGGCCATGTATGACGGAGGCAGAGATTGGAGTGTTGCAGCCACGAGCCAGGGATGCGTGGAGCCCCCAGAAGCTGGAAGAGGCAAGGGAGGATCCTCCCCTAGGGCCTCCAGAGGGAATGTGGCCCTGCCGACACCTCGATTTTGGATGTCTGGCCTCCCGAGCTGTGCAAAAATGAATTTGTGTTGTTTTATGCACCCCCCCCCCGCTCCCGCCTTTGGCGGTCATTTGTGATGGCATCCCCGGGACACTCTCCCCTGGGCTGAGACAGAGCCTGCAGAGTCCAAGTACCATGCGGAACCCGCTTCGGGACGGTGGGCCTGAGGGTTGTCTGCAGATGTGCACATCTGTCCTTCTCTGACAGGTCATGTTCCCCTCGAGGCCTTGAGTGGACCCGTCACACACCCATTGTCAGGAACTGGGGACTCTCGCTCTGTACTGGGCCTGGTGGTGATGGTGAACAAGCCTGAGAAACAGCAGCTAGAGCAAGGGTCCTGGGGCAGGAGGGGGCATCTTGTCAGGAGCTGACCAAGAGTATGGTCACAGTGTGGTCAGGGGTAAAGTCTGTCCTTTGCACTCTCGGGTCCTGCCCCCTGCTGGGCACCGTGTGGCTTTCACTCAACCCCATTCTTGTTGCTCAGCCCCTCCTACCGGAGAGGAGGGTCGTCTTTGCCATTGTGCCGATGGGCAAGCTGAGGCCCAGTGCTGCATCCCAGCTGGGAAGAGGCAGAACTGACGTGTAGCTCTGGGATGAGCACACGCGCTGTGTCGGAAACAAGGAAGTAAGAACACAAACTAGAACCTTCAGTAGCTCACCAGAGCCTGCTTGGCCCCATGTGGGCCTTGGTTTTTCCGAAACGTGACTCAGTTTCTCCAACCACGCCCCTGTTTCTCCCATGACACTTGGACCCTGGACTCCATATTTCCTGTCACTAATTGTCCTCGTCTTGGAGGCGGCGGCCTTGGGACACCATCACACACACCTTTGTGCAATGCCCATGGCTCTTTTCCCATAAAAGCCATGGTCTAGATCAGACTGGGTGCCGAAGTCTCTGTGGCTGGCACGGGACACGCTTCTGGGTTAATTGGTCCAGTTGTCATTTGGAAGGAGGCTTTCTTGGAGAGCCCTGGTTCTGTTCCCATAGGGAACTGCTGAGTGGCCCTGCCAGCCCGGGGTCCTGTGTAGAGAGCCCTCCTAAAGCTCACGGCCAGCCCGGGAACCATGCGGAGTGACCTTTTTTTTGAAAAAAAAGCCTTTAAAAAATTGACGTGAAATTCACATAAAATGAACCATTTTAATACACATTTCGGTGGCATTTAGCACATTCACAGTGTTGTACAACCATCACCTCTGTCTAGTATCAGAACATTTCCATCGCCCCAGAAGGAGATCCCGTCCCCATTAGCAGTCACTCCCTATCCTCCCCTCCCCCATCTCCTGGCAACCACTAATCTACTTTCTGTCTCTATGGATTGGCGTGTCTGGACATTTCATGTAAATGGGTCCATACGACATGTGGCCTTTTGTGTTTGGCTTCTTTCACTCAGCATGATGTTTTTGAGGTTCATCCACTTCGTAGCATGTGTCAGAGTGTCATTCCTTTCTGTGGCCAAATAATATTCCGTTGTGTGGATGGACCACATTTAGTTTATCTGTTACCTGTTGATGGGTATATGGCCTGTTTCCACTTTCTCACTGTCATGAATGGTGCTGCTGTGAACATGTGTGTGCAAGTATTTGCACAAGCCCTTGTTTTCACCTTGTGGGCACATGCCCGGGAGTGGAATTGCCAGGCATATTGACTCACCAGGTGGTGGCCGGTGCTCAGGGTGTGCGGTGCTGGGGCCCACCTGCTCCGGGGAATCCAGGAGGGCTTGCTGGACCTGCAGTAGGTGTGGAACCAGGGGTGTCTGTGGCTGGGTGAGGGGAGGGTGTCACTGGCTGAGGGACAGGCATGGAAGCTGAGGCCTTAGTTCCGAGGCTGCCTACTCATTTCCTTGACTGTGACCCACTGTTAGAAATTTGTGTTTCGTGTCATAACAGCAGCCACCAACAAACATACAATTGAAACAGATTTCTCCAAGGAGTCCAGCCCTCCCTGTGTGTGTGCAAAGTTGATATAATTGGTTCCCTTCTGTTTATTATAAAATGCCAGGGACCCACTGAATTGGTTTCATAGCCCAGTAATCCAGGGCTCAGCCAGCTACACCTGTTTTTTGTAAATAAAGTTTTATTAGAACACAGCCACGCCCATTCATTCATGCCTTGTCTGTGGCAGTTGAGTCATTGCCGCAGAGACCTGATGGCTTAAAGAGGTGGAGATATCTACCATCTGGCTCTTTACAGGAGTTTGCTGGCCCTGGGCCAATGGCTGTCACCCACAGTTTGAGCCCCACTGACCAAGAGCAACAAGGAAGGTTGGGAGGATGGTGGGCAGTGGTTCTGACACTCTTGGGGGTCTCTGAACCACCTTGGAACTAAAGGATGCAGACTCTGGGCTCCCCCAAGATCCTGCTTCTGGAGGTCTGGGTGGGGACCTGAGTTCTGAGTGGGGATCTGAGGACCCTGCCATGTGGGCCTTGCTGGGAGGTCCGGACACCGGGGTCACCAGGGCTGTGCCAGGTGGAGGGATAGGGTTGGCCTCTGTCAGAGGGGTAAGTGGGCTGTCTGGCCCTTGGTTGGTGGCCTGGTGGTAATTGTTGGTCCGTACCACCAGGGAGGGTTCTGCTGTCACTGTCCCCAAGGCTGGCTCGGGGGCAGAGTGCCAGGTGACTCTTGTCCATGCAGTGGGCCTTCTGGTCCTGCTCGGGGTCACTTAGGTTACTCTGGGTCAGAATTGGGCTGTTGCGGGCGTCCCGAAGCCTGAGTGCTGGGCCTCCTCTGCCGCTCTCGGCGCCGGGAGCTTCTGGTGTCAGCTCAGTGGTACAGGCTACCTTCCGTGCTGTTCCGTGAGACAGGGTACTGGTGCCTCAGGGGTTGGGATTCAGAGTCCTTGGTGCTGTGGGGATTTCTTTTTAAACAGGGACCCTCTGGAAAATGCCATGCGGATGTCAGGGGTGGGGTCTGGCCTGGGTAGAGACCGGCCCGAGTGCAGTGGTGGGGAAGTGTCAAAAATGGGTGCTACAGGGTGCTCACCCCGGCCGGTTCTGCCTCTGCGGGCATTTGGCAACATCTGGGGACATCTTGGGTTGTCATGACTTGGGGCGGTGGGTGTTCCTGGCATCTGGTGAACGGAGACCAGGGATGCTGCTCAACACCCTGCAGTGTGCACAAGGCCCCTGATGTCGGTGGGTGCCGAGGCTGAGAAGCCCTGCTCCTGTGCTCCCCCGCGTGCCAGGATTGTGCAGGCGAGAAGGGGTCGGTAGAGGCCCCCGGTTCCTTGAGGTGCAGACCTTGAGCCTGGCGACATATCAACACCCCAGGCAGCTGATGGCATCCTCCCGGGTTTACTGAGGGGGAAACCACGGCTCAGAGAGCAAATGTCACAGAACATTCGAGGTGGAAGAGCTGGGATTTGACCCCTTTGGACAGACCCAGGTCACCACACGTTTTCCCCTGTCTCATGCGGCTCTGGGAGTTGGCCAGCCGGTTGGGGTGGGGCAGAGCCTTCCAGGCTGCTGGAACCCTGTGCGTGGAGGGAAGGGCTTGAGGAGCATAGACTGCACGGGCAGAGGGCTGGGGAGGGAGGCGGGGCGGGTGATGGAGGGCCCTAGGCCAGGCCCTGTTTATGGGCCATGGGGTGTCATGGAAGGTTCCAGCAGGATGGTGACGTGAGTGACACGAAGGTGCGGGAGTGGCAGGGGCCATGCTTGCTAGAGCCCAGGTGCGTACACCCAGCAAGTGGTGGCGGTCACCCTGAGAAAGAGCCTGTTGCTTCCCCTGGTGCACAGATGAGAGACCAATGCATGACAGGTCACGTGGTTTGCTGTGTGTGGAGGTGCTGGGATTGACCCTGTGTCTGAATCTGGGGCCCACATTTTTCTTAATGCAGCCATAAGGGACCCTGTTGGAGGCTGAGCTTCGATTCATGTACATCTGTTGATGACCATGGCGGTCATCCATGGTGTTTTGCAAATCAGGCGTTCATTGTGTTCCTCCCTGTGCCTGCCCCACCTGTGTGTCTGTCTCTGAGCCCCCTGCAGCAGGGAGGGGACTGTAGCACCTTGGGCTCTGCACCGGTGAGGACAGAGGGAAGGCCGATTTGGGACATTTCAGAGGTAATAATGACAGGGTTTACTCAGAGGTGAGCAGGAAGGAGAGCGAGGTGGGGGAACCAGTGAGAAAGGGGTGGGGATGGGAGAGTCTCACCTCATCTTGGAGCTTGTAGGATGGATTAGCCCCCCATTTCTGGCTGGGGCGTCTCTGACCCCCTCTCCTCACCTCCCTCCCTCCACCATGTCCAGCCCTACCCCAGAGCAGAGGTGGGTGTGCCCTGCCCTGGCCAGGGGTGGCTCTGGTGCCGCTGGCTGGCTGGGGGTCCAGGTGCGCAAACAAGGAAGCCACTGCTTGCCTCTCGGGCCAAGGATTCAGAGAGAGTCAATATTTATTATTTGCCAGTTGGAAATGAGGCGCGGCCGGGGCTTCCTCCTCAGGGTTCTCAGATGGGCGTGGAGGGGAGAAAGTGCTTGGGGTGAGGGGGTCCTGTAGCACCTGGCGCCCAGCTTGAGACCATGCTGCTGGGCTTCTCCCTGCTTCCTCCTGCGTGAGTTTAGACCTGGGAGTCCCCTCTGGGCTCTTCTCCCTCTCGGAGAAGCGGGGGTCACAGTGGCGTCTGCCTCATAGGCTTGTGGTGAGACATAGACGGGTTAACCCAGGTAGCGTGTCCGGAATGGGGCTCGCATGTAGATGCTTGCTGCGTGCTTGCTGCTGCTAGGATTCTGGAGGCGTGTGCACAGTGAACGCACGGCGGTACTCAGCGGCACTGGGTGGGCAAATGGCAGGCATTCAGCAGACACTCAGCTCCTGCTCAGCAGGTACCCAGTATACCCAGCAGGTGCTCAGCAGACACAGAGTGAACCATCGGTGGGTGCACAGCAGGCATTCAGCAGGCACACAGGGTGTACCCAGCAGGTGCCCAGCAGGCGCTTGGCAGCAGGCATGGAGTGGACACAGCAGACATTCAGCAGGCACAGAGTGGGTTTTCAACAGGCACTAAGCAGATACTGGACTGTGACCCCCCTGAGGGCAGGCCTATCTCTAGTTCAGTTTAGAATCTTCTGGGTGCAAGTGTCCTCTAAAAGGGCCAGTTTCCCACCGCACAGTCAGGCTTCTCCCCTTAAGTAGTGGGAATGTGGCGTGGGGTCCCGTTTTCCATCTGGGAATGTGTACCGGGTGCCGAGTGGCTACAGAGCCAGGTGGGTAGTAGGATCTTCCCAGAGCTACAGTTTTCTGAACAGTTTGAGGGAGAAACTTGGAGTTTGTATTGACTATGCAGCGGTCTGGAGCGGACTGGCAGACCCCTGTGGGCTCTGGAGGGCGGGCCTGGGGCAGCGTGGTGCCTGTTCGGCCCTGCAGGTACCCTGGGCTGGGGAACGTAGGAAGCACCGGGCCCCCCAATGAGGTCTCCCTGCAGTGGCCGGGGTTTGGACTGGAAAGTCTAGTCCTTCAGTCAGTATTTATTGAGCACCTACTTTGTGCTGGGCCCTGGGGATACCTTGCAGAACAGGTGGGGAAACCATGCCAGCAGCCAGCTGGTCCCTGGCCCCAAAGTCATGGCTCTGAGAGAGTGAAATGGGATGGGAGTAGGGGGGCCCTTTGGTGGAGGTGGCGTTTGGGCTGAGCCCCGAGGCACAAGGGTGAGCCATGGGATTGGGGGATGTGAGGCCTGTTTTGGGGGAGAGCCTGGCCCGGCCGAACTCCGTGGGTGATGTGTCATGGGCCCCCGTGAGGGGTCAGAGTCCGATTCTGGGGTGGTGGGGTGCTCCAGAAAGGTTATGAGCAGGGCAGTGATGTGCGATGTAGGTTTAGCAAAGATCCCTCCAGCCACCATATGGGCACAGGCCTGGGGAGAGTGAGGGCAGGGGATGCAGCGGTCTGGGGTGGACTAGTCCCCTGGGAGGGAGCCAGGGCAGGCATCCCCAAGGGGTGGTGGGTGCTGAGGGAATGAACGCTGACTCCTTACAGACCAGGACTTGCTGACTTGGCAGAAGTTCTTTCACCCAAGAATCGGGAATCTGATTCCCCAGGGTGGGGATGGGGGAGGTTTATATTAAATAGCTTTCACTTTATGCTCTGGTGGCCCCCATAATGAGGAAAGGCATTTCTGCAGCAGAGAAGAGACCTTGAGTCCTAATTTCCTATGTGAACTTTCTTCTCTGTCAGGTGGTCCCATCCTGACACCCCACTGGTCACAGGGGTTTCACCCCAAAGCCGGGGCACGGCATTCTATCCGGAGGGGTCAGTCTCTGCTGTGAAGGACAGATCTTTTCCCTTGTTGGCTGTTGAGCATTTGAGCCTCTGTTCCTGGATCCAGCCTGGGAGCTCGGTGGTCCCTCCTGAGTTGCCCTGCTCCCGCAAGGACGCTCATGACGGGAGAAGCCCTGTGACAGCTTTTGAGGTGTGCCCTTCCCTGCCAGCTGGGGCTGCAGGGACATACCCTGCCACACTTTTTTTTTTTTTCAGTAATAAAAGAAATTGTTTATGTCTCAAAACTTTGATGAGGATTGAAAACAGAAAACCCAAAGCACTTCCCTTTTCCTCCGTGCATCTGACAACAGCTCACCTGGGCGCGGAGGGTGGGTGGGTGCATGCCAGCTGGTCATTCGCCTGGAAATCTCAGGGAGGAAGTGTCAGCCCAGCCAGGCAGAGTGCCCAGGGCTGGCTCTGCAGGGCTGGCCAGTCCTCGGGCTGGGGACACCGGCGGGGGGGGGTGGGGTGGGTGGAGCATGCCCCACAAAGACCGAGATCTGTCCGCCCTGCCGGAACGTCCAGGGGGCTGCTGTGTCCATGCCCTGCCGGCTAAAGAGCCTCTCTCACATTGAGATCAAGTTCAGTGATCAAGTTCAGAAGAGACAAACTCCTGCGGCCCTCCTCCGTGGGTCCTTTTGTACCCATGAGCATTGTGCTGCCTTGATTCCTTCTGTCCTCCCAAGCGGGAGGGCTTTGATAGCTGTAATTAGGATGGGAGCGGCTCATTAAATCATCGCAGAATCAATGCACAGCCTCAGGAGTGATTTATGGGCCCAGCAGCCAAGGTGCCAAGGAGATGCTAATTTCATCCCTGCTGGCTCAACAGATGCAGAGGGAGGAGCCCTGAGGGTCAGTAGCAGGGGCCTTCTGGGGGTCACTTGTGCCCAAGAGCCCGCCCCATGGCGACGCCCCCACCCTGCAAGTCTAAGTGGCTATTATTGGGGCTCAAAGCCCTGCCTCTGCCGGCTTCCCCCAAATGACTCCTCCTCTTGTGCCTCAGTTTTCCCACGTGTAGAGTTGTACAGATTAGATGACGTGCCCACCCTAAGCGCTTAGCCTCGTGCCGGGGGGCATCAGGGTGCCCCATGGGACAGGGTCTTACACTTTGCACCCATGTGCCCTGGCTTGACATGTGACAGATGCCAAGAGACAGTTTAGGAATTGTCTGTTCAGTTTTATTGGGGGGGAGGGATATTCATTTCTTTTCACTTTTTCTTTTGAGAGAGTTTTAGATTTAGTGAAAAGTTGCAAAGACAGTACAGTTTCCATAGCCCCTCACCATGAACGGCGTCACAGGACCAGGACAGCAGCATTGTCACAGGCCTATCAGCTAGACTCCTGTATGCGTTTGGATTTTCCCAGATGTCCCTCAGTGACCTTTTTTGGGCCTAGGTTCTGTCCAGGCTCCCACGTTGCATTTAGTCGTTGGGTCACCTCAGTCTCCTCCAATCCATGATGCTCAGGGTTTCCTCAATGTCCATGACCTTCACCTCTTGAAGAGAACTGCTCAGTCTTTTTGTGGAATGTCATTCAGGGCGGTTTGTCTTGTTTTCTTGCCATTGGGTTACGGTGGTGTGTTTTTGGCAGGAATTCCATAGGAGTGAAATGCTAATTTTCTTTTTGTATTTTTCCTTTTTACAAACTGTGGGAGGGAATTTCCTGGCGGTCCAGTGGTTAGGACTCAGCACTTTCACTGCCCGGGCCCGGGTTTGATCCTTGGTCAGGGAACTAGGATCCCGCAAGTCACGTGACGTGGCCAAATAAGTAAATAAATAAAGTGGGAAAATACACGTAATGGTTTACCATCTCAACCATTTTTAAGTTCGGGGGCATTAAGTACATTCACATTGTGGTGCTACCGTCCCCACCATCCATCTCTGGAACTCTTTTCATCTTGCAAAACCGAAACTCTCTTCCCATATTAAACACCTTCTGTCTCTGTGAATTTGACTACTCTAGGGGCCTCGTGTAAATGGACTGACTCATAATATTTGTCCTTTTGTGACTAGCTTATTTTACTTAGCATAATGTCCTCAAGGTTTGTCTGTGGTGTAGCATATGTCAGAATTTCCTTCGTTTTTAAGCTTGAATAATATTTCATTGTATGGATGGACCACATTTGTTTATCCATTTATTGGACACTTGGGTTGCTTCCACCTTTTGGCCGTTGTGAATAATGCTGCTCTGAACATGGCTGTACAAATATCTGTTCGAATCCCTGCTGCCACTTTTTGGGGGGGTGTATACCCGAAAGTGGGATTGCTGAATCATGTGGCCATCCTGTGTTTAATTTTTTCAGGAACCTCCACACTGTTTTCCACAGCGGCTGCACATTCCCGCCAACAGTGCACAAAGGTTCCAATTTTTTCACATCCTCACCAGTACTTTTTATTTTATGGCTTTTTGATTATAGCCATCCTTGTGGATGTGAGGTGGTATCTCATTGTGGTTTTGATTTGCATTTCCCTAATGATTAGTGATGTTGAACATCTTTTCATGCACATGTTGGCCATTTGTATATTTTCTTTGGAGAGATATCTATTTGGGTCCTTTGCCCATTTTATTTTTTTTTTAATGTAAGTTTCAAGCATACAGCATTGTAGTTCAACATCTGTGTACACTGCAGAGTGATCACCAACACAAGTCTAGTTACCATGCATCACCATACAGTTGACCCCTTCACCCATTTTGTCCACCCCCAACCCCCTTTCCCTCTCCCTCTGGTAACCACTAATCTATTCTCTGTATCGATGAGTTTTTATTTTATTTTGTTTGTTCTTCTTTTTTTTTTTTTTTAGATTCCACATATGAGGGAAATCATATGGTATTTGTTTTTTTCCATCTGACTTTTTTGACATAGCATAACACTCTCATATCCATTTATGTTGTCTCAAATGGCAGGACTTCATTCTTTTTTTATGGCTGAGTTGTACTGTGTGTGTGTGTGTGTGTGTGTGTGTGTGTGTGTATAAATAGATATGTATAAAACATTTTCTTTATCCATTCATCCATCATTGGGCACTTACTTTGTTCCCATATCTTGGCTATTGTAAATAGTGTGGAAATGAACATAAGGGTACGTATATCTTTTCTAATTAGTATTTTTGTGTTACTTTGCCCATTTTTTTTTTTTTTTTTCCTTGTGGTACGCGGGCTTCTCACTGTTGTGGCCTCTCCCTTTGCGGAGCACAGGCTCCGGACACGCAGGCTCAGCGGCCATGGCTCACGGGCCCAGCCACTCTGCGGCGTGTGGGATCCTCCCAGACCGGGGCACGAACCCGTGTCCCCTGCATCGGCAGGTGGACTCTCAACCACTGCGCCACCAGGGAAGCCCACTTTGCCCATTTTTGAATTGAGTTGTTTTTTGCTGTTGAGGTTTAGGAGTTCCATATATATTCTGGATGTTAATCCCTTATCAGATACATGATTTGCAAATATTTTCTCACGTTCCATGGGAATGGGGCCTTTTCACTCTGTTGATGGTGTCCTTTGATACACAAATGTTTTCAATTTTGACAAAGCCCAATTTATATATATATTTTTTTGTTGACTGTCTTTTTGGTGTCACAGCCAAGAAGTCATTGCCAAATCTAATGTTTTGAAGTTTTTCCTGTTTTCTTCTGAGCTTCTATAATTTTAGTTACATAGTTAAAGTTTTATAGTTTTAGCTTGAGGTCTGGATCCATGTTGAGTTAATTTCTATATATGGTATAAGGTATTGGTTTAGCCTCAGTCTTTTGCATTTGGAGATCCAGTTTTCCCGGCACCATTTGTTGAAAAGAGTGTCCTTTCCTTTTTGAATGGTCTTGGCACCCTTGTCAAAAATCATTTGACCATATATGTGAGAGTTTATTTCTGGGCTCTGTATTCTATTCTGTTGGTGTTATATGTCTTTATGTCAGTACCACACTGTCTTGGTTGCTGTAGTTTTGTGGTAAGTTTAGAGATCGGGAAGCATGAGTCCTCCAACTTTGTTCTTCTTTTTAAAGATGGTCTTGGCTATTTGGGATCCCTTGAGATTCCATATGAACTTTACAGTGGATTTTTCTATTTCTGCCAAAAATGTTGTTGGAATTTTTTTTTTTTTTTTTTTTTTTTTGGCCACGCTGTGCGGCATGCAGGATCTTACCCCAACCAGGGATCGAAACCTGTGCCCCCTGCAGTGGGAGCGCAGAGTCTTAACCACTGGACTGCCATGGAAGCCCGTGTTGTTGGAATTTTGATAGGGATTGCATTGTCTCTGTAGGTTGCTTTGGGTATTGTTGCCATCCTAACAGTATGAAGTTCTGCTCCTCTCCTGCCAGCTGTGTGACCCTGGGAAAACACATAACTGGCCCCTGTCAGTTTTCCCATCACCGCTCCTACGATGTTCTGTAGAGGGGGTTAACCATCTCAGTGTGTGAACAACCCTTAGGACTGTACCTGCACACAGTTGGTGCCCTGTGGAGGGAATCACATCTGCTGACTGCCCTGAGGAGCTACTGACTTAGAGGGGAAAAGAGGTTACTGGAGGGTGGGGCCAAGCTGGGAGGGCTGCCTGGAGGCGGAGAGCTCTGTGGTGGGACAGGAGGTGGGTAGGGAGCGACAGAGGAGAAGGAACAGCATGTCCTGAGGCACAGAGACCTGGCAGGGGTTTGTCTGGGGCACAATTGTGGGGCGGGGGAATCTGGGGACTCAGGAGCTGTGGAGGAGAGGTGACCACCAGGCCGGCCACGGCGGGGAGGCCCGAGGGAAGAACGGGGCCACCCCCGGGTTTCTGGCTGCCGCATGGGGAAGATCACAGTGTCATCTGCCAGGGCCAGGAGGAGCGGGGGTGTGGAGTGGAGGACTTGGGCGGACAAGAGCCTCGTGAGGGGCTGCTGAGATGGAGGAGGTTCCTGTGAGCATGATGGAGAGCGTTCCGAGCACAGGCCCAGGTGACACACTGGAGTTGCTGGCTGACTTGGCATCCGGGGCTGCCCTAGAAGGGGTGACACGTGAGAAGCAGAGGGCTGAGTCCTTAAGAGAGCCGTGTTGGAGGGAGCTGGGAGGGAACCACAGGGCGGAGGCTGGGAGAGGAGCGAAGTAATGGGGAGAGAGGGGGTTTTCCTCACAACGGTAGCCACGGGCACCAGGCTGGAGAGGCACCCCCGGTCGACAAAGGCCTGACCAGCAGTGCCTGCTCTGAGCCTTCATGGTGCTTGGAGGTGCAGGGCTACAGCTGCGTCTGGAGCAGAGGGTGCCCGATGGGGCATGGGGGGAGCCATGTTGGGCCCTGTGGTGCCCCGAGTGAGGTTCGCCCGGGGGGGGCGGGCGAGGGTGCACCTGGCAGAGGGCACAGCAGCTGCAGAGGCTTGGCGTGGTGGGGTGGGGGTTGCCTGTGAGAAGGTGGGGACCAAGGGCACAGGATCCTGAGAGCGCCTGTCCTGGCCTCACGCTCCTGCGGGCACGTGGGACTTCATCCTGAGGGTGGTGGCAGGAAGCCTGCAGTGAGGGGCACAGCCGCTGGAGCAGGGGAGCAGACCCCGCCTTGGGGTCTGGATGGGAAGGAGGGAGACATTGGGAGGAAGGCTGGCCAGCACCTGCATGGGGACAAGAGAGGGACAGATAGAGCCTCGGGACCAGCCAGGGGTCATGGATGATGATTGGGGTGAGCCGGTGTGCTTGTCAACACCCTCCTGGGACCTGCTGGAAAGCTGGAAGTGCACCCAGGGGTGCCGCCTGGGAGCGCTTGGTCCCCGGGACAGGTGAGTCTCCAGGTCCCGTCTGCCCTGGGTGGTTCTCCTTGTTCCTGCACAGCCACTCATCTGTCCAGGTGTCGTATTGGGCCCCATGCTGGAAGGTGGCTGAGTTCAGGGGCCTAATTTCCACCTGCCCTGTGCCCTACCTGCCGTGGATGGGCCGTCTGCTCCCCCATCGCCAGCGCGACACTGGCTCCTCTGTCCACCTCCTCCGAGCATGGGAACTCTGTGTGAGGGAAGGCAGCCTAGGTCACTGGCTTTAATTCTTCTCGTAGCTTCTCATCACGCTCAGAGTGAGATCCCGTGAGGCTCTGCGCCCTCCTCCCCCTAGCTCCTTGCTCACTCATGGGTGGCCTGGCCTGCCCCCATGTCCCCCTCCGCCTGTCATGCTCACTCTGACCCCAGGGCCTTTGCACTCACTGGGTCGCCTGCCTGGAGTGCTCTTCCCAGCTCTAGTGTCACCTCCTTTGCCACCTGCTCCCCCACCCCCAACCCCCTTTCCTGCTTGTTTTCTGCACAGCCCCTCTCACTCAGAAATCCTCAGCCTCCACCCAGCCCGGAACCTGGAGTGCCCCAGGACCTCTTTATGCTGGTGGGTAAGCACATGAGCCACAGAGCTCGTCCCCTGCTGGCCCTGCTGGCTTCCCTGCCAGCCTCCTTTCCAGCACCCTCAGGTGACTGGCTCCCCGTGTCTCCAACTGCCTGCTCGGGCCTCCTGTCCTGCTGGCCCCAGGCGATGCCTAGTGGACCCTCCCTGGAGGGCACTAGCCCCGCCGGCTGGGCCAGACATACAGGGTTTTCTGGGACGGCTGGAGGGTGAAGACAGGAGCCAGTGAGGGTGGCAGGGCTCCTGGGCTGTGCTGAGCGGTTCCCTCAGGTGGGGGCCCTGGGTGGCAGTGTAGTGTGGGCTCTCCCCAAGGAACCCCTGGCTCTTGAGCCAGCCTGGGGCTGGGCCTGACTGCTGACCCCTTGCCTTTGCTCATGTCCTCTCCCCAGGGCTTTGCAGACCTCTTGGTGTCCACTCTGGCTGGGGCTGCTCATGGTTAAATGCTGGACAGGCAGCAGTGGATTTCTTTAGGGTTTGGCTCAGGGTGAGACCTGCATTCTGGGCCTCGCTTGGCCCACATGCAACATCCTAGCTCCGTACCTTCTTGTCCCACACTTGGCCTGCTTCTGGGGGTGGGGTGGGGGCTTCCTCCCTCCAGGCCTTGGGTCGGTCCACACAGCTGCTGAGCTGGAGGGAGGGGCAGCGGGGACAAGCTGGGCTTGGCAGCCCTGGGTCTGCAGCCAGCTGGGCGACCTCAGGCCTGCCGGCCCTCTTGGAACCCAGACTCGCACATGGGGCGTGAGGGGACCTGTGCAGCCCTCTTGTCTCAGCGCGGGGAATGTGGCCCCGCGCTGGCTGATAATAAATCACGAGCCAGGAATCCAGGCCCCAAGTTGTTGGCACTTTTAGTGTTACAGGAGGAGCCAGCAATTCTGATGTTTAAGTTAATTTCAAAAAAATTTAGAAGTTGGCCACTAGTTTGCATTTTTCAAAATGCTTCTTAGACCTCAAGAAGGCCACAGCTGCGGCCTCGGTGCTCCTGCCTGCTCTGACAGATCACAGGCTCCGACGTGGACCGATGGACCCCAAGGCGCTGTGGGTTGGCAGTGCGTGGGCGGCTGTGCCCCTCCTGGGGTGGGTGCCTGGCAGGTTGACCCTGGGCTGCCTCAAGAGGGGATGTGCCATGGCCAAGAAGCCACGTGGCAGTCTGTGTTCCTCTTCTGCGTACACATGTGGGGCCGTGGTGGCTTCCCGGTTAGATGACACTGCTCTGAGGGCAGGGACGTGGTCCTTGGCGACCGTCCCCCACCCACGCCATTGTCTTGCGAGCGGGGGCTCGGGACAGGTCGCTCCGGGTCTCACCCACCGCTCACCTCCATGCTGACTTGCACTTTGCGCTTGGCCAGAATCTCGGGAATGCTTTTCCTTTCTCTTACATGTTGTTTTATTGTGGTAAAAGTCACATAACATAAAATTTACCATCTTAAAGTGCACAGTTCAGTGGTATTTAGCACATTCACGATGTTGTGCAACCATCCCCTCTATCTAGTTCCAGAGCGTTTCCATCACCCCCAGAGGAGACCCGTCCCCATGAGCAGTCCCTCCCCCACCTCCCTCCTTCCCCTCATGCCCTGGCAGCCACTTTCTGTTTCTATGGATTTGCCCCTTCTGGACATTTCATGTAAATGGGATCATACATTATGTGGCCTTTTGTGTCTGGCTTCTGTCATGTTTTCTTATTTAATTTATTTTTTATTGAGGTAACATTGGTTTATAACACTATATAAGTTGAATGTGTACAACATTATGTTTCTACTTCTGCCTTCCCTACGGTGTGCTCACTGTCAAAAATTTAGTTACCACCCGACAGTTGATCCCCTTTACCCATTCCACCCTCTCCGCCCCCCGACTCCTTCCCCTCTGGTAACCACTACTCTGTTCTCTGTATCTACATGTTTGTTTTCGTTTGGTTTGGTTATTTACTTATTTATTTACTATTTCACATACAAGTGAAATCATAGGGTATTTGTCTTTCTCCATCTGACTTATTTCCCTTAGCCTAATATCCTCAAATTCCATCCATGTTGTTGCAAATGACAAAATGTCATTCTTTTTTATGGCCGAGTAGTATTCTGTTGTATACAAGCACTACCTCTTTTTTTTTTTTTTTTTAAGAGGGGACTTTTTAAAAATTTTAATTTATTTTAAACCAAACAGAGCTTTTTAAAAAAAAATTAATTAATTATTTTTTGGCTTCATTGGGTCTTCGTTGCTGCACGTGGGCTTTCTTTAGTTGCAGCAAGTGGGGCTACTCTTCGCTGTGGTGCGTGGGCTTCTCATTGCGGTGGCTTCTCTTGTTGTGGGGCACGGGCTGTAGGAGCGTGGGCTTCAGTGGTTGTGGCATGTGGGCTCAGTAGTTGTGGCACACGGGCTTAGTTACTCTGCGGCATGTGGGATCTTCCCAGACCAGGGCTCGAACCCATGTCCCCAGCATTGGCAGGCGGATTCTTTTTCTTTTTAATTTATTTATTTTAATTTATTTATTACTTTTAGCTGTGTTGGGTCTTCGTTGCTGCGTGTGGGCTTTCTCTAGCTGCGGCGAGCTGGGGCTACTCTTTGTTGCGGTGCGCGGGCTTCTCATTGTGGTGGCTTCTCTTGTTGTGGAGCACGGGCTCTAGGCACGCAGGCTTCAGTAGATGCAGCACGTGGGCTCAGTAGTTGTGGCTCGTGGACTCTAGAGCGCAGGCTCAGTAGTTGTGGCGCACGGGCTTAGCTGCTCCGCGGCATGTGCGATCTTCCCGGACCAGGGCTCGAACCCGTGTCCTCTGCATTGGCAGGTGGATTCTTAACCACTGCGCCACCAGGGAAGCCCTCTATTCTTAATTTTTTTTAGGAACCTCCATACTGTTTTCCATAGTGGCTGCACCAACTTAACATTCCCACCAACAGTGCACGAGGGTTCCCTTTTGCCCACGTCCTCACCAGCACTTGTTATTTCTTGCCTTTTTGATAATAACCATTCTAACAGGCGTGAGTTGATATCTCATTGTGGCTTTGCATTTCCCTAATGATTAGTGATGCTGAACATCTTTTCATGGCCTGTTGGTGTGTCTTCTTTGGAGAAATGTCTATTCTGCTCCCCTGCCCATTTTTAAATTGGTTTTTTTGTTGTTGAGCTATATGAGTTCTTTATATATTTTGGATATTAACCCCTTATCAGAGATATGTTTTGCAAATATCTTCTCCCATCGGCGGGTCGTCTTTTCATTTTGTGGCTGGTTTCCTTTGCTGTGCAGAAGCTTTTTAGTTTCCTGTAGTCCCTTTTGTTTATTTTTGCTTCTGTTTTCCTTGCCTATCTAGAGACATACTAGAAAAATATTGCAAGACTGATGTCACAGAGTGTATTGCCTGTATTTTCTTCCAGTAATTTTATGGTTTCAGGTCTTACAGTTAAGTCTTCAATCCTTTTTCAGTTGATTTTTGTGTATGGTGTGAGTTGGAGGTCTAGTTTCATTTTTTTGCACGTGGCTGTCCAGTTTTCCCAGCACCATTTATGGAAGAGACTATCCTTCCTCTGATGTATGTTCTTTACTCCTTTGTCATAAATTAATTATTCATATATGCAAGGGTTTAATTCTGGGCTCTCAATTCTGTTCCGTTGAACTTTGTAGCTGTTTTTCTGCCAGTACCATAGCATGACGTTTTCGAGGTTCATCCATGTTGTAGCATGTATCAGTGCTTCATCCCTTTTATGGCTGAGTAATATTCCATTGTATGGATGGATCGAGTTTGTTTATCCATTCATTAGTCAGTGGACATGGGTGTTGTTTCCACCTTTTGGTGATTGTGACTTGTGCTGCTATGAACATGGTTGTACAGGTTTCTGTTTGAACACCTGAGCTCTGTTCTTTGGGTCTGTAACCTAGGAGTGGAATTGCTGGGTCATGTGGTAATTCTGTGTTTCACTTTTCGAGGACCCACCAGACCATCTTCCAAGAGCCAGCTGGTTTTGCAAACCACCCTTTCCATGTTCTGTGTTGCATCCCAGCTTGGGAGCTGGGGCTTTGTGCCCATTTACCGGTCCTTCACCTCCCCTCCCCACTCACTCCCAATTTTATTGGGATTGTCTTATTTTATATTGTGGAGGTTTGAGTTGTTTGCACACAGTCCTGTAACCGTGAGGCTCACAGCTGGTTGCTTCTAGCTCAATGTCTGGGGGCTCGATGCAGGCTGGGATTCCTGCCCTGGTCCATCTGGAATATTCCATTTATATGCGAAGACGTGAAGGCACAAGGATGTTGCATAACACGCCCAGGCACAGAGCCCCAGGGTGTAGGCCAGAGCAGGGGACCCCTTTGTGCACACCTAACTGCATGCCCAAGGAGGTGCCCCTGGATGCCTGTGCACTGGCTGCCAGCAAGTCCCCCGCCTTGCTGTGCCCTGTTCCCACACAGTCCACTCCCTGTCCCGGAGGCTTGGCCTGCGAGTGTGGAAACCCACCCTGAAAATAGCAGCCACGTGCCTCCTGTGGGCAGCCTGTGCTGGACTCCTTCCCTCACTCCCAGGCCCACCCAGAGGCAGCAGAGTGGCAGTGCTCACTGGGGCCCATGCAGTCCCCCCACGGGCCTCCAGTGTGACACCAGGCAAGTGACACACACCCAGGAAGACTGAGCAGCAGAGGGTCAAGGGCGCTCCAGAAATCATATTGGCTCTATTTCTAGGAAGATGGCATTGTGCGTGTACAGACACGGTGGGGTCTGGGCAGCCTCACAGTATGGACCTGGAACATATTTGCAGAAAAACTGATGTTCTGTGAGCAAACAGCAATAGCCTCCCATCCACTGGTCATGTTACTGCTGGTAGGCCTGTACCACGCTCACCAGAAGTGTCTCTGCAGAGCTTTTGTGTTTCAGGATGGTGGGTTAGGGACTGGGATGTTATTCCCACATCCGGAGGGGCGGAGATGACCTCGGGGGCCTCCCCGCTCTGGCTGCGTCCTGTTGCCTGCACCTCCATGCTTCCCTCAGCACCTTTCCAGGGCCCTTCCTGCTACCCCTGGGCTCTGGTGCCACTGCACCCAGCTGGAGGGCGATTTGGGGGAGGGCCCCCTGAGAGTCTTCAGGGACAGTTCAAGCACTCTGTTTATTAGTTTCCTGGGGCTGCCACAACAAATGACCACAAACCTAGTGGCTTAAAACAACAAGAATTTATTGTTTCATAGTTCTGGAGGCCAGAAGTCCAAACTCAAGATGCTGCCAGGGTTGGTTCCTTCTTTGGGCTCTAGAGGAGGATCCTTCTTTGCCTCTTCAGCTTCTGGGGGTGTCTCTGAGAGAGGCACTTCCGGGTGGGAGGGGTGTGAGCGTGTGCACCAGTGAGTGAGCACACGTACGTGTGGATGGGTGTGCCCACACGAGTGTGTGCGCACGCACGTGTGTGTGCATTCAGTACTGGGTGTGTGTGAACTCGGGGCCGAGTGACGGGGCAGGGGGGCAAGGGAGAAGATGGCGGGCACAGCCAGCCCCCCAGGGTTGGGTTCGATTTTCACTGATTGATTGATTATTGAGGTGAATTTCATGTAATAAAAGTAACCATTTAAAGAGAACAGTTGAATGGCATTTAGTATATTTACAACGTTGTGTGACCACCACCACTATCTAGTTCCAAAATATTCCCACCCCCCCCCCAAGAGGAAACCCCAGGCCCGTGAGCAGTCACTCCCCACCCCCTCCCCCAGCCCCTGGCAACCACTAATCTGCTGTCTGGCTCTGTGGATTTACTTGTTCTGGACGTTTCACTTAAATGGAGTCATACAGCACGTGGCCTTTGGTGTCTGGCCGCTTTCACTCGGCATGATGTTTTCGAGGCTCACCCGCATTGTAGCGTGTGTCAGTGCTTTGTTCCTTTTATGGCTGAGTGATGTTCCATTGTGTGAATGGACCATGTTTTGTTTATCCATTTTCCCATCAATGGCCACTTGGGTTGTCTCCACCTTTTTGGCTGCTGTGAACATGCGTGTGCAAGTGTCAGCGTGGACGTAGGTCTTCATTTCACTGGGGCACGTACCAAGGAGCGGAACCGCTACATCCCGAGGTAGCTCTTTTTAACTTGTTCAGGAGCTGCCAAAGTGGGGTTGGCTTTGATTTTAACTAGGATAGCAACCTACTGGTGTGTTTAAAACAGGAGCGTGACACAATTTGAACTTAATTAAAGAAGGAAAGAAAGGCTTTCCTGGCAGCGGTGTGCGGAGACGGCTTCGGGCAGGGGGATCGGGGAGGAGGTTGTGCGGGCATCCTGGTGCAAGGTGACGCAGGCTGGGAATGTAGACGGGGCACACAGGGGCCCTGGAGGGGGAGCCGCTGGGATTTGCTCACAGAAACAACAAGGGGAAGAGGGAAAGAGGAAGCCGTGGGATGCTCCCCTGGCTGCCCCCGCCTCTTCGGCCCCGCACTCAGGCCTTCTCCAGCCCGGCCCGGCCCCCTCTCTGGCCTCATCTTCGCGTGGTCTCCTCACCACGTCACCCTGCCCAGCTGCTCGTCCCCACAAGCCCTTGGCATTCACCGTTCTCAGCCCTTGTCTTTGCTTTCTTTTCCTTGGGGGGCACGGCGTGGCCCCAGGCTGGTGACGGTTCCTGGGACATGTCCACTGGACACGACAATTCCGAGTGGGGCCCACCCTGCCAGGCCGACTGTGGTCTGAGGGCAGTGAGGCAGCCCTAGGGCTGACCCTGCCCATCCCCAGGCCTGGAGCAGGTGCCACCCATGGCCCCGCTGGGGGCTGGCGGTCTTAGGGGCTCAGGCAGGGCTGTGAGAGCGCCTGAGGGGCACAGGGTGGGCCTGGGCAGGCCTGGGATCCTGCCTCCCAGACCACAAAACAGCGTGCAGTGTTAATATGTAACTCCAGAGTTGTGCTATGTCTGAAAAATGGAACATAAAAGCTATTTTGGGCCCGTGGTAATGAGGGCATCTCGCTTTTGTCTTATCTTCCCGTGGCCCCTTCCATCCTAGGGGGAGGCAGCATTGAAGGAGCCGCTCGCGAGAGGCGGTTTCAACCCAGAACCTGAGTTCTGTGTGGAGGCCATTTTTAAAAGTCACTTGTTTGGCATCGGCCCGAAGCAGCTGCTGGCAGACTGCCCCGCGGCGCCGGGGATCCCGGAGGCCGGCAGGTGCTGACCCCTACGGCGTGCAGAAGGCTGTGCTCCCTGCTGCATCTGGCACCTGTCAGAAACTCATTCTGATGTTTTCAAGGCGGGCCGGGCAGAGGGAGGCGCAGGACCCATCACGGCCCATCTGAGTCCGGCTCCCTCTCCGTGCCGGGGCCGAGGGGCCGCTTGCTAGGAGGCAGCCCCGGTTTCCAGTGGCTGGCATCCCAGCTGGTGGTTTGTGTTCTCCAGTTGGTGATGAGATTTAAAATTAAACTGCAGAGGGTCCATTCTTTCAGCTGTAAACAGAGACACGTGCTCACACTTTCCAGAAGCGGTGTGTATTCGGAGTAAAGGTGGAGAAACTGTGAGTTTCAGAGTCCCCCGCCTCTCCCCATGTACAGCACGCACGCACTTGTAAGTCCTCAGGCCCGTCTTGGTGTCCTGTGGCTGCTGTAACAAATGACCATGAACTGGGTGACTTAACAGCAGAAATACATCTCCTCTCACGGCTCTGGAGGCCAGAAGTCCCAAGCAAGGTGTGGCAGGGCTGTGCTCCTTCCGAAGGCTCTAGGGGAGGATCCCTCCTGGCCTCTTCCAGTTTCTGGTACCTCCAGATGTTCCTTGTATTGTGGCCGCATCATCCCAGTCTCTGCCTCTGTCTCCACGTGGCCTTCTCCCTTGTGTGTCTGTGTCGCTTCTCATCTTCTAAAGACACCAGTCATTGGACTGGGGCCCACCCTACTACGGTACAACCTCGCTTTAACTAATGAGATCTGCAAAGACACCGTCTCCAAATAAGGTCAGATTCCCAGGTACCGGAGGTTAGGACATGGATGTATATTTTTGGGGGACACAATTCAACCCACAACAGACCCTCCACCAAGCAGGTCCACTGGCCCTCAGTGAGGCCCCAGCTCCCCGAGAGGTGCAGTGATTTGCCCTGCCTTCATTCAAGCACATGGGGGCGCAGCCTAGTATGAGTGGGGTCTTCACTGGGCACAGAGCCGGGGGTTTGTGGACGTGCACTGCAGGCCCCTGGTGTCCCTGCCTAGGCTCGCTGCATCCCAGGCACCCCGCAGTGCTTCCCTGTGAGAATCATTCTGACCCCTCCTCCATCCGGCCGGGGAGGCACTCCCAGCCCCATGCTGCAGATGAGAAAATTGAGGCCAAGAGGTTACAGATTTGCCTATGGTCCCTTGGCTGGAGAGCAGCAGTCCACGGGTTTGGGGAGTAGGAGGGTGGGCACAGACACAGGCTGTCAGCCTTACAGCAAACCTGGTGGAGTAGGTTGAATGGTGTCCCCCAAACATGTATGTCCAAGTCCTAACCCCTGGAACATGTGACTGTGACCTTTGGAAAAAGGGTCTTTGGAGGTGTGACTAAGTCAAAGATCTTGAGATGAGATTGTCCTGGAGTTGGGTGGGCCCTGAATCCAGTGATTGGTGTCCTTCTAAGAAGGCCGTGTGAGGGTAGAAGCAGAGATTGGCGTGATGGAGCCATAAGGCAAGGAACACCAAGGATTACCAGCCGCCACCAATTTTTAAATTGAGGTGAAACTCACATAACATAGAATCCACCATTTTTAAGTGAATAATTCAGTGACATTTAGTGCATTCACAGCGTTGGACAACTGTCATGTCTGTCTAGCTCCGGAACATTTTTATCATCCCCAAGGGAAACCCCGTACCCATTAGCAGTCACTCCCTACGCGCCCCCTGCAGCCCCTGGTGACTCCTAATCTACTGTCTCTGTGGATTTACCTGTTCTGGACATCTCATATAAGTGGAATCCTACACTGTGTGGCCTTTTGTGTCTGGCTTCTTTCACTCGGCCTGATGTTTTCGAGGTTCATCCACGTCGTATCCTGTGTCAGTGCTTCTTTCCTTTTTATGACTGAGTAATATTCCATGGTATAGCCGGACCACGTCTTTTCTATCCCTTCGTCCGCTTAGTTGTTTCCGCCTTTTGGCAGTTGTGAACAGTCCATCCACAGTTTGTAAACGTGTTTACATATGACCTTCAGTCTCCCTACTTCTGTCTCTGTCCGCCGGTTCTAGCTGTGGGACTGTCTGACTTCTGGGGACATGTGGTGGCACCATCGTGAGGTTTAAAGTGTCAGAAATTCATGCCTGTGGTGGGTTTGGTGTTTCCAGTAGTGGGCTTGGTACCTGCTGGACGGAGGACCTTGTGGGGAACTCTGGAAGGCCCGGGCATGTGCTTATCTGTTTGGTGTCTTTTGCCTCTGGGCCCTTTGTTTGGGGGAGGGGGGTGCCTAAGAGGGCCGTGTGACCTGGATGCTCAGAGGGGCCTGTTAGTGAGAGGGGTGTGGGGCCCTGATGGAACTAGACGGTCCCCAAGTAGCCTCTGTCCCCTCAGAGGCCCTGGTGCTCTCAGAGCCCCCAGAAGGCAGATTGTGAGTCAGTGCGTCAAGGGTGATGGCGTCCAGTGTCGCCCGGTGGGAAGCATGGCAGTAATGTGGGTGCCCTGGTGGCCTCCTCAGGGCTCCATTGTCCACTTTGCAAAGTGAGAGGCCAAGATGACGGAGCAGTGACAGCTATTAGGTCTTAGACTGAGGGAGTGGATATGTGGTATGTAGTTCTTTGTGCTTGCTGGAGTTCAACTTCGTTTTCAAGTTAAAAGAGAGAGGTAATAGGGCACCATCTGTGCGTGGGGGAGGGGTTCAGGGCCCGCCCACCAGCCTCAGCTTCCCCTGGGAAGGGGAGATGGCTGCATCTGTCCTGGCTTGGGCGATCTGTAGGTATGAGTGTCTTGGGGCTGCTGTAACAAGTACTACTGACTGGGGGGCTTCAAACAGCAGGAGTTTATTCTCTCACAGCTTTGGAGGCCAGAAGTCTGAAATCAAGGTGTCAGCAGGGCCATGGCTCCCTCTGAAAGTCTGGGGGCAGAGTCTTCCTTGCTTCTTCCAGCTTCTGGGGGCTCCCCCGTTCCTTAGTATGTGACTGCATCACCTCAGTCTCTGCCTCATCTCCACGTGGCCTTCTCCCTGTGTGTGTCTCCTCTTCTGTCTCTTATAAGGACACTTGTCATTGGATTTAGGGCCCACCTGGATAACGCAGGAAGATTTCTCCATGCCAGGATACTTTCCTTAATTACGTCTGTAAAGACCCTCTTTCCAAATAAGGTCAAAGTCACAGGTTTCTGGGGTGAGGATGTGGACTTAGGTTTTTAGGGACGTAAGTGAACCCACTGCATGTGTCTGAGCTGACCTACATCAGGTGCTTGGTCGGCACCTGGTGGGATGTGGGAAGGTGCCATTTAGGTCTTGCTGTCACCATCTTCGTTGCCCTCGTCAGTTAGGGGCTTCTGACCCTGTCGCCCACCCAGCCCTGCCTTGTGTCACCCCAGCATGCCTGCTCTGTCCCTCCTACCTCCCATGCCCTTTTGGTGGGCCTGCCCGGAGGTGGGGATGCCTCTCTGCATCCCCCAGGTACACTGGGTGGAAATCTGTGACTCACTGTCTGCATGTGAGATCACGCTCCCACCACTCCCCAAGCCCCTTGGCCTGAGTCGGGGGGAGCCTTCTCTCTGACCTCTGACCTCTGCAGGGCCTCTGCACCTCAAGCAGCCTCCCTTCCCCTGCTCCATGCAGCTGGGGCATCTCTCCCCATGGCCTCCAGGGAGCCGCCTGCCCTCAGAACCCCTCACTGTCAGGATCATTGTGTTGGCCTGTTTTCGGGTTCATGTCAGTCTCTGGCCTGTGGAGGACGAACGTGGAGTGTTGGGTCCCCGCTTCAAGCCCAGGTGGCCCCAGTCACCCTGGTTATGCGATTTGCCGTGGCCCTTCCTTTAACCTGGAGTTCCTCCCATGTCCCATGGGGCATTTCTGGGGCTGCTGGCCACCCTGCAGCCTGCACACTTCAGCTCCTGTTCCCACTTGGGGTTGTCCCTGGAAAGGGGATAGCCCAGCCTTCTCCCGGGTCAGCCTGTGCCTGCACGGACCAACCACAGAGATGGTCTAGAAATTGCAACAGAAGGTGGGTTCCCCATCATCCACCTCCAGCCCTGGGGGCAGGCGTGTGTCCCCTGCTCTTCTCTGGAGGATCCTGCCATGCAGCTCGGGCTTCTCGCTCTGCAGCTCTGCGACGCTGCAGGAACATCCTTGTGCATAAATCTGCCTTTTGGACCATCTTCCTCAAGAGAGCTTCCCAGAAGTGGGATTACAGGTCATAGGGCAGGAACATCGTTTAGGCTCCCAATGGATGCAGCCAAATGGCTCTGCAGACGCTGCCGGCCACCTGCCTCTCAGGGTCTGGGTCATTTCCTCTGTAGCTGACGTGTGCTGGGCGGGTCTGTGTGCCGACCTGGCTTCACCCCTCAGCCCCTGGGTGACAGCGGAGGAAGTGAAGGAGAGAGCACGGCCCGGGAGGCCCAGGGGCTGCAGGAGCAGGGTTGGGGCTTGAGCTTTGAGATGTTGCCGTTATGGGATGGTTCTTAGTGTGGGACTCGAGGGGACACAGGACTGGGTGACTCTGATGGGTTGAAGAGTGTCCCCCCTCCCCCAAGTTCATGTTTAACCAGAACCTGCAAATGGGACCTTATTTGGAAATAGGGTCTTTGCAGATCTCATCAAGTCACCGTGAGGTCATCCTGGAATAGGGTGCGCCCCGAATCCAGTGCCTGGGGTCCTTACAAGAAGACAGAACAGAGTCACATAGGGAGAAGGCCACGTGAAGACAGAGACAGAGATCGGGGTGACACATCTACAAGCCCAGAACACCATGGACTGCCGAAAGCCACCTGCAGTCAGGAGAGAGGCCTGGGACAGATTGTCCCTCAGAGCCTCCCGAAGGGTCCAACCCTGCTCACACCTTGATTTCAGACTTCTGGTTTCCAGAACGGTGAGGGAATAAATTCCTGTTTTTTAAGCCACCCAGTTTGTGATCATTTGTTACGGCAGCCCCAGGAAACTTGTATAGTGCCCCAGAGTGGGGGATGGACATAGAGGCCCCTGGGGTCAGGGTTCCTGCACCCACAGAAGCACCCTTCCCGCCATGCCTCTCCACGTGGCGAGGCTGCCAGGGGTCGGGAGTGTGCACTGTCCTGAACCACCACCCCACTCTTTCTTTTCTTTTCTATCTTTTTTTTGTTGTTACTAGGCAAGGAACTTTATTAACCTGGTTCCAAACATTATTCCCAGGCTTCTCCAGCTTAATTAGCTACACAGAATGAATTGTGGGTAAGCAAAACTGGGAAAGAACTGCAGCGTCTAAGGGGTTTGGACTTAAACATATCAGAGATCTAGATCTTATCAGCTCCAGAAATCAAGTAACGTTAGGACACAGTCATAGTAGAAATGGGCAGCTCCAAGTAACTTCTTCAAGCCTGATCTGCTTTCGAAGTTCACTTGATTATTCTGTTGGCCTCACTCTTGGAAGCCCCTCTGGCCTCGAGCCCCCCAGCCCCGGGGCCTCCCCCCAGAGCCTCCTGCTGGGCCCGGGCTGAGTAGCTCCCTGGAGGCCGGGAGAGCTTCCTGAGGTCACAGGTGAAACCAGGTGCGTTTGGCCATTTGGAAGGGGCCTCACTGTGTGCTAGGCTCGGCCGCCTGCCTTGGGGGAGGCTCAACCACGCTGTGGGGACCTGCTGCCTAGACAGATGGGGTCGGGGCTGGCGCTCGTGTACAGGCCATCCTGTGCCTGTGGGGCAGTCGGCCTCCTCTCCCATGGACGCCAGGCTGTGGAACAGGGGAGCAGCATCTCCAGTTGGCCCTGCTGGCAGCACTGGGCTTTGCCTTTGGGCTTGCAAAGCATGGCTCCCCTGCTTCCCACTTGGGGCCCCTCACACCTCTCTAGGACCTGTCAGGGCTTGTATGGGGCAGGGGTAGGAGAGCAAACACCGGGCCCTCCTGGGCTGCTGCACACACCTTCCCCGCCGACTCCCACCCTCTGAACCTGACGGTGACGGGCTGTGGCCCTGCAGTCAGTATGTGGTGAAGGGGCTGGGGGCAGTCATGTTGCTGAGGCCCCTGCTCACTTGATCCCACCCCTGCCTGCTGGGATGCAGTGCCCAGGTGCAGGCCAGAGGGAGGTGTGCAGCTCCAGCGGAGCTCTGTGCCCAGTAAGACCCCTTGTCCCTGTTGTCCCACCTAGTGCAGCCCCCAGAACCTTGGGGTGGGATGGGCATAGTGTTGGGGAAGGGTGCCTTGAGGACCTTCCAGGGGCGTGTCTTGGGGGGGCCCTTCTGCAGCTCCCAGTGTGCCAAGACTGCCCCGCCTGGCGAGTCCACTATGGTGTCACCAGCCCCTGGGTCTCCAGCTGGGCGTTCACTGCTTCCCTGTGCTGTCACGGACTGGGCACCTGTGCTTCCCTCCCCACCACTCTGCAGTAACTGCCCATCAGAGCTGGCCTGACTTTGTCTTCCCTCTCTTCCTGGGCTTCCACTTCTGCCCCTAATGTTCCCTCTGCCTAGACCCTTACTTCTTCACCCTGGAGTATCACCTTAAGGGTCCCCATCACCGGCCTTCCCCGATCATCCATTCTCAGGGTCCCCACCTCCCCCAAGCTTGGCTCTGAGTGGTCCTGCCTCCTCTCTGGGCCCCCAGAGTTAGTTTCCTAGGGCTCCTGTAGCAAAGTACCTTAAGCTGGGAGGCTTAAAACAACAAAAGTCTCTCCCGGGCATATATCCAGAAAAGATGAAAACTCTAATTTGAAAAGATACATGCACCCCAATGTTCAAAGCAGCACTATTTACAGTAGCCAAGACACGGAAGCCACCCATGTGCCCATTAACAGATGAATGCATAAAGAAGATGTGGTGTATTTATACAATGGAATACTACTCAGCCATGGAAAAGAATGAAATAATGCCCTTTGCAGCAATGTGGATGGACCTAGAGATTATCACACTAAGTGAAGCAAGTCAGAGAAAGACAAATACCATATGACATCACTTATATGTGGAGTCTAAAAAAATAATACAAATGAATTTACAAAGCAGAAATAGACTCACAGATGTAGAAAACAAACTTCTGGTTACCTGAGGGGAGGGGGAGGGGGAGGGATAAATTAGGAGTTTGGGATTAACAGATGCACACTACTATATATAAAATAGATAGACAGGGACTTCCCTGGTGGTGCAGTGGTTAAGAATCCGCCTGCCAATGCAGGGGACACAGGTTTGAGCCCTGGTCCAGGAAGATCCCACATGTCGCAGAGCAACTAAGCCCGTGCGCCACAACTACTGAGCCCGCGCTCTAGAGCCCGTGAGCCACAACTACTGAGCCCATGAGCCACAACTACTGAGCCCGTGAGCCACAACTACTGAGCCCGCGCACCGCAACTACTGAAGCCCGTGCGCCTAGAGCCCGTGCTCCGCAGAGGCCACGGCAATGAGAAGCCAGCGCACCTCGATGAAGAGTAGCCCCCGCTCGCCGCAACTAGAGAAAGCCCACGCGCAGCAACGAAGACCCGACGCAGCCAAAAAAAATAAAATAAATAAAATAAAATAAACAACAAGGACCTACTATACAGCACAGGGAACTATATTCAGTATCTTGTAATAACCTACAATGGAAAAGAATCTGAAAAAGAACAGCTATATATATATTTGTGTAACTGAATCACTTTGCTATACACCTGAAACTAACACAACATTGTAAATCAACTCTACTTCAATAAAAAAGTTGTTTTGGAAAAAAAAAGAATTTAATAACAATATAAGGATCAAAAAATACCAAACAGGGCTTCCCTGGTGGCGCAGTGGTTGAGAGTCTGCCTGCTGATGCAGGGAACACGGGTTCGTGCCCCGGTCCGGGAAGATCCCACATGCCGCGGAGCGGCTGGGCCCGTGAGCCATGGCCACTGAGCCTGTGCGTCCGGATCCTGTTGCTCTGCAACGGGAGAGGCCACAACAGTGAGAGGCCCGCGTACCGCAAAAGAAAAACAAAAAAACAAAAAAAACCCCAAACAGATTCAAAACAAAACCAAGAACAAACAGGAAAAAAAAGAAAAAAAAAAAAACCCGGAAATCTACTCCCTCATAGCTCTGGAGACGGGAAGTCCCAGATCAAGGTGTGTGCAGGGTTGGATCCATCTGGGGGCTCTCAGTGGGAGTCTGTCCCAGGCCCCTCTCCCAGCTCTGGTGGCTCCTCATAACCCTTGGCTGTAGCTGCATTCTCCGATCTCTGCCTTCACCTTCACACGGCCTTCTCCCTGTCCGTCTCTGTGTTCTCTTCTTCGGAGAGCACTAGTCGTTGGATTTAGGGATCTCCCGAAATCCAGGATGACCTCATCTCAAGAGCCTGAACTAATCACAGCTGCAAAAACTATTTTCAAACAAGGTCATATCCTGAGGTTCCAGGTGGGCATGCAGCCCCCGTATAGTGGCTGAGCCGATTCACCCTGGGCTGTTCCTGCTCCTCTGTGCTGCCTTGCACGTGCCCCCACCCAGCCCCCACCCGTGACCCTGGTGAACAGGCACAGGACTTTACATTTGGGCCACTGATTCTGGAAACGCCAGCCGTGATTGTCCACCCCATCACATCTCTGTCTTCGGCAGCCCCGGAGCAGCAGGCACCACTTGTCACCTCCGCCTCACTGACTCCCGGAACAGGTCCAGAGAAGACCTATCCTCGCAGGCCACCCCACCCTACACCCTAGGGGCTCCTGCTGGGAGAGTCCTGGGGTCCCTGGGCTTCGCCTGGGCCTGGCTAGCTGTGGGTGTTCCCAGAGGACTCAGGGTGTGGGGCGGTTCTGGGCTTCCCAATTCCCGATACAGCTGTTAGGAATTCCCTGGTGGTCCAGTGGTTAGGACTCCGTGCTTCCACTGCCGGGGGTGTGGGTTCGATCCCTGGTCAGGGAACTGAGATCCTGCCTACTGTGCAGTGCAGCGAAACGAAACAAAACACAGGACTTCCCTGGTGGTCCAGTGGTTAAGAATCCACCTTCCAATTCAGGGGACGTGGGTTCGATCCCTCATCAGGGAACTAAGATCCCACATGCCACGCGGGGCAACTAAGCCTGCAAGCTGCAACTACTGAGCCTGTGCGCTCTGGAGCGCGACAACTAGAGAGAAGCCCGCGTACCGCAACGAAGAGCCTATGCGCTGCGACTAAGACCCGATGCAGCCACAGAAATAAATAACTATTAACAAAATACAACAACAACAGATACAGCTGTCGATGGTTGCTTCCTCAGCTCAGGATGGGAGCTGGTCACTGGGGCACCTATGGAGGCCAGGCAAGCAGGGCCCCAGCTGTCAGGGCCTGTTGGCCCACCAGACAGACACAGGCCAGCAGCTTATCCGTGAGAGGGTGCTGCGGACCGAACTGTGTTCCCCAGATTCCTGTGTGGAAGCCCTAGCCTCCAGTGTGACCCTATGTGGAGATGGGGCGTGCAAGAGGTGATTGAGGTGAACTGAGGTCATAAGGAAGGGTTCCTGATCTGATCGGACAGGTGTCCTTATAAGAGGGAGAGAGAGACTACTCACTGAACACACCCCAAGGAAAGGCCACGTGAGGACACTGGGAAAAGGCAGCGTTCTGCAGGCCTCTCACCAGAGGCTGTGCCGGCACCCTGATCTCAGACTCCAGCCTCCGAAACTCTGAGAAGCACACATCTGCTGTGGTATTTTGTTACAGCAGCCCGAGTTAATACAGAGGGTTATTTTGGAAGTAAGGGGTCAGGGTAGGCTTCTTGTCATGTTTGAGCTGAAACCCAAAGGATGAGAAGGAGCTCCATGGAAGGTTCCAGAAAAGGGTGAGGTGGGTGCAAGGGCCCAGAGGCAGGAGGCAGGGGAGGGCCTTGTGGGCCACCGGGAAATTGAGGTTTGCCAGGAAAAGAGCCTGGATTGTAACCGAGGCCCCGTCCCGTTTCCCAGGTGACCTCAGGGCGAGCCAGTCATTCCCCCCGGGCCTCAGTTTCCCCCCTTGTAAAAAGGAGGTGAAGCCATGTCTCCCCATCTCAGGGCTGCTTCAAGGCCCTACCCAGAGTGGGTGCCTGGCTGGCGGGCAGGGGAGAGAGGCCCCCCAGGAGCCAGCTGTGCTGCACTCAGACCCCAAGGGACCCTTCCTACATCCCAGCCCGACCGTCTGTGCTCAACAACGGCCACCAACGAGGGAAACAAAACATGCTCAGAGCGGACCCTCCGATTCAGCCAGGGATGGGGATTTGGCAGCGGCAGCAGGGCCTGATTAAAGGCATTCCGAGGCGCACTCGGTGTTTGTGTATCTGGTTCTGTATTTACACTTTGGGAACGAGTGAGGAGGCAGCTGGGGAGTGTCTCAGTCGGCCAGGGGGCCGGGGGCCGGGGTGACTCAGCCTGGAATCCACGCTCGGCCACATGCCTGTGATGCTTTCATTCATTCCCGAGTTCATTCATTATTCCTTCCCATGCTTGGTAGACGTGTAATGAGAAACTCCAGTGTACCGGGCACGCTTCGTGGGGGCAGCCTGGCTCTCCTCACTGTGGAGCTGTCAGTTGGCGTGGGGGCCCATGGTGAGGTGGGACTGGGGCAGCAACAAAGTTAACAACAGTGAATTATTACTGTTTTTGGCCGCACCTCACGGCTTGCAGGATCTTAGCTCCCCGACCAGGGATTGAACCCGGGCCCTTGGCAATGAAAGCACAGAGTCCTAACCACTGGACCACCAGGGAATTTCCAACAACAGTGAATTAAAAATGTACCGAAAGCCTAAATGTAAGAGCTCAATCTATAAAATTCCTAGAAGGAAGCATAGGTGTAAATCTTCCTGGACTTGGGTTAGGTGATGGAGTTTTAGATGTGACACTAAAAGCACAAGCAAAAAAAAAATAGATTAATTGGAGCATATCAGCATTTAAAACTTCGATGCATCAAAAGACTGTCAAGAAAATGAAATATTTGCAAACCATATAGCTGATAAGGGATTAAGATCCAGAATATATAAAGAACTCTTATAACTCAACAAGAAAAAGACATACAACCCAATTTTTTTAAAAGGCAAAGGAATTGAATAGACCTTTCTCCAAAGAAGATGTACAGTGACCGATAAGCACATGAGAAGATGCTCAACCTCAGTAGTCATCAGGGAAATGAAAATCAGAACTGAAATGAGATACCACCTCCCACCCATCAGGATGGCTACTGTCAAAGCAACAGACACTAACAAGTGTTGATGAGGATATGGGGAAATTGGGACCCTCGTGCCCTGCTGGTGGGAATGGAAAATGGTGCAGTAGCTGTGGGAAACAGTCTGACAGTTCCTCAACAAGAGAAATATGGAGTTACCATATGATCCAGCAGTTCTACTTGGAGGTACATACCTGAGAGATTTGAAAACAGGGACTCAGATACTTGTACATGCACATCCACGGCAGCACTAGTCACAGTCGCCAAAAGGTGGGACAACACACGTGCGTTAATAGATGAATGGACAAAATGTGGTCCATCCATGCGGTGGAATATTATTCAGACATAAAAAGAAATGAAGCTCTGACACGTGCTGCCGTGTGGACGAACTCTAAAAACACCACGCTGAGAGAAAGAAGCCAGACGCAGAGGGACAGATAGCGTGTGATCCCATTTCTGTGAAATATCAAGAACAGGCAAATCCACAGACACAGAAAGCAGGTTAGTGGTTGCCGGGGCCCTGGGTGGGGGGATGCGGAGCAACTGCTAATGAGCGCTGGGTCTCTTTTGGGGTGATGCGAATGTTCTGGACCTGGCTAGAGGTGATGGTCCCATGACACTGTGAATGTACTAGATGGTACTGAATTGTACAATTTCAAAGTGTTCTTTTTTTTTTTTTTTTTGTGGTACGTGGGCCTCTCACTGTTGCGGCCTCTCCCGTCACGGAGCACAGGCTCTGGACGCGCAGGCTCAGCGGCCATGGCTCACGGGCCCAGCCGCTCCGCGGCACGTGGGATCCTCCCGGACTGGGGCACGAACCCATGTCCCCTGCGTCGGCAGGCGGACTCTCAACCACTGCGCCACCAGGGAAGCCCCTCAAAGGGTTCATTTTATGTTGTGTGACTTTTATTTTGATAACAAAGAAAAAAATTGTTTAAGAAGGGAGAAGAGTGGTTCCGGGCCTTCCTGGTTGGGTACCTGTGCAGGCACAGCCGTCTCCCCCAGAGCCCCAGGTTTCCGATCCTTTCCAGAGCGGGCAGGAGAGGTGTGGGGAGAGACAGCACGACCCACAGATGTTGTGAATGGAGCCTGGGAGGGGCCGTCTCCCCTCCCCAAACTCACGCCTGGTGCGCAAGCTAAGACCAGGCAGGCACTTGGGGCCAGGCCTTGGAAGGAACCTGGAGGGACACAGCCAGACTAACTGGGGTGCACACACCTCTCAGGGACTGCTGGCCCCGGAAAATGCACTGGCAGCTCCACGTGACTCAGAATCAGACCCTTTCAGGGGCTCTCTGGGGCTCCCTCCACAGGCCCCTACTGCTGCTGGAATACTTGGAGAACCTGATGAAGCCCTGGTCTCTCCCTCCCAGGGAATAACCCCCAAAGGTGACCCCTCTGCTCTTGGCAGCCTGCTGAGGACTCCACCTAGGGGAGCCCTGAGGGGCCGTGCTCAGGCCAGGGTGTGCGAATCCCCTGGGGTCCTGCTCAGCACTCAGGCCCCAGAAGGATCCTGCACTTGAGATGGGATTTGCTCTCCACCTGCCTCTCACGAGTGGCTCTTTGTGTACTTGGGAAGCTGCCTGTTCTTCCTCGGGCCTCAGTTTCCCCAGAGTCGGGGAATGGGCTGTCCCATGTGGGCGCAGGAGAAACATTGTCCCTGCCTGGGATTCTGAGCACATCGAACAGTTAGTTGTTCCTGCATTCACATGTTCATCTGTTATCTGGTCTCTCAGTGCCCGTGTGAGTGCCAAGCTACTCCATTGTGCCAGGGTCCTTGCAGGGCTGACGGTCTAATGGGAGGAGATAGACCTTGGTCGGGTGGTTTTGGATAGTGAGCCGTGGAAGGAAGGAGGTGACCCTGTGGGGGAGAGGTGCGCGGTGTTGGGCTGGCCCAGCGGGAAGAGCCTTCTGGAGGAGGGAGGGCCAGTGCCAAGGCCCTGAGGCAGTTACCTCAGCTGGTAGAGCACAGTAGTTGGGGGAGGGAGAGCAGAGGGCCAGACAGTGCAGGCCTTCGTGGTGAGAGGGGGAAACAGGTCTGCTGAGAGCTCACAGCTCCTCTCTGGTGCTCTGCTGCGGCCCCCATGCCTGCCCTGGCTTTGCAGGACAGAGCTCAGCCTTCAGCTACTCCCCTTAATTTCATTAGAAGCTTGGCCAGTTGCCATGGTGGTTGCTGATGGACCTGACCGAGGCCAGCTCCTTCTAGACAGCGAGGCCTGGGAGGGCTTGGCAGATGGGAATTTGCTGTATCCTGTGGGGGTCCCAGAGGACGGGGGCTGCCCTGGAGAAGTGATTGCATCTGCCATGCCTTCCCAGGGCCACGTGCCCCCGTGCTTCCCCGGCCTTGTGGCCCGCACTCCTCCCAGCCCCTTGGACGCTGCCAGGATCGGGGGTTGTGTGCCCAGTAGGGATGTGGACACAGACTGGGGATGCACGCTCTGACAGGCAACCCTGTGGGGTCCTGTCAGCAAGGGGGTTGGGAGAGGCTGGGGAAGCCACCCATTTATACACAGTTCTGTAGGGGGAGTGGGGGTCGGGTGGGGGAGAAGGACTTTGTATGGGGGGTGGGAGGGCCAGTCCTCGCTCAGGCTATGTCAGGGGCCGGGGCGGGGGAACCCTGTGTGGAAACGAGGGGCCCCGGGCGAAAGCAGGACCTGAAGTGGCTTTTTATAGTGAGTCTTGTGCTGGGTCCCCCTTGACAGAGCCGAAATGGTTGGGTTGATGCTCTGACTATAAGCTCCCAGAAGGGCTGGCGTGCTCTGATCTGTGATGTGATGTGGCCTCTGGGACACTCTGCGGTCCCAGCCACCCGCTGGTCCACAGGGTTATGCGAGAGTCAGGTTCCAGGAGTGGAGTCTGTGCCCCACTTGGCCATTTCTGAGCTTGAGGGCCCTGGGCAATTCCCTTGCCTGCTGAGTCTCAGTTTTCCCATCTGGAAAGTGGAGTGTACTGGTAACCTCCTCAAAGGGCCTGTCTTATTACTATTTTTTTTCTTTTTGGCCTCACTGCACGGCTTGTGGGATCTTCCCCGACCAGGGATTGAACCTGGGCCACCACAGTGAAAGCCTGGAATCCTAACCACTAGGCCACCAGGGAACTCCCAAAGGGCCTGTCTTAGGTTGAATTGTGTCCCCTCAAAAGATGTGTCCTGGGGACTTCCCTGGTGATCCAGTGGTTAAGACTTTGCACTTCCACTGCAGGGGCCACAGGTTCGATCCCTGGTCGGGGAACCAAGATCCCCCATGCCTCATGACGCCCCCCCACCCCCCCAAAAAAAATACGTCCACGTGCTCACCCCTGGAACCTGGGAATGTGACCTTACTTGGCAGGAGGGTCTCTGCAGGTGTAATTAAGGGTCCCAAGATGAGATTAATTCTAAATTAGGATGGGCTCTGAATCCAATGACAGGTATTATTCTAAGAGAAAGGAGAGAGGGATTTGAGACACAGACACAGAGGGGAAGGTCGTGTAGAGACAGAGGCGGAGATCGGAGTGAGGCAGCTGTGAGCCAAGGATGCCTGGAGCACCCCCCCCCCCCCCCCCCCCGCGAAGCCAGGAGGGGCCTGGGACGGATCATCCCTCAGAGCCTCTGGAAAGAACCAACCCTGTCCACACCTTGATTTTGGACTTCCACCTCTTGAACTGTGAGGGAGTGAATTCCTGTTGTTATAAGCCACCCAGTCTGTGGTAATTTGTTATGGTCGCCTCAGGACACTTGAGACAGGGCAGTTGTGATGCTTAAATGTGCTGAGACTTGAGAAGGGCTCTGTGGCCCATGGCGGGGGCTCAGGGGTGCCGTCTGCAACACTTGGGGTGGGAGGGTGGCTCAGAGGGTGCCTAAGGTCTATGCTGTGCTTCCTGGTCATCTGTCGTGTCCCCATTGGCCTCAACCCTGAAACACCTCTGACCCCTAGGGCGTGGCGCCACGTCGTTGGTTGGTTGGTTCACACGTGGGAGCAAGAGGATTTGAGAGTCACGAACTGGACTGTTTTGGAAAGATCTGGGGCTGCAGGATGCTGGTGGGAGGCAATGCCAGACATAAAGCAGCACTTCCTGAGGGTCCGGCGTGGCCCCATGCAGTGCTGGCACCAGACACATTGTGACCAGTAGACCGTGAATCTCGGGAGCCCGCCACCTGGCGGTTACAGGATGGGGATGGTGGACAGGGTTCATGGGCCAGGCATTTTGGATGGGGTAAACGTGTCTAGACAAACCAAGGGGCATATGGAAAACGCCTGGGTCAGTCAGTGGTGCTATCATTTTTCTTCCTTTTGACCCAGTAAAGGAAGAGGGTAGCTTTAGGGGAAGCTGGGCAGGGTGATTCCGGAACTCCCTGTGCCATCTTTGCAGTTTTTCTGTGAACCGAAAACTTTATTAAAAACAACAACAGCAGGGCTTCCCCGGTGGCGCAGTGGTTGAGAGTCCGCCTGCCGATGCAGGGGACGCGGGTTCGTGCCCCGGTCCGGGAGGATCCCACATGCTGCGGAGCAACTGGGCCCGTGAGCCATGGCCGCTGGGCCTGCGCGTCCGGAGCCTGTGCTCCGCAATGGGGAAAAAACAACAACAACAACAAAGCCAGAGGCCAGTGTGAAGGTGGCTTGGGGGGGCCTGCTCCTTGGGTGGGGTGTCAGGGAGGGCCCCCCCAGGGTGGGTGTGGAGGGGGAGCTGTCACAGGCTGAGGCCCTGGGGGGAGTCACAAACTCGGGGTGCTTTGGGGTCAGGTGGCCAGAGGAAATGAAGAGTGGGGAGAGCAGAAGGCAAGGAGGCCACCGTGAAAGCGTGGGTGATGGGGCACCTGCCTGCCCTCAGCATCTGGAGTGGGGTCCACTCTCACAGTTGGGGAGCCTGGACTTGGACCCCAGGCTGTCTGACCCACAGGCCAAAAGCAAGGGGGAGCCTGGGAGTCACGGCTCCTTTGAGCCGGTGGGCCTTGTCCAGGCTTCACTGCCCTGTCTGCGCCTGCCTCTGCCAAAACCCATGAGGACGGGGTGAGGGGAAGGGGTGGCCCAAGCCTCCTGAGGGCATCAGGAGTTACGTTGGTGTCCTGAAACGTTCTTATATGGCCTCCAAATGGGACTGTCGCCTGGCTGGTGACAGTCACCTCCTGAGAGCGGGAGCAGTGGCGTTCATTCATTGATCCATTCATTCACTCATGTATTCTGTGTTTCTTTGTTCCACCAGCAGGTGCTGCTGAGTCTTAGACCCTGGCTTGGATGCCGGGTTTATGGCGAGGTTGGGGGTAGAGTAGGGTAGGAAGTGCCATCGAGGGGGTACAGAGTGAGGACCACTGGGTGGAGGGATGCACGAGGGACTGTGGCTTGACAGCGGGAAGAGGCATGAACGTCAGCGTCAGGCGGCTTGTTAGACCCTGACTGGTGGTGTCCCTCTGCTCTCCTCCTTGTGGACCCTCTGAGGCATCAGGCCCATGGGTGGAGCCCAGGCTGGCACCTCCTCACCCCAGGACGACCTTACTCCTGGGGTTTCCTGGCCAGGCCTGGGATGGCAGTCAGCCCCTGCAAAAGTTAAGGGGCTCCCTGAGACCACCTTCGCATCTGACACCAACTGCAGAATTCGAGGGTTCCCAAGACTACATGCAGCTCGGCAGTTCACTGGAAGGACTCAGGAGTCACTGAGAACCATCATACGGTCACGGGGTCTGTTACAGTGAAAGGACACGGATCACAGCTGGCGTGGGGCGGCGGCCAGGAGACTTCCCAACACAGAGCTGCAGGTCGTCCCTTCCCGGGGAATCACATGGACAGTGCTTGCTTCTCCCAGCACCAGTGTGTGATGACATACATGGGGGCTGTCAACCAGGGATGTGCCCCAAGCCTTGGTATCCAGGGTTCTTATTGGGGTTCGCCACGCAGACTCTGCTGACTGCTGTCTGCAGCTGCCGCAGAGGGTGAGCTGGTATTGCGTTGGCCTGAGACCTCCACCCGCAGTCACACTGTTGGCATAGATACCCAGCGTGGCCCGAGGACCTAGGCAAACAGAGACACTCTTTTATCAGGCAGGGCTTTCACTTCCCAGGAGCTGGGGGCAAAGGTCAAACTGCCCTGGGCCAGGTTAACTCTCCTGCACAGCCCCACATACAACCGAGGGTGAGCACAGGGGTCCCCCAAAGGACGAGTGGAGCCCCGTACTGTGTCCACTCCAGAGGCCACACCACAAAGCCTGACATTCCCAAAGCACAGTGGATGGGGGTTGGGAACCATCAAGGGAAAGAAAGGCTCCGCCAGAGGGCCACTGTTGCAGCAGCGCACAAGCCACGAGCAGCCTGTCCCCAGTCTGGGCTCCCTCTGGGCCGGAACGTGGCAGCTTTGCAGAGTACTTTCCTGAATGCTGCGGTTTCCAGAGCTGGCCTTTCAGCCTGGGACAGAAGCACGTGTGTTATAAGCACTTCCTGTATCTCACACAACCGGCGTTTGTGCACACACGCTCACCTGGACCACCCACTCTAGAGAGGGGGAAACTGAGGCCCAGAAGGGGGCTGTAGCTCCCCAGGGCCACATGGTACTCGAGAGGTGGTTCTTGAGAGGTGGATGTAAGGCTAGTTCCTGCCACGTGGCTCAGACACAAGAAGGGCCTGGGGAGGGGGGGGCGGGTCTCGGGCCCAAGGTAACCCGTGCCCATCGCCCATCCTACTTGGCCTATTTCATCTCGTGCAACCGCAGGGAGGGACACAGTGGGGTGTTCACGGTGAGCGTCTCCAGCCATTGGAGACAGAGCCTGGGCCGGACCCTACAGATGCCTGAGAACCACCCGCGGAGGAACGGAGCAAGGTCAATCTCCCTCCTGGCTCCACCGCAGCTCGCAGGAAACAGCTGTTTACCTGGGTGAGGTGCTCGGCCGGGCGAGCAGCCAGTTCCCGAGCTTCACTTCCCCCTCCGGTGTCGGAGGCCCCCCAGGAAGCCGGGACTGGCGTGGGAGAGCCGGGCGGTGTGGGCGGACAGCAAACGGAGTGCTGCCAGGAGCTGTTTGTGAGGGAACGTGAGCCGGTCTTGTTGTGTACACAGCGTCGACCCTAGCAACCGCCCCAGCCGGCTGGAGCGGACACCCACCTCTCCCCGGGTGCCCAGCTGCCACCCCTCCGTCACAGCACCTGCATCCCAGCCTGGGCAGACTGACGGGCTTTGGGGACCTGGCTGAGGGCCTAGGGCCACCGGTGGTGTCAACCAGGTCACGAGCATCTGCTATTCCTGGCAAAGTGGAATCGATGCTCCAGCGAGGAAAGGCCCGGTCCCAGCCCCGCACCAAGGCAGCCGTGGCTGGTCAGGGAGCCCCGGACTCCTGGTTCTGAGGCCTGGCCCAGCAGGACGAATCCCCACGCGAGTGATGGGCAGAGGACTGTGCAGGGATGCAGCCACCCCAGACGAAGGCTCTGTAATGCGAAGGCTCTGTAATGCGTGAGGCTGGTGGGGCAGGCAGAAGGATCCTGGGGGCTTGGGCAGGACTCCTTAGAACTCAGGCGGGGTCTGGCAGACCCTCTCGCCCTGTATGTGCTGTCAGAGGGATTGTACATGCTGCACTTTGAAAGCCAGCACTGCACTTTTGAGCTGGCCTCTCTGATTCAGGCCAGTGGAAAGACAATTTCTCCTGTGTCCGGGCGTAAATTCGCAGCCTCTGGCCCGCACCCCAGGAACGCAGCCTTTGGCGTGATAAGAAATGGTTCCCCTGGGGGGGGTGAGGGGCCTCCTGCATAGGCTCTAGGCTCCAGGCCCACTTGATACTCTTGCTTATTCACAAATTGTCTGAATCAGCTGGCGACGCCCCCTCAAGTTCATGGAGGCAGCACCCCCAGGGCGAGTTTCCCTGCCTGGGGAGGGCCACCTGGGCGTCTCGGGTCTCTGATTCTGCTGGTTTTGGTGGAGAGAATCATGGCTCCTTTGAGAATCTGAGTCATGGGGGTGCCACACCCTCTGTGCCCGGTGCCACTGACTCCACTACTTGGGGCCCTCGGGAATGGTGCTCCGCAGGGTGTGCTCAGGAACCACACCCCCCCGCTCCCCCCACACTATAGCTGTCGGTTTCTCTCTTGCAGCTCCAACTCCAAAAGTCCCAGTACCTGCAGCTGGGCCCAAGCCGTGGCCAGTACTATGGCGGGTCCCTGCCCAACGTGAACCAGATTGGGAGCGGCACCGTGGATCTGCCCTTCCAGGTGAGCCCCCATTCCTCTCCCACACCACCTCCCACCTGGAGTGTGTTGCAGTCTGGGCCCTGGCCACAGAGCAAGAGAGCGTGCATGACAGCCTGTGAACAGCTGGGGTCACCAGACAATTGCCGCCGCCCACCCAGCCCCCGCCTACTCCTTCCCCTGGGATGGCCTGGCCAGGCCTCACCCGGATCCCCCCTGCCCATCCTCTGTCAGCAGAGCCCGCAGAGAGGCCGAGGTCTGGCTGTGAGTGTTTCGGCAGCCGCTACACCTGTTGGCCGGCTGTGCGGCAGCGGGAACTGCTCAGGGCCTCTGGGGCTTGGCTCCGTCCCGCTTCACTAATCCGCAAGCCCAGCAATTCTCAGAAGGAGGCCCCTCAGCCTGACCCCACTTGTCTGCAAACGTTTTCTGGCAGAGACCCACACAGCACGGCTCCCGCAGGCCGCATAGCTGCCGCGCACGTCCTTATCATAAATAAGAACAGATAAGGTCCACCGCCTGCCCGGTGCAGGGCCGGCCTCTTCTCCTGGGCCATGTCCCTCGACCCTGGTCTGCAGGTGGAAGTGGGGGCACGGTGGGCCCAGGAGCTGGGCCGATAGCTGGGCCCCCCGCCCCCCAGCACGGTATCTGGACTCCTGCAGGGACAGGTCCACCGAACAGCCACGCACTTGTCCCGTTGCTGGGACAGAGCCCCAGAAACAGCCACGTCCGTTAGCATGTTGACAGGCCAGGTGGAGCTGGGTCGCTCCCACAGGGAGCTCAGTCCCCACCCACCCCGCAGTCATTCCTCAGCTTGTACTCCTCCCACACTGCTGCTGGGATGTGTCAGGGCACCAGCCCAGGGTCCCGCAGGCTGGCTTGGGGTCCGGCTGGCTCAGCTCTGAATCCCCAGGGCCTCTTGGAGCACGGCCCTCCTCACATGGCCTCCACATCAGAGCAGATAGATGCATGGGGCTGTCATGCTGATCTTCACATGCTCCAAAAGCCTCACCTCTTTGTCAGGGCCCTTTCTAGTTTGGGTTTTCTCCTCTCCTCCCTGGCTCCCCTCTTCCTCTGTTTCCCCATCCCCTCCTCCGTCAAGGACAGTGTCTCTCTGGGCATCCCCAAACTTGGCCCTGCCTGAGGCCGCTGTAGAGCCCCTGAGGGCCGAGGGTGCATGGGGGCCTGTTGGGCTTCCCACTGGGGGGCCAGGCGAGGCAGGAGTGTCTCAAAGTCTTGGTTCTTTGCATTTTCAGCCCAGCGGATATCTGGGGGAGGCTCTGGCAGCGGCTCCTGTCTCTCTGGTAAATGAGCCCCTGGGCTGAGGCCTCGGCATCCCCGGCACGTGTGCGGGCGCTGGGTATTCCTGTGCGGCCGCCCCCGTGGCCCAGCGGGAGGTGTCCCATCTGCCAAACGGAAGCAGATTCGCTCTGCACCCCCTTGTCTGGGGAAGTGCATATGGTCGCGTCGAGAGACCCCTTCCCCGGGGGATCCTAGCATGCGTGCCAACGCTGCATGGTTCGTTCCTATGACACATGCACATGCGTGTGCGCGGATCCTAACTCGGCCTGGCGAGCTGGGCTGTGGCTGGGCCCGAGCTTCTCTGTGCCTCTGGCTCTGCTTCAGCCGCCTTGGTTTCCCCTCTGGGCTTCCAGGCATCTCTGGGAGGAGATGAACGGCCCCTGTCCTCTGGTGTCTGTGCCTGGACAGTGAGGTTCCTACCCTCCCTCGGTCACTGCTATCTCCCGGGCCCACAGCCTTTTGGAGGCAGAAGCACAGAAAGACCCAAGCTGGCAGCGTCCTTGCTGGGTCAGAGAAAGATGGGGTCCCCGGACGCCAGGGGTCCCCAAACACCAGGGAGAGCAGTCAGCCCTGAATGCTAGCCGAGGTTTTTGGACAGGTGGAGAAGAGCAATGAGCCAGCCAGTGGCATTCTTCCGGAGGAAATTGCTTTTTGCCTGGCTGCCCAGAGAAGACAGAAGGGCCCGAGGGCCAGATGGCCAGGTAGGAGGCTGGTAGCTGCCTCCAGAGCTAGCTAAGGCTGCCAGTCTCACCCCAGTCAGATGGTGAGGGGCCCATGGCACCAGGGCTGGTGGAGAGCAGGCTCCTGGGGACCTCAGGAGCATGGAGCCAGGAGCGGGAGCCGGGCGTGACCGGGGGGCCTCATGCCAGCCCCAGGTGCTGGAAGGGAGCCCCGTCCAGCCAAGCTGTGGGCCAGGGCTCCGGAAAGTGCCTGCACTTGGCTGCCGGTGGTGCTGGGACAAGGCTGTGGGGGAGAGTGCGTGGGGGCCGAGTCTCAATCAGGACCAGCCCCAGGCTCCACGAGGAGCCTCCAGGGAGCCAGCACTTGGCCAGGTGGGCCCCTGAAGTCCTGGGCTGGAAGCCCTGGGGCTGTCTCTTGGCAGGCCCCTCCAGGGATGACGTAGGTGGGGAGAGGAGGCCGGCCAGGCCCAGAGAGAGAGGGCGGAGGCCTGTCTGCACCTGGCGAGCCTGGGAGGGGGTGCTCGGGCCGTCTGCACCCCTGGCACCCTGGCCGGCTCCGGGCCCCGAGCTTGCGCCGCTCTGCCTGGCCCGTGCATGCCAGCTGCACTGCACGCCTGCCGCCCCGGCACCTGGAACCCCAGCGCGCCGCCACCCCTACAGTGCTCGGAGGCTGGGGGCAGGGGCCGAGGAGGAAAGGAAGCCCGTCTGGAGTAGCCGAGGGTGTCTCCAGAACTGGGCAGGGGGGTTGTAGAGGGACCCTGAGGCGAGATCCTGGGGGCAGAGCTGGGGTCAGATCTTGGACCACAGCTGGTAACCGTGGTTTGGGTTCCTCTCTCTTTTTTTCCATCTCTTCCTCTCCTCCCTCCCCACCCCCAGACACCCTTCCAGTCCTCAGGCCTGGACACCAGCCGAACTACCCGGCACCATGGGCTAGTGGACAGAGTGTACCGGGAGCGTGGCCGCCTTGGCTCCCCACATCGCCGGCCTCTGTCAGTGGACAAACATGGAAGGCAGATATCCTTTTCCCAGAGGATGGGGGGGGGGCACTTCATCCAGCTGGTGGACCTGCCTGCTGCCAGCTCTGTGATAGAATCAGGGCCGCTCCAGTCCTCCAGGGCTACCGGGCCCCACCAAGAGGGGGGTGCCATTGCATGGCAACCCTGGAAGACTTCCTGGAGGAGGCAGTGCAAGCTGAGGAGCCTTTAGCCAGGCGGGGGCTAAGGGAGCACAGGGAACAGTGACACAGAGTAGGCCACTGGAGCACACAGCCTGAGATGAGAGTTGGGAGGGTACGCTCAGATGCCTGACTGGGCAGTGGGGCCCAGGAAGGCTGTGAGCAGGGCACCCACACGTCAGGGCCATGGTGGTGGACCCCTCTGGGGGCCATATGGAGCCAAGGCAGTGGGGCCGAGGGAGATCTGAGCCAGACACAGACAGATCAGAGGGAGGCTTGATCTGAAGACACAAAATTTGCCTTTGCACCTCTGCCAAGCAGAGAGGTTGTGAGGAATCCCACCCCCACCACCGACTTGGCTGCCCCCTGGTACTTAACCAGCCAGGCTCCCCCGCCACTGCGGTCTGAGTGGCTGCTCCTGGGAACCCCGGCTCTCTAGAACAGAGAAGCCTGTTCTTTCCTGGTTCTCGTTTCCATGGGCTGGGGGAGCTTGAGCAGCTGGGCGCCAGACCAAGCCCTCGGGCCCTGGGAGTCACCCCGTCAGCCCAAAGTTAAGAGTCAAGACCAGGGTCAGCTGAACTAGACTCCCTGCAGCCCCCCCTACGGGCCCCCGTTTCATGGCTGAGGCCCCTCTTGGAAGGGGTGCAGCCTGCACGTGCGCTTGCAGGGGGTGAGTGCTGAGTGCTAGGTGGATGGGGCTGCACCCTGGGGGCTGCTCGCAGCCAGGCAGGAAAGGCCCCCGCCCCGAGGCCCCAGCTGTTTGCCGGCTCCCAGCAGCCTGGCTACTCGGGCTGGCCAGCGCAGGGTTCTTGGGGCTCAGGGCAGGGCCTCAGCTGACAGCACCATCCCCTTAACTTATACTCACGCGGACAGCTGCCCATATGGCACCGTGTACCTCTCGCCACCTGCGGACACCAGCTGGAGAAGGTCAGTGACCCAGAACCAACCCCCAGCCCTCTCATTGGAAACAAAACTATACTTTCATCGTGGCCGTGCTTGGAAAACCAATATGCAGTCACTTAAAAATGACAAAACTTAGAAGCATCCAGAAGTTTCTAGAAATCAGCTCTATCCCTGTAAACAATGAGGTCACAGTTTTGGGGTCTTCCAGGGAGTTTTTTTTCCCCTTTATTTGTGACTTTTTTTTTTCCTTTTCTTTTTTAAACAAAGTTGGGATTGTAGTGAATATTCATTGTTGTCGCTTGCTTTATTTAATGCTCTATTATGATTGTTTCCCACATTCCTGAAAAGCCATAGAAAATTTGATTGGAAAAGTATGATATATTTATTATTAGAAGATTAGGAAAATACATAAATGCATCTAGAAGATGAAAAAAAGTCCATAATGCCGTCATCTAGGAAGATCTAAGATAACAACAATGATATAGTTAATATAAATCCCTACAATAACACAGATGATAGCTACACACCAGTGTGAATGTACTTAATGACACAGAAGTGTATACTGAAGAATGGTTAAAAAGGCACGTTTTATATTTATTTTAGCACACATATACAAAAAAACATATGTAGGTGACTTCAGTAAACAAAGACCCAAAGTAAACAAGCTGTTAAAAAAAAAACACAGCACAAAATATATCATTCAATTAGGGACTTCCGTAATTAGGGACTTCCCTGGTGGCGCAGTGGTTGAGAATCCGCCTGCCAATGTAGGGGACACGGGTTTGATCCCTGGTCCGGGAAGATCCCACATGCCACGGAGCATCTAAGCCCGTGAGCCAGAACTATTGAGCCTGCGCTCTAGAGCCCGTCAGCCACAGCTACTGAGGCCGCGTGCCACAACTACTGAAGCCCGCGCGCCTAGAGCCCAAGCTCTGCAACAAGAGAAGCCACTGCAGTGAGAAGCCCACGCACCGCAATGAAGAGTAGCCCGCGCTCGCCACAACTAGAGAAAGCCCACGCGCAGCAACTAAGACCCAACAACGAAGACCCAATGCAGCCAAAAATAAATAAATAAATAAATAAATTTTAAAAATAACATAATTAAATGCCCACCAAGCACGTGTTCATATACCAGGTCCTATTTCAACCATCACATACATTAACTGATGTAAGACGCACAGAGCTCTGTGGAGTTGGTGCTGTTATCCTCCCCATTTTAGGCATAAGAAAGCGCGCAGAGAGGTCAGAACACTTGCTCAGGGACAGACAGCTGGTGGGGAGCCAGGATCCCCCTGGCTCCTCACAGCTCAGCTGGCCCCTGGGTCAGAGGCAGCCCGGTCCTCTGTAACCTGCTGTTGTCCTTGAACCAAGTTTCCTCCACGTCACTCTCAGTGTCTGGGACATCCCCGTTGGGGGTGTGTGGCTGTTTCCCCGAATTGGCTGTGCAGCTGGACCTGCCCTTTGCGTGTCTGCCCAGCTCCCCGTGGCTGCCCCTGGTTTCCTAGGCAGCTGAGGGGTTTTTCTGAGGACCCTCCCTCCAGGCACCTGCAGCTGGGGGCAGATTGTGTTATTGGGGCAGAGAGTGGGGCCTCTCCCAGACTCCTGGGAGCACTGGGCTGGTTGGAGCAAGACCCCCCCCCCCTTGGCCATGGGTCACCAGTAGGGGACTCCATGATGGGTTCATACTCCCAAGGCTGGGCCACTGTGGGACTGTCAGGCCCTCTCTCTTCAGGGTTTCAACAGGAAAGCACTACCTTTTCCCTAAAGCCGCGAAGGCCATCGAAGGGGCAGGGATGGGCAGGGGCTGGTTAGGAACGAAGGGACAGCTCTGCTGCAGCCTTTGCAGACGAAAACCAAAATCACTGTTGTGGTTCTTCAGGGTTTTTGCTCAGGTATGCAGCTCACAAAAATGACCCATGACTGCCACCCTGTTCCATCGGGTGGGTCCCAGATAGAGTGGAACCAGGACTGTCCCTTCGTCCCCTTTGGGGCCAAGGCTCACTGTCTCTCTCCTCTCCGCAGGACCAATTCTGACTCTGCCCTTCACCAGAGCACAATGACGCCAACCCAGCCAGAGCCTTTTACGGGTGGGTCCCAGGACGTGCACCAGAAAAAAGGTATCAACGGGGCCCATGGGTGTCTTTCCTGGGGTCAGGCAGGTCCAGTGGCTGACCGCTGTGCTCCCAGAGGTCACAAATATGTAGGTGGACAGACCTGAGAAGGAAGACTCAGCAGGTGCTGTGGGACAAGGGGAGGGGTTCAGGGAAACTTTGAGATGGCGCTATTTGAGTTGGATTTTGAGGAGTGAGTAGGAGTTTTCTAGGCAGAGAAAACAGTCCCTGCAAACTCAGATAGGTTTCTGATTATGGATTCAGGGTATGGCCGTGCAGTCTGGGGGCCTTGCAGATTCTTTCAAATGTTGGGAGCAGCAAGCCCGGGGAAAAGGGGCATTTATCAGCTCGTGACCAACAGTCGGAGCTAGATGTTCAGCTTCAGGTATCGTTTGATCCAGGGCTTCACACTGGATCATTTCCCGGCTCTGATGCTCAGAACCTCTTGGTCCACAGGGTCTGTCCTGGCAACAGTGTGTGGAAAAGAGGCTAACTGTTCCCTAACTCTTGTCCAGAGCTTCCTTTCCAACTGGGTCATGCACACACCCCTGCAGCTGGGGCAGATCTGTGCCCAGGCCTCAGTTCCTCCTTGGAGCCAGGTATGGAGGCAGCATCCCTGGGACCTTCCAGGAAGGTACATGGCATCTTAAAAACTGGGGCAGTGTCACCCAGAGAGGGGAGTGTGATGCTATGAGGCCAGCCCTAGAAGCCCATGTGGGCCTGATCTGCTCCAGGACACTGAAACCAGACAGTTAATCATTTACACTGCAGGTCCAAACGTTTACCACTTCTTTGGTAGCATTTCACTGTGTGAGTATGTAAACATACCGGGGAGATTTTGCTGATAGAAGAAGGATGGTCAACCAGAACTTCACCCCTTGGTGGGCAGGGGCTCTCCTCATGTGATCTTTCCAGCTCATTGGGCATCAAAGGCGAGATTGCAGAAGGGAATGTCTCCATAATAAAAGCGAGGATTCCAAATGCCTAGGGGTGACGAGAATGGACCTGGCACTTCCCTCCTGTTCCTGATGCTGGGGGCAATTCAGAGGGCGCTGTCTATCCTGAGGGAGGTCCGCCAGGAACTTGGGGCTTTGGGGGTGGGTGAGTGGGCTTCGCCCTCCCCAGGGACTCTTTGTGACCGTGGAAGGACCCCTGGTAGCTCAGAGTCCAGTTGACCTTGGTGGGGGTGGGGGGGTGGGACACATCACCTCTCCCCGTTGCTCTAGGAAGGGCCCAGGCAGTAACGAAGTCTGGTGTTAGCCTGGCTGTCCTCCCATCCCCCAGTCCAGGTTTCTAGAAGGAGGAATTAACCTCCTCCTTCTAATTATGTTCATAGTGGCGCTATTGCAGCACTGAACCTCCAACAGGCATCAGGAAATTGGATCTCATAAAGAAAGTGTTGAATCTCACGTTAACTGAAAGTTTTAAGGAAAGGGGCCTTCAGGCACAGCTGGTTCCAGGGCCTCGACCGATGCCCATCCAGTCCCTTAGACCTTCTCTCTCCTCCTTTCCTCCTCCGGGACTGGTTGGCATTGCAGCTAACTCACAGAGCCATAGCTACCATGGTTGGATCGACCTCAGACTACATTGAGCTACGTGGCTTGGTGCCAAAAGCCCAAGAAGGGCCCGGCCCCTGGGTGCTGACAGCCCAGAGGGGGAGGCAGGTGTCCACATGGCTGTAGGTGGGGTGCACGGGGTGAGGCGACCAGTCGTGGGAGATGGGGAGAGATTCTCGGCTGTCCTCTGCAGCCCGAGGCCTGAGTGGGTCCTGTGAGAGGCAGAGTTGACACCCGTCCTTAGCTCCAGAGCTTTCATTTTCATTTCTTTATAAGTCACAAGTTCTCTGACTTCTTTTTTTTAACTTTTCTTTTTCTTTCTTTCTTTCTTTTTTTTTTTTTTAACGAAACTCTTTTTTACTTTAGTACAATCCCCAGAAGTTACTGTTGGGGTAGTTTCATTCATATCACGGTCGTGACTCTGTATGTCAGGGAAGTGCCCTCCTGGTGCCACCACACAGCTGCAAAGATTCCTTTTCTGCTTCTCCTTCTTCTCCAACCCCACCCCCCCCCCAGTCTTACTATTAACAGTCCCTGGAATGGAGGAGACCACATCAGAGATGGACAAGAACCTTTCCAAGCAGGCATGGGACACCAAGAAGGTAAGAGCCTAAGGGTTTTCGGAAGTGGTTTTCCTTCTTGATCTTTTTTTTTTTTTTTAGCACAACCCATGTGAAGATGGTGGAATAGCACCTTGGGGGAGTGTCGCCTTCCCTGAAGTGTGAACCTCATTCAATGTTTTTTTTTGGCTGTGCTGCACAGCATGCGGGATCTTAGTTCCCCAACCAGGGATTGAACCGGGGCCCTTGGCAGTGAGTACTCGGAGTCCTAACCACTGGACCACCAGGGAATTGCCTAAACCTCGTTCAGTTTTGACCAGTTGCATAAGCCTTGAATACTAATGGCAGGCCTGTTACACTGGTGAAAACCATGTAAAGAATTAAAGTCTATGTTCACTTTGGCAGCATGTATACTAAAATTGGAACAGTGCAGGGAAGATTAACGTGGCCCCTGTACAAGGAGGATGTGCAGATTCACACAGCGTTCCATATTTTTATGTGCGGTGATAGATGTTAACTGTTAACTAGACTTATTGTGATCACTGCAGCATATACAAATATCGGATTATTATGTTGTACACCTGAAACTAATATAATATTATATGCGAATTATACCTCAATGAAAAAAGAAAGAAAGAAATTGAAGCCAGGGAAGTTAAGTGATTTGCCCAAGGCTGTGAAGATACTTAGGGTTTAGAACGTATACCTCCTAATTTTTAGCCTGTGATCGTTCTACTAACCCACAGTATTGGGTAATTATCATCGTTTATCATCATTCTTTTTTTTTTTTTTTTCTGTTGCACCGTACAGCACGCGGGATCTTAGTTCCCCAACCAGGGATTGAAATTGTGCCCCCTGCAGTAGAAGCACGGAATCCTAACCACTGGACCTCCAGGGAATTCCCTGTCCTCATTCTTAAACGTAAACTTCCATTCACTTGCACAATAATTGCAGCTTTTATTAGAGTACAGAGTCTGCTTGGAATTCCCAATTGGATTGGGATTTCTGTGTTATTTCAAGGTCCAGAAACAAATTTCTCAAGTTCAGCCTACAAAAATGTCTAGTGATAAGATAGAATTTGTGCCATGAATACAGATTTCAACGAATTTTTTTTTAAATTAATTTATTTGTTTTTGCTGTGTTGGGTCTTCATTTCTGTGGGAGGGCTTTCTCTAGTTGTGGCAAGCGGGGGCCACTCTTCATCACGATGCGTGGGCCTCTCACTATCGCGGCCTCTCTTGTTGTGGAGCACAGGCTCCAGACGCGCAGGCTCAGTAGTTGTGGCTCACGGGCCCAGTTGCTCTGCGGCATGTGGGATCTTCCCAGACCAGGGCTCGAACCCGTGTCCCCTGCATTAGCAGGTAGATTCTCAACCACTGTGCCACCAGGGAAGCCCCCAATGAATTTGAATAGAACAAAAATGCACTAACACTAAAGCAATTTTGAATGTTTTTTTTTTTAAATTGAAACCCTGTCAGGAACTCGGAGGGAGATGATGAACGAGCAGACAGCACTATGTTTCTCAAAGGCATGTGTTCAGAACGTTTGAAATCAACAGGAAACAACCTGAGTGTTCGACAGTAGGGGATTTATAAGGAAACTGTCCTTAGTCCCTCGTGTGGAAAGCTCTGTGTGTATGAATTGGGATCTTTGAAGGAATTTTAAAGGCATGAGAGACTTGTGATAAAACTGGTGTGTGGAAAGAGCAGGATAAAGCTGTTTAGAAAGGCACAAGACACGTAAAGATGCCAACAGATCCCTGGGTGTGCAGGACCAGGCCCTGGGGGAGACCCGAGTGCAGGTGTGAGCAGCACTGTTGGCCTTTTCTTTTTAATTATTTTTTTTGCGGTACGCGGGCCTCTCACTGTTGCGGCCTCTCCCATTGCGGAGCAAGGGCTCCAGACGCGCAGGCTCAGCGGCCATGGCCCACGGGCCCAGCCGCTCCACGGCATGTGGGATCTTCCCAGACCGGGGCACGAACCCGTATCCCCTGCATCGGCAGGCGGACTCTCAACTGCTGCGCCACCAGGGAAGCCCTGGCCTTTTAATCCCCGTCTGCATGTTCCAGTTTTGCACAAGGAACGCATATGATTTTCAAACTTGGGGGGAGAAACTTAAAAATTCTAAGAACCCAAACAAAGTCAAAAAGTAACTGAAACGTCTAGTTGCAGAGAGGTGCGTCAGTAAGGACAACAGGGTCCCTACACATGCCCAAATGTGGTGCTGCCATAAAGAAAGTGAAGATGGCGAGCGTCGTGACTCTGGGGAGGGGGACGGCCCCAGCATCCTGGGAGTGAGAAGATGGTGGCAGAGCCCAGCATCTTGGCGAGACTTCCTTTAACTGCCGCTCAAAACGATGCATCTGTGAGGATGTCAGTAAAGGAATTCCTGTGGATTTGTTGGGGGTGGGGCGGGGGGTGATGGGTGAATTTTTAATACTGTTTAGAAATCTGTTAGGATCCCATAACATTCGTGGAATGCTTTTGAAAAGATTCTTTAGAAAAAGTCATTGTCAAAGTGCTTTGTAAAAAATCTGGTAATGAAGCGAGTGTTTACCCACGGAATTAAGGAGCCTGTGGCCAAGTAGAAACCCGTTCCTCCGGCATTCCCTGCAGGGGCTAAATGCCTGCTGGTCACATGCCAGTCGGGCCTCCCCCACCCCACCGCACTGGGTGTGTGCATGGGAGGCAGGCCTAGCACCCCCGCCACCCCCACCCCCACCCCCCCCCCCCCCCCCGCTGGTGTGTCCATGCTCCTGTAACACGTCAGCCAGGAGTGTCTGCCCCAGGGCCCGAGACGCAGAGAGGAATAAGGGAACGTGACACAGCCAAGCCCGCCACTGGCATGCCAGGTTCTGTCCAGTCATGTCTGCTGCCATCGGAAGAGAGTTTCCTCCTTTGTCCTTGAACAGGTCTGGGGATCCTGCAGTTCTTGGATGGTGATAGTGTCCCGGGTTCACAGAAGGGGAAACAGGGTTTCTCTGGGACCCTCTCCCCAGGGCTGGTCTCCAGGGCAGCCACGGTCTCTCCTTGGGCCGCGTGGGCCAGGGAGCACGTCAGCAGCAGGGTCACCTGTGGGAGTCGCAGCTCTGGGGCACCGCACCGCTGCAAGGCGGGTCAGCAGGGGGTGTGGGGAGCGCCCTCTGTGTACTTAGGGCATGCAGTTTGAGCCTCCTCAGGCTTCTCCACGTGGTGTCCTTCCTTGCCATGGACAGAGGCACACAGAACAGAGGCAGCCCCTGCCACTGGAGCCCTGCCTGCCTCCATTCAGGAGTGACACAGGGTGTTAGCCTGGAGTTTTCAGTAACCCTGTCCCCCGGCTGGCTGCTAACAGCCATGGTACAGCCCTGTGGGGGTTCAGATGTGAAGAGTGGGCAAGCTTCCTCTTCTTCCCCAATGCCTGCTCTCACAGGGGACCACGCCACCCCTGGGCTGTGCCCACAGGTAGACAGAGTTGAAGCTGGGAGGGGGCTGTAGAAAGACCATCTCCACACAACTCTTGGTTTTGCCCCTGGGTATGTCTGGGGCAGGCCCCCCCAGTGCCATGGGGCCACGTGTTCTTCATCTGCAGATGAACTCCATTCTTGTTGAGCATTTCTTAGCCCTGGTGGGGAGAAGCCATGTTGTGAGGAGGAGCAGTGCACGTGAGGAGGCCAGCTCAGCCTCTGCCGTCTTCTCTTTCAGACGGGGTCCAGGCCCAAGTCCTGCGAGGTCCCTGGAATCAAGTAAGTCTCAGCAGGGCCCACCCTGTGTGCCCAAGGCCACCCTGGGCTGCTTGGACGATGCCAGGGCTTCCCCTCCGTTCATGAGGCTACATATCCTGACAAGAGGGACACTGTGCCGCTGGCAGCCACCCAGCAAGCCCCACCGCAGGGGGACACGCCTACCGCTCCTTCCCTGAGATGACAGAGCCCCTGTCCTAGCCCCAGCACACTCACCCCTCAGACACAGTGGGAGGACCCTCACCCCGGCCCCCATCCCACAGGGATAGGCTGCTTCCTGAGGTTCCACTGGAGGTGCTGACAGTCGTTTCTCCAGCAGGGCAGTGCCTAATTATGGGGTGTCATTTTGCGCCTACGAATTTTTTTGCACCAGCCTTCTTCTGCCCCTGCCACAGCTTTCGTGGGAGAACAGGCCAGCCGCCACCCCGAGAGCTCACCGCCCCCTCTGTCTGGCCTTTCCCCCCAGCATCTTTCCATCCGCCGACCAGGAAAACACTACAGCCCTGATCCCTGCCACCCACAACACGGGGGGCTCCCTGCCTGACCTGACCAACATCCACTTCCCCTCCCCCCTCCCGACCCCGCTGGACCCCGAGGAGCCCACCTTCCCCGCGCTGAGCAGCTCCAGCAGCACCGGCAACCTCGCAGCCAACCTGACACACCTGGGCATCGGCGGTGCCGGCCAGGGTAAGGCTGGGCTGGGTGGCGGGGACACTCCCTTCCCTGACAGAGGTCACCGTCTAGTGAGAATGACAAGTGTGTTTGAATGATGACTTAGCAGGGTCACGTCCAAAATGCCAGGCATGGGGGTGGAGCACAGAGTCCACCACGGGGGTTCAGGGTTGCCAGGCTGACCCAAGGGGAAAGGCATCTGGGCAGAGGGCACAGCCTGGGCAGAGGACCAGGGCTGGGAAAGCTCATGCTCCCAGGGATGGGACCATGGTTCTTAGGGGGGGCTGGGGGCTTCAGAGACTTGGGGTGTGCCAGGCTTTCCTCATGCCCTTCATCAAGGGACAGGCCTGATCTGTTCCTCTCCCCCGCCTCTCCCACTCCCCCCACCCCGACCCCCCAATCCCCCGACCGTGGCTGCCTGCTTAGGATGCTCCAGCCCGGCCCCCTCCCCTGAGGACGTTTCATGGGCCCCTGGCCTGTCCCAGTATCCCCCAGTGCTGCCCCAACCCTGTTCCTCCTCGGGACTTCCGGCAGCACCGTCCTCCTATGACTCAGGCAGGGACCCTGGAGGTGTCCCCCTCCACTCAGACCCTCTCCCCTGCGTGGCCTCCATCTGCTTGCTCCCTGACCAGCCCCTGCCTCTTCTCCACCCAGAAGGGCCATCAGCTCATGGCCCTCCTCTGGTCAGGACCTTGCACAGCACCTCAGTTTCCTCCCTAGTGAAAGCTTGAGACCCGCGGGGCCCCCTAATTCCTGCTGCCCATGCCGACTCCTCTCCAGCCAACAGGCTTACCGCGGGGCCTTTGCACATGCCACCCCACCCACACAGCGCTCCTCCAGGCTCCTCACCCCGTTCCCTACGCAGACCGCCTCCCCTCCCCTCTGCAGGCCTTCCTGACTCCCTGCCCATGCCCCTGCCCATGCCCCCTCTCACACTGGGTTGCTTTTCTGCACTCACCGTGCTGCTGTTGAGTCACTATTTTGCTCTTTCGTCTGTCCCCTGGGCTGGGCCTTGATCTCCCACGCCCTTGATCTGACCCCTCTACCCACGTTGACTGTGGGAGGCGTGGGTTTGCGCCCAGGGAGGAGACAGGACGGGCCCCCAACAGCCTGGTGGTGGGACTGGCAGAAGGGGCCGTGGGGACTCACATGTGTCCCCACATGTGTCCGGACTCGGCGGTCGGTGAGAGCACTGCCTCGCTGTGCTCTCCCTGTGTCCTGGAGCCACAGCACAGGTCAGCGCTCAGCCCCCGTCCACAGGCCCACGGCACCTCCGCCCCGACCATGGTGGGTAGCGCCGCGCAGGGTTTTCTGAGAATCACACACTCACGTTCGTGTTTGCCACACTTCCTCTGACTGCCCCGGGGAGAAGCTGACTGTGAGGAATGGGCGGCAGCCCCTGGGCCAGGGCAGAGCCCCATTGGGAGCTTTGCAGAGAGATTTCAGGGTGAAATTGGCCAGCCTTGGAGCCAGGTTGATTCAGGGAGTGAAGGAGAGCAAGGAGCCTGGAGTCATTCCCGGCTTTGGTGCCGACCGGGCCAGGGCCAGGTGAGGGTGGTTGAGGGTGGTGCAGACGTTCCCTAGGTATTTAGGCGAGGAGATAGAGGCCAGAGTGGTGAAGAGGAGAGAGACATTCTGCCTCATGCCATTTAGGCCGTGTTCTTTTTCCCATGCACCTGGCCCCGTGCTCGCTGAGGCTCAGCCATCGGGCAGAGGGTACTGGCCCTGGCCGTGTGCACCCACTCACCCACCCACACCTCCAGGGAAGGCCCAGAAGGCAAAACGAGCAGATTCAGGGGAGCCCCAGATCCGTGGCCCTCCCACCAGTGGGTGGGCAGCGTCCACAGATGCCCGTGCAAGGAAGGAAATCAGAAGGTCGGCCCTGGGGCTGCTGGCCCTCGGGCAGAGAGTCGCTGTTTCCCGGCCCCCGTTTTTCTCTTCACGCCTTGGCAGCAGCCTCCAGGGCACCACCCCCTCCGCTGGAGGGCCCTTGGCAGCCCCCCAGCGCCCGCCCGGGCGCCTCGCACCTCCAGCCCGCGCCGAGTCTAAACAAGTACAGGAAAACACAACACATGTGAAAACCATAGATGCGGGAATGAGTGCAGACCCCGAGCGTGGGGCCCAGACCCCAGCCTGCCTGGCTCAGAGCTTCGGCCCGGTAATGTCTGACATGTGTTCGGTTGTTTGCGAACCTGCCGCGCTCCAGCAGCTCGCCTGGCGGGGGCCTCACTCTCCGGGTGTGTTTTAAATCAAGCAGAGCCACCGGCCCCTGGCACACATGGAGAGCGCCCCCCACACCACCCGGCCCACCCTGCAGTCAGGACGGGAGCCGGTGGAGGAGGAGGACGGAGGCCTCCGCCGCCAGGGAGACAGTGGCCCCTCTCATCTCCTTCCAAGTTTGCCAAAGTCGTTTCCCTGGCTGCATGCCGGAAGCGGGAAGTGGGCAGGCTGAGGTCCTCCTTCCCTGCACAGCTCCGTGGCCAGCTAGCCCCGTGCACAGGGCTTCCATGCCACTGGGGCGGGCTCCTGCCACCTGGGCTGCCCTCCCCTGGCAGCTGTCCCTGCCCACGCTAGGCTTCCCTTCCAGCTGGCCCCACTTCTTTTCCTAAAGTTGATCCAGGTTGTCAAAAGGAACTCAACAGCAAGGCATCCCTCGGCCCTCCTGGCCCAACTGGTGTCTCAGGGGGTGGTGGCCGCCCCATGTGAGGCCAGGAGCTCACGTTACAGCCTAGCAGAGGATTAAAAACTCCCTTGTCTTCAGGACAGACGTCAGAGGCGGCAGCTGAAGGGCCAAATCCAGCCCCCCAGCGTATTTTGGCTTTCTTACACGATTGTGTGTGTGATGCTTTGAATTGACATTCAAATATGCACATAAAAACCTGGATTTCCAGCTTCTCTTGAAGAGTCAGGCCCAGCAATGGTGGGTCAAGGTCGTGTGCCTCAAGCTGGGCTAGAGCACTCCAGTTTGCTGCGGGCCCCTCCCGTCCCCGTCGCCCCTCTGTCCCCGCCACTCTTGGCATCTGCCCCCGCTGCTTACCGAGCCCCGACATCTGCTCCCGACGTGCATGTTGAGCGTTCCTCGGCCCGCTGGACACATGAAGCGTCAGATGCTCAGAGAAGACGAGGGAGCAGTGCAGGGTCCCGACTCCCAGTGTGCTCTCAGCAGGCGTCTTCCGGACTCCTCCTGACTAGGCCTCTGTCGATGGCTCCCTTGACGTCGCTGTGTTTGCAGCAGCCTGATTCTGGGCCCAAGGTCTGTGCAGAAACTGGCCCCCGGGGGCTCCGCTACAGGAGCTGTCGACGGTGCCAGGCCCCCCCAGCAGTGCTCAGCCGAGTGGAGCGGCCAGGGCATCCGAGGGGAAGTGCAGGCGTGACCGGGCTCGCCTTGCACAGATGACACAGCCCCAGCGAACAGCTGCCTGGGGTAGAGGGAAGGCTGCCCGTCATCTCCCGTCAGTGTATGCTGGGTGCGTTCTTGCCAGCCCTGGAACCTGCCACCTCACCCGCTGGAACCAGGTTGATCCGGTGCCCTCCGCGGGGTGGGCCCAGCTCCCCCAGTGAGTCAGGCACCTTCACCTGGCCTTGACTGCTGGCCAGATTCTCTCGGAGCCTGCTCACGACCTCCTCAGGGCCTCGCGGTGAACTGGAGAGGACAAAGAAACTGAGTCTGGGGTGATCAGGCCAGGCCCCCAGGGCTCCCCTCCTGCCCCCAGCATCAGGGGGCCCATTGCTTCCCTGGCACAGTGCCCCAGGATCCTCTGGCAGGCCCCAACACACTGAACTTGACCTCACTTAGCTCCTTCACAGCAGACACATCCAGGGATCAGATTGCTGGGGGAGGGGGCCAGGGTGAGGGAAGGGGTGACTTGGAGCACCCCCGCCCCCAGCAAAAGCTCCATCAGGAAGAAGGTAAAATAACTGAGTTTCTTGCTCAGGTATCCTGATGGGGTTGGTGCTGCAGCATGGGGAGTGCATGAGGTGGGAGGAGAAGGTTGTGGGTGCGTGTTGTGGGGGGAAGGGCTGCTAGATACAGAGGTCGGGGCCAAGAGGAGATCTGGCCAATGGAGCAGTTATGGGAAGGGGCACGTTCACGGAATGGGGGTGAGGAGAACGATGAGGCTCAAGAAGAAACTGCAGCATCAGGCAGCACCGATTTGGTTGGAGCTAACCAAAACCCAAGCCATTTTAGGAAAAAAAAAAAAAAAAAGGAGGGAGACTGTCTCTGAAACCAGGGAAGTGCCAGCATGGCTGGATCTGGGGCTCAGGTGCTATCTCTGCCCCTCATTTCCCTTGTGGTTACCAGGATGCCTCCTCACACAATTCTGGACCTCCCTTCCTGGAGTTCCATCAAAAGCCCCCGGGCAGGGTCTCATTTGGCCAGCCTAGTCACATGTCCATCTGGGGGCCAATCATGCGGTAGCCTAGAGGTGGGGAAGCGCTGATTGGCAGGGCCTGCGGGACACGCCCCTCCTGGAGGGATGGCAGGATCTGTGGGGAGAGTGTTGGTCAGCACTGGAGGTGGGAGCCCATGCAGAGCTGGGGGACCCTGAGGTCAGGGTATCGGGACCTCAGAGGGGGCATCCCGGGTTTGGTGATCAGGATGTGCCCACTGGCGTCTGTCTGAGCGATTGGACTGTCCTCAGCAATGACCCTGGGTGTGTGAGTGCCCCCTGCCATGATCCCAGTGGCTGGCATCATGCCCACCCTCCCTTCCTTTCAGGGATGAGCACACCTGTCTCCTCGCCGCAGCACCGCCCGGCCGGCGTCAGCCCGCTGTCCCTGAGCACGGAGGCAAGGCGGCAGCAGGCCCAGCAGGTGTCGCCCACTCTCTCCCCACTGTCACCCATCACTCAGGTGCGAGGGCTCAGTGGGGCGGGGGAGGTGGGGCCCGGCTCTGCCTCTCTGGGAGGCCTCACGCTCCTTCCAGGGAGCAGAATCCTGAAAATCTTGCCAACATTTTTTTTTGCTTTTTGTTGTCAAATTTTCAAACACACGGGGAATGCAGAAATCAGTGGCCTGGATTCCCCTGTGCCCATCATGGCTGTTAGCTTGTGCCCGTGTGACTGGGCATTCTTTATTATGCTGTTCTCTTCTTTAAGATCTAGTTGCAATTTCCCCAAATAAAATGTTCAGAGAAGGTTCCCCCCACCACCACCAATTTACCATGTTTGCTTTGTCTGCTTCTTTGGTAGTTTTGTGTGTGTGTAGGAGTTGGTCCGTTTCATCAGAGTTATCCCACGTGCCAGCACACAGTCGTTCGTAGTACTCTCATAATCCTTTTCATTTCTGTGAAGTGGTTAGTAACGTTGCCCCTTTCGTTTCCGATTTCCATAATTGGAATCTTCTCTTTTTTAGTCAATCCAGGCTCATAGAACGAGTTAGGAAGTGTTCCCTCCTCTTCTATTTTGTTGAAAAGTTTGAGAAGCATTGGTATTAATTCTTCTTTGAACATTTGGTAGAATTCAGTGAAGGTGCTGCGGTCTTGGCAGATCTTCACTGGAAAGTTTTTGGTGGCTGATCCCACCTCCTTACTCATATCGGTCCTACTCAGACGTCCTTTCCCTTCTTGGGTCCGTTTCGGTAGTCTGTGTGTTCTGAGGAATTTGTCCGCTTTGTCTGCTTTTCAGTCCCTAATAGATAATATTGTTTCTTCGGTTTTTAACATGACCTCGATGGTCTTATCCACCCACAACGAAATTAACAGTAGTTCTTCTATACCTTCTGATGCCCGGCCTGGTCTCGGCTGTCCACAGTGTCTCTGTCTCTTGTACGGTTCTTGTTCAGATCAGGATCCAAACAGAGCCATGCGTGGCTCCTAGCGGCTGTGTCTTCAGTCTCTTCATCCGTGACCCCAGCCTCTTCTCCCCTCCCCGCCACGCCCCACCCCTGAGGCCTGCCTTCCCTTTCCGGAAACTGCCTTCCGGCCACTCCTTTCCTGCGTCCTGCTAAGTGTTTACATCCTGTAGCTCCTGGGCATATCCAGCCTCCCTCAGAGGGCAGGAGCCCATGCCTGCCTGCCTGCCTGAGGAACTGTCCGCACAGACTCATGAGCCTGGAAAACTTGCCTCTGGTTATTTTCCTCTTTCCAACTCCAAGAGGGGCCCGAGCTGGTCATTGCCGAGTGACCACACAGGAGCCTCCGTCAGCCCCACCGTCTCCAGCCTCCCCTTGGTGCCCAGGCTGCAGGGTGGCGGGAGGGGGTTCCTTCTCCCCGGCAGGACCCCACAGGGGCTAGGTGCTGGATCCCCGCTGGGCTACCAGAGTGTGGTGCCCTGTGCCTGCCCACAGTGGGGAAACTCCAGCTCAGAGAGGCGGGGGATGGGGGCGGAGCATCCTGAGTCTCTGCAAGTGTGGAAGGGTGTGCAGCGAGAAAGGCTCACTGGGGGCAGGCCTACTGAGCTGCAGCCCAGTCCTCCGTGGGCCTTGGGGGAAGCCCGCTCCGCTTCCCTGGTCCAGGGTCTGGACATCCCTCTGTTCATCTCTCACTTCAGTGTCAATCACGCCAGGCCATGGGGGTCCCCTGGGGGCCAGGTGCTCACAGCCCGCTCGGCCCACTCCTTTGAGCATGTGTCCCACCTGATGCCCTCCTCTCCATTCAGGCCGTGGCCATGGATGCCCTGTCTCTGGAGCAGCAGCTGCCCTACGCCTTCTTCACCCAGGCGGGCTCTCAGCCGCCGCCGCCGCCGCCTCAGCCTCAGCCCCCGCCCCCGCCCCCGCCTGCGTCCCAGCAGCAGCCGCCCCCGCCGCCCCCGCAGGTGCCTGTCGGCCTCCCCCAGGGCGGCTCCCTGATGCCGAGCGCCAGCCTGACTCGGGGGCCCCAACTGCCCCCGCTTGCGGTCACGGTACCATCCTCTCTCCCCCAGTCCCCCCCAGAGAACTCGGGCCAGCCGCCGATGGGGATCGACACTGCCTCGGTAAGCCCGGGGCGGGGCCTGACGGCGGGGGGTGGGGGGCGGGGGGTGGGGCTTGTGCAGGAGGAGCCCAGGGGCTGTGGGAGACCCCCATCAGACCTGCAGGAGGAGTGTCACGGTGCCTGGCTTTATCTGCAGCCACCTTGAGGCTCCACTTTGAGGCCAACTTGGCCAGGGGTTGGGGCTGAGGCAAACACTGCCTGGGGCTGGGAGCTCAGTGGGGTATTCTCCCTCGAATCCTCAAGCCAAGTTTGTCACCCCGGTATAGATGGGGAAACTGAGGCACAAGCAGGGGTCAGGTGCCCCAGACTTCACCCAGGACGGGCCACCCCACGTCTGGCTGCCAAGCCCTCCCCCATAGCCCCGATTGCCCCCCTCAGCCCTTCCCACCCAAGACAAGGCTTCCTCGGGGGCAGGGAGAACACGGAGCTCTCAGGGCCTCGGGAATGGACTTCTGAGAGCCAGAGGGATGGAGATGAACTTGGAGGAGAAGAAGGGATGAAGCCAGTTCTGTGATTCATACAGCACAGTGCCCTGGGCTGGGGGCCTGCAGCTCAGACAATGGGACCCCCTTGCCTGGGGCCAGGCTTGGGGTAACAAGTGCTAGGTTTTGACCCCTGCACCCCAAACCTTCCTGCTTGTTCAGACTTTCACCCAGGTTGCCCTGATGGGAAGGGAGTGGTCACAGCTACCTTTGACCACATCCAGAGGAACAGGGACCCACCTTTGGGGCCCAGCCAGCCCTCTCCACTCACTTGGCCCATGGCTGCCAGCCCCAGGATAAATGTCATCAGAACATCATGTGCTCTGTGAAGAACAGGCTCCCCCTGGGTTGGCCAGGGCGGGCAGGTAACCCAACAGGTAGAAACCCACATTTCCAGGCTGCTCTGATCCCTCAGAGGGCAGACCTCAGGGGTCCCCTTGGATGGGACTGCACCCAAGCCTTGCCTTGGGCAGAAACACAGCAGGTATGGAGGTGGCTCTGACAGTGGGGCTGTCTGGGGCACCCAGTTCCATGACACCCTGCCATGGCAGTGCCTCTCTGTGGACCTGGGGGGACATAGGAGACATGGGCTATCCAGGCCAGGCTCTCAGGTCAGGGCGCTGTTGTCGGGCAACCCCCTCCCCTCCCGTGGGAGTGGTGGATCCCTCAGGGCTCAGGTTCCAGTGGCCTCCTCTGTGAGTTTCTGTAGATCCACCCAAGCGAGGAGAATGTCCCTCTGGTCATTTTCCTCTTTCCAACCCGAAGAAGGCCTGAGCTGGTCATTGCCAAGTGACCATGCTGATGTCTCTGACACCCACACCCTCCTGCACGAGCCCCCTGCCCCATCTGGTCTCAACCGCCATCCCAAACTGCTCAGAACAGGCCGCTGAGGAAATGAAGGAGACATAGCACTTAAGGAGCCCTGGGCCGGCCGGCTGGGTCTCACTGAACAAGCTCAGAGAGGTCAGGCAGCTTGCCCAGAGGCACACAGCAGGGCCTCACTGGTTAGGACCAGAGCAGCGTCTAAATCCAGGTCCTGGCCGAGCTCGTCCTGCCCCCCAGAAGTCTGATAAGAAGCCAAGACCCTTTGTCATTCGAGTGAGGAGGTGGCCGTCCTTTGGAAGTCTGTGGACAGCGTAACCGGCGGACTTGTCCCAAGCAATACCAGTGGTAGTGACTACCTGGCGCCAGGAGCCCTGCAGTGTGCCCCAGGTGGCCTTGGCTGTCAGCCCGAGGGCATCTGACCGGCCCTGGCCTTCCCTGCCCTTGCGGGTGTGCGTGTTCACACGTGTGCGGCTGTGTGCACACGTACGTGGGTGTGGTGTGCGGTCGTGTGAGTGCTCTAAAACCTGCTGAGTAGAACTGATCCCTCCGCCCCTCCCCAGCCCCCCAGGGCGATTCTGTGAGGCTGGGTTCCATGCTCTCTGACAGAATGCCCCCACCCTTCCCAGAGTTGGGTTTGGAGTTAGGGCCCCTTGAGGCCCTGGGCTCAGGTGCCCTCCTGCAGGTGCCCTGGGTATTCAGCTCACCTGAGGGATGGGGGCCCTGCCGGGGGTGTCAGCAGCGAACAGCCAGTCCCGGGAAGCCAGGCCTGGGGCCCCGCGAGCATCCTGACCTGTCTGTCGTCACAGGCGCCGGCTCTGCAGCAGTACCGTACTAGTGCTGGCTCCCCAGCCAACCAGTCTCCCACCTCACCCGTCTCCAATCAAGGCTTCTCCCCCGGGAGCTCCCCGCAAGTAAGGGACGCCGCCTCCCCTCCCCGGCCTCCCCCACTCCAGCCTAGCTGGCACCCCCCCACGTGTCCCCCATCCACCTGTTTGTCCGCCGTCTGTGCCTCCCGTCTCACTCCACCCCATCTTGTTCACTCCACGCCATCTTGTTCACTCCACCGGGGTGGGGACCGGTGAGGGGTAGCCACCCTGGGCAGTGGCCAAGGAGAAGGCACCCTCTCCCGGAGCTGTCACATTCCCTCGGCGCCTCTGTGGTCCGCGCCAAGCCCCAAGTGGGGTTGGCGGGCTCCCCATTCGCATCGGTGACGTTGGTGTCGCCTTCGCCCCAGCTCTTCACCCCGTGGCTGGGATGCTGAGCCCAGCGTGCGGCTCAGAGCAGGCATCGAGCAGCCCGTGCACCCGTCCCCACCCATGTCTGCCCGCCCTGAGGCCTCCTGCTTCCAGGCTTCTGGAGGTGGAGGCGTGCTCCCCCTGCGTCAGGGTGCAGCTGAGGTGACGGCCAGCGTGTGATGGGGGCTCTGACTCTTCAGCCCCCTCTGCCCCTTAGGATGGCGTGTCTCTCGCCTTCAGACCCCCAGCACAGGAAGCAGCCCCTCCAGTGTCTTCGTCCTCTTCCCACAGATGAGACTGAGGCTTGCCCCAGGCAACAGGCAGGGCTAGATCATGTCTATCAGACTCAGGTTTTCCCTCCATACCAGGCACCACAGGACCCCGATCTCTGACACAGACACACACACACACCCCTTCCAGGTTCCTCAGAATCCCTCTTGGCTCTGCTCCATCCATGGGTGCATTCTGTCTCGAACCTTCCATCAGGGGAGAAGGGTTTCCTGCAAAACTGACATCCAGGCCCCAGACTTCTTGCTGTAGCAGCAGAGCCTCCCCAGGACCCCACCACCCCATCCCCAGGCTGAGAAACCTCAGGAGCTGCTGCAGTGCCCAAGACCCTGAAGTCTCCTTCTCAGCCAGGGGAAGATAGGGCCTTACTTCCCGGGTAGAGCAGGGGGAGGAGCTGTTCCTCCAGGCTGGACGTGGGCTCCCTTGTCCCCGGCGACATGCCCCGCTGTCCATCTCCCAGGCTCGCAGCAGCACACCCCGAGCCAGGCCCTGTGTGTCAGGACAGTAGACCTAGTCCTCAGGGGACCTGAGGCTGTTCTCATGGCTCACTGATACAGGAGGGGCGCTCCCTCCACCACCCACGGCAGCCAGGGGTCCCGCTGGGACTGTTGGCGTGCAGCCCCCCACTCCGCAGAAGGCAGGGAAGGTGCAGTGAGCTCGGGGCCGGCCGGGGGTCAGCCTGGTGTCTGCATGCTCTCTGTCCATCCCTGTCGGCTCTGAGCTCTCGCGGCTGGTCTCGTCACGTGGTGCTGAGGGGACGCGGGAGTGGGAGAAGTTGGTCCAGGCAGGGGAAGCGATAGGGGGCGCCTGCCCGAGGTGGGCAGCCCTGCCTGGGGCTGGTGTACGTGAGGCAGGACAGGAATTTAAGGGTGGAGCAGATCACTCTCAGGAGAGGTTCTCCTGCACCAAAGTGGGCCATTCTGAGCGGAAAGCACGTCGCTGTCTCATCAAGCCCGTGTCTGTGTGTCGGTTTGTCCGTCCGTCAATTGGGCACTGGCCAGGGAGGCAGGCTGCTCACTCAGATGTGAGGACGGGGCCGGCAGGCTGTCTGGCCCCAACCAGGGGCTCGCTTGGGGGCAAACCATGGTTTCCCACTGCAGCTGGATCTCTGGGGACATACTCATCAGCCCCATGGGCCTGGGTCACCCCACGCCTCCCCGGCCCAGCCAGCATCTCCCCTGGACGCACGAGGCAGCCGCCTTGCCCCACTTGGCCCCAAGCGGATGTCGCGTGTGTCCGGCTGCACCCTGAACCTTAGGCAGCTAGAATTGGCTCCTTTGTGCTGCCCCCTCCAGCCCCAGCCCTTCCATTCTGGGCAGACCTTTCTGGCAAACCCTCATGGTAGCTTCACAGGAGAAGCCATATCTGGGGTCTCCTGCGTGTGCCGGGCCTCTCTGGGGTCAGGGCCATGGGGACAGGGTCAGGGGCCGCAGAACAGCCTGCCCCCGGCCCCAGCCAAGGCCATCATCTACCCGCTTCACAGGTACCCCGCAACCTCACAGCCCCCTTTTCCAAACCTGAGGCTGGCGCCTTTTAGGGCAGGTGTGGCCTTTTTGCCACATTGTCTTTTTTGCTTCTTACTCCTTTCGCATTTCTAACTCTTTCCTGGTGTTTGAATGGAATGTGCATCCCCAGGAGCCACCGCACCAGCCGGAGTGACTGTCCCTTTCTGCGGTCAGTCCACTGAACACCCGGAGCGGCTGGGGGCCTCGTGGCCAACTCCTCTCTGGGATGGAGGCCTGAGAGTCAAGCTTTGGCGGTTGTCAGAGAACGCGGGGGCCTTTCTAGAATAGAGAGCTCAAAGCGGGGGGGTCCAGGGCCTGTGGTCCGTGAAGACTCTGACCTGGAAACGGCCGCAGGGGAGCGACTTCTGCAGGGCCACCCTGTTCTACAGAGGAGGAAACAGGCCAGAGCTCCCAGCCTCGGGGACGCCGAGGGCCCTGGGCGGGGCATCTGTTTCCCCAGGTCTGTTGCCTCCGGTGTGACTTGGCGACACACACGGCCATCCCTTTCCTCCCTTCCACATCCCGCCAGACTCTGTCCTGCCATCTCCCTGGCAGCATCTTGAGAATGGGCGGGAGCTCCACAGTCCTATTCTTGGCATCTCCACTGCCTCAGAGGATCCCCAGCCCCCTGCTCCTCTCCCAGGGGCAGCCCCCATCCCTCTGCCCCAGCTGGCATTGGGCAAACCGGAGTGGGACTGCCTGCCATCCCCCAGGCCCCAGGGCCTCACGGGCAGGCAGGCAGCCGCGGCTGGACAGGTGGGCAGGGGCTTTCCGTGTGCCTGTCCCGTGCTCGCTCTGTACACCCTTCCTGCCCACGTGTGTGTGGCCTGCTGCCTGTCCCGCGCCTCCCGTGTCTGACAAGGTACGCATCCCACCCTGAGCACCCAGAGTATCTCCCGCCTTGCCCCACTCACACACTTTCCCCTGTCAGGTGGGGTTTCCGGTCCCTGTGGCCCCTCGTCTTCCATCAGACGACAGCGGGTTCACCCACACCTGAGCTTAAGGAGAGGAGATGGGATGGCACTTTGGGAGAAGTTGGGCGGCAGAGGCCCCCTCCCCAGGAGCAGGTGGTGGAAAGGAGCAATCATCCCGAGAGTAGGGGTGCACCCCTCCACCCCAGTGGGTGTGGGCTCTCCCAGGAGCCCTGAGATAGACGTCATCAGCCTCTCATGTCCTGAGCATCTTCCAGGAAGTTCCAGAGGCCTCCCTCCTCTCCCAGCCCAGGCCGGTGGTGAGGTCCTGGGAGAAGGGTATGGGTGCAGCCAGCCCGTGGGAGCACCACCCCCACCCCCCACGCCATAGCAGCTTCACCCCCTGCCTGGTTTTGGGAACCCTGACGACAGTGGGCCTCTCTTCTGTCTGCAGCACTCTTCCACCCTGGGCGGCGTGTTTGGGGACTCATACTATGAGCAGCAGATGGCGGCCAGGCAGGCCAATGCTCTGTCCCACCAGGTGAGCAGGCGCCCACCGCAGACGCTCGCCAGACCCCGCCCGCTCCTCTGCGTGAGCTTCTCAGCCTCTCCAGTCTCCAGACTGCAGAGGCCCAGGCCCTGGAGGGGGTGGCTTGGCTTGGCCTCTCCTGGCGTTTGCACCCTGCCTGCAGAACGAGGCCGCCAGCGGAGGGGGGAGGAAGGGTAGGCGGTGAACGCTGGTAGGGACGGGCAGTGGCTGTTACAGCGGTGCCTCGGTGTGGGCCGTGCACGTGGGTTTGCCGGGAGGTTGCAGTGGCTTTGCGTGAAGGCCGGGATTGGGGGCGTGTGGGCACGGGAAGGGTTGGCTGCAGCCTGGAGCTGTTCACTCACTCACTTATCCATCCATCCATCCATCCATCCATCCAGCAAGCTCTGAGGGGGCCGTGTGCCGGCAGGCCCAGGCAGGTTCGGAGACGGGGAGACCCCAAGGCAGAGGGACTCATGCTTGGCAGCCCCAAGTGTACCTTGGCACGGGTGCTGGCCGTCCTGTAGGGGAGGAGGTGCTGGCGGTCGCAGGCAGGCCGGCCAGCCAACCACGGCCGGGGCCCCAGGGTGGCCAGCTCGGGGGGCTGGCCTCACACCTGTATGCTTCCTGTCCCAGCTGGAGCAGTTCAACATGATAGAGAATGCCATCAGCTCCAGCAGCCTGTACAGCCCGGGCTCGACACTCAACTACTCACAGGCGGCCATGATGGGCCTCACGGGCAGCCACGGGAGCCTGCCGGACACACAGCAGCTCAGCTTCCCCAGCCACGGCAGCATCCCCAATATCATCCTCACAGGTGAGAGGCCGGGGGAGATGGAGTCCCTGCCCTGCGGGGTGAGGCGCAACGGGGCTGAGGTGTCCCTGCCCAAGGAGGCCAGAACCCACCGACCTCGGCTCACTGCTGGGCTTACAGGACACAGGCTGGGGAGACGCACACTGGACCCTGGACCAGGTGTCCGGTGTCCCAGGCTCAAGAGTGAGAACAGGATGAAACCGGTCTCTCACCTAGCCCTTCACCTCCTGCCCAGCCCCCTGAACCCCCACGTGCCGGGGATGCATGTGACTGTGGGGTGGGCCCTGCCTGCTGGGGCTTGTCCCGTGCAGCTGACAGAGCTCGCGCATGCTGCGTCGGGCCGCCCCGAGCGGCCTGAGCACAGTGCCCAGGCACCCAGGCTTGCGCACGCTCATGTTGAGTGAGTCTTCTCCCAGCAGAGCTCAGACGCTGCAGTCCCCCACCCCCACCCCTCGTCATGCCCCTGAAGGTCCTAGGTTTTATCAAAGACGGAGGTGGTTTCCTCATAAGCCAGGGCTGTCGGGGAATTGAGGGTGAGACCCTCTCAGCAGTCCCCACTGACATCTCTAGGATGGAAGGGGTTCCCGCCCAGAGCTCCCCACAGCCGGAGTGCAGACCCAGTGCCTCCTCCCCGCCCCAAGGGTCTGCAGGAGATGCTCTGGTTGTAGAAGCCTTGGCCTTGGAGGTTGTGTGAGAAGGATCAGGCCTCTGTGATTGTCCAACAGCCCAGAAAGAACGAAACTTTCATATATGTTTCCCAGATTGGGAAACTGAGGCCCAGGATCTCACCACAAGTAGAGGAAGGAGCCCAGGTGTGAACCTGGGTCTCTGCAGGGAAACCCGGGCTTCCCTCCAACCCACAGGGAGGCCCCTGATGCACATGGAGCAGACTGCCTGGCAGAACCTGGCAGAGACTGAGAGGCCCCTGCTCCCTCCAGGTCACACTGAAGTCTGTGTCGCAGCCCTCATCCCAGGGCTTTCCGGCCCTGGTCCCCTGACATCTGGGTTGGGACTGTTCTGTGTGCTATGGGGTGTTGAGCAGCATCCCTGGCCTCCACCCACCTGATACCAGTAGCATTCCCTCCAGTCGTGACAACTAAAAATGTCCCCAGACATCGCAAATGTCCTTTGGGGAACACACTACTCAGGTGAGCTCCCTGGTATGGCCTGAGCATTGATGGGAGCCATGGAGGCGCAGAGTCGGGGTGCGGGGAGTCAGGGCCAAGCTGAGCCTTTTGTGTGTACCCCCCACCCCCAGTGACAGGAGAGTCCCCTCCCAGCCTCTCTAAAGAACTGACCAGCACGCTGGCCGGGGTCGGTGACGTCAGCTTCGATTCTGACAACCAGTTCCCCTTGGACGAACTCAAGATTGACCCCCTGACCCTGGACGGACTGCACATGCTCAATGACCCAGACATGGTCCTGGCCGACCCGGCCACCGAGGACACCTTCCGGATGGACCGTCTGTGAGCCGCACGCTCGGCACACGGCCGCCCAGCCCCCGGCTCCGTCACCCCACTGGTCAGTGGTCCCCACGGCGTCTCCCCAAGCCTGGGGACGGTGGCGCTCCGTCCCTCGCAAACGGCCGAGCTTGTGATTCTGAGCTTGCAATGCCGCCAAGCGCCCCAGCCCACCCGCCCGCCCACCCCGGTTGTCCACCTCCCGCGTGAGGCCGCGTGTCGTCGCCCCCGCGGACCCTCCCTCCCTGCTCTCTCGTCCCCCTGTAAGATGCGGAAAGCGTGCTGGGCAGGGCCGCCGGCCTCGGGGGGCGCCGTGCTCTGCGACGGTGGTGGGATGAGGTGCATCTTGCGACTGTTGTCCAGCTCTCACTGCCTTCCTTTGTCCCCGATCCCCCCACCCGCCCGCGCCCCCAGCCCTTGGTTAGGTAGCGAGCCAGCCCCACCCCGCCGAAAGGAGAAGGCGCCGGGGGCGGGGGGTGGGCGGACATGAAGCAGAAATAAACACTATTTGGACTGCCGTCTTTTATATTTCTGAGCACACACAGAACACTAGACTCCATCCCACGGAGGTGGGATGCGAACATGTGAAAGGAGCATGCGAAGCAGCTACATCTCCCCCGGGGGCCAGTAGGGAAGCCCATGCCCCCGCCTCGCCACCCCCAGCTGGGCCCCTTGGTGGCCACCTTTGCTGTGAAATCCCCACCCAGGCCTGTCGGGGATGCACGTGGAGGGGGGGATTATTTCTAGGGGGTTTTGCGACTTGTTTCCTCTTTCTTTCTCTGTACCGTGGTCACTGTTACTATTATTTAAAGAATGGCCGGGGGCGGGGGGCGGGTGGAGGCGGCCGGGGCATTTTTTTGGTTTGTTTCTTTCGGTTTGTATTTACATTTTGGTTGTAGATGAATAACTGACTCCTTCAAGCCAACACTTGCCTGAGAGCATGTTTTTATTCTAGAAATCCAGCGTTATAATATTTGTAAGCTAACTGGAAGCGGTCTGCTGCCTGCCCGGGTCTGAGCTGCATCTCCGGCCTTTTTACTTTTGCTCCGTTATCCCAAAACAGAAGGACATGAGGTTGGGCTGGGCTCGCTGGCCTGGGTGGGCACTCTGGCAGAAGCTGGCAGCAGCGGCCAGAGGGGCCTCTGCTCTGATCCCTAACGGACTTCTGGGAAGGAGCCCCGGCTTCCATCAGGGGTCTTGTGAAGACCCAGCTCTGCCCGGCCTTCCCAAAGGTGCCAGCCAGTCCTCAGGGCAGGCCTGTCCTAGACCCCGTGGCTGGCGGCAGCAGCCGCGGCCCCTCTGTTCTGAGATGCCCCAGAGACGAGCCTGTCCTCAGCACCCCCATCCCGAGGTCCAGCCGACATTCATCCCCTCCCACCATCCCGCCATCTCTTTCGTAGCCCTTCCTGGCAGGGCTGGATTTGGAGGCAAAGAACAGTGTGCATTTTAGCGGCTGGTTTCCAGGTGCTTCTCAGAGTGCCTCAGGAGGCCCAGGTGACCATCCATCGGGGCTCACTGGCGCACCAGAGGCCATCCGTCTGCCCTGCAGGCCCTGCGAGGGGGCGACAGGGCTGGCTTTGTGTTCTGTCAGTTGCTTTGGAATAGGAACGTCCGTTTCATTCCCTCCGACATCGCATCTCGAGTTCTTACTCGCTCCTCCACCTGCCAGCAGGGCTGGCACCTCCTGCCTGGTGCGTTTCCGCCTCCGTCGGGGTCTTGGGAGCGCCCGCCTCTATCTGTGGGAGCCAGATTTGATCCTAGCGACCATCCCTCTCTCTTGTTCCCTGGCCGGGCTCTTAGCACGTGGCCAAGTGGCCGCGTGGCCCCACAGACGGGAAGCCCCCTGTCCTCGGTCACTTGGCCTCCGCCGCTGTTGTCTGGACTGGAGTTAGGTTTAGTGTCAGTCCATCCAGGTCAAGGGCCCGTCTTCTTTCCAGGGCTGGGGGCAAAGAGTTGAGGACTCTTTCTTTTTTTAAAGAAAAACTACATGTATGTACATAGAAGGGTTTGATTACCATTAGACTTGTATGTAGAACTTTTTTAAAAAAATGGCCTTAATAAAATTACAAGCAACCTTCCTGGATGCAATTTTCAAACAAGGAGTTGGGGACCCCGTGAGGGAGCCCCGTCAGCCCACATTTCCCATCTGCCCAGCAGTGGGTTCTTGGTGCAGATGGGCAGGGAAGGAGGGACTGTCCAGCCCCATGGCGCGTTTCTAGTATCCCTAGGCCAGGAGCACAGGTGACACTGTATTAACACGGCAGCCTCAGCCCATGAGGGGCGTAGGTGCAGAGCTTTCCCAGGGAGGGGATCCAGCCAGGAGCCAGCGGGCAGGCGTCCTCAAAGGGTTCACTGCCCCCTCCTGGGCCTGGGCAGGCCTCTGGGGGTCTACAACAGGGGATTTGGGGTTTTTTCTTAAATATCATTTCTCTACTAAATATTGAATATGAGTTGCCAAGACTTTTAGAAACAGGACAGCTTAAGGGAATCAGCCCTTTGACTTGTGACGTGAAAATACTGTGATTTCAGACGAGCTGCGCCGTGAGGTGTGAGCTGGAGCCCCTGCGTCGTGTATATAGACCCGCTCGCTGTGGCCGAGCCCCCCTCAGCTGTGCAAACCTTTCCTCCGGGAGCGTGAGCCAACCAGCGTGTCCCCACCTGCCTCAGCTTACCCTCTGTCCTCTGAGCCCCCAGGGTGGTAAATTTGTTCCCCCGTGAGGCTCCATGGGCCGAGGATGAGACCTGGGGTCAACCTGTCTCTGTGTCCCCCAGAGAAGAGAGTTCATGCCCCTGGTCCCCACCCTCCGCCTGTCAGCATCACCCCCTGCAGTGCCCAGGGTTGACTTGGGGAAGGAGGAGTCTCATCGGGGTCACATCCCTGTCTCAGGTACCCGTGAGGACCTCCCCCCGCACCGTGCCCTTAGCAGAGGGAAGACAGGCAGCACTGTTTGGGGTACCCTGCAGCGCCCCCCCCCGCTTTCCTTGCACGCCTTGCTTCCCCCCAGCGCTCTTCCGGGCAAGAAGGGTAGGGGCCAGTCCCCTGGGGCAGGGGGCCCTGAGACCCTCAGTGGAAAGCTCAGGGAGCAGGTCGACCCTTCAGCAAAATTTGGAGGCCCACGGCCAGCGGTATCCAAAAACCAGTGAGGCTTCCCTGTGGGGACAAGTACACAGCAGAAGGGACCCTAATTGCGTTGGGTCCAGCCCCCAACCCCAGTGTGGTCCACGGAGTTCCCTGGGACCAGGCCTGCGAGGCTGGAAGGCAAGGGCAGGTGTGTGTGTTTGCAGCCCTTTCCCCAGCAACGCCTCCATTCACTGGGAGTGCTTGGCCGGCCTTTGCAGCCTGTGTGCTGTTATCTCCTTGTGGGTGTTGAGGGCTGGGCAGGAGGGTTCTGACGTCGTAGGTGTGTTTGACCAGATTTCTTCAGGTGGCCGACCTCCGACCTCCGAGGAGGGCGGCCAGCCAAGTGGGCCCATCGTGAGGCCTGTGTGTCACAGTGGCGCGGGCAAGGACAGCTGTCCATCTGTCCGTCCATCAGATGCTGTGAGACTCCTGCGTGGAGGGCGAGACGTCCCGTGTCGTCCATCCATCCTGCTGGGGTGGGTGTCCAGTTTGGGGGCTGCGTGCATGCTGGGTGCTGGCCACGGCCTGGTCACAGGGGACGGGAGTAGGTACGAGGCCCATGGAGGTGCTGGGTGGGACTCAAGCAGCAGGGGTGACCCCCCTCTGTCCAGCCTCCTGGGCCTAATGAGCCCCCATGATCACCTTCTCCTAGAGAAAACTTTGTTGACCTGGAGGCCTCCAGGCAGCTGAGAACGCCTGGGATGGTACACCCCTCCCCAGACCTCCACACCCTGAGCTAGTTCATAACCAAACTTGCTGCCGAGCTCCTGCCCCCAACTGGATTCTGAGTCTTCTGCATTTCCAAAGAAGGCATCCCCACCCCAGGGTGCAGGCTGGGTGTGGTGAGGCCTGGTGGGGTCAGGAGACCCCCGCCCCCAGCCCTGACACAGCAGTAGCAGCACCCATCACCCTCACTGGGTTCTGAGGGAGCCATAGTCAGAGTCCTCAGGGTGCCTGCCCTTGGCGTAGTGTTGGGGCACAGGGGTGCAAGGTCAAGGGTACCTGCTGCTCTTGGGCCTGGCCTACCACCCCTGCAGGTGACGCTTCAGGTGAGGGAGCTGTGGCCACCTGAGCTCCACGCCGCCGCCCCCCCCCCCCGCCACGTGACCTGAAGAGCTGGGGGAGGATTTGGCACCTCGCCTACCCTGGGAGGCCTGCCTGGGGTGAGTGGGCAGACAGGTCTGTTTCTGCCCGAGTTCTCCGTGGACGCTGGGCCCCCATCCCTTGGGGGGCCTCACATCATATGACAGGGGTCCTTGGGACATTCCTTTGTCAGGCCCTGCCCGGCCAGCTTGGCCTGAACCAACTCTTTTTGGCTTCCTCGGCTTTTGGGGGTCCTGGCTGCGTGGGGCTCAGGCACCTCTCCTAACCGTTGGTGTGCCACAGGTGGCTGGCCACAGACAAGAGTTCTACCCCAATGGAGGTGGGGTGACCTGCACCCCCAGGCCTGGGCGCTGGGGTGCTCCTGGAGGCGCCGGCGGACAGACAAGACCCTTGTGACCCGGGCCTCAGTTCCCTCTTGTCATTAGCTCAGGCCCACGGGTCTCAGGGCCCCAGGCTCATCCCAGGCAGGGGCTGGACGTCAGGGACTGGTTCCAGACAGCTCCCTCTGCCTTCTGCCCTCCTGGCCAGTGCCCAGCACCCTGTCCCGAGGAGCCAGTGACACTTGGGTTGCCCCCATCTTGCAGGGTTGTGGAATTTGGGGGTAATCGATGCCCAGCCTGTCGTTTCTGGCCTCCTGCCAACCGGGGACAAGGGGACACAGCTGTGGCATTTGCTACCAGACTCCGGAAGGGAGGGCTTTGGCAGTCAAGGTCCACTGACCCCGCCATGCCCTCCGTTGGAAACTGCCCCTGCCCCTCCAGGGACTGGGCACTGATATATGCAAACCTGCCAGTCCAAGCCCTGTCCCACTCATGTCCCTCTTTCCCCCAGGCTGGCTCTGCCCCCACCCCCAGCATGTACATTGTGCTGTAGATGTCCCGTGGGCCGCACGCGTGGGTGCCCATGGCGGGCGGGGGCGGGCGCTCAGGGCGCACTTGGCCGGCCCCTGCCCATCCTCTCTGACGTGGACGCTATCGTCTGTGTACCTTTGCATCCTTTGTAATGAAACGTAATAAAAATACAATGTTTTCATCTCTGCCTCCTCCCCTTTTTTCCTGCCCTCTCCTCCCCTCTGGAGGATGAACTGTGGGTGTTGCAGGCGCACCAGGCAGGAGCCACACAGGGGCCACACACACAGACACAGACACACGGACACGCAGGCATGAGCCCCTCACACACACACCCCAGGATCCTGGGGCAGACGCCCCAGGAGGGTGAGTGGGATGCAGCAGGGCCGGACACTCCTAGTCAGGCTTCTAGGGCCCCAGCCAGTCACGGGGGGAGAGAGTGGCAGGCCCCCAACTCTCCCAAGGCCTGAGTTTGGGGTCCCTGGCCTCTCCCCAGAGGCTCGACCCTTCCATCTCCCCTCAGCAGAGACCACAGCCGGCTTGTTCCGCCACACACACACTTTATTTTGTCCTCTTTGAGCCCCTCTCCCTCCCCACCAGGCCAGCTGCCTCTTGGGGCCGGGTGCTGATGGCCTCCCACAGTGAGGGCAGCCGTGAGGGTGGCCGTCATCCAGTGGCGGGTCCCCACCTGTGTCCCTAGGCCTGCAGCAGCCTCTGGACCTCGTAGTCCTCAGGGATGGTGTCTGTGGAGAGAGGATGAGCAGGTGAGGGGGGGTGAGGCTGGGCGGTATGGACTCCCCACCTTCCCCAACAGGGTCGTCTTACCATTGCAGCGGTAGCGCAGGTTGGCCCAGATGATGTTCTCCTGGGAGAAGCAGAAGACTCCCAAGCGGCCTCCCCGCATGGTCGTGTCCAGGACCACATTGCTGTCCGCAACCAGCTCCGGGCCCTCGTAGAACCTCACTCTGCGGAGAAGGAACGGACTGTGATTCGGGGCCCTGGGCCAGGTGCCTCCTCCCCTCTCAGAGCTTCAGCATCCTGCCCCATGAGCTAGGCCCCCTCCTCTCTAGGAGAGGGGGCCATATGTCTCCCTGCCTGGGCCATGCTCAGGGCAGAGGGGGCTCCTGACCTGAGCCTCAGTTTCCCTGTGTGAGAGGATGGACATCTAGGGCCCTGCACACAGTAGGTGCTAAGCGTAGTGCCTGGTCTTCCTGGCAGTGTAGAGTGGGGCTTGAGAAACCAGGAGTGAGTGAGACCCCCCTACTGCTGTGTGCAGAGTCCAGAACCACCGGACCCTTGAGCCCAGACCACCCAAACTGGCCCCGCCTTTTCTGAGTCCAGGCCCCCCCATGTCTCACCTCTCCTCTGGCCCTGCCCCCTGAGCAGCTCCCTGCACGGCCTGGCCCCTCCCCCTGTCCTGGGACGGGTATCATGCCCTAGGGCCAGACAGTTATTTCTAAATGCCTGTATTATTCCCATTTTACAGATAAGGGGACCGAGGCCCCCTGAAGCACTCCCCCTTTCCCTCAAGAGCCAGGATAGAGCAGGGACTCCGGGCCCCCTGGCAGAGGGCGGGTTCCCACCTGATGTAGCCCACTTGGGGCCGGTGCTGCAGGAACCAGCGATAGGACGTCTTGTCCTTCCAGCCCACATTGCGGGGGTCCTTCCACAGCAGCCGCACCTGTGACTCTGTGTCCCCCGTGTGCCACAGTGCATTCCGAAGCTGCTCCCCAGGGCCTGTGGAGGACTTCACGGCCTGCCACGCCGGAGAACAAGGGAGTGGGGGTCAGAGACCACACAGGCCACCAGAGTCCCCAGACAGGCAAGGAGCTGTGAGTCATAGAGGAGTGGTGGGGACCCCCAGTATGCCTGGATGGGAGACCCATGAGAAAGCCTTGGGAGCCACGAGGAGCTTTGCAGTCAGGCTGTAGGGGCAGCAGTGGTTTGTGGGATAAACTCGAGTCTAGAGGACTTGGGGAATTCTAGGGTTTCAGTGAAATACTGGGGTCTATGGGGTCTGCAGGAGGATTTGGAACCTGAGGGAAAGTTTGGGGCTCAGTGAGAGGGTTTTGGGGTTCACAGAGAGATTGGGGGATCCCGGGGGAGTGTTTGAGGGCCTGTGGGAGGAACTAGGTAGAAAGACTTCTAGGTCCATAGAATGAGGCCAGGGGCTGTAAGGCTTTGGGGATCTGTGGGAGGGTTTGGGGCCTCCGAGTTGGCACTGAGACCAAGAGTTCAGGTAGGGCCCAGCACCTTGAGCTGGATGCCAGGCTCCGCCACTGCACGGAAGGGGTTTGCCTGCCAGTATGTCTGCTCCATCTGCTTCCACATGACCACATAGAAGCTGGAGCTGTCCTGGTAGCCAAAGATGAAACCCGCGTAGTCGTCATCCGTGACCGTGTTCACGTGGAACGTGCCTTCGAAGTCCACGCCATTGAAGGCCGTGTAACCTGGGGAGAGGAAGGGACGCTAGCCCCTGCCGCACCGGGGCCCAGATCCACTCCCTGGCCCCGCCCCTCCAGAGTCCAGAACGTCCGACCCCTGAGCCCAGACCACCCAACCTGGCCCCACCTTTCCTGAGTCCAGGCCCGCCCCGTCCCACCTCTCCTCTAGCCCCGCCCCCTGCACGGCCTGGCCCCTCCCCGTATCTCACCCACACCCAGGCCAGGGTCGCTGTTCATCGTCTGCACGATCTCCATCCCCTGGTGGGGTTCAAAGGAAGAAGGGCCTCAGGCCAGCCGTGTGGGCCCTCGGCTCCCCGCCCCTAGCTTAGGACCCGCTGTGGCGGTCCTGGGCTCCCCCCACCTCCCGCCTGGGCCCCGCCTGCACCTGGTTGAGCACCACCCAGTTAGGGTCTATCTGCGCGTCGCCCTCGGGGTCCAGCACGACCGTCTGGAAGGCCCGGAAGTCGGTGAGGGTGACCTCAGCGTTCTCCGGACACACATCGATCTTGTCCACCACCTTGTCTGCATCAAAGTCCCCCTGGCACGCGTCGCCCACGCCGTCCCCTGAGAGGAGATGGGAGGCCCCCCCACCGTAGTAGAATCAGCTCCAGGCCCCGCCCCAGGCCTGGCCACGCCCACACAGGCTACCGGCCCTGCCCGCACCATGTCTCCAGCTCCGCTCACACGTGCCACTGGCCCCACCATGCCCACCCCAAATCTCACCCTAGTGGCTCCACACTAGCCCCATCCCCACCACAGGCCCTGCACCCTGCCTTACGGTCCACGTCTTCCTGGCCCGGGTTCGGCACCAGGCGGCAGTTGTCCCGACTGTCGGGGACCCCATCGTTGTCATCATCGTCGTCGCAGGCGTCACCCTGGCCATCGTGGTCTGAGTCCTGCTGGGCGCTGTTGGGCACTGTGGGGCAGTTGTCCCGCGAGTCCTGGTGCCCATCCCCATCCCTAGAGTGGGTGGGTGGGGCAGAGACAATGAGACCCCAGAAAGCTGGATCAAGGGCTGCGCACCCTGGGTGCCCACCTCAGCCCCAGATGTCCTCCTTACTGGTCTTGGTCGCTGTCACAAGCATCTCCCACAAAGTCGTGGTCCACATCCCTCTGTGGGCGGGGGAAGGTTGTAGATGTCCTTAATCAGGGCAGAAGAATTCAGAAGCCTCCCGCCCACCCCCAGTTCCAGAGCCAAGGTCCTTCCTGACGCAGAGGAACACCACCCCACCCCCCACAGGCTGCTGGGACTGGGCTGGAGTCTTGTTAATCAGCCTGGTGCTTAGCCCAGGGGTCTGACCCAGCTGGGGTCCGGCCTGCCCTCACCTGGTCTGCGTTGCTCTTCTGAGGACAGTTGTCACAGGCATCCCCTACACCATCGCCATCACTGTCCTTCTGGTCTGAGTTGGGCACCCTGGGGCAGTTGTCCACTGCGTTGCGGATCCCTGCGGGAAGCAGAAGGACAGAACAGGATCCCAAGATTAGGACGGGGCCAGGCTGACTTCAGCAGGGCAGGTGCAGCCCTGGGGCTAGCTTGGGACAGAGTCCCACCCCATCTTTGGCTCCCAATAACAACAAAGTTAAACCAAGTATTCATGCCCAGTCGCCAGCCTCCTAGAGACAAAATGAATGGATGGCGGTGAGGGGACTAGCTCTGTGAATGCACCACCTCGAGTCTCTGCCCAGATGTAAAAATGGTACCTCCTCAGCCCTAAACCCCAGGCTCACGTCTCTGTCCTCTTATTTCCTCCCTGCAGCATCTAACACAGGGACCACCTTCCCCTCCTCCAAAAGTTCCTTCCTTTTCTCCTCGGCATCATATCCCAGCTTGCATTTTGCTGCCCGCCGGAGCATGGTCCACGGTCCCTGGAGCCCTAGGCGAGCACACCCCCTCCGGCTTCCAAAGGAGGCCGAGCCCCGCCCAGCCAAGCCCCGCCCCTTGGTGCCAGCCCTTCCCTCTCCTCTCCCCCCTGCCACAGAGCTCACGGTCGCCGTCTGTGTCGTCGTCGCAGGCGTCGCCTCGGCCGTCGTTATCCGTGTCCTTCTGATCGTCGTTCTTCTGGGACTGGCAGTTGTCGCATGCATCGCCCCACTTGTCGCCGTCCGCATTGCGCTGGTCTGGGTTCCGCACCAGCGGGCAGTTGTCCTAGAGGTCAGGGCCGGTTGGGAGTAGTCAGGCCTAGAAAGGCAAATGTCACTCCCCAGACTGTCCATCTCCGAGGCCCCGCCTCCTCTGCAGGGAACCCCCTAACCCTCTGGGACCCGTGAGATCAGCCTCTAAGGCCACACCCCTCACTCGAGCCAAGCCCCCATCTAGTCTCACCTAGGCCCCCGCTTTTGCCCCACCTTCTCGTTGAGGACGCCGTCCCCGTCGGCATCCGGGTCGCAGGCGTCTCCGATGCCGTCGCGATCCACGTCCTCCTGCCCTGAGTTGGGCACCGTCACGCAGTTGTCCTAGGGGTGGGCGCGGCGGGCATGAGGGACGCTGCCAGGGAGCCCCGCCCACCCTCATACCAGGCCTCGCCCTTCAGACCCCGCCCACCTTTCGGCACTGGCGCTCTGAGCAGCGCAGCTTCTCGTCGGGAAAGCCGTCCAAATCTGTGTCGCTGCCGCAGAAGACCCCGTTGCCAGCCCAGCCGACACCGCACTGCGGGTGGGGGAGTGAGTGGGTGCTCCGGCGTGGCCCCACCCCAGGACCCTCATCGTACGCCCCTCCTTGGCCCGCTCGCACTCACCACGCAGGATCGCGACCCATCACGCTCCAGGACGCAGTCGGCCTTCTCGTGGCACGGGCTGGGCGTGCCGTCGGGGCAGAAGCGCTGTGCGCGCCGACGGCAGCCTGATGCCTGGTCTCCCACGAAGCCGGGCTGGCACGGGCCGCACTGGAAGGAGCCCTGAGCCCGGGCCACAGGAGGTCAGCCCCCGCCCCCCACGCCTGACACTTCGCGTCCCATCCTCCATCTCTCAGTCCTTCCCCTCTCCTCCCAGGCCTTACCAGGGTATTGACGCATACGGAGTTGGGGACGCAGTTATGCTGCCCGGTCTCACACTCGTTAATGTCCGTGCAAACCTGGGTGGGAGGGAGGGCAGAGGTCACTGATCCTACGCAGATACCCCCAGACCTCCCACCCGGTTCACGTCTCCTCTGAATCCTACCTCTCCCCTACATCTTGCCTCCAAGCCCGACCATCCCTGACGTGGACCCTTAACTTGCTCTGTTCCCCAGACTCCGGTCCCTATGCCCTCCCGCTGGAGCGAGGCAGGAAAAGGCTGCGAGGCTGGAGGTCGAGTTTACTCAACAAAATGCCCCCCACCCCAACATGCTCCTCCTGGCTCCCCACCCCAACCCCCCACGGCCCTCACCTGCTTATTGGCCTTGGCGAAGGCCAGCCCCACGCCCTCGTGGGTGGGGCCGCTGTACCCCGGCGGGCAAGCCTCGCAGCGGAAGCCCGGACTGGTGTTGATGCAGCGGACGTGGGGGAAGCAGGGATGGGCGTTGCACTGGGGGAAGAAGGGCCCCGGAGGGTCAGAGGACGGACGTATAGCTGGGCCTCCCCGAGAGAGGCTTCTCAGGGCTTATTGGGCTTGTACTTGTAAAGTTCAAGGGCCATCAGCTAGCTCTTGGGGGGCGGGGAGTGCCATGTGGGGCAGAGGCCACTGTCCCAGGGGTCACACACGGCTTTGCCTTGATGTGGGAAGGGGCAAGACCAGGCGGGGAACAGAGCGTGCCTGAGGGGATCTGTTCCTGGGACCCGGTGGGCTGGGTGCTCATGGGCGGGGGAAGACATTTTGAGGGCGGGCGTCCCCAGAGGAGGCGGGAAGTGGTCGTCGGGGCGTGCGTGCCCGGCGGTGAGGAGGCTGTCGGGGCGGGAGCCCCCCGGTGGTGGAAGGGTGGCTGGGGTCGGCGGCTCCCGGCGGTGAGGGGGGTCGTTGAGGCGGACGTCACCGGCTACGGAGGAAGTCGTCGGGATGGGCGTCCCAGGTGGAGAGGGGGGTGGTAGTGGTGGGTGTCCCCCGGCGGTGGGGAGGTCGTCTGGACCTGCGCCCCTGGAGATGAGGGGGCTCTCCGGGAAAGCACCCCCAGCGGATGAGGAGTTCGTCGGGGCGGTGGGGAGCTGTGGGGTCACGCGTTGGGGGATCGTCTGGGCGGTGGTGACGGACGCACCTCGTTGACATCGGCGCAGTGCGAGCCGTTGCCGGTGAAGCCTGCGGGGCAGGGTCCGCAGCGCGGGCCGCTTGCTGTCTCGGTACAAGCCACGCCGGGGAAGCAGAAGCCGGGCGCGCACTGGCTTAGGGGCCTCACGCTCAGTCTGGGGGTGCGCGCGGGTTGCATCCCTGCGGGGGTGGGGCGGGAATGGTTAGGGTCACGCCCAGGGGTGGAGCCTGGGGGGGATGGCCCCTGAGGGCGTGGTGAGATCCTGGTTGTTCTGCGACCCCGCCTCGCACTGAGCGCTCTGCCCGCCAGGTCTCTCCAGTATCTGGATCTCTGCGCCCGGCCGTTTTTTGCTTCTCCCTCCGCGACTCTCCACCTCCCAGCATCTCTCGCAAGGTTTCTGGCACTTTTGGGGTCTCCCCCTCCCATAGTCTCTGTCTCCCCTTCCTGTTTCTCTCTCTCCATCCCTCATCCAATCTCTCCATCTCTGTCAGCCTCCATCTTCTCTGTCTCTTTTCCTCCCGGTCTGTCGTTCGCTCTCTGTCTCTGTCTCCCCATCTCTTCTCGCTCCCCAGCCGCCCAGTCTCTGCCGCCCCAGCTGCGCTCACCGCACGCGTCACACTCCATCACCGTGTTTTTCAGAAACGTGATCTCCTTGACCTTTGGTGCAAGGGGGATGGGGTGTGGTCAGCGGGTCCATCCCTCTCCTCCCCCGTCGGGTCTCCCCTCTCCCTCTCTCAAACTCCCTTCCCGCAGACCCACCCACTCTGCCCGGGCCCCCTCCCCACGGACTCCCTACCCCGAGATCCCTACTCTCCTAGCCCCTCTCTTCCTTCCCTGGGATTCCCTTCCCCCCTCACGGATCCCTACCCCTCTCCCGCGGAACCCCCTGTCCCTGGGACCCCTCTTTTTCCTCTTTTCCATAACTCTGGGCCCTCTTCACCTCCACCAGGATCCCCTTCTCCAGTCCTCCCCCCACTCCTCCACACTCCCCTACCTCCGAGACCCCCTTCTCCTCTTCCAAGCCTCTCTGTGCCAAACCGGCACCCCCGTCCCCCCAAACCCGGCAGGCACCTGCTGCCGCAGCAGTTCCCGCACATCCTGCAGCGCCGCGTTGGTCTCCTGTAGTTCGCGTAGCATCTGCGGGCCCAGGTCTGCACCTGCGCTGACAGGGGGCGCTGGTGGGGCGTCGGGGACCGGAGACCCCCATCACCACCCCTCACACCGCCGCGGCAGGGACCCCTGACGCCCACCCCATTTCCTGAGCCTCTGCCCCGCTGCCTGCTTTCTCCGCCCCGCACGCCCCGGCGAACAGTCCCCGAATCCCAAGAAGCCGCGACCCCAGGCCTCCCGCGAGTCCTGTCCGTTTGGGGGTCAGGCGCGGCTTACCCAGCGGGATCTGCCCCTGGCCCGATGCGCCGAGGGCAGCCAGGGTGAGCAAGAGAACGCGGGCGGCGGTGAGGACCATGACGGCGGCGGGGAGCTGGACAGCGGCTCGCTCTCTGCCGCCCACGAGGCCCGCGTGTCCTATTTATGCCGGCGGCGCGGCCGGCCCCGGGGACGGCCCTCCGCGGCCCTGCCCAGCGTCCAGCCTCAAGGTAAACAGACGGCGCTGGCCTCCGCGTTCAAGGCCCCGCCCAGCGCGGCTGAACCCGGATCCGGCGGGGAAACTGAGTCACGGGGGGGGGGGCTTGTGCGGGGGTTGGTGGGGCGGGGAATCAAGCGGGACCGCCCTCCAGCCCTCTCATTCGCTTATCTGAGTGATGGTTGTGTGCCAAGACTCGGGCATAGCTGGGAAGGAAGTGATCCCCACAGTGGCGCCCCTCAGCTCACACTTGGGGAAACTGAGTCAAGAGTGGCTAAAGGTTAGGACTCACCTCCTCCCCCAACCCCTTTCTGATCTCTCTCTGCGGTTCTCAAGCTGGTGAGTAGGGGAGGGGGCCAGCCTGGTCGCCCAGGGGCCGGAGCCCACTCAGTCTCCCAATCTGTGCACTGGGCTGTGTGTGTGTGTCCCTCCCCAGCAGGAGGGTGAGCAAATTAAAGGGCTGTGGCTGGAGGAGATCTGAGCGGGGGAGGCCCTGTGCTTCCGTTTGTCGAGACTTTGCCATACCATCCAAGCTCCAGTCCAGCTCTGTGGGAACAGCCTGTAATAAAAATAGAAATTACTGCTAATCAGGAAAATCCTCCCAGCCCAGCCATGCTCTTAAGCTACAAAACACCTCTGTTTTCTGGAGTTAACCCTCTTTGCCCCTACCCTCCAGCATTTGCAGCCTCTATTCTATAGGCAGGGGACGGAGGACTGAGGACCAGAGACGGGAAGTGACTAGCCTAGGGCCACTGAGAGGGGCAGGGATGAAGCCAGGGTAGGTTCCTTGCCAGATTTGTTCTCATGGGAGGTTGCAGAGAAGTCACTGAGGGCTTCCTGGAGGAGGTGGCAAGGAAACCTAAAGGAAAGGAAGACTCAGATCAGCAGAGACAAAAAGGTGAGGACAGTTCTGGCAGAGCGAAGCATGTGGAGCTTGGAGGTGGGGAAATTTCAGGCACATTCATTATTCTCAAACATGCATTGAGAACCTACTGTGTGCTGTGTCCTGTGCAGGACGCTGGGGACACAGTGAACAAGCCGGACTAGGCCCCTCCCTTGTGGGGAACCCAGGGTGGTGGGGAAGCAGCTATATGTAATCATCCCAAGGGGCCAGGACTGTGGTGGGGGATGCACAGGCAGCAGTGGGAGCTCCAAGAAGGTGCCTGACCCAGCTTGGGGTGGCGGGGGGAGTCTGGGCAGGCTTCTTAGAGGAGGAGGGAACACCGAGCTAGGACCAGGAAAGTGAGGAGGCCATGGCCAGATAAAGAGATGGTGGAAAGGCATTCCAGGTAGAGGAACAGCATGTGAAAAGGCCCTGAGGCAAAAATGAGCCTGGTCTGATGGACAGATTGATCTCAGGGTAGAGAAATCTTGGGGCTCAGGAGAAGTAATACCAGTGGGGCAGGGCTTGCACTGTCTTCTGAGGGCAATGGGGAGCCACAGAGGGTGAGTGAGGAGTGGTGGGTCTGGAGGGGAGGCTGGGTAGGAACAGCCGATCCCAGCCTAGGCACTTCCAGTGAAGTGCCACAGGCCCGTGCCCTGATGCCTGTGGCAGGGCCATGAGCTCACCTCCTGTTTTCCTTGGCGTCCGGCACACCTGGGGGCCGCTCCCGGTTGGTGCTGGAATTCTTGGGAAAACCACGGCTCCAGCAAGGGCTGTAGGCTTGCGTGTGCCTCATGCAGCTGGGACAAGGGCACATGGAAGACAGGCCCCCACCACAGGCTTGGCATGGGGCTGCGGCTTGGACACACGCGGCCTTGTTCACGGCCCGGCCATGAGGGGATGCAGGGAAGGACATTCTAGGCAGAGGGAATGGCAAAGGCAGAGGCCCTTAAGATGCCCCAGTCTGCAGATCAGACAACAGAGGCCTGGAGACATGGGCAATCTGGTCTCGTGCTCCTGCCTCCTAGATCCCATCGGCCCTGAAATCCCCCTTCCAAGCAGCAGCCCCCTCCTCCCACACACACCTCAGCAGCCTCACATTACACAAGAACTCACTCTGGGTGTCCTTCCGGCCTTTGTACCTGCTGTCCCCCACCATCCCGAACACCTTCCTCCATCCTCCAAGTTCTGGCTCTGGTGCCCACTCCTTCAGGAAGACCTCCCTGCTCTTCTTGGGCAGGGCTTAGGGGCTGGTGCCTGTGTGATATTCTTCTAGGATGCCTGACAGAATATTTCTGGCAGAGAAAGTTGGGATGGCCTCACCCGGGGGACTGGAAACGTCTGTGTTTTGCTCTGTTCCTCCTACCCTGGGGGCCACTGGGCCTGCAAAGAGCACCTGCCATGATTAGTATAACATTGTTATTATTCCTTATAATTAATGTAATGTAATTACTATTAATAATAGTAACCCCTGCTACCACTGTACTTTAGGACAGACTCAGGAGCCACATGGCCTGGGTTCGAATGTCAGCCGGGCATAGCCTTGCTGTGTGACCAAAGGCAAGTTGCTTGACTTCTCTGTGCCTCGGTTTCCTCACCTAGAAAGTGGGAGTGATCACTGTTGAGAGGATTGAATGAGCTAACCCGTGCCCCGTGTCTGCCTCCTGTGTTAGCCTCATTATATAATCTGTAATTTATACACTATGTCACTTATACCTCAGATCGTTCTTATTTACATTTCCCTCAGAGGAGGTATGAGACAGCTCAAGGTCACACAGCCAGGATTAAAACAGGAGAAGACAGGACCCCTAAGGCCTTCATACCACCCACTCTCTGCCCTTGGCCACAGATTCCAGACGAGAAATGCTAGCCCAGGCCCCTCATTAGCTGTGAAAACTCTGCTACCCAGGACCTCCTGGCCTGAGCCCTTGGCTGGAGCCCCAAACAGCCCCCCTTCCCATGATGCTGGACCCAGTGGTTCCAGGAACCTGGCCAGGCTGGGGCAGAGAGGCTGATGCCTGTGTGATGGGGCCCCCGAGCCCTTCCTGGCAGAGTCCTGCTGGGCCGGGAGACATGTGGGCGCCCCCAGCTCCCCCAGCCGCCTCTCCTTGTGAATCCAGAGAGAAAGTATGTCGGGAAGGCAGCCGCCCTGCCCTGGGCGGGCCCCACCACAGGCCCAGGGTCTGGGGAATTCATTAGAGCAGCAAGGGAGGCCACTTAGCCACTGCTGTATCCGCAGCTGAGGAGCCTGACCCAGCCTGCCTTGGATGGCCCAACTGGACCCATCTCTCCAGAAGGACCAAGCGGTGGGAAGAGGGGCAGGGGGACAGATAGGGTGCCATCTGGGCACTGGAGTCTGGCAGACCCACCCTGACTTGCTCTGTGAATTTCAGCAAGCCCCGCCTCCCCCCTCCCACCCTCCATTTGCCTCGACTCTATTGTCATTCGGTCTTAGACTCTCCAAAAGGTATGGTAAAGAAAAGAAGAAAATAACAACAAATACAGTGACTACAATTTTATCGAGTAAGTGCCAAATGCTCGAAAACTTTTTGCCACATCACTTTTGTGGGTTTTCCTCTTTTGCCCACTCTCCCCGCAGCCTCAGGAGGCAGGAACTCATCATCGTGGGAGGCAGCAGGACACCGCCATGAAGGTCTTGGTCTCTGGCACCAGGACCCTGAGTTTCATATCCCAGCCCTGCTGTGCAACTTGAGACAAGTTGCTTAACATCGCTGTGCCTCACAGCAGCGGTGTGTGTGTGTGTGTGTGTGTGTGTGTGTGTGTGTGTGTGTTTCTTTTCTTTGGACAGCGTGGGGGAAGACACCTTCAAAAGTTTATTATAATGTAAATTTTTACTTCTTCAGTTTAGAGAATGGACTATGGAGTTGCCTTAGGAGAGAAAGGACTTCACTAGGAAGCGACTGGAATTTAACAACGTGTCATTCTATGGGCACTGATTTCTGAGAATGATTTTACACCACCATTATCTTCATAATTTTTCCAGGGATAACTGTGGCAGGACAAATGACTGCCCTGCTCTTTTCTCCTTTCCTCTCGCATTTAGTGAGAGTTTTGTAGGTAACAGCAAAACAAACCTGTGTCTGTGTTACACGGAGAGAGACTGCCTGCGGTCTCACTACAGCGGTCTCCTTCTCTCCCTCAGTCTGTCTGTCTGTCGGTCTGCCTCTCCGTCTAATGAAGTGAAAATTGGAAATTCTTAAAGTTTTTCTGCACTATACCAGCAGCACTAAAAACCCAGGTGAAATGGGGACAATGAGAGCCCCAACTTCTTAGGCTCATCGTGAGACCCAAATACATTAGTCCATGAAAAGCGCATTCAGCACTTTTTGATGCTGGTGGTTGCCAACGTTCCCCACTCTACAGATGGGCAAACTGAGGCTCAGTGTGGCAGGCTCGTCGTGCCTCCTCTATTTGGGCACTGGATGCTCAGAGAGGGAAGACACACAGCCTTGTTGCGGGGAGAAGGCCCCCCACTCAGGTTTCTGTGGGTGGGTAGGCAGGAGAGATCACAGGAACCAGAGCCCTGCCCCCAATTCCTCCTCCCCCCTTCTCCAGCCCCCACCTCAGCTCATTAACAGGAGGCCCTTGTTCTAGCCAGTGAAGGCCGGGAGGCCGAGGGTGAGGGCGGGGTGTGTTTACCCACTGGCCGCCTGGCAGGCAGAGGCCCAGGCTCGAATGGGCCAGTGGGAGAGGGAGGCTACCAGGCAGGGGAGAGCCCCAGCCCCGAAATGGGAGGACTGCGTACAATATGTGCCAAATAAATGCTTAGCAATCAATAGGATAAAACTAAGTAACTCCATCCACTGCACAAGCATTGACCCCTTGCTGCACAGCGGATGGGAAGGAAGTGGCCTCAGCCTCTCAGCCCTGTGGTAGGCAGCCTCGAAGGTGGACAGGTACACACAAGCTGCATGGAAGTAGGGGCTGGCTGGGCTGTGGAAACAGAGCCCAGGGGTCAGGGAGGCCACTCTGCAGTGGGATGTTAGTATCGAGACCTGAACAGGTGAACGGGTTCCAGCTGATGAGGGGTGTCCCGGGCAGAGGACACAGCAAGGGTGAAAGCCTGCGGGGAGGATGTGCCTGATGTATGGGAGGTTCAGCAGGGAGGCAGGTGTGGCTGGAGCAGAGGGGTGAGGGTGTGATGGAAGGGGAGAGGGCTGGACAGGACAGAGCCGTGAACCATTTCGGGCTTCACGGGCCTCTCCAGCCCCGTCTCTTTCTGCCCTCCAGGCCCTTCGTTGGACTGTGACTCTCCCTGGTCCACCTTCCCCTTTAACATCACTCACTCCTCTTCGTCCCAGCTGGGTTAGCAGCATCCTCTGGCCTCCAAAGTGCCCTGAGTATCACCTGTCACAGCTCTGACCACACCGAATGGGCACAGATGGATTACATGGCTATGGGGCTGCATCCTTCATCACACTGAGTCCCACCATATCTCCAGCATCATACACGTGTTAGAATAAATGAATGATGGATGGATGGATGGTTAATGGGTGAGTAGATGGATGGATGGGTGGATTGATGGACAGATAGATGAGTGAGTGGGTAGGTGGGTGGTTGGATGGGTAAACGGGTGAGTGGATGGACGGACTCACAGAAAGGAAGGCAGATGGATGGATGGACACATGAATGGATGGTTGGATAGATGATAGCTGGCTGGCTGGATCAGGGGATGGATGGATGGAGGGATGAATAGATGGGACGGCTAAATGAGTGGATTGATACACAGGCAGATGGGTGGGGAGATGGATGGATGGGTTGGTGGATACGTGGCTGGGTGGGTGGATGGGTGGATGATAGGTGGATGGATGTATCACAGACAGATGGTAGGATGGATGGATGAATGAATGGACGCCCCCTTGGGGCCTCTCTAGCTGTGTGACAAGCGCATTCAAAGGTCATTGTGAGAAGTCAGTCAGACAGTGAAAGTGAAGCACATAGCAGGTGCCTCTGTCCAGTCTCTGTCTCCCTTACCTTGCATGAGACAAAGGAAAGCGAACTGGCCTGGCTCACTCTAGCCACACTGGCTGCCTCTCCCTGTGCCTCCCACTCTCAGGCTTCTCCCCACACTAGGACCTTTGCACAGGCTGTGCCCTCCACCTGGAGCACTCTTCCTTCTGCCCTTTACCTGGCTGACCCCTATTTACCCTAACTTAAAGTTTACTCCCTCAGGCCGGACCAGGATGGCTGGCCTGTGTGTCCCTATTCTCACCCCACAGAAGGAGACTGACTACAGCAGCTGTTGGGATAGTCTGCGAGAGAGCTATGGGACGGTGACAGCCACATGGAACCCTCTGGAAAAGGGGTGATGCCACTGTTGCTGCTGGCCCACATAGTGCTGGTGGAGGAGCGGTCATTGCAACACCCACCCCATGAGTTTTCTTGACTCTGTTTCCCGCTGGGTTAGATGATTTACCCTTTTCTAAAGTCACAAGTGGGACTTCCCTGGTGGCGCAGTGGTTAAGAATCTGCCTGCCAATCCAAGGGACACAGGTTCGAGCCCTGGCCTGGGAAGATCCCACATGCTGCAGAGCAACTGAGCCCGTGCGCCACAACTACTGAGCCTGCGCTCTAGAGCCCGTGAGCCACAACTACTGAGCCCATGTGCTGCAACTCCTGAAGCCTGCGCACCTAGAGCCCGTGCTCCGCCACGAGAGAAGCCATGACAATGAGAAGCCTGCGCACCACAACTGAGAGTAGCCCCTGCTCGCCGCAACTAGAGAAAGCCCGCGTGCAGCAATGACGACGCAATACAACCAAAAATAAAACCAAACAAACAAATAAATAAATTTATTTTAAAAAAGTAAAGTCAGGAAGTTCCAATGAATCCAAGAGTCACAAGACCACAGAACAAGGAGCCACAGAACTAAGGAATGACAGAGTCATAGCATTATGGGTTAATGGAGACATGGGACCACAGCATGCTAAAGCCATGGCACTGTGGGATCCTAGGGCCATGGGATCACAGTGCTAAAAACCACAGACGCAGGTGATATGGCCACCAGTCAACAGAAGCACAGAACCATGGGATGGTGGAAGCCACAGGAGCCCAGGGAGCCTGAGACACAACACTGGTGAGCCCCACATATGAGATGCCACAGGATGGAGTCTCAGAGGTGATCCCATCAGAATCACCCTGTCTGATCCACCCTCACCTGTTGGCACCTGTTCAGGGAGGCTCCCAGAGGCCACGGGAGCTCTGAGGTACTCTCTCCCTGCTCTCTGGGGCAGCCACGGGAGAGAAGGACCACGCCATCGCCGATGCCTGGAGCCAGCCAGCCGCCAAACACTCAGTGAGTCCCTGTGGCCAGGGCCAAGCGAGGCTGTCCAGGTTCCAGGAAACAGTGCCAGCCTCCGGCCAGGCGCGCCGGGACGCCGAGTGCTCAGCAGCAAGTGGAAAAAGAATCAACAAGTTCCTTCTGCATCCGTATCCTCTTAAAAGCCAACAGCAACACGGCATGGAGGGGAGGCTGTGTCCTGGCTGCGTTGCCTCCGGATGGCAGTAAACTGGTAAGCTGCCCCCCAGCGCTGGCCTCTGCCCAACACCAGGAGTCATAGCCCAGCTCGGATTCCACCAGACACATCCGTGTATTAATGAGCTCTCCCAGGACAGCAACTATTCACCCAGCAGACCCGGCACCTGACGCCCAGAATAACCAGTCTGTTTTGGAGAGGGGAAACCGAGGCCCAGAGGTGAACACCACTGGCCCGGGATCACAGAGGGCCAGAGCTGAGACTCGAACTCAGGGCTGTTGGATGCTAAGAGTGAGCTTGTCACCACCCCGCTGAGCCTCCTCTTGGGAGCCCTAACCCCCCTCCTCCTGAGGCCCCAGCTATTTGCTTCTAGATGTGACACAGCGTCGAAGGCAGGAGCATGGGCCTCAGCGATTTCTTCCCTTTGCTGAGCTCAGAGCACCTTGTTCACAGAGCCACCACGGGGACGAAACATGATCATACATGATCAAACATGAGTGCACAATGGGACCTCGTATTGCTGGCATGGAGGAACTTTCCCTTCCTCCCATTTTACAGATGGGAAAGCAGAGGGTCAGGGAGGGGATTCCAGCCTCCTGAGGCCCCCAGCACCTGCAGTGAGGGCTGTTCTCATCATGACGGGGACGAAGCAGCTGATTTTCTGAAATACCAGGTCACAGGGAGGGAAAGCCCATCCCTTGCCGCCTTACCTTAGCGTCAGGGTTACCTTCAGCTATGGCTGGATCCAGAACCCCCAAATGATGCCTTCAGGATCTGTGTCTCTCTGTCAGCTGTCTTCTCCCTTTTCTAAAAAGAAAACATTGTGATAAAGTACACATTACATAAAATTTATAATTTCAACAATTTTAAAGCGTACAGTTCAGTAGTTTTTAGCACACTGGTGATGTCATGCAATCATCACCTCTGTCTAGTTCGAAAACATTTTCATCTTCTCCCAAAAGGAAACCCCGTTCCCCTTATCAGTCACTCCCGTTCCCCCTACCCCCAGCCCCTGGCAACCACTCATCTGCTTTTCTGTCTCTACGGATTTGCCTGTTCTGGACATTTCATATCAATGGAATCATACACCATGTGTCCTTTTGTGTCTGGCTTCTCTCACTCAGGATGTCTACAGGGTTCATCATTTTGCTTATCCATTCAGCAGTTGATGGACATTTGGGTTGTTTCCACCTTTTAACTATTGTGAATAAATTACCCTGTGAACATGTGTGTGCAAGTTTTTGTTTGAACACCTGTTTTCGGTTGGGTGCATACCTAGATGAGCACCTGTTTTCGGTTGGGTGCATACCTAGATGAACACCTGTTTTCGGTTGGGCGCATACCTAGAGTGAAATTGCTGGATCTTGTGACCATATGATGATAGGCTATGTTTCACTTTCAGAGGAACAACCACCACATTGTCTTCCACAGCGGCTGCAACATCTGACACTCCCACCAGCCATGCACAAGGGTTTCAGTTTCTCTGCATCCTTGCCAATGCCGTTTTTTAGATTTTTTTTTTTTATTATGGCCATCCTAGTGGATGTGAGGTGATGTCTCTTTGTGGAAGCAGAGCACCCTGCTAGGTCCAGTAGAGATCTCAGGGCGGAGGCTCACTGGCCCAGCTCAGGTTCCATGCCCTTCCCGGAACCAGTCACTGTGGTCTGTAGATGGAAGGTTTTGATTGGACAGGCCAGGGGCTTAAGTCATCCTCTCGAGGTGGGGAAGGGGGGTAAGCCCCCAGCTGGATGCCACCAGATGCAAATGATGGAGACTGGATCCGCCACCTGCCTCCTGCCTTAGTGATCATTCTGGATTACAGGTTTCCGGACACCACCTGCTTTAATGGAGCTGACCCTGGCAGTATGCCAAGCCTCCATCGTCTGCCTCCATCTCCAAACGCTACATTCAAGGCCCCTCTTGTTACCTTCTGCCTGCAGGAATGGTGGTGGTCCCAGCTCTGGCCCAGGCTTTCCCTGGAAGGCTGCTGCTGGGGGAAACTCCAGGCCCAGCCAAGGCCCTTCCTTAGTCTGCTGGCCTCTTGACCTCCCCTGGGTACCAGGCAACCTTGAACATCACAAGGAAACAGGCTTTGCCCGGGACGGCTGCCGTCGCCAACGTGTTATTTCCAAATGGCTGGCAGGTGGCAAGAGGGGCCCACACTCACTAGTTTCTCACCCCATCACTCATTTCAAGGCTGCTCAACTGACGTTCATCTCCCTTGCTCCCCAGCCCTGCTTCAAGCCCCAGAGGGTTGAAATGGGGGAAATGCACAATCACAGGAAATCATCAAGTTCAGAGCTGTGACTATGATCCAGAGCTGGAAGGGAGGGAGGGAGGGAGCAAACAGAAGCCCAGAGAGGGCAAGACATTTGCTCAGGCCACACAGTACATGAGAGGCAGATCTGATTTCAGTCTTCACCTTTTTTTTCTTTCTTAAAAATTATGTTTTATTGTGGTAAAAACACATAACATAAAACTTTCCATCTTAATCAGTGCACAGTTTGGTGGCATGAAGTGTGTCCAGATTGTTGGGCAACCATCCCCACCATCCATCTCCAGAATACTTTCAGCTCGAAAAACTGAAACTCTGTCCCCATTAAGCAACACTCCAGCCCTCTCCCCCCCCCTGCCACCTGTCCTCACTTCTTAAGCCACACTTGAACCACTTCCTCCTAGTGACTGGGATCAAAAGACCAGAAAGTGATTCAACCCAGTTCCCACCCCACCTGATTTTAAACAGCTGACTTGTGCCCCTGATCTAGAAGATTTGGGACCGCTGGGATCTTGTCCATGGGGCCCCAAGCTGGGTCATGAATGGTCCGAAATGAGGAAGTTGTCATGGTGATAATGCTGACTCCCTGAGGTGGGGCTGTTTTCCTCCCCATTGCAGAGATGGAAAACTGAGGCCCAGGAATGTGACAGCTGTTGTCTAGCGAACCCCACACCCCGTCCCGCTGGACTGGGAGGCCCTCTGGGCAGGGCTGGCCATGGCTTGTCTGAGGGGTTGGTCTCCAGTGCGTGGCCCTCGGCTGAGCACACAGCTGGTGCTCCAGGAGACCTTGAATGTGGGTGCGAGTCCAGAGCAATGCCCCCTTTTCCAGGTGGAAAACCGAGTCAACTTTCACGTCTAGAGAAATGCTGGGAGCCAGTCTTTTGCCCTCCTGACCCCTGCCCTTGCTCCTAAACAGGTCCCTGGGCGGGTCTCAGATCTGTGGGTTGGCGAGGGGCCTGGGGCCTGTTTTTCCACCCGGAGCTTGGGTTGACACCGGGAAGGGTGAGGCCTCGGTGCTGGGATTATTTTTCTAAACTTTGCAGTTGCAGCCAGAGACACAAAGCTGAAACCGTCCTGCCCCCCACACCTGGCCGGGCCATGGCCAGAGAGGCCACATGGAGGCCAGACCCACTGGACGCCTGGATGCTGGGCCTCCCCAGACCGCACGGTCTCGGGGCTGCATCCAACTCCACATCTGGATTTCTCCACTTGGTCCCAGTTTCCAGCTGGAACAAAAGGACCCGGATGGGGAAAACTTGGGCCCTGCCTGCTTACACAAAGCTTGGGGTTTTAAGGCTCGGGCCACGCCCCTGCCTGCCTCTCCCTGGTGGACCCGGTCCAGGCTTGGACGTCAAAGGCCACTCTTCGCCCACAAGGTCCACAGTTCCATCTGGAGCTCGACCAGCCTGGCCCAGCCGTGTGGTTCCAACCAGACACCTTGACCGCACGGCCAAGGCACAGCCGTTGGTACCCTGATGTCATCTCTCTAAGGCTTTCTGTCTCGGGCAATGGTCCCACCATCCATTCCATGCTGGGCCTGAGACCTGGGCAGCATCTGAGGCTCCTCCCTCCCACCCCCCACCCCCCACCATGTTCAGTTTGTCAGCAGCTCTTGTCCCCTCGGCCTCCAAAACATACAAATCCAAACACTTTGCCCCTCCCAGCAGCCCAGCCCTGGTTTCCACCCCGCTGACTCCTGCCTGGACACTGCCCCCCGTTCCCCAGGGTAACCACAGGGGATGTCTCAAATTCATAAATCAGATCATGTTCCTCTCTGGCTCACACACCCTCCATGGCTCCCTATTACTCTCAGAATAAATTCCACCTCCTCTCTGTGTCCTGCAAGGCCCCACACAATCTGACCTCATCCCATCCCTCCTGCCTGTCTCCTCCTTCCCTCACTCTGCTCCAGTCACACTGGCTTCCTCACTGTTCTGCCAACAGCCACGTCCTTTCCCACCCCAGGGCCTTTGCACAAGCCATCCTTTCTGTCTGAAATTCTCATTCTCCATATTTACACGGTACTTTCCTGTCCTTCAGATCTCAGCTTAAATATCACCAACCTCAGGAGGCCTCCCCAACCCCTGAACAAAAATACCTTCACTCAACTTTCTTCCAAACACTCTTCACTCTTTGAAATTATCTTCTTTGTGTGTATGTTCATACAAACTGTATTTTACCCACAGCATGTACCATCTTGCCCAGCCCATAGTAGGTGGGGTCCTGTCTTCTAGGGGACCTAGAGCCCCAATGACAAGGTTTGAGAAACATCTACCCCTCTGAGTCCCCTGACCTCCCCCAGCAATGCCCCAGGATTTATAGTCAAGAACTTCACCCTCAATATATGCCAGTGTGGGCAAAGGCCGGAGGGGACGAGAACAAGGCAGTGTTCCTGGACCTGGCTGTGGTGGGGCCCGGCTCACGTGGGGGCAGGGGACACAGGGCGATACAACTAGACAGGCCAGACTTGGATTCCATCCTGGGACAATAGGGAGCCATGGGAGGTGTGTGGACCCCATTGCCCTGTGCTGGGCACCGGGAGGTTCCTTCCTCAGACGTCAGCACCCTGTGGGTTGTTCATGTTTGCTGGGAACATCTCGAAGCAGCTTTATACGAATTCCTGTGGAGAACTGTCTCCGACTGGTGAGGCCACGCACCACCTCTGTCACCACAGGACTCAGGGAGGTCTGTCGGTCTGCAGGAGCCTCCCAGACCCAGATAACGTGCTGACAGCCACCTGGCCCTGCCTGGGCCCCTCAGCCTCCCCCAAGAACAGCAAGGTCCCCCCAAGGCCCTAGGCCTGGCTACCCCTTCCAGGCCCTTCGTGGATGCCAAAGACCTCTCTCCTTATTCCCCTGGAATTTTCCTCACAGGCCCTGCCAACGCCTCCAGGAATATATTAAAAGAAAATGTTTCCAGTCCGAGCAGGACTGTTTTATGGTTCTCGGGGCTGGGAGGCTGACTGCAGAGTGGAAAGGCCTCGTCACGACACTGTTCCTTCTGCAGAGCGGCTTCGACCCTGCTTGCCTCCTGTACCCTCCTTAGAGGCCTGGGCTCTGCAGGGATTTCCTAGCCAAGCAAAGTCCCCCTCACCCCCTTCCCCCAGACTGGGGAGAAATTCTCCAGCAAAATAGAGGCTCAGGATAAAGCCTGGAGCTAATACATTTTCCAACATTTATTCATTCAACAAATGCCTGCTGTGCTCCTACTGTGTGGTCTCCTTCGGGTGCTGAGGACACAGCAGGAACAAGTGGGACCTGTCCTGCCCTAGAGTGAGGACCAGAATCAGGTGGGAAGTGGCACTAGAGTACCCCCAGGTCACAGGTCTATAAAGGTGGGCAGGGAAGGTGGCAGCTTGCCTGAGACGGGGCAGGGAATAAGCAAAGGGGCAGAGATCAACATAGGCAGAGCAGTTCCAAAGACGCCTTTCTTTTGTCTAATTGAGGTGAAATTTCCAAAATGTAGAAATCACCATTTTAAAGTGAACAGTTCAGTGGAATTTAGTACATTCACAGTGTTATGCAACCGTCACCTGTATCTCATTCCAGAACTTTTTCATCATCCCAGAAGGAAACCTTCATCCATTGACAGTCACTCCCACCTGACTCTCCAGCCCCTGGCAACAACTGATCTGCCTTCTACCTCTGTGAATTTGCCTGTTTGGACATTTCACGTAAATAGGGTCATACAATCTGCGGCCTTTGTGTCTGGCGTCTTTCACTTAGCGTAATGGTTTCCAAGTTCATCCACGATGTAGGGTGTGTCAGAGCTTCATCCCCTTTTACAGTTGTGTAATATTCCACTGTACAGTTGTACCATGTTTTGTTAGTGGACATTTGGGTTGTTTCCACTTTTGGCTAGTGTTGCGCTGGTCCTGGACTTTTGTTTGTAGGGAGTTTTAAATTTTTTATATTTAAAAATATTTTATTCAGGGCTTCCCTGGTGGCGCAGTGGTTGAGAGTCCGCCTGCCGATGCAGGGGACACGGGTTCGTGCCCCGGTCCGGGAAGATCCCACATGCCGCGGAGCGGCTGGGCCCACGAGCCATGGCTGTTGAACCTGCGCGTCCGGAGCCTGTGCTCCACAATGGGAGAGGCCACAACAGTGAGAGGCCCGCGTACCACAAAAAAAAAAAAAAATATATATATATATATATATATATATTTTTTTTTTTATTCATTTATTTATTTTTGGCTGAGTTGGGTCTTAGTTGCGGCACGCAGGATCTCTTTTTTGCAGTGTGCAGGCTTTTCTCTCATTGTGGCACATGCAGGCTTAGTTGCCCCGTGGCATGTGGAATCTTAGTTCCCCGACCAGGGATGCAACCTGCGTCCCCTGCATTGGAAGATGGATTCTTAACCACTGGACCACCAGGGAAATCCCTGTAGGGAGTTTTTCAAATTACAGATTCTATTTCACTGCTAGTGATCAGTCTGTTCAAATTATCTATTGCTTCTTGATTCAGTTTTGGTGGCCTGTATGTTTCTAGAAACTTGTCCATTTCTTCTAGGTTGTCGAATTTTTTGGCATAGTATTCTCTTATTTTTTTGTATTTCTGTGGTATTGGTTGTCATTTCTCCTTTTTCATTTCTTATTTTGTTTATTTGGGGCCTCTCTCTTTTTTTCTTGGTGAGCCTGGCCAGAGGTTTGTCAATTTTGTTTACCCTTTCAAAGAACTAGCTCTTGGTTTTATCGATTTTCTTCTAGTTTTTAATTTCTATTTTATTTATTTCCTCTTTGATCTTCATTATTTCCTTATGCCTGCTGACTTTAGGTTTTGTTTGTTCTTCTTTTTCTAATTGTTTTAGGTGGTAGGTTAGTTTGTTTATTGCAGATTTTTCTTGTTTTTTGAGGAAGGCCTGTTCACTATGAACTTTGCTATAAGAACTGTTTTTGCTTCATCGCGTGGATTTTGTATGGTTGTGATTTCATTGTCATTTGTTTCCAGGTATTTTTAATTTCATTGTTGACCCATTGTTTTTTTTTTTTTAAATGTCCCTTAGACATTTTTCTTTAATTAATTAATTAATTAATTATATTTTTGGTTGCACTGGGTCTTCGTTGCTGCGCGTGGGCTTTCTCTAGCTGCGGCAAGTGGGGGCTACTCTTCATTGAGGTGCGCGGGCTTCTCCTTGGCGGAGCACGGGCTCTAAGCACCTGGGCTTCAGTAGTTGTGGCTCGCGGGCTCTAGAGCACAGGCTCAGTAGTTGTGGCGCACGGGCTTAGTTGCTCTGCGGCACGTGGGATCTTCCCGGACCAGGGCTCGAACCCGTGTCCCCTGCACTGGCAGGTGGATTCTTAACCACTGCGCCACCAGGGAAGTCCCAACCCATTGGTTTTTTTAGTAGCATGTTGTTTAGTCTCCATGCTAGTGCTGCTCTGAACATGCGTGTACAAGTTTTGGTTTGAACAGCTGTTTCCAGTTCTCTTGGGTCTACACCTGTGAGTGGAATTGCTGGATCATTGCTGAAATTGCTGGAAATTCCATGTGGAACTGTCGGAGAAACCTCAAACCAGTTTTCCGCAGCAAAGCCAGGCTCAGTGTGCTAAGTTTGCTATACCAGGAACACACGGACCCTTCTTTGGACAGTCCAGACCCTAGAAGCCACCTTGACCCACGCAGAGCGGGGGCTACTCTTGGTTGCGGTGCCTGGGCTTCTCATTGCGGTGGCTCCTCTTGTTGCGGAGCCAGGCTCTAGGTGCACAGGCTTCAGTAGTTGTGGCGCGCGGTCTTAGTTGCTCCACAGCATGTGGGATCTTCCCAGACCAGAGCTTGAACCCGTGTCCCCTGCATTGGCAGGCAGATTCTTAGCCACTGCGCCACCAGGGAAGCCCCTAATGCACCCTTTTTAAAGCGCACAATTCAGTGGGTTTTAGTATATTCACAGTGTTATGCAGCCACCACCTCGATTTAATCCCAGAACATTCCCATCACCCCCAGAGGAAACCCAGTCCCCATGAGCAGTCCCTCCCATTCTCCTCTCCCAGCCCCTGGCAACCACTAATCTACTTTCTGTCTCTATGGATTTGTCTGTGGTGGACATTTCGCGTACATGGATCCTTACATTATGAGGGGTTTTGTGGCTGGTTTCCTCCACTCAGCATGATGTTTTCAAGGTGACTCAATTTTCAATTTATTTTTACTTTATTTTGCTGAAATATGTTAAAGCACTCCCAGGCCTCGGGTCATTTCTCTGTTTCTCTGCCACGTGGCTCCAGAAATGATAGGGATTTTCATAGTCACCCACGATGCATCATGCATCTCCCCGTTTCCCCAGCTGTCTCAAAAGGTGACTTTTTTACAGTTGGTGTATTAGAATCAGGTTCCAAACAACATCCGTATTTGGTTGTTGTCTCCCTTAAGTCTCTTTTTATCCCCTCTCTCTCTTTTTTATTAATTGTGGTAAAATAACATAAAAATTTAACATCTTAACCATTTCTTTTAAATTTTTTTTTGGCAGTGCCACACGGCTTGCAGGATCTTAGTGCCCCAACCAGGGATTGAACCTGGGCCCCCTGCAGTGGAAGCGTGGAGTCCTAACCACTGGACCGCCAGGGAAGTCCCCATCTTAACCTTTTTTTTTTTTTTGCGGTACACGGGCCTCTCACTGCTGTGGCCTCTCCCGTTGCGGAGCAACAGGCTCTGGACGCGCAGGCTCAGGGGCCATGGCTCACGGGCCCAGCCGCTCCGCAGCATGTGGGATCTTCCCGGACCGGGGCACGAACCCGTGTCCCCTGCATTGGCAGGCGGGCTCTCAACCACTGCGCCACCAGGGAAGCCCCAGAATTTCCTTCTTTTTAAGGCTAAATAATATTCCATTGTGTGGCTACACCACATTTGGCTTATCCAGTCATCTGTCGATGGACATTTGGGTTGTTTCTACCTTTTGCCTTCTGTGAATGTTGCTGCGGTGAGCACAGGTGTGCAAGCATCCATTCAAGTCCCTGCTTTCGCTTCTTGTTGAAGGCGTTTTGTCCAGGAACCAGAATGTAAGACCAGAGGAACGAGAGTGCACTGACTTGGGGGCACCTTCTTGGGACACGTTAAATCTTGGGATTTAACATCCTGGCAAGGACTCAGAGGATGATGGGCCAGCTGGGTTGCTGAAATGGCTCTTAGAAGCCTGGAGAAAGTGCTGGCCCAGGCTGAGAGGCGTGGAATTACCTGGGTGAGCTGTCCTGGCAGCGGCTGAGGGCAGTGGAAGCATACGTGGAAGCATCCCAGAGGATGGTGTCCCGTGGGAGGACCCAGAGGGCACGCCATCTCCCAAGGCTGTCAGAGAGAGATGCCAGCGCCAAGAGGGACCTGTCTTCTGCAGGTGGTCACAGAGCCATGGGCATGATGCTCCAAGTACGAGGTTGGGTGGGCACTTCACCACCAAGAGCCAGAACCCTCAATTATTCTAAGACAGTACCATGGTTTCACATGTCAGCTTGTTTAGTTTTACATGTCAACTTGGCTAGACTGTGCCCAGTCATCCCTTAAGCCCCAGTCTAGGGGTAGCAGTGGAGTATTTTGTAGATGTGGTTCACTTCCATATCCAGTTGACCCTAAATAATCAGGGTGGGTCTCATCCAGTCAGCTGAGATGATTTATGAGCAAAACTAAGGTTTCCCCAAGGATGGAGAAACTCCACTTTGTCCAAGATAAACAAAGCCAGACCCTAGTTAAAGTGGTCAGGACAAGCTTATGGTTACCAAAGGTGCAGGGCTGGGGGCAAATTAGGGGTATGAGGTTAACAGGTACTAACTACTATACATAAAATAGATAAGCAGCAGGATGTACTGGATATCACAGGAAATTACACCCAATATCTTGCAATAACCTGTAACGTAATATAATTTGCAAAAAAAAAAAAAGAAAAGCCAACTAAACACCCTGAATCACTATGCTGTATGCCTGAAACTAACATGACATTGTAAATCCACTATACTTCAATAAAAAATAAATAAAGCGGTCAGGGGAGATTTTAATCCATAACATACTATTGCCATAAGGAAAAAGATTCAATGTGGAGCGAACTCAACTTTGATTTGGCTTTCTAAAGGGAGAATGAGGGAATGGAAGTGGGGGGTGAAGGGGGGCTCTGTAGAGGCAGGGAAGTAAAAATGACAAAAAGCAGGAAGGAAGGATTGTCCCACGTGAGACCCATCTAGGTTTGCCAACTGATGCTTCTCAAAGTTTGGCCTCCACCCTACCACCGAGGCCGAGAGACCGGGGTGCCATCTCTAAGAGCTGACTGGAACAAATGGTCAATTCTTTTGGCAGCCCTGAGTTTTCTCAGGCAGGTACTTTAAGAGGGGCTGGGGTCGGGACTTCCAGCGGTTAAGACTCTGCACTCCCGGGGGGAGCAGGGGGCCTGGGTTCGATCCCTGGTCAGGAAACAAAGAGTCCGCATGCCACAACTAAAGATCCTGCACACGGCAACTAAGACCCGGCACAGCCAAATAAATAAATAAATATTAAAAAAAGAAAAAAAAAGAGGGGCTAGGGTCATCCTAGGGAAGTGACCTTGAGCCATTGGATACCACATTAGTTCAAGTCGTTATAGGCCAAGATTGGAGCCTAGTTGAGAAGAGGGCTCGGAGGAGTTGGGCTTGAGTTTGGTCAAGGAGACCAATTTTTTGGCTCCTGCCTGAACCCCCAGTCTGCCAGTCTGGATTTCGAACTCACCAGCCCCCATGATTGCATAAGCCAATTCCTCACAATACGTCTTTTGATGTATACATGTCCTAATAGCTCCATCTCTGGGAGAAACTGGCTGATACAGCCGGGCAAGGTGGAAGGGGGCTTGACCCCAGCGAGCTGTGGGGATGATTAATAAGACTAATAGAATATCCCTGGGGTGAGATGGATGGGCAGCTACCAAGGATACCGCATCATTAACAACCACGATCTGAAAGCACAAGAACAGAGGAAAGGGATGCTGAGTCTCAATCCCTTTGCCCAGTTCCCAGACCCGAGCTGGCCTGAAGAGCTGGTCAGGTGCGAGGAGGGAGGACTCTGGAATGTTGTCTCCTTGATAAATCCTCAGTTCTCTTTGTCACAGCGACCTGTGGTCCTGTACTCAAGTGGCCGTCCACTGCAGAACCTGGATGCCCAGACATTTTGAGGACTCTCAGACACAGGGTCTGAGCTGACACGGATACTCAGAAACCAGTGAGTCACCACCCCGCCCGCAGACAGAGGGCTGGGGGGCCAGATAATGAATAAAGTCCTGGAGAAAGTCTAGCTCATGGTGGACCAGCTCAGCGGTCCCTGAGTATACAACAAGTAGAGCTGATAAGAACAGATATGCTTGGAAGTTGGAGGAACTTCCTCTCACTGTTGAGGCCTGAAGGATAAGAGTGGGGAAGGCCACAAGAAGCCTCTAAATCTGTCCCCACCTGCAGCCAAGTTGTAAAACACAAACAAGATCACATCCGTAGAGATCTGCCACCATCAAAGGACGCAGGGGAGGGTCCCTGTCACATCTCTGTTTAATTCTCCAATCAAATTCTCCAGTCAGCCTCTGAGGATACCAGATGGGCCCTGGAGAGTGACCATGGACTTCCTCAGGTCTGACCAAGTGGGTGCTCTATCCAGCTGCTGTGTAGAGGGGGTGGTCCTGACAGAGCTTATTCCTGAGGCTTCAGCTATGTCGCCTGTGGCCACTGGTTTGGCGGATGCATTCTTTTCTATCCTGATTAGAAAGAAGGACCAGAAACAGTTCACATTCCCACAAGGTAGACAGGATATGCATTTACAGTTTTGCCCCAGGGCTAGGATTGCCCAAAAAGCTACAGATGCCCATTCTGTTTGGGGAGGTGATGAAAAAGTTCTGGAACTAAATAGTGATGGTGGTTACACAACATGGTGAATGTACTAAATGGCAATGAATTTGCACACTTAAAAGTGGTTGAAACGGTAACTTTATGTATATTTTACTGCAATTAAGAAACAAACAGGACTTCCCGGGTGGCACAGTGGTTAAGAATCTGCCTGCCAATGCAGGGGACATGGGTTTGAGCCCTGGTCCAGGAAGATCCCACATGCTGCGGAGCAACTAAGCCCGTGCACCACAACTACTGAGCCTGTGGTCTAGAGCCCACGAGCCAGAACTACTGAGCCCACGCGCCTAGAGCCTGTGCTCTGCAACAAGAGATGCCACCGCAGTGAGAAGCCTGCGCACCCCATGAAGAGTAGTCCTCGCTCGCCACAACTAGAGAAAGCCTGTACACAGCAACGAGGACCCAACACAGCCAAAAATAAATAAATAAATTTATATAAAACAGACAAACAAACAAAAATATAGGATGCACCGTTGAATTTGAATTCAGATCAACAATGAATAAATTTTTAGGATAAGTATGTACCAAATATTACATGGAAAATACTTATCCTAAAAATTTATTTGCTGCTCAACATGAGGAAATGCAAATCAAAACCACAATGAGGACTTCCCTGGTGGCGCAGTGGTTAAGAATCCGCCTGCCAATGCAGGGGACACGGGTTCGATCCCTGGTCTGGGAAGATCCCACATGCCGCAGAGCAGCTAAGCCCGTGTGCCACAACTACTAAGCCCATGCGCCACAACTACTGAAGCCCACGCGCCTAGAACCTGTGCTCTGCAACAAGAGAAGCCACCGCAATAAGACCGCGCACGCAGCAAAGAGTAGACCCTGCTCGCCCCAACTGGAGAAAGCCCGCGCGCAGCAATGAAAACGCAACACAGCCAAAAACAAACAAATAAATAAGTAAATATTTTTAGAAAACCACAATGAGATATCACTTCATCTCCGCTAGAATGACTACTATTAAAAAAACAAAACAAAACACAAAATAACAAGTGTTAGTGAGGATGTGGAGAAACAGGAACCCTTGTGCACTGTTGGTGGGAATGTAAAATGGTGCACAGTATGACAATTCCTCAAAAAATTGGAAATAGAATTATGATATGATCCAGCATTTCCACTTCTGTGTACATTCCCCAAAGAATTGAAAGCAGGGACTCAAAGAGATATTTGTACACCCATAATCATAGCAGCATTGTTCATGACAGCCAAAAGGTAGAAGCAACCCAAGTGGCCATTGACGTGTAGATGGATAAATAAAATTGGAGTATATCTGTACAATGGAATATTATTCAGCCTTAAAAGGAAGAAAATTCTGAGACATTGATGAACCTTGAGGACATTATGCTAAGTGAAAGAAGACAGACACAAAAAGACAAACATTGTATGATCTCACTTATATGAGGTCCCTAGAGTAATCAGAGACAGGAAGTAGAATGGTGAGTGCCAAGGGCTGGGGGAGGGGGAATAGTGAGTTAGTGTTTAATGGGCACAGAATTTCAGTTTGGGAAGAGAACAGAGTTCTCGAGATGGATGGTGGTGACGTTGCACAGCAATAATGTATTCAACACTACTGAACTATACACTTAAACACGGCTAGAATGGTAAATTTTATGCTGTGTGTATTTTAGCACAATAAAAATTTTTAAAATAAAATTATTTGCTGCTTATGTAAAATTCAAATTTAACTGAATGTCCTTTTTTTTTAAAAAAAAAAAAAAACGTTTTTTCTGGGTGTGTGTTTGTCTTGATGAATCTGGCATGCCTACACCCAGAGGCATTTTAGCTCTCCCACTTGGGTCTGTGTGGTGGGTTGCTTGGCACACAGGTGTGAACCAATGGCTGCAGTACAGCCTCATGCAGGGGTCGCCCCAAAGGATGGTGGAGGGGTGTTCTCCCCCGTGGGCAGAGCTGTGAGAGAGTCCCTGACTAGCCACTCTGTGGGACGGAGAGGTGACCTGAGGTGAGAGTATACACAGATTCCTGGGCCAAGGCCAGGAAGATCAGGACTTCCCTGGTGGCACAGCGGTTAAGAATTCACCTGCCAGTGCAGGGGACATGGGTTCGAGCCCTGGTCCGGGAAAATCCCACATGCCGCGGAGCAACTAAGCCAGTGTGCCACAACTACTGAACCCGTGTGCCACAACTACTGAAGCCCGCGCACCTAGAGACCATGCTCCGCAACAATGAGAAGCCCACGCACTGCAACGAAGAATAGCCCCCTCTCGCCGCAACTAGAGAAAGGCGTGTGCAGCAACAAAGACCCAATGCAGCCATAAATAAATAAATAAATAAACAGACTAATTAATGAATGAATTTTTTTTAAAAAAAAGATCTGGAAGATCAAAGACTCTGGGGTAGAGCCATCAATGGACAATCAGGAGTGGACTGAAACACGAGGATTTCTGTTTTTTGGGGGGTTGTTTTGCAGTACGCGGGCCTCTCACTGCTGTGGCCTCTCCCATTGCGGAGCACAGGCTCTGGACGCGCAGGCTCAGCGGCCATGGCTCACGGGCCCAGCCACTCCGCGGCATGTGGGATCTTCCCGGACCGAGGCTCGAACCTGTGTCCCCTGCATCGGCAGGCGGACTCTCAACCACTGCGCCACCAGGGAAGCCCTCCTTTACCTCTTGATAGTTAATTTCAAGTGTCAGTCTGGCTGGGCTAAGGGGTCCCTAGAAAGGTGGGAAAACATTATTTCTAGCTGCATCTGTGAGGGCATTTCTAAAGAGCTTAGCATTTGAATCAGAGGACTGAGTAAGGAAGTTTACCCTCACCAGTATGGGTGGGCATCACCCACTCCAGTAAGGACCTGAACAAAGCAAAAACTTGGAGCAAGGGTGAATTTGCTCTCTCTCTGTTAAGCTGGGCTCTCCATCTTCTCCTGCCCCCAGACATCAACACCTTGGTTTTCAAGCTTTGGGACTCAGCTGGAACTTCCACCATCAGCTCCCCTGGTCTCTGGGTTTGAATTTTTTTTTTTTTTTTTTTTTTTTTGCGGTACACGGGCCTCTCAATGTTGTGGCCTCTCCCGTTGCGGAGCACAGGCTCTGGACGCGCAGGCTCAGCGGCCATGGCTCACGGGTCCAGCCGCTCTGCGGCATGTGGGATCTTCCCGGACCGGGGCACGAACCCGTGTCCTCTGCATCGGCAGGCGGACTCTCAACCACTGCGCCACCAGGGAAGCCCTGGTCTCTGGGTTTGGACTGACCTACACCGCTAGCTTTCCTGGGCTCCAGCTTGCCCATGGAAGATTGTGGGACTTCTTAGTTTCCATAATCACGTAAGCCTCATGATAAATCTCTTTCTATACATCTATATGTAACCGACTGGTTCTGCTTCTCTGGGGAATCTTGACTCATACATGAAGGATTTGATTTTGCCCCATTTGATGGGTGAGGAAAGCGTGCAGACAGCTGGGTCAGGATTCAAACCCAGAACCCCCAGCCTTAAACCACCCACAGTGCTGCTGCCCCAGGCCCATCTGAGCATTCCATACCCAGACTCTGCCCAGCCTGGGGTGAGGGCACCCAGCACGCAGAGGTGCTCAGCGAACACGCACTGGGTAGCCGATGCCAGGCAGTCTGCACCCCTTCACTTGGGGATGCTGGGCTGCTGGTGTCCACAAACCCCTCTGATCTCCTGGGCCTCAAGCCTTGATGTGCAGGTCTAGCGGGCCATGCTGGCCTTGTGAATGTCACTGGGCCTTGAATTCACGTCCTGGGGACTTCAATGTTGCCCAGGTCTGAGTGAGAAGTTGCCAGAGGGGCCCTGAGGAAGTGGCTTCACTCCTCGGAGTCTTGGATACCCCTCTGCAAGTGTAAGCGATAGTTTAGTGGGTAGAATGGTGGTCCCCCAAAGATATGTCTTCTCGGAACCTGTGAACGTGAACTTATTTGGAATAAGGGTCTTTGGAGGTGTCATTAAGTTGAAGAATCTCAAGATGAGATCATCCTGGATTATCTGGGTGGCCCTTAAATCCAATGACAAGTGTCCTTATAAGAGACAGAAGAAGAGGAGGAGGTGATGTAAAGACAGAGACTAGAGTGATGCGGCCACAAGCCAAGGACGCCTGGAGCCCCCAGCAGCTGGAATTGACAAGGAAGGATCCTCCCCTAGAGCCCTCAAATGGAGTGTGACTATGCTGACACTTTGATTTAGGATTTCGGGCCTCCAGAACTGCAAGGGAATAAATTTCTGTTGTTTTAAACCCCCTAGTTTGTGACACTTTGTTACAGCAGCTGCAGGAACCTCATGCAGTGTCCTCTAACTCATCTGTGATGATTCGGTTTCAGTTGGTCTGGTGGGTTTTATACTGTGCCCATCTTCTGGGCACATCTGGTCAGTGATTTGCAGTCACACATTTGACCCTGCAAGTGGCCCTGCACCCAGGTGTCCATCGGCCCCTCAGGGAACTATTTACTTCTCTCTTCTCTTCTTTTTTCCTTCCCTTTCCTTTCCCTTTCCCTTTCCCCCTCCTTCCTTCCTTCCTTTCCTTCTTTCTTTCTTTCTTTCTTTCTTTCTTTCTTTCTTCCTTCCTTCCTTCCTTCCTTCCTTCCCCTTCCTTCCTTTCTCTCTTTTTCTAGCAGTAAAATATATGACAAAAAATTTACCCCTTTAAACTGCCACTTAGTATATTAACTATGTGTGCAGCCATCACCTCTTTCTCGTTCCAAAACATTCTCATCACCTCAAAAGGAAACCCTGTACCCACTAAGCAGTCACTCCCCGTCCCCCTCCCCCAGCCCCTGGCAACCATTAATCTGCTTTCTGTCTATGGATTTGCCTGTTCGGACATTTCGTACAAATGGAATCATATACTGTGTGGCCTTTCGTGTCTGGCTTCTTTCACTTGGCATAACGTTTTCGAGGTTCATCACATTGTAGCGTGTATCAGAACTTCATTCCTTTTTATGGCTGAGTAATATTCCACCGTACGGAGGCACCACCTTCTGTTTATCCATTCATCAGACACTTGGATTGTTTCCACCTCTTGGCGATTGTGACTAGTGCTGCTGTGAACATGTGTGTACAAACACCTCTTTGAGACCCTGCTTTCAACGCTTTTGCACATATACCCAGAAGTGAGATTTCTGGATCACACGGCATTTCAATGTTTAACTTTTTGAGGAACCGCCAAACTTTTCTGCAGCGACTACAGCATATCATGTTTTTACAGGTTGCAGCGCGTAAGGGTTGCGATTCCTCCACATCCTTGAACAACACTTGTTATTTTCCATTTTGGATTGTGGCCCTCCTAGTGGGTGTGGCGTGGTCCATTTTCCTTCCCATCCTTTTGTCCCCTCCTCACACACTACACCAGTTACTGATTTCTGATGGCTTCTGCGTATCATCCATCTCCCTGCTCTGAGAGGCCACACAGCTATCTGTGAATTGGGGAGAATGACCTGGGTCGGACCCACTGGGAGGTGTTATTTAGTTTCCCAGCCCAACACCTTCTAAAACATCCATGGTGAATTCCACCCCAAATATATCCCAGCGTGCAGTGTCGTATGGGAATAGAAGAGGGTCCCTGGGGGCTGACTTCTTTTCTGGAGGCTTGCCACCCTCAGTGGCAGCCTTGGGTCTCTTTGGGAACCCAAGCTTGGAGGCCAAAACCCACCTCTCCCGACACCCCAGCATATCCCCCCAAAAAGCAGCCTGTGGTTGAATTAGAATCAAGGTGGCCACCCACTATCCCCCCCACCCAAGGCCTGCTGTGACCCATCGTCACCTTCAAAGAGGCTGTTCAGAGAGCAGAGGAAGGCTATGAAATATACACACATGCCTATTTTTCTTTCCCCACCAGCATCGCCGGGGCTTTGGCCACATATCCATGTCCCACAAGAGGCTCCTTTGAAGAAAGAATGGGGCCGCGAGGGGGGCCCACAGAAACCCACAAGCGCCCACTGTTCCTGGGAAGAGCCCCAAATGGGGTCCACGGTCAGCCTGGGCTGCCCACATCTCAGCAAGGCGTGGCTGGCGAGGGCCACTTCTGTGGGAGCCAGGAGCCCAACAGATGGGGTTTCAAAGAAGCTGGTCTGGGGGAAAGCTAAGATCCTAAATGTCCTTTTTTCCAAAGTCATGGAATTTCCCTGCAGCAGCCATGGCCGCTGCTTACCCTCGAGGGACCTCTCTTGGTACAAGAGAAGAATGCCATTTCCCTGGACTTGGAAGCTGGCGTGGAACTTGAGGAGGGGCTGGACCAGGACGTGGGGCAAAGCTGTGAATTCAGGACTGGCGGGTGAATTCCAGAGCGCGACCCATGCTGGGTTAAGTCACTGAGTGGGACAGGCCTGGGATTGGCTGAGATCTACTTGGGACCCAGCCTGGGCTGTGGTGGAGGCCCGAGGGGACTTTGGTGTGGTTTGAAATAATTTTTTAAAAAATTTTCAATGATGAATTGTGAAAATGTAGACAAAATAAAGAACACTGAGAACTAGTGCTTGATGGCTGCTGTCCAGATACTGCCCTAAGCCCTTCAACACACTGTGGGGTGTTGGGACCACTAGAATCTCATTTTACAGGTGAGACATTTGAGAGAGGTTACACAGCAAGCCGATAGCAGGGCAGGGATATAAATCCAGACCTGCTTTAGTCAACCCAAACCCATCAACACAACCATGTGTTGTATTTTTCTTTTTAATTGAATTTTATCGTTTTAGACTTCTTTTGTGGAAAAATATACCTAACATGAAATTCGCCATTTTACTGTACAATTGAGTGGCATTAAGTACATTCACGAAGTGTTGTGCAACCATCACCATTATTTACTTCCAAAATTTTTCACCTCCCAAAATAGAATCCCAGTGCCAATTAAGCAATAACTCCCATCTCCCCCTCCCCTACCCCCTAGTTAATCTCTAATATCTGCTTTCTGTCTCCGTGGATTTGTTTGTTCTGGACTTTTCATAGAAATAGAATCATGCAACATGTGGCATTTTAGGATCTGGCTTCTTTTACTCAGCATAATGTTTTCAAGGTTTATCCGTGTTGGGATTTCTCTGGCAGTCCATTGGTTAAGACTCCATGCTTCCACCACAGGGGCCGTGTGTTTGATCCCTGGTCAGGGAACTAAGATCCCACATGCTGTGCAGTGCAGCCAAAAAAAAAAAAAAAAAGCTTTATCCGTGTTGTAGCATGAATCAGTGCTTCATTCCTTTTTATGGCTGAGTAATATTCTCTCTCTCTTTTTTTTTTTTTTGCAGTACGCGGGCCTCTCACTGTTGTGGCCTCTCCCATTGCGGAGCACAGGCTCTGGACGCGCAGGCTCAGCGGCCATGGCTCACGGGCCGAGCCGCTCCATGGCATGTGGGATCTTCCCGGACTAGGGCACAAACCCGCGTCCCCTGCATCGGCAGGCGGACTCTCAACCACTGCGCCACCAGGGAAGCCCTAATATTCTCTTGTTTGAATGGACCACATTTTGTTTATCCACTCACCCACTAATGGACGTTTGGGTTATTTCTGCCTTTTGGGTGTTGTAAATAGGGCTGCTATGAACATACCCATACAAGTATCTGTGAATCCCAACTCTGAGTTCTTATGTTTTTTTTTCTTACAACACACACACACACATTTTTCATATAATACTGTCATTGTCATTGCTTTTTAAAACAGCAGTACTCAGTTATAATTGACATACCAAAACCTGCACATTTTTTTTCTTTTCTTTTTTTTTTTTACATCTTTATTGGAGTATAATTGCTTTACAATGGTGTGTTAGTTCCTGCTTATAACAAAGTGAATCAGTTATACATATACATACGTTCCCATATCTCTTCCCTCTTGCGTCTCCCTCCGTCCCACCCTCCCTATCCCACCCCCCTAGCTGGTCACAAAGCACCGAGCTGATCTCCCTGCCTGCACATTTTTAATGTGTACGATTTGATGCATTTGATACATGTCTACACCTGTGAAACTGTCACCACATCAAGATAGTGAACATAACCATCACCCTGAATGTTTCCTCCCACCCCTCCCCTTAAAACCTCTGACCTGTTTTCTGTCAGTGTACATTAGTTTGCACTTTCTAGAATGGCATATAAAAGGAATCGTGCAGTATGTAGCCTTTTGTGTCTGGATTCTTTCACTCAGCATAATGGGCTGGAGATGCATCCCTGTTGCTGGAGTGTCAACGGTTCACACCTTTTTATTACTGAGAAGTATTCCACTGCGTGTTCATTCATTCCCTTGATGGTGGACATTTGGGTTATTTCCAGTTTGGGACGATTACTAATAAATAAAACTGCTGGGAGCATTCATGTACCAGGTCTTCTATGAACACCTGCTTTCATTTCTCTAGGCTAAATACTGAGGAGGGGAAAGGCTGACTTCTGTTAACTTTTTTTTTTTTTAAACATCTTTATTGGGGTATAATTGCTTTACAATGGTGTGTTAGTTTCTGCTTTATAACAAAGTGAATCAGTTATATATATACATATGTTCCCATATCTCTTCCCTCTTGCGTCTCCCTCCCTCCCACTCTCCCTATCCCACCCCTCCAGGCTGTCACAAAGCACCGAGCTAATATCCCTGTGCCTTGCAGCTGCTTCCCCCTAGCTATCTACCTTACTACGTTTGTTAGTGTGTATATGTCCGTGACTCTCTCTCGCCCTGTCAAAGCTCACCCTTCCCCCTCCCCATATCCTCAAGTCCGTTCTCCAATAGGTCTGCGTCTTTATTCCTGTCTTACCCCTAGGTTCTTCATGACATTTTTTTTTCCTTAAATTCCATATATATGTGTCAGAATGGGAGAAAATATTTGCAAATGAAGCAACTGACAAAGGATTAATCTCCAAAATTTACAAGCAGCTCATGCAGCTCAATAACAAAAAAACAAACAACCCAATCCAAAAATGGGCAGAAGACCTAAATAGACATTTCTCCAAAGAAGATATACAGAATGCCAACAAACACATGAAAGAATGCTCAGCATCATTAATCATTAGAGAAATGCAAATCAAAACTACAATGAGATATCATCTCACACCAGTCAGAATGGCCATCATCAAAAAATCTAGAAACAATAAATGCTGGAGAGGGTGTGGAGAAAAGGGAACACTCTTGCACTGCTGGTGGGAATGTGAATTGGTTCAGCCACTATGGAGAACAGTATGGAGGTTCCTTAAAAAACTACAAATAGAATTACCATATGACCCAGCAATCCCACTACTGGACTTCTGTTAACTTTTGAAGAAACCGCCAAACTTCCTTTCCAAGTGGCTGCAGCAGTTTGCATTTCCAGCGGCCTGGACAGGAGTTTCAGTTCCTCCCCATCCTTGTCAACACTTGCTGGTGTCAATCTTCTTCACGTTAGCCATCTGGGGGTGGGGATCGTGGCGCACACTGTGTTCTGAGTTGTGAGATTCCAGGTGGTTTTATATTCTTTCTACTTTTCTGTTTTGTCTGATTTTTTCTTTTCCAGCATCAAGAATGTGTTACTTTTACAGTGAGGGATCCTCCACCCCATACACACAAACATTGTGTTTTTTCCCCTGAATAGGAAAAACAAACAAGAATTAAATACCAGTTAAACAGCTGCTTAGTTTTGCTCAAAAGCTGTATTAAAGGTACAGGGTTTCCTTTATGAGGTGATGAAAATGTTCTGGGACTAGAGCTGATGTTCACACAGCATTGTGAGCATACTAAATGTCACTTTAGAATAACCAAAGTGGCAAATTTTACGTTGTGTGAATTGCATTATAAAATTAGAATAACCTGAGTACCTCAATGAGCTACTACTTTGCATCCAGCTGGTTGGCAAAAATTACCCAGTGAGATGATACCCAGCATGGTGGGAATGGGGCTCCTGGGGAACTCATAGAAAGCTGCGGGGCAGGCGTGTGTGGTGGCCATGCTGTTTCTTCCTCCTCGAGTGGAAATATTCACATGCCTTGCAACATGCTCGAGAGAAATTGCTAGATGTGTTGGAGGTGTCCACGCCTGGAATCTGCCTAAACGCTGAATGAAGGTGGTGGAATATTATACAGCCATCAAAAAGTGTGCCCAGAGGGATGAGTAACAGTATGGCCACAGCTCAGAAATAGAATCACCATGCGAAAAAGAGTAAGTGACCCCAAGATCACAGGCAGCTTGATGCCCTTTTATACAGTTAAAAGCAATCCAAATAAAAATGTATATGTATTTTTAATAATTAATAGAGGTATGAAAAATATAGTACAAGGGTTGGATGGGGGTCTTTGAGATGAGAGTCATCTGGTGGGGGTGTTAGTGTCCTGGGGCTGCTGTAACAAGCTACCACAGACTGGGTGGCTTAAAACAACAGGAATTTATTCTCTCATGGTTCTGGAGGCCAGAAGTCCAGGATCAAGGTGTTGGCAGGGCCGTGCTCCCTCTGGAGGCTCTAAGGGAGGATCTTTCTTTGCCTCTTCCAGCTTCTGAGGGCTCCAGGCATTTCTTAGCCTGTCGCTGCAGCACTCCAGCTTCTGCCTCTGTCATCACATGGCCTTCTCCTCTATGTTTCTCCTTTTCTGTCTCTCATAAGGACACTTGTCCTTGGATTTGGGGCTCACTCTAAATCCATGGTGATGTCATCTTGAGATCTTTCATTTAATTACATCTGCAAGGACCCTTTTTTCCAAATGAGATCACATTCATAGGTTCTAGAGGTTAAACTTTGGACATATGTTTTGGAGGGACACCATTCAGCCTGCTAGCGGGGGCAAATATTAATGACTGGTAGGTTTTTATTTTATTTTATTTGTAATTTTTAAAAAAACTTTTTTTTTTGGCTACACTGTGCGGCTTGTGGGATCTTAGTTCCCTGACCAGGAATTGAACCTGGCCCGGGCAGTGAAAGCACAGAGTCCTAACCACTGGACCACCAGGGAATTCCCCATTTGTAGGTTTTTAAAAATGACTACTAACCAAGTAAACGAAAAGTGGCCATGGACCCTCCAGTGATGAGAATGTGGCTAGACCAAGCATTATTTTATTTTTCATCCTCTCCATATGACATCTTAAAGAAGTGCTCTGGGTTAGCATGTGCTTTTTTGAAATTTTATTTTATATTACAGTATAGTTGATTTACAATGTTTTGTTAGTTTCAGGTATACAACAAAGTGATCCATTTATGCATATACATATATCCATTATTTTTCAGATTCTTTTCCCAATAGGTTATTACAGAATATTGAGTGGAGTTCCTGAGGTAACGTTAAGATGCAAATGCCTGGGTGTGCCCAGGATCTTCTCAGGCTAAGTGTCTGGCAGGGGTGGGGAGGTTGGGGGGGAACCTTGGAGATTGATCTGTGGTGCCTGCATCCATAGGGGGTAGCCCAGGATCCTTTGAAGAGCCTCTTTGTCTCTTCTGGGACAGATTCTCCTGGAAGATTTTTGTGTGTGTGTGTGGTACGCGGGCCTCACTGTTGTGGCCTCTCCCGTTGCGGAGTACAGGCTCCGGACGCACAGGCTCAGTGGCCATGGCTCACGGGTCCAGCCGCTCCGTGGCATGTGGGATCCTCCCGGACCGAGGCACGAACCCGTGTCCCCTGCATCGGCAGGCAGACTCTCAACCACTGCACCACCAGGGAAGCCCTCTCCTGGGTGATTTTTAAAGAGAATCCAGGTGAATCCCCACTGCCCACGACCTCCCATGCTTGCTTCACCTGCTCTGAGCCTCAGTTTCCACTCCTGAAAAATGGGCAGATCCCACCTACCCTCAGAGTTGCTGGTGTGCTGGTTGTCAAGCGATGCTATCCCTGTATTTGTTTCACACCAGGCTTTCTCAATCTCAGCACCATAGACATTTTGGATAAGATTTCATTTTTTGTGGAGGGCTGTCCTGAGCGTTGTAGGATGTTTAGCAGCATCCCTGGCCTCTACCCACTAGATGCCAGTATAGAGTTGCCAGATTCAGCAAATACAAATGCAGGATACCCAGGTACGTTTGAATTTCAGATAAACAGAGAAAAATTTTTTAGCCTAAGTTTGTCCCATGACACACACTTATACTAAAAAGGCATTTGACAAGGGTGCCAAGACAATTCAATGGGAAATGAACTGTTGAAATGAACAAAAGAAAATGTTGTCTTTTCAACAAGTGGTGTTGGTACAATTGTATATCTACTATGTATATGTATACATATGTATATATATATGTATATGTGAAAGAATAAAGTTGGACGTCTATCATATATAGGAATAAATATCTGTGACCTTAGAATAAGCAACAGTTACTTAGCTGTGATGAAAAAAGCGCAAAAGCAACAAAAGGAATAATAGATAATTTAGATTTCATCATAATTTAAAATTTTTGTGCCACAAATGATACCATCAAGAAAATGAAAAAGACAACCCACAGAATGGGAGAAAACACGTGCAAATCATATACCTGACGAGGGACTTGTATCCAGTATCCAAAAAGAACTCTTACGCATCAATAGTAAAAATATAAATAACAATTTACAAAGGGCAAAGGACTTGAATAGACATTTCTCCCCCCAAACAACAACCTTGAGAAAGGAGAGCAAACTTTGAAAGCCACACTTCCTGATTTTGAAAATTACTCCAAAGCCATAGTAATCATGACAGCATGGTACTAGCATAAGGATAAACAAATAAATCAATAAAATAGAATTGGGAATCCAGAAATAAAGCCTTACATTCATGATCAATTGATTTTTAACAAGGATGCTTTCTTAGCCTGTTTGGGCTGCTATAACAAAATATCACCGACTGGATGGCTTAAACAGACATTTATTTCTCACAGCTCTGGAGGCTATAAGTCCAAAATCAAGATGCTAGCCAATTCAGTTCCTGGTGAGAGCTCTCTTCCTGGCTTGTAGAGGGCCACCTGCTTGCTGTGCCCTCACCTGGCAGAGAGAGAGAGAGAGAGAGAGAGAGAGGAAGGGAGGGAGAGATCTGGTGTCTCTTCTCATAAGGGTACTAATCCCCATTATTAAGGCCCTACCCTCATGACCTCACCAAGCCCTAATTACCTCCCAAAGGCCCTGCTTCCTAATACCATCACATTGGAGGTTAGGGTTTCAGTATACGAATTTAGGGGGGGGGCACAAACATTCATTTTATAACAGGTACCAAGACCATTCAATGGGGAAGGAATAATCTCTTTGGCAAAAGGTACTAGAACAACTGGATATCCACATACAAAAAAAATGAAGTTGGACCCCTACCTCACACCATACACAAAATTAACTCAAAATGGATCAAAGACCTAAATGTAAGAGCTAAAATCATACTATTCTTAGAAGAAAACATAAGGGTAAATCTCCATGACCTTAGATTAGCAATGGTTTCTTGAAAATGACACCCAAAGCACAAGCAACAAAAGAAACAAGTAGATCAACGTGCCTTCTTTTTTGAGGAGCCCTTGGCCTCTGTATGCTCAAAGCACTTGAAGATGTTGATGGATCTTGAGTTTGCAGGAGAAACATGCCAGAGGTGACTGAGAATGGAAGATTTTGAAAAAGTGTGACGATCCTTTTAGTTATCCCTTCAACCTATAAACATGGGTAATAGGTCTCCTCCATGTTCTCCCCAAGCAGTAATATGGGCTCGTGACTTGGCCACTGAAACATTTACTGAGCACCTACTGTGTGCTAAGTCTTGTGTTCGGCCCTGTGCATACAGCAGTGAATGAAACTGACACAGTTCCTGCCTTCAGAGAACTGATTTCTGCCTCACCTTGGGTTGGGTTCTCTAGAAGCTGAGCCTGAGATGGAGATTCAAGGTTGTGTGAGTTTGGGGGAAACTTGTGAGGGAGTGAAGGATGCAGGACAATTTAGGGAAGGAGCAGGCAAGGAAGTGGGCTCAACTGGTGTAAAGCCTCCACTGATCTAGGGGGGACCCTGGAGCATGACAAGCCCAAGTTGTTCCTACTTTGGTGCAAGGGGTCTGGCCTCTGGTTCCCCATGCCAGTTGGTCCTTGGTGTGGGCTTCCCTAGGGGATGTGTGTTTTGGGGGGGCATAACCTCCCTGGTGAGGCAGTTCGGGTGAGGGCAATTCACGATGGGTGGCTGTGAGCTGTTAGCAGACAATATTTACAGCAGCTGGGGTAGGGGTGCGGCAGCCAGTAAAGGAGATCTGGGTGGGAGACCTGCAGCATCCTCTCCAAAAAAATAATGAACATTCGACAAAGAATCACACTGACAATAATTTAATCAAAATTATGATCAATGTGTTACCAAACCAAACTTGGGTCCACTTGCCCACTTGTAGCAAAGCCAATCTACTGACACCAGGTTGTGGGGAAGGAAAGTGCAGCGTTTACTGCAGGGCACCAAGCAAGGAGTACAGGCAGCTAGAGGCTCTCCCTCAAAAGGCTCTCCCTGATGGTTTTCAGGGAAAGGTTTTTAAAGACAGTGAGGGAGGGGGGTTGTGGGGTGTGTGATCAGCTCATGGACTTTCTTCTAATTGGCTGGTGGTGAGGTAATTGGGAGTCAACATCATCAATCTTCCGGTTCCAGCTGATCTGGGGGTCTGTGTGCTTGTGGGCAGCATGCACTTAACTTCTACCTGGTAAGAGTTTCAGTATCTGCAAAATAACTCAAAGGACATGGCTCAGAATATTATCTATAGCCCTTGAGAAGGAACTAAAAGTCCTTGACTTTGTTTAATGACTAACCTGAAATTATTTTGTCTTGCTTGACTGTTTTCCTTTCTAGCTGAATTTTCCCACTTCTCTGATTAAATTTATTCTTTGGAACTTGGGAAAGGCCTAGGAGGCTAAAGTTTTTTCTGCAGACAAGAGGCAGGCGGAAGACATGGGAGGTGGGGTCTGTCCTGGGATGGCCCCACAGTGTCCTGTTCAGTTACAAATGCTGGTTGTGAAAAGGGCTCCATCAGAGGAAGGGAAAGGAAAGTCTTGGGGTGACAGGGAAAGGAGGGATAAGGCATGGGTCTGGAATTCTGGCTACCATGTCTCCAGCTCTGCTGGAGAACTAAAGTGCAATGGAAGGGCTTGGGGCTCAGCTGCTCCAGACCACATTCTAGGGCTGGCTTCCCTCCTGAGGCACCTCAGCCAGGATATCACCCAGCCCATGACAGCTGAGGCTGTCCTGCCCTTAGGGGTGTAACAACCCAATCTGAGGTTGGGACAAGTCATTTGTTACCAGTGATGGACACCTAAGTTGTTTGGAATTCTTTGCTTTTACCAACTAACCTGAAATTAAATATCTTGTACGTCTGTATTAGTTATCCATTGCTGTGTAACAAGTTATACCCAAAGTTAGTAGTTTAAAAAGATACACCTTGTTATCTCATAGTTTCCGTAAGTCAGGAATTTGGGAGTGGCTTGCCCTGGTGGATCTGGCTCAGAATCTCTTAGGAGCTTGTGGTCAAGTTATTGGCTAGAGCTGGAGCCAGAGGAAACTCTCCTGGGGCTGTAGGATTCATTGCCACAGATGGGCGGCAGCAGGTGCTGGCTGATGGTGAGAGATCTTAGTTCTTCTCCCTGGAGGCTTCTCCACAGCAATGCTTGAGTGTCCTCATGATGCGGTAGCTTGTGTCCCCTTGAGTGAGTGACCAGGAGAGGGCAAGGCAGAAACCTCAATGCCTCCAATATCATGCAGTTTCTTCTGTCACCTTCTGTTTTGCCTTCTATTCATTAGCTGCAAGTCACTAAGTCCAGTTACACTCAAGGGGAGGGCAATCGAAAAAAGTGTCAAAGGATTTGAGGACTTTTTTTTTTGCGGTACGCGGGCCTCCCACTGTTGTGGCCTCTCCCGTTGTGGAGCACAGGCTCTGGACGCGCAGGCTCAGCGGCCATGGCTCACGGGCCGAGCCGCTCCGCGGCATGTGGGATCTTCCCGGACCGGGGCACGAACCCATGTGCCCTGCATTGGCAGGTGGCCTCTCAACCACTGCGCCACCAGGGGAGCCCTTGAGGACATATTTTAAACTTCCAAAATGTTGATGAGGAGCGACTTTTAAATTGAGATAAAATCCCATAACATAAAATTCATAATTTTAAAGTAGACAATTCAGGGAATTCCCTCACGGTCCAGTGGTTAGGACTTCATGGTTTCACTGCCAAGGGTGCAGGTTCAATCCCTGGTCAGGGAACTAAGATCCCACAAGCTGAGCGGCGCTGCCAAAGAAAAAAAGAAGTAGACAATTCATTGATTTTTTAGTCTATTCACAATGTTATCACCATTATCTCATTCCAGAACATTTCCATCATTCCCCAAAGAAACCCCATACCTGTTGCAATTCCCCCTCCCCCATATCCTGTCAAGCACCATTCTACTTCCTATCTTTATGAATTGCCTACTCTCAGTACCTCATAGGAATGGAATCATACAGTATTTGTCCTTCTTGGCCTGGCTCATTTCAATGTTAATCTCATCTAAAAAATACCTAGAGATCTAGAATAACGTTTAACCAAATATCTGGATACCATGGCCTAGTGAAGTTGACACCCAAAATTAACCATCATAAGTCCACCCCTTGTCAACTTGGCAATCATACACATCTCCTTAAACCATACTTAATTTTCAAATAAAGTGTCATGCAGTTACTTATTGTGTTAGGCAAAATTATAACCAGGTCATAATTTTGCCTAACACAATACAACTTTCCTGTATACAATGAAAATGCACTAACCTTTTCTCTAGAGGAGAATGCAAAGTCCTTGGGTGATGTTTACTTTTGTTCTTGATAAACTTTAAGTTAAATACTACAATGTAAAGCTAACAATACTTAAATACTGTACTATAAAGTCAATATGTCTCATGTTCCATGATAAGAGGATAAGAGAAGGAAGAATATATAGATATTACACACACACATACATAACAAAAAAAAGAAGAAATACTCATGACAATTTCAGTCCTCACTTGTGTAACTGGTCACGTGGTCATAGCTGGTATTAACTACCTTCTTCTACTACCTGTTCCATATTCCCTTTGCCCTCAGCAAGCACCTGAGTTGTCATCGTCTTCTACCTCATAGGGTGACCCCAAACTTCATTCCTGAAGGGTCTGGGCCGTTAGCAGTCCGAACTGAGCTGAGTTGTTGTAGTTTTCCATTGACCTTAATCACAGGACCATGGTAGTACTAAGATATGACTTCAGGGATCTCCTGTGGTCGAGACATGCTTTTCCTTACCTCCATTGTGGAGTAGAAGGCTAATTTCCCCCTTGGACGTCACGATCCATCACCTCAGCCAGCACAGTCACCCCCTTCCTTGCCTGTTGATTCAGAGGCATGAGGAACCCAAAGTGGCCAGGTGGCTGTCTCAACTTCCAGTTCAATGAAATCATTGTTTCTCCTGGTCTAATAATTCCTCCCCTTGAAATGAAGACCTCTAGGCCAGTAGAGCATAAGGTCATGGGGACAGGAAGCAAAAGTTTTGCTAAGGGGTCACTAGTGGTAATAGTGAAAGGTACCACTCCCACATCCACACCTTGATTCCTGGATCCGTGAATCCTGGCTATCAGACTCAGACCCCATGCAGCCTCCTGGAGAGGCTTCCTCAGCCCTGCAAGGTACTGCCACCTTGCTGGCACTGTAACTGAGTCTTCAAATGGCCATTCTATTGCTCTAGCAAACTAGCTGCTTCAGGATGATGGGGAACATGGTAAGACCAGTGAATTCATCGCCACACTTCATTTGCTGTGCAGTGAGCTTCTTGATCAAAAGAACGCTATGTGGAGCACCATCATGGCGGACAAGGCATTCTGTAAGTCCACAGATGGTAGTTTTGGTAGAAGCATTACATGCAGAGAAGGCAATTCCACATCTAGAGTAAGTATCTATTCCAGTAAACAAAATGCTGCTTCTTCCATGATGGAAGTGGTCCAAAGTGATCAACCTGCCATTGGGTAGCTGGCCAGGGAATGGTGCCATACTGGGGTCTCAGTGTTGGTCTCTGTTGTCAGCAGATCGGGCATTTGGCAGTGGCCATAGCTGGACTGGCCTTAGTGAATGGAAGTCCAGGTGGCTGAGCCCATGCATAACTTCCATTCCTGCCACCATGGCCCCTTGTTCATGCATGGTCCATTAGGTGGTGACAGGAGTGGCTGGGAAAAGAAGCTGACTGGTGTTCCCAGAATGGGTCATCCTGTCCATTCGATTATTAAAATACTCCTCTGTTGGGTTCACCCTTTGGTGAGCAATCACATGGAACACAAATATCTTCGCATTCCTCCCCCCGCCATTCAAGGACGTCTATCTACATAGTCTTCCCCAGACTTTCTTGTTCCCAGTTTTCCAATCTTGTTCTTTCCAAGTCCCTGACCATCCAAACAAACCATTGGCTGCAGCCCATGATTTGGTGTATAATCATACATTTGGCCATTTCTCCCTCCAAGCAAAATGAACAGCTAAGTGCACTGGCTGAAATTCTGCCCACTGGGAGGAGTTCCCTTCATGGCTGTCCTTCAGGGCTGTCACAGAGGGGCTGTAGTTTTACAGCTGTCCACTTTTGGTGGTGCCTGCATATTGCACAGCCCCATCTGTAATCCAGGCCCAAGATTTCTCTTCCTCTGTCAACTGATCACAGGAAACTCTGCATAAGGCCATAGGTGCAGGCTGGGAGAGAGAAGGCAGTGTAACCGAAGTGGGGACCATGGGCATTTGGCCCATTTTTTCAGGTAACTTACTTCTGCCTTCAGGGTCTGTTTGGGCCTGATATATATATATATATATTTTAAATTAATTAATTGATTAATTTTTGGCTGCATTGGGTCTTCGTTGCTGCGCACGGGCTTTCTCTAGTTGCGGTGAGCGGGGGGGCTACTCTTCGTTTTGGTGCGCGGGTTTCTCATTGTGGTGGCTTCTCTTGTTGCGGAGCATGGGGTCTAGATGCGCGGGCTTCAGTAGTTGTGTCTTGCAGGCTCAGTAGTTGTGGCGCACGGGCTTAGTTGCTCCACGGCAGGTGGAATCTTCCTGGACCAGGGCTCGAACCCACGTCCCCTGCATTGTCAGCTGAATTCTTAACCACTGGGCCACCAGGGAAGCCCAGGCCTGATCTTATATACATACCCCTTCCATTTGATGATGGGCTGCTGTGCACATCCTGTTTTATGGGTTGATGGATCAGACAGTGCTCAGTTCATGATGGCAGCTCAGATCCCATAGTAACTTGGTGGCTTATGGTGAAGGGTTCAGTCTCTACTAAGGCCCAGTAGCAGGCGTAAAGCTGTTTCCCCAAAGGAAAGTATTTACCTGCAGAGGATGGCAGGGCTTTGCTCCAAAATCCTAAGGGCTTGTGCTGCATTTCACCTACATGGGCTGCCAAAGGCTCCAAAGAGCATCGCTATCTGCCACTGACACCATTTGATCTGCTGGATCTTACAGTCAAAGTGGCAGAACAGTTTGCACAGCAGCCTGGACCTGTTGCGGAGCCCTCTCTTGTTCTGGGTCTCACTCAAAACCAGCAGTTTTCCAGGTCACTTGGTAAGTGGGCCAGAGTAACACACCCAAATGAGGAATATGTTGCCTCCACGATCCAAAGAGGCCCACTAGGCTTTGTGTCCCTTTCTTGGTGACAGATGGGGCCAGATGGAACTACTTAAGCCACCTCAGAAGGGATACCTCTACACTCCCCACACCTCTGGATCCCTAAAAATTACACTGAGCTAGAAGGCCCCTGAATTTTTGTTGGATTTATTTCCTACTCTCTGACATGCAAATGCCTTACCAGTAAGTCCATAATGGTTGCTACTTCTTGTTCACTAGGTCCAATCAGCATAATGTCATCATTATAATGGACCAGCGTGACATCTTGTGAAAGGGAAAGGTGATCAAGATTTCTGCGAACTAAACTGTGACATGGGGCTGGAGAGTTGATGTACCCCTGAGGCAGGCCAGTGAAGGTGTATTGCTGGTCCCTTCAGCTGAAAGCAAACTACTTCTGGTCTTGGACAAGGATGGAGAAAAAGGCATTTGCCACCTATATAGCTGCATACCAGGTACCGAGAATGTGTTTATTTGCTCAAGGAATGAAACCACATCTGGTAGGGCAGCTGCAACTGGAGTCAACCACCTGCTTAAGCTTGCGATAACCCACTGTCATTCTCCAAGCTCCATCTGTCCTCAGTACATGCCAAATAGCAGAGTTGAATGGGGATGTGCATTCAATCGCACCTTTCAAGTCCTTCATGTTGGCATAATCTCTGCCATCCCTCCAGGAATTTAGTATTATTTTTGGTTTACCATTTTCTTAGCTAGAGACAGTTCTAGTGGCTTTCTCTTGACCTTTCCCACCATAATAGCCCTCACTCCATAGGTCAGGGAATGAATGTGAGGATTCTGCCAGCTGTTAAGTGTATCTATTCCAATTATGTATTCCAGAACTGGGGAAATACCACAGGATGGGTTCAGGGATCCACTGGACCCATTGTGAAATGGACCAGCTAAAACTCCATTGATAACTTGACTTCCATAAGCCCCTATTCTTTTTTTTTTTAAGTTTTAAGTTTTTTTAAAAAATATTTACTTATTTATTTTTTGGCTGCATCGGGTCTAAGTTGTGGCAGGCAGGATCTTTTGTTGAGGCGTGCTGGGCTTCTCTCTAGTTGTGGCTTGCATGCATGCTCAGTAGTTGTGGTGTGCGGGCTTAGTTGCCCTGTAGCATGTGGGATCTTAGTTCCCTGACCAGGGATGGAACCCGTGTCCCCTGCATTGGAAGGTGGATTCTTAACCACTGGACCACCAGGGAAGTCCCCATAAGCCCCTATTCTTATTGATGGACCACAGTGATGTTTCGGGTCTCCCAGAATTAGTGTTGGTTCAGAGCCAGTGTCCAGTAATTCCTGAAAGGCCTAATTATTTCCTTTTCCCCAGTGCACAGTCACCCTGGTAAAGGGCTATAGGTTTCATTGGAGAAGACTGGGAGAAATGTTAACATACAAATTTTTGGTAGTGTGCCAGGGTCCTTCCTCAAGGGCACTCAGCCTCATCTTCCTTAAAGATGTTCTGGGTTTGTGAACTGGATCAAGTCTGAGGATTGACTGAGGGGCCGCGACGCTCCATTTTTATGATTCAAGTTAGACTTTTGTTCACTTGACCTAGAACTTTTCTGCTTAAACAGATCAAATAAGAACTTAGTAGGCTTCCCATCTATTTCACTTCTAGGAACACCATGATCAGCTAGCCGATGCCATAGGTCTCTGTGAGTCAGACTATCCTGATGTTTTTTTTTTTTCCTGATCGCTGCTTTGACCCTGATGTCCGTTATGGTAATGACACCCACCTTGCCTTTGGTGTTTGAGTGCCACCACTTGGCTTGAGCCAACCCGGGATTCAATTACTCTCATTGCATTTAGGTTTCCCAATTCAGTGGCAGCAATTACTGTTATAAGTTCTGAGCTACAGAGAAGAGAGATCATAGAGCTCCTCCAGGATGCTGGGGTTCCCCTCACAAATTCATTTCTCACAATCATGGTGAAAGTTGTATCCTTGGGACCTCCCAGGTTGGGTGAGTAGGTCTTAAATGACAAATCCACTCTACAATTTCATCTCCCTAGGCCTTAGACTCCTTTCCTCAAGAGCAAACCATAGTTACTGTTGAATTGTTTATTTCTCCTTTCAATTTATCACATTTTGCTTCATGTATTTTGGGTCTCTACTGTTAGGTAGAGACCCAAAATACATTATTTCCTCCTGATAGACTGAAACTTTTAACATTATATAATATTCTCAAGTAACAATTTTTATCTTAACATCTGAGATTAGTATAGCCAGTCCAGCTCTCTTTTGGTTACTATTTGCATGGAGTGTCCTTTTCTCTCCATTTACTTTCAATTTTGTCTTTGAGTCTAAAGTGAGTCTTTTGTAGACAGCATAGTTGAACCATGATTAAAAAAAAATCAGTTCTGACAATCTCTGTCTTTTAAGTGGAGAATTTAATCCATTTACAGTTAGTGTAATTACACATAAAGACTTATTTCTGCCATTTGCTATTTCCTTTCTATACGTCATGTCTTTTTTTTTAATTCCTCCATTACCGACTTCTTTTGTGTTAAATAGATATGTTTTAGTGTATTATCAAATACACTAAAACGTTTTGCAAATGTGAGTGTATGTAGGACATAAGAGGAGATCCTTAGAAATGGAATTGCTAGGTCAAATGCAGGGCAGGGCATGCATTTAAAACTCTGATAAGGGGGACTCCCCTGCTGGCACAGTGGTTAAGAATCCATCTGCCAATGCAGGGGACATGGGTTCGAGCCCTGCTCTGGGAAGATCTCACATGCCACAGAGCAACTAAGCCCATGTGCCACAGCTACTGAGCCTGAGCTCTAGACCCTGAGAGCCACAACTACTGAGCCAGAGTGCCACAACTACTGAAGCCCATGCACCTAGAGCCTTGCTCTGCAACAAGAGAAGCCACTGCCATGAGAAGCCCGCGCACCGCAACGAAGAGTAGCCCCCACTCGCCACAACAAGAGAAAGCCCGTGCACAGCAACAAAGACCCAACGCAGCCAAAAATAAATAAATAAATAAAACTCTGATAAGTTTTACCACATTGGTCTTAAATGCTTCTACCAATTCAATTGGATATTGTCCATAGAGGGCTTTGCATTTTATTGAAAGCATCTGTTGGCTTGTTGGGATTCTCCCTTAAGCTCTCACCCTGGAGAGGGGGACCTAATTATTCATTTTTTATATTCCCACATTTTAGTGCACAGGAAGCCAAAAAAGATGTGAAGAAGGAAAAAGGAAACTCTTATCATGTTGTGACAGGAATATTGGAAAATGAGGAACAATGCAGCATCAGGAACTTTTAGTGTAGCCATGCAAACCAGGAGCCCTGTGAGCTGACTTCAAGTATTTAGTCCCAGAATCTTGGGAAGTGGCAGGTTCTCGAAGACACTTTACAAAAAAGGAAACTGAGGCTAGGAGTTAGGAAATTAATGCTCATAAACTAGTAACTGAACTTTTACTGAGCACCTCCTGTGTGTTGGCATTATTCTCCCCATGGGGAAGTCCATGATCACATGGTCAGCTCCTGTCCACATGGAACTTTTCTTTATAAATACTTCTTAAGGGAGTAAATAGTAGCTCATTTATTCCTCATTCCATCTTAATGGCTATTATTTCCCTTTCCCAGATGAGAAAACCCTAGGCTCAGGAGGTGAAATCACTTGTACAAAGCCACACAGCCAGTAGGTGGTCAGGTCTGGATTTCAACTCAGAGCAAGTACTCCCAGTCGCTTTGTTATATACTGCCTCTGAATAATATTATTGTCCAGAGCAGCAGCAATCACCATTTCCGCGTGCTAGGTTCTGTGGTAAGGACTGTCCCCATTCATTTATGCAACCAATGCACACTGAGCAGCTACTTTGTGCCAGGCGCCCCCATTTTAAAGATGGGTTAACAGGCCCAGGGAGCTTCTTCGAGAGATGGGGACGCACCGCACCGTCCTGGCCAAGCCTCCCCAGCTGGGTGTTCCACCTATGTAAGGCATTCAGTTGGCGCTCAGTTAACCCAAGACACTGTCACCGCCTCTAACGACACAGACGACCAAGTCCGCAACCAACCTTTGCCCTAGCGCCACAGAGCAGCGGTTGGGGCGGGACCACGTACTGGAGCGTCTGCTGAGACGGCAGTTGGAAGCCCCGCCCCCCACGCGTGCACGTTGCGCGTCCCGTCGGCCCGCTAGGCTCCGGGAGTCCGGGCGCTGTTGGAGGCGTCCTCAAGGAGTGCGCGCGCCTGCGCCGGCGTCGGGCTCGCGCACGCGCACCTGCGCCGGCGTCGGGCTCGCGCACGCGCACGCGCACGGCAGCGACGGCAGCGGTGGCGGCGGTTCCTGCCGAGGGCTGCGAGGGCGGGCGGCTCCGAAGGAAGCGGCGAAGCTGAGAGGCTCGGCGGCAGCGGCGGCGGTTTGGCGGGCGTGACTCTCGACCCTGCTCGCTCTGCGGCGGGCGTTTTGATCCGTTTCACGGGCGCGGGCGCAGCGGCGGCGGCGGCAGCCCGAGGCCTGCGGCCTAGGCCTCAGCGCGGCGGCGGGCTCGAGTGAGGTGTGGAGCCGGCCTGAGAGCTCTACGCGGCGGCACCATGAGCGTGGAGGCGTACGGGCCCAGCTCTCAGACGCTCACCTTCCTGGACACTGAGGAGGCCGAGCTGCTCGGCGCCGACACCCAGGGCTCCGAGTTCGAGTTTACCGACTTCACTCTCCCCAGCCAGACGCAGACGCCCCCCGGCGGCCCCGGAGGTGGCGGCGCTGGGGCCCCGGTCTGCGCGGGCCCGGGCGCGGCGGCCGGACAGCTCGACGCGCAGGTGAGCGGCACATGGCGACGCCGGAAGCCAGGGCCGGGCCTCGGCGGTCGGGGACCTGCCCCCGTTTCCCCTCCAGCCGGTCCCGGGCTGATCTGCTCGGGTCCCACAGCCCGGCCGGGTCCGGAGTAACCTGGCCGGGCATCTCCCGCTCAGGACGTGCCCGGAGTAACCTGCCCCAGTTTCCGCTCTCCAGCCGGACCCGAGTAGATCTCCTTCAAGTTCCGCTCTGGTTGCGTCCGAGTGATCTCAGAACCTAGCTCAGGCTGGGTCTTAGGTGATCTGTCCCAAGTCCTCTTCCGGGCCTGTCCGAGGTGAGCGGCCCTAGGTCCGTCTATGGCCAGGTTGGGGGCGACTTGTCCCCGAGTTCTCCTCCAGCTGGGTCAGTGCCCTGCTCAAACCAGCTCCGGGGTGATCTGCTCCGGTTCCCCCTCTGGCTGATGCGACCGCCCTGCCCCACTCCCTTACCTGTGGTCGCAGCCATCGGGGCACCCCCGCCCCCATTCATGCCCACTGTGCGGCGGGGTTCAAATTTCACCGGGCCCTGGGATGCTGGCGAGAGGAGGGTCGAGGCTTCCCTAGCAGACACGGAATTTTTGCATCCAATCGAGAACCCCACACTCTCTGGCTTTTAAGATTATTCATGAAGCAGTTTGCGTTTTGTTTTTCCTTCTTGCATTGCCTGTTGCTGAAATCGACCTGTTACGTAACTCCACAGCCCTGCCTTGGAAAAGTTGGTTTTGAGTTTGTTCCTCCAATGGGGCAGTGGTAGTGGGTTTCATATAAATGGTTCTGCCACGTCAGAAAGTTTTGTTCTTAATAATGTGAACATTTAACGAAGGCTGCTCAGTTATTTTAAATCTGGGTTTGTGTTACGAGAGTGTGTTGGGCATACACTTCCTGGACCTGGGTCCTTGCCCCGGGGTGGGAGAAGGGGCTGGCAGTGGTCTTGGGCTGGGCTCCCCAGGAATGTAGCCATCTTCCTGTGGATCTCAGATTCCATTCCTGTGCCTGGCACCTCCCTCAGGTTTATTTTCCTGAATTCTCAGCCAGGGAGGAGCTATAGGGTTCACCTTGTCATAGGTGTCCCTTAGCAAGAGGATCCACTGCCAGGGTGCGGGGAGCTAACCCATCCTCAGCCAGAGTGAGCTCAAACCCTGTCCTGGAGGAGGGGGCTTACATTCTAGTTGGATGAGTCATTCCCGTGGGTAGACCACCCACCTGGACTTTCTTTTAGCCCCTAATAGAAGCAGAAAACATTTGACTCATGCCAACCCCAGTTTCCTTAAAAATAGAAGCTTGATGGGTGGGGCATCAGGGAGAACAGGTGTGCACCATATGTATGTTTTTTCGGTTTTGTTTACATATGGTGGGGGAAGGTAGGAGAGAGGGGAGAGTTTGCATGGAGAAATTAATGAGCCGCTGGAGGCTCATGATAATGCCTGTAGTTTCATACTCTGTAGACCTGTTTCCACAGCTGTAAAATGGGGATAACAGCTATATTTTTGTTACTTTTAAACATACGTGAAATCTGGACTCATGTATGAATGGATAGACCAGATAGTGCTGTCTGTAATTTGTGTCCAGCATGTCCGGAAGGCTGAGGATAAAGATCTCTTGGTTGAGCAGTGTGCCATGACCCGTGGCAGCTCAGGGTTGTGAGAGGTAATCGTTTTATTGGAAATCCTGTTTAAACTGTAGCCTATAAAACAGCAAGCCTGGAGCAGCTCTGAGTTCTAGTTGGGTTCTTTTTTTTTTTTTAAATTAATAAGTAAATATATTTATACTTATTTATTTTTGGCTGCATTGGGTCTTCGTTGCTGTGTGCGGGCTTTCTCTAGTTGTAGTGAGCGGGGGCTACTCATTGCATTGGCTTCTCTTGTATCGGAGCACAGGCGCTAGGCACGTGGGCTCAGTAGTTGTGGCTCACGGGCTCTAGAGAGCAGGCTCAGTAGTTGTGGCGCATGGGCTTAGTTGCTCCGCGGCATGTGGGATCTTCCCGGACCAGGGCTTGAACCCATGTCCCCTGCATTGGCAGGCGGATTCTTAACCACTGCGCCACCAGGGAAGTCCCTGGGCTTCTATTCTGAGTGCCTTTTGATTTTATCTTATTGGATGAGTGGCTGTGGATTGTCAAGTGCTGGGCAACCGCTTTTGTTTCACAGCTTTACCGAGGTAGAATTCACATACCATACACTTCACCCATTCAAAGTGTGCAATTCAGTGACTTCAGTACATTCAGAGTTGTGCAGCCACCACCACAGTCGATTTTAGGACATATTCATCACCATAAAAGAAGCCTTGCACCCCTTAGCCTGTCAGTCCTCCCTTCTCTAACCCCAGGCAGCCACTAATCTTTCTATCTCTGGATTTACGTACTCTGGACATTTCATATAAATAGACATATAGTATGTGGTCTTTTGTTCTTTTACTGAGCATGTTTTCAAGGTTCATCTATGTTGTGGCATGTTATCTGCTCCATTCCTTATTATGACTGAATGATATTCCACAGCACAGACAGACCACATTTTGTTTATCCACTTACCTGTCGGTGGACATTTGAATTGTTTTTGTTTTTAGCTGTTATGGAAAATGCTGCTGTGAACGTCTGTGTAGAGGTTTCTGTGTGGACGTAAGCCTTCAGTGAAATTGGTGGGTGGTATGGTAACAACTGCCTGTTGCTTTTTCGGGTGCTGCCAGACTGTTTTCCGGTGTGTAGCCACTTTTGATATCAGTCTTGACTGCCAGTTTTGCACAGTTGGTTTTATCTGAAAGTTTGTTGAGGTAACACATGTGTGTCTTGGCCAGGGTGGGAGAATGGCAGGCAGAGGTGACTCCTGCTGAGCTCTGGGTTGGTTCCAATAACACTTGTTTTCTTGTTTATGATTTGAAACTGATATTTATCAAAGCCCTGACAGGTGTCCTTAAGATAAAGGGACAGTTTTCTTTGGGGTATTTGACCCTTTCCTGGCCCCTTCCCCTGCCCCTCAAAGGGCAGGGAAAGGTAATTTTGGAAGTCCTTTGCATAATAGCTGGTATTACAGACCTTCTGGTCTGCCTGGTTGGAATATTTCCCCTTGACTGTTGCTACTATCGTGTTTCCTCCAAACATTGGAATTATGGTGAAAATCTTAAGAGTTGGGAACACTGCCAAACAAAAAAAAGGAAATGAACCATTGATACAGCCAGCAGCATGGATGCATCTTAAAATAATTACAGTGAGTGAAAGATGCACTTAAAAAAGAGTATATACTCTTTGATTCTGTTCATATAAAACTCTAGAAAGTGCTAGGTAACCTACAGTGACAGAAGGCAGATCAGTGGTTGTGGGGAGGGGAGGAAAGGAGAGAGGGATGGCAAAGGCACGAGGAGACTGAGGGTGATGGATGTGTTTGTTACCTTTATTGATGGATTCACCGGTGTTTATGTACATTGCTGTGTGTCAATTTATAAAATTATAAAGAGCTGCTACCTACTCTTCAAAACCTGCTGCCTTCAGAAGTCAGGGAAGGCTGTTCCAGCATATCCTTGATTGTCCAGGTAAACAGATCATCTTCTGCTTCCTGGCCCTCAGCTTATGATGAGGAGTGAGCTCCATATCGTTCCGGGGTTCCTAAAAGTGGTGAGTTTAAAATTTGAGTCGGCCTTTTTTTGTTCCGTGAACACTCAGTACAGCTGTGACATAAGTACGCCTTGAGAAAATTGGAGGTGAGATGCTGCTAACCTCGCAGGAGCTCTGGCATGTGTTCTACCTGTACTTTCCTCTTATTGGATTTCTGGCGTTTGGTTCCCAACCCCCGAAAGGGAGGGCTTACGTGTCAGTTACTGCTTAATAAGCGAAATAACTCCTAACTCTATTTACCCAATTAGTTTTGTTACCCAGATTCAGCATGATTGGGGGGAAAAGGTAACACTAATACAATACCAATATTAACAGCAGAACAAAGTTCTCTATCAATCTAGCTCCCACAACCAAAAAAGAGAGGCATCTTTCTAATAGCTTTACTGGGCTTCCCTGGTGGCGCAGTGGTTTAGAATCCACCTGGCAATGCAGGGGACACGGGTTCGAGCCCTGGTCCGGGATGATCCCACATGCCGCAGAGCAACTAAACCCGTGTGCCACAACTACTGAGCCTGCGCTCTAGAGCCCGCGAGCCGCGACTACTGAGCCCGTGTGCCTAGAGCCCGTGCTCTGCAACAAGAGAAGCCACTGCAGTGAGAAGCCTGTGCACCGCAATGAAGAGTAGCCCCCAGTCGCCGCAGGTAGAGAAAGCCCGTGCAGAGCAATGAAGACCCAGCGCAGCCAAAAAAAAAGTAATAATAAAATAAATAAATGATAGCTTTACTGAGGTATGGTCATATACCAGAGTCCTCTTGTTTGTTTTTTATAATTTTTACAATTTCACACACCTTGATCTGGGTCATAGATATAAGCAGGTAAGACATACTTTTTTTTTTTGGCTTTGTCAAGCAGCTTGCAGGATCTTAGTTCCCCGACCAGGGACTGAACCCGGGCCCCTGGCATTGGAAGCACGGAGTCCTAACCACTAGACCGCCAGGCAGTTCCCGAGGCCTCTTGTTTTTAAGTGTTCAATTCAGTGTTTTGTGTTTTTTTTGTTCATTTTTTTTTAGTAAATTCACTGGGCTGTGTAGCCATCCCAACAGTCACTCACTGTCCTGAGTTCTCTTTCATGCCACCTTTCCTTTCCTCTTCTATTTTTGCTCCTTCTAATCTTGGTAGTTTCTTGTTAAAGCTCTAAGGTAGGGAGATCGGGTGACCCCGCGCTTCCCATTCCAGGCCACACACTGGGGAGATATGGTGCCTCGTGTGCTAGGTAGGTTCTGTGCTGGGGTTCAGAGGTAGGAGCTGAGGCCTGGCCACACTGCTCATGTGGTGAGCCTGGGAGCCCTCATGTGTCTGTTCACGTTTTGTTTTGTTCCCTCTGCACAGACTCTCAGGCTGACCTCCTCAGCCTGGTTCTCAACGCCCGTCCTCTCAGTACTTCTGTTTCACTGTCTTGCTGTGCTTGGGGAGGGCTGACTCCCACTGGGAGTCAAAGTGAGTCCTTTGCCAACTGCAGCTGCTTTGTTAGAAATGGCAGGTGCTGCCCAGTCTGCAGTTGACCCTGGGGACAGTGAGGGCCCAGAGGAGGGAAAGGGAAAAAAGCCTTTTTGAGTGGTGGTCCTTGAGTTGTTCAGGAAGTGCACCCTGAACAACTTGGGCACAGGGCTTGGCATGGAGGGAAAAGGGCTGTTGTCCACGACGAGGGGCTCGGGCTGGATCCTGGAGCCTTGTGTTGCTGCTGAGGGGTGCCGTGACCTCCCTTGAGAGGAAGGGCCCTTAGGTGGCAGGGAGACCTGGTAGAGTTTGGCTGAGGCTAGAAGGGGAGCTCAGGCAGAGAGCGCTGGGGTCAGATGTGTGCCCTCAGGTGCGCACATGTGTGAACTACCACAGTACCAGGTGGCCACAGTGGCCACTCCTCCTCAGGCACATGCTCGTCACTGCGCTGAGCACCCCGTTGTCCCCGAGTCCTCATAACTCCTCTAGAGCAGGCGTGAGTTCTTGTCTGATGGTTTTCATCAGGGCCCGGGATCCCCCTGGGCTGAGGCAGGGCTCCCCTTGGATGGGAGGTGTGAGTAGGGGGTCAGCAGACCTTTGGAGGTGCTGCCCTGAGAGCTGGGTGAGAGGCCTTGCAGGAGGGAGAGGCCCCACCAGAGCGCTGTGCGCAGGGGCTGGAGGGGCAGATTGTGGGCAGTGGCTCTCAACTGAGGGGCAGTTGTGGTGGTTAGCGTGGTAGGGGTGGTCTTTTGGTGGTATAGGACAGTCCAGCTCACAGAGAAGGGCCAAGATGACCATTGTGTTCAGTGGGACCCAGAGCAGAATGTGGCCTGGGAGGTGCAGAGGGGGCAGTGAGTCGGGCCGGGTCTTTAGTGCTCCCTTTTCCAAGTCTTATGGGGCCCCAGTCTTGGGGGGCTTTGAACTCTTCTTGCCGGAAGAGCTTTCCTTGAGGGCAAAATCCTACTTCCTCTGATAACAGGAATGCCGGGTCCTGGGATCCCATGGCTGGCTTAGGGTCCTTGTGCCTTTTTATGTGTGTTGGTCCACTAGCAGCTTGCAAGTTGGACAACTGAGCCGGGTTTCTCAGGATCCCTGCGGACTGTTGCCAGGACGGCTTCTAGACAGTACAGTTGATTTAGGCTGCCTGCTGAGCTGTGAGTAGCCCTTTGTCGTGACTGAGGATAGCACCTTCCTATCTACTCTAGCTCCTCGCATAGCTCAGCTGCCAGGGCTGACAGTGAACCTGGAGGGGTTGCTTGCCTCATCCCGAGGCAGAAGCCATTTGGTACAAGCTGTGCTCATCTTCCATCTCTCCTTTCAAGTGCATGGCTCTGCAGAGCTAACACAGATTCCAGGCAGCCACCTTGTCCACCTGTATTGTGTAAAAATGTTTATTAGGAATTCTCTCATGTATAAGTAGATAAAGCAAATCCTGCCCATCTGTCTTCTTGATTTGATGGTTGTGAAGATTTTCTTTTCTCTCTTTTTTCTTTTTCTTTGCTGAAGTGTTTTAAAGCAAATCCAACTTGTCATTTCACTCTTCTGAGGTTGAGCCATATGACAGTGATACTCAACCATTTAGACTTATGCTATTTAGAATGCATTTCTAAAAACATGAAAAGGGCATCTTTCCTTCATAGCCGTACTGCTGTGGTCAGACAAACAGCACCAACAGTAGTTTTTCAGGATCATCTAATATTGAATACATGGGGCTTCCCTTTCTCCACAGTCAGATTATTTACCTGGTCCGGATCCCCGTGAGATCTAGTGTTAATGTGATTGATTGTCACGTCTCCAGCCCTGCTCTTCTGGGCAGCCCCTCCCTCTTCTTCTTTTCATGCTACTGAGCCAGGATCCGGTCCAGGTCATTGTCCTGTGAGGTGTCCTGCCTTCTGGACTGAACCTCTCCTCACAGCCTGGCTTCTCCCTGCAGGTGTGGGTGGATTCCATGTCAGTTTGTGAGCTCCTTTGCGAGTGGCTGACCCCAGAGCTGGGCAGGCAGGGGCAGCACAGGGTGAGCTGCAGACACCCCAGACAGGTCGAGGATATTCTTGAGCTTTGAAATGAACGGCAGGGGTGGACTTAGCATTTGGTCAAAACAAGGGTCTACTGAAAAGAGGGAGGCAGGTAGAACTCCTTTAACCCAAAGCTCAGGGACTGCTGTGTTGGGTGGGACCATGTGAAGTTCCCTTCATTGTAGGTCAAAAATGGTCAAATCTCAACGATTTCTTGTGGTTAAAAATAATGGATTAAAGAAGGCTAAGAGATTACATCACAAATAATGTGTAATTGTTAACTGGGTCTTGGATTTAAAAAACTGTAAAGGACATTATTAGAACATTGGGAAAATGAGTCTATGTGTATTAGATATCAGTATTACATCAGCATTATTCCCGAGTGTGATGTTTATATTGTGGTTGTGTGGAGAAAGCCCTTGTCCTGGGACCTATGATTCTGAAATGGATCAGGAACAGAAAACTATGTGTGTGTGAACACATGTGTGCATATGTGTGCAGAGCAAGAGAGGGAGAGAGCAGATGTGGCAAAATGTGAGTGGCTGGTGGATCCAGATGGTGGGTGTGTGGGTCATTCATTCTCTGTAGCTTTGAAACTTTTTCAAAAGCTGAGGGAGAGCGGATCTTCTGTTAGCCTTTTGCTGAGGCAGGGCTCAGAGACCTGGTAGTTCCTCTCTGCCTCAGGTCACCTGAGGGAAAGGCGATTTCCCACTCGCTCTTTTTTATTTAAGTTGTGGAAGAAAAGAATAAATGATGTCATTTTACATCTCAACCTTTATATTTTGATTGAGAAGATATGTTCATTTAGCTAACACTGTGAGAGCCTCCTGGGGTGTGGGCTCAGTTCTAGGCGCGGGGGTCAGAGCAGGGAGCAGGACCGGCAGAGCTGGCCCCACTGGTGCCTCTCAGATAGGGTCAGGGGAGGCCTCCCTAGGAGGTGCCCTGTGGACTGGGACTGAAGGACCAGGAGCCATCTGTGTAGAAGCCAGGGGGATAGTGAGTGCAAAGGCCCTGGGACATTGGCATAGTCTGGGATTGAGGGACAGGAATGTCTATTTCATGCTGAGTGGTATGACGCTTATGAGGTTTGGGGTAAAAATTTATGGTCTAAAAGTTCTTACCAGCACAGTTAGTGGTAATTTTTGAACTGATGTGCTTTTCCTTTGTGGGAATGAAGTGACCTCTCTTCCTGCTGTTCTGAGGTGCACTGAGTTCTGCAGTGGGTCGTAAGAAACTCTCTGGGCAGAAAACCTCTGCAAGACCTTGATCAGCTCAGCAGCTCATAGATGGACTTCAATAATGAGTGTCCAGAGCAGGGGTGGAGGGGGAACTGTTTCCTTCGCTTTCTAGACCCAGTGACACGGTGCCTGGGGATGGGCTTGGTGCCAGGGGTGCAGGGAGGACTTTCCCCTCTTGAGCCCAGCAGGACCCAGGGGTCCTGGCTGGAGGTGATGGGTTGATAACCTCAGTCCTGTGCCAGACAAGGACACTCCCCTCCCTTCTTCCATTACGTCGCCTGGCTTGGATTGTGGGCCTTCTCTGTGCCAGGCACTCTTTAGTGCTTTAACTCATTTAATTACAGTTGCTAAGGTCAAATGTATTTTTGAAGTTAATGTTTAGCTTAAAACTTTCCAGAAAGTAGAGGGAGAAACTAACAAGCCATCTATAGAAGTCTGTGTTGTGGTCAGGTCACAGCTGGGCAGGAGTGGGGCTGGGCAGGGGTTGGACAAGTGCATGTGGTGTGTAGGTGTGCGTAAGTACTTGTGAGGAGGGACACACCCACGCCCCCCAGCCACACAGCTACAGGGCCTACTGGGGAATCTGGACTCCTCTCTCTCTAGTCTCCCTGCCTTCAGTGGGGGGGTGAGGGAGAATCCATCTGACCTTGTGTTGTGTCGGTATTGTATTGTCTCTTGAGAGTTCCTAGAGCAGGTCCTAGAACGGATTTAGATTTCCTGCTCCTTATTAAGCCCGAAGGGGTATGAGTGATGCAGAGAAAGGGTCGTCACATGGTTGGTCAGGCTCTGTTAAGAGCCTCACACATTCCTGATGTGCCCTCTGCTGGTTCACTCTTCCCTCTGTGAGGGGAGATGAAGTGTGGGATCTGAGGCCTGGAGATGAAGCAGGAGTGGGTGGAATGAAGGCACCTGGTGTCACGCAGGTGCCCGTATTACTCCACATACTAATTTTTATGTTTCAGGAAAGTAAAGATTCACATATCAATGAGGATATTTCTTTACACATAAAAGTTTATACAACCTGATGAGACATTTTAAGAGTTCTTCTAGACTAGGAGTTAGCAAGCATTTTCTTTTTTCTTTTCTTTTTTTAATTAACCATTTTTTATTTTATTTTTTTAAATTATTTATTTATTTATTTATTTTGGCACGGGCTTCTCTAAGGCGTGCCATCTTAGTTGCGGTATATGGGATCTTAGTTCCCTGACCAGGGATCGAACCTGGGCCCCCTGCATTGGGATCGTGGAGTCTTAACCACTGGACCACCAGGGAAGTCCCCCAACCGTGTTTTAAGTTGAAGTATAGTTAATTTACAATATTGTGTTAGTTTCGGGTATACAGCAAAATGATTCAGTTATATATGTATTCTTTTTCAGATTCTTTTCCATTATAGGTTATTACAAGATATTGAATGTAGCACCCTATACTGTAGGTCCCTGTTGTTTTATCGATTTTATAGTAGCAGGGTGTATATGTCAATTTCAGACTCCTAATTAACATCCCCCCATCAGCCCTGTTGGTAACCATAAGTTTGTTTTCTATAGTTGTGAGTCCATTTCTGTTTTGAAAATAAGTTCATTTGTTTCATTTTTTTAGATTTCACATGCAAGTGATATCATGTGATATTTGTCTTTCTCTGTCTGACTTCAGTTAATAAGTGACTTCACTTAATATGATAATATGATATGTCCATCCATGTTGCTGCAAATGGCATTGTTTCATTCTTTTTTATGGCTGAGTCATATTCCATTTTATGTATATGTACCACATCTTCTTATACATTCCTCTGTCGATGGACATTTAGGCTCCTTCCATGTCTTGGCTGTTGTAAATAGTGCTGCTGTGAACATTGGGGTGCATGTACATTTCGAATTAGAGTTTTCTTCGGATATATGCCCAGGAGTGGGATTGCTGGGTCATATGGTAGCTCTATGTTTAGTTTCTTGAGGAACCTCCATACTGTTCTCCATAGTGGCTGCACCAATTTACATTCCCACCAACAGCAAAGGAGAGTTCCTTTTTCTCCACGCCCTCTCCAGCATTTATTGTTTGTAGACTTTTAAATCATGGCCATTCTGACTGGTGTGAAGTGATACCTCGTAGTTTTGGCTTGCATTTCTCTAATAATTAGCAATATTGAGCGTTTTGTCATGTACCTGTTGACCATCTGTATGTCTTCTTTGGAGAAATGTCAGCAAGCATTTCCTTAAAGTGCTAGGTAGTAAATGTTCTAGGCTTTGTGGGACAAGAAGCAAATACCTACTATTAGATATTTAATCCAACCATTTAAAAACGTAAATACCATTCTGAGCCTGAGATTGTGGCCCACACCCTCTCAGCCCTCCCCTATAGCATGATATATGTGGCTCTTTCACTGCCATGAAGTGAAATCCAGGTACCATAATCTGGCCACACACTTTCAGAAAACAAACGTGTGTGCTGAGGCAGTCACACTGAGAGGTGTCTTGGTCCCTTGTCAGCAGCCTCATCCCAGTATTGCCGCTGCATGTGTCAGGAGAAGTGTTGCCAAAAGGAGAGGTAACTTTTTGAAGTAGTAACTTGCTATCAAAATTTCAAACAAAGGGGACTTCCCTGGTGGTCCAGTGGGTAAGACTCCATGCTCCCAATGCAGGGGGCCCAGGTTCGATCCCTGGTCGGGGAACTAAGAGTCTGCCCGCATGCTGCAACTGAGAAGTCCGCATGCTGTAGCTAAGAAGTCTGCTTGCCGCAGCTAAGGATCCCACATGCCCACGTGCCGCAACTAAGACGCAGTGCAGCCTAAATAAATAAATAAATGTTTAAAATATTTTCAAACAAAGCACAACAAAAAATTTAACAACCTGATTAAAAATGGGCAAAGTACTTGACTAGACCTTTCTCCAAAGAAGATACCCAAATGGCCAACAGGCATAGGAAAAGATATTTAGCATCATTATAATCCAGGTTGTGTCAATCAAAACCGCAATGAGATACCACCTCACACCCATTAGGATGGCTACTATCAACAGCCAACAGAAAAATCACACGTGTTGGCAAGGATGTAGAGAAATTAGGACCCTTGTGCACTACTGGTGGGTGGGAATATAAAATAGTGTAGCTGCTGTGGAAAACAGTATGGCAGTTCCTCAAAAAGTTAAACATAGAATAATTATATGATTCAGCAACTTCACTTCTGGGTATATACCCCGAAGAATTGAAAACAGGGACTTGAAGAGATACTCGTACTCCATGTTCATAGCAACATCATTCACAGCAGCCAGAACGTGGAAGCAACCCAAGTATTCACTGACTGATGAATGGATAAACAAAATGTTGTGTGTCCATACGATGGAATATTATTCAGCCTTAAAAAAGGAGGAAATTCTGACACAGGACATAGATTAACCTTGAGCACATTATGCTAAGTGAAATAAGTCAGTCACAAAAGGGCAAATACCGTATGATTCCACTTATGTGAGGTCCCTACAGTAGTCAGATTCATAGAAACAAAGTAGAGTGGAGGTTGCCAGGGGCTGAGGGAGGGGGAATGGACAGTTTCAGTTTGAGAAGATGAGAAAGTTCTGGAGATGGATGGTGGTAGTGGTTGCACAACCATGTGAATGTACTTAACGCCACAGAACCACTTAAAATTTTTTTAAAAAGGAGGTCAGGGATTTACAAAGAGGTGCTTGTGATGTTGTTAATAATACTGTCTTCATTACATTAAAATCCAAAAGTTAATACTGATTTTTCATTTAAAAAAAAAAACTTCCCCCAAACAAAGCATACAGTCTTCTTGCATTTAACCTGATTGTTGCCTTCTGAAAAAATGTTGGGACTTCCCTGGTGGTCCAGTGGTTAAGACTTCGCCTTCCAGTGCAGAGGGTGTGGGCTTGATCCCTTGTTGGGCCAAAAAAACAGAACATAAAACAGGAGCAATATTGTAACAAATTCAATAAAGACTTTAAAAATGGTCCACATCAAAAAAATCTTAAGAAAAAAAGATAGTATATTAAAGTGGTGGCAGACACAGTGAAATGGGGTACTGATCTGGCTGAGACCATTACAGAGACACGTGTTCCTGTAATGGGTTCTTGGCTTCCTTGACAACCTGAATGCACCTTTGGAGTTTCTGGGATGCGCCCCCCCCTCAGGAGACCCGTTGTCCTTAGGCCCATATAGGTGACTGGAGCAGTGGACAGGGACTGGCCTGAGCCGACCCCGCATGGCGTGGGTGTGGGTTTTGGTTTCCCAGCTCTGCGTGGCAGGCCAGTCAGTGTCTGATCCCGTCTCACAGCTCAGAGAAACCTGGTGCCTGCCCTGGGGCTCCTGTCACTCCTTCCCGTCTTTCATCGCATGATGCTTCCACTGCTTGACCCAGCCTTGTGTGGGCTGTGGCCCATGGGGACCATGATGGGGACTGTTGGCTGCTGTCTGAGGAGGCAGTTCCTACGGGGGCAGCATTAGGAGCACCTGTTTCCCTCGGACAAGCTGAGTCTGTGCACTCGTGAATGGATGTGTGAGCTCAGCAGAGGTGCCTGTGAAATTCATCGCTTAGTTATTTAAAGTTGCCTATTTGTATGTTTTTGCTGTTATGACATATAAAGGGTACATTTAGTAAGATTGTGTCCTGAAACTGGAAGATTATCCTAACATTCAATTTCTAATTCATAATTAAGAAGGGCTGCCTTCTGGAGAGGGGAACTGACAGTGAAGGAAGTATGTGGACTAACGAGAGAACTGCATTCCCACATCTGCAGGGGTCACAACCTTTACTTCTGGTGCTTAGGCTTTAAAGGAGGAGGACCCTTGTGCAGCTGTCCGCGGGGGGGACCATATCTGGTTTGTAAAAAGTCATCTTCTTGTGGCCCTCAGCTTCCTGCTTGTAGTCATGGCGCTATGGCTAGATGGGGTTGGGCCTGGGTGTGCAGGTGGCAGGGCGGATGACCTCAGCCACCTGTGCCCTGTTTTTGGCCGGGTAGGTTTGATAGGGAAGAGGAGAGTATGAAAAGTCAAATCAGAAGACGCTGAACTGTTGCACAGTAGAGAGCAGGCCAGTGCTTCATGGGAAGGTTGCCATGACTGCTTATATGGGGAGAAGCCATGTGCCTGGGCTGAGGCCCGGAAGCTGCAGTCTTTCATGGTGACGCTGCCTTCTGCCATAGGTCGGTGGACCTGAGGGCATCCTGCAGAACGGGGCCGTGGATGACAGTGTGGCCAAGACTAGCCAGTTGTTGGCCGAGTTGAACTTCGAAGAAGATGAGGAAGATACCTATTACACGAAGGATCTCCCCATACATGCCTGCAGGTGAGCACCTTCAGTGGAGGAGAGGACTCGCCTCCCAGAGCATCCACATTCTATATGCATTTGCTAACTTTACAGAGGCCCCTCTAAGACCATGGACTGTGACACTTGGAAACACTGTCCTTGGGAATAAGGAGGTTGCTCAAGCCTTTATACACACATAAGTCCCTATTACTGGGCAGGCGAATGGGATCAGCACCCTCTGTCATCCCTGATTCTCCCAGCTGGAGGGGGAAAGGTTCCCCTTCTCTGCCTTCCTCAGGCCCTTGGGTTGTTACCCGGTACCTGCCCCACTCACGTATCAGAAAGAACTCATCACATGGGGTGAGCATTTGGAGGGTGAATAGAGCAGCTAAGATTTCTCTTACAAAGAGATTACTGTAGGCTTCTTTAAAACATCTGCCTCCTTGTTGCGTTGAAGATTCCTAAAAAATTGGAAGTGAGTAGTCAGTGGATAGACCTGCGTGTTGACCAAATTTGGAATTCTTATCTAGAGGAGGACCCACCCCTCGTGTTTGGACTTACTCTTGCTTATTTGTTACACGCACATGAGGAAATTGAGACCAAAAGAGGTGAAATGATCTTGCTCAGGGCACCCCGCCAGTCAGGGCAGTGGGCCTGGGCCTCTACTCAGCTCTGCCTGCCCCTTGGGCATGGTGCCCCTCTGAGGTCTGCACCCATCACGAGACAGAGGGCCGCTCTTTTCCCTGCTTGGTGGGCACACTTTTTTACTTTGTTGGCTCTTTGTTCACTCTCATTTACAGTACATTTTTACTTATGTATTCGCGTTCCTGTTATGTACCAAATATGCCTGTGAAGTGGTCCTGGTGAAGCTGCAGGTCGTTAAAGTCTGCACACCCCGTCGCACTCCTGCCGTCCTTGGGGAGTGGAGTAGGGAGAGCCCCCTGGCGTGAGGTGTTGCAGGGAAGGTTCTTGGCCAGAGGACATTCTCATTTGAGACTTGAGTCTTGGCTTCATCCACATACAGAACTCTGTGGAGAGCCAATATTTTTGTTTTGGGTGTGTTGATTTTCAGAAAAGGGAGGCCAGGGGGCTCTCCCTAGGTGCTCCTTGTGAGCTGAGCTCAGTCTGTACCCCAGGACCCTCCGCTGCTGGATTGAGCTGAGTGTTCCCAGGAGCAGGGCGCCCTCTGCTGGAGCATGGGAGGCACTGTGAACGCAGCGTGGTCTCAGCTTACCTTCTGTGCGCCCAGAAGAGCTAGGGATGCCGATTTCCCTGCTTATAAGTCAGGGTTCCTGAAACTTGAGGCCAAGGGGAGTGACTAGGTCACCTTGGGGGTTTTAGGACTCCGTTGTTGGGCTCACCTGGTACCTTGCACTGCTCTCACCCCCCCACCCCCACCTCACCCTGGAAGGGGCTTTGCTGCTGTCTGAGGAGTCTCCACAGCACCCCTAAACCCTTTCCTGCGTTCACAGGGTCAGGAAGCCTCTGCAGTTAACTGATTGGATTTTGTTAGTGGGATCGTTGGGTTTGAGTATGTGTTTAATGAAAAGCTTAAAAATGTTGTAAGAGGAAAGAATTTTACATCCTGCCAAATTAAAACCAGAGAGTGGTCTTCTAGCTTTAACTGTTGATGTTTTGACTTTTTTAGTTACTGCGGAATACACGATCCTGCTTGCGTGGTTTACTGTAATACCAGCAAGAAGTGGTTCTGTAATGGACGTGGAAATACTTCTGGCAGGTAGATAATCAAACCGCGCATGTGTCTTTAATCAGTGCTGTGCTCAGATTTGTGTGTAAATTATGGAAATGTTGAAGCAAAGCACAATATAAAAGCATGCTAACAAACCTGGTTTTTTCCCTCTGTGACTGGTTTAACTTGAAACAGATGGTGGTGTGTGAATGCCTTAATGTATTTACCCTTGATTTATTCTCTGTGGTTCTTTTTATTATGCAAGTAGGGTTGGCTTAATTCTCTTTCCCAGTTTTTATTTATATTTTTCTGCAAGATGAGCTCCTGGCACGCCCGTTCATCTTCATTACTGGGTGCCTGGGGAGGATGTTCCCAAGACAGTAATGGGCATCCATGGGAGCCGCTTCCTGAGAAGGCTCCCTCTGGCCTTAGCTCATCAGAGCAGTTCTGAGGCTAATATGGGCCAGATCCTGAATCATCAGATTAAATTAAGTTCACTTGACCGTCGGCTCTGGGCTTCCCTTCCTGCTGTTGATCAGCAGCAGCTGTGACTAGGTCCCTTGTTTTGTGTTTGGGGTGAGACCCGCATTGTGAGGGTGCTTGGATTCCAGGGGAGAGTCCGTTTGGCTAAGCTCGAGTGGTGAGACTCCTCAGCCTCCACCACTGGCATGGGTCTGGTCCTGGTGGCTCCTCCAAGGCTGCCATGATGTGCAGCGACTCACTCCATTACCACAGGGAAGCAGAGCAGAGTCTCCGTGGGGCAAGGATCCAGGTCGCCTGCAAGAAAGTGGCATCTTCCTCTGAGGTTCATGTTTTATAGAAATAAAGTGACAAAATTCCATAGGCAGCTTTATTTGCATAGAGCCCGTACCCTTCCTGTGCCTTTGGCAGCTGTGGCCGAGGACACAGAATGGTCAGATCTCGTGTCACCTTGGAGTTAGTAATGCGAATTGTGGGGTTCTGAGTGAGGCAAGAAAGGGAGCTGATGTTTTTTAGAGATTTGAAGGGAAAAGCATCTTCAGAATAACCAGAAGAGACTGGTATACCATTATTCCGAACTTTCTGGGTAATTATAAGTGTTACCGTGTTCACATTAGTTCCTCTCCTGCAGGAAAAGCAGTTAAATAAAACTTGCCTTGGCTGGCAACCCCAGCTTCCGGTCAGCAGAGCCAAGATAAGGGAAGTGAGCGGAGGGCCTCTAAGAGAAAACAGACTCGGCCAGCCAGATTGTGTGTTCTGTGCAAGGTCAGACTGTGAAGGTGAAGGGACAGCCACTCGCCTTCAGGAAGCTGCCAGTGTAATGGAGTGAGGTGGGCCTAGAAAAGACAAGAGAAAATCACTGATCCTGGTAGAAGGCCCAGGGGTGGGGGGAGGGGTGGCTTTGGAAGTACGGAGAGCAGTGATGATTAGTTAGGTAATCTGACAGTCTTCGTGGGGCCAGAGAGGATTAAGATGTTGGCATCTGAGCCGAAGCTTGAACAGGAGGGGTTTCCCAAGGTGATGTGAGGGCGGCAGCAGGGAAGGCTGGAGGCTTGGCAGGCATGCTCAGCGTGTGACAAACCTGCAGCCAGGCTGCAGATCGCTGCGGGGGCTGGGAGGGCTTGAGGCAGAACCGTGCACCACCCGTGGGCCCTGAATGAGGCTGGCGTGGCGGAGGGTAGAGTTCTGTGGCTGGGGCACTCAGGCCCTGGTTTAGGTGAGCCATGTCCCGGAAATGAGAAAGGCGTCAGAGCCCTGGCCACCCGCAGCAAGGAAAGAGCTGAGGCGGTGGGGCTTTCAGACCGTTCAGGGCTGGCCCTGTGCTTCCGGAGAGTAGCCCTGAGCCCCACTACTCGGTATTTTTTACTGTCCTCAGGTTTCTAATACATTTGGTTATCAGGTTTCCTGGCCTGTAGCAAATGAGGAGGGGTGTTGCTCCTGGAAGCAGGCACAGGGGCCATGAGAAGTGACTTTGAAAGGAGCAGGAGAGAAACTACAACGAGCAGAGGAGCAGTGAAAGGGGCGAGCCTCCTGCCTCTCCAGGACAGCAGCCTTGGCCCCAGCGTTAGATTCACTTAGGTCCAATAAGTTGGATTTAAGAAAGCAGGAACTGGGGGGGAGAGAAAAAAGCAGGAACTGTGTGAAACGTGTTAGGAAAGTTTTCCTTAAAAATGGTTCAAGTCGGATTGATTTTTGTGCTCCGTGGGGAGCCAGTTCAGGGGCGGGCTGGTCCCCCGGGATGCCAGATGGATGAGGTGTGACCACTCCTGCTAATGGACCGTGAACGGTACCGGAACTTTTAACGGAGCTCGAAAATTGGAAGTGGTGAAAAGCCAAACTTCGGGTGTTAACTATTTATCATTTCCTGGTTTCAGCCACATTGTAAATCACCTCGTGAGGGCAAAATGCAAAGAGGTGACTCTGCACAAGGATGGGCCCCTGGGGGAGACGGTTCTGGAGTGTTATAACTGCGGCTGCCGCAACGTCTTCCTCCTCGGCTTCATCCCTGCCAAGGCTGACTCGGTTGTGGTGCTGCTATGCAGGTGAGGGCAGGGCCGCGATTTCCCTGGGGGACTGCCTTTCAGCCCCAGTCATCTTCCCCAAAGACTCAGCCACTCCATGGCTCTGACTTCATGGAGCTTTAAAATAGTTTCTGCCGACTGACGAGGTGTAAGGAGGTTCGGGGGGCTGGGGCTTGTTAGAGAGCTGGGAATGTCAAGTAACCCTTTTGGGGTGTGTTCTGGTTAAATCATGAAAACAATTCTGTAAAAGCAAAGTCTCTTCTGAGTTTTAAGAGTTCAGAGCTCAAGTGTGTGGGGACACACAATTTATTCCTAACAATTTAAAGGTAATGTGCTCATACAGTAAAATGTAGGGAAAACGCCCCTTTGAGGTTAAAGGCAGTAAGCCTTTGGGGGGCTAGAGGTCATCCTTACCTGGGCTCTCCCCACCCTCGGGGCTTCTGCAGGCAGCCCTGTGCCAGTCAGAGCAGCCTCAAGGACATTAACTGGGACAGCTCGCAGTGGCAGCCCCTGATCCAGGACCGTTGCTTCCTGTCCTGGCTGGTCAAGATCCCTTCTGAGCAGGAGCAGCTGCGGGCGCGGCAGATCACCGCCCAGCAGATCAACAAGCTGGAGGAGCTCTGGAAGGTGAGGGCCTGCTGGGAATGCACACCCATCTCAGCACCAAGTGTTGCGGGGGGTGGAGAGGGGAGCTGGGGGTGGTGTCTCAGAAACAGGAGGTTCCGGAAGGAGCTCGAGGGGGACTCTGCAGCCTCTACCTGGAGTGGCCCCTCGAGCTCCTTCTGGAAGCAGGACCGAGGGCGCCACGGGTACCTCCCGCCAGGCCTCTGGGAAAGGAACGCTCCAGCTGTTGGAATTTTTCTCTTGCTGAGGGCAAGGGTAGGTGGTGGGAAGGAAGTGGTTGGGAACTGGCCATTGGTGACTGTGTGTGGACATGTCAGGAAGAGCCGGGCCTGAGTGGACAGACAGGACTGCGGGTGTACTCCATAAAACCTGGTCGGGCCTGCGACGCATCAGAGCCAGGGCGACACCAGGCTGGGGGCGTGCAGGATTCCTGCCCTGCCCACAGACCGTTTCTCCAGGGAAGCCCATCTCTGGTTCTGGCTGTTTATATTTTACGATAAAGTTTTAGTAACTAGGCTAGAAATTTTAATTAGGCACCCATATAATCAAGGATGTGAATTTATCTTCAAGTGCAAGTCAAAATATTTTTGAAGGGCAGTCCAGCAAGGAACCTTTCCACCTTGATTTTCAAGTTGCCACAATTATTTCACTGTTCCTGTTTGTATCCAGACAGCCCACATACTGTTTTGTCCCTGCCAAGGAAGTGTGCGTTGCTTCTGTTGGTGCAGCATAGGATCAGGAGGAAATGGGGAGGTGGGCCTTCCTTTCTGTTTACACAGCCAGGGAAGCCAGTAATTTCTGGCAGCCAGGAAGAAGTGTAATCGCTCCCAGGTCAGGGGTTAGGCCTTTGTTGGAGAATGCAGCCATCTGATGGTATAGGTGTGTCAGGGCTGTGTACCTGGGGTGTCCACCTTTGTGTGCCACGTGGACTTCCTGATATGAGGGCTCTCCTTACGGAGTGGACACCACCGACCACCGGGTGCCCTTCTCCGCATCAGCCCAACATCAGCTCGTTCTGAGAAATGGTGGGTGTGACTGTGCCTCTACTGACTGGGGAGCTCGCATATAGTTCATTTTAGAGGTGAGAACAGGGAAGAACGTGGTGCCGTTCTTGTCCTCTAGGAAAATCCTTCTGCCACCTTGGAGGACCTCGAGAAGCCGGGAGTGGATGAGGAGCCGCAGCATGTCCTCCTGCGGTATGAGGATGCCTACCAGTACCAGAACATTTTCGGTCCTCTGGTCAAGCTGGAGGCTGACTACGATAAGAAACTCAAAGAGTCGCAGGTGATGTGTGTGCAGGAGGGTTTGGTCATTTTAACAAAGCATCTCTCCTAAGGTCTGGGGAGGGTGGTTTTCTCTGCAGACTGCAAATGCTGACGTGGGCCGAGGCCCAGCCCCTGAGAGACAGAACCGTGGATTGAGGACAGGCCTGTGGGCAGACGCCCCATCACTCAAAGCCAGACACCCGCCTGGGTGTTTTCTGATTTTAAATCCAACAAAAATTCCTTACATTTGGGTTTGTAGCCTTTGCCACAGCCATGAGAGTCAGACCTCAGGAGCCCACAGCACACTGAGGACACTCCTTGTGCCCGTCCCTCGGAGACTGTGCATAGGAAGCAGGAGCCCTGAGGCTCACGAGATGTGTCCTCGGCCATCGGCTTCCTTCTCTCCCTCCGCAGCCCACAGAGAAGCCGCCTCCAAGAACAGACATCATGTGGGGGTCTCCTGGTCATCCTGCGCAGGTTTCGGGGTCCTAATGACTTGTCTCTTGGATGTGCCCTTGTTGGTGTTTCAGGCTGTCCGGTGCTGCTCGCCATAGGGCACGCACCTGTGGAAACCCAGACACAAGGAGTCCAGGCCTGTGTCTGTGTTGCAGGCTAACAGGGCTCTTATTTTTTATGTGCTCAGACTCAAGATAACATCACGGTCAGGTGGGACCTGGGCCTTAACAAGAAGAGAATCGCCTACTTCACTTTGCCCAAGACTGACTCTGGTAATGAGGATTTAGTCATAATTTGGTTAAGAGGTGATTTTAAGTTTTAAAATATTTGTGACCATAAGTAGCATAAAATTCCTAGTTTCACCCTTGTAAAGTGTCCCTTAATTTGAACTCTTCATGGTAGCGTCTGTGGCACATGTGAAAACTTTAACTTTCTTGCTGTCTTTTCCCTGTAAGACATGCGGCTCATGCAAGGGGATGAGATATGCCTGCGGTACAAAGGGGACCTGGCGCCCCTATGGAAAGGGATCGGCCACGTCATCAAGGTCCCTGATAGTATCCTTTGTGTAAAGAAGGGCTGGCACAGGCACTGTCTGCCCAAGTCTCTGACGAGCTTGTCCAGAGCACAGGAGACCTGCGTGGGGGTCACTGCTGAGAGCAGCCTCGGGGCCTCAGGTGGAGGGAAGGGTGTGTACAGCTGCGGCTGCAACGCCCTTTCTTCAGGTGTCCTCTGAGGGGCACCGTTTCTATAAAACTGATGAAGAGAGCTGCTTACGCAGAAGCCAGGGTGCTCCGAGCTATGTGCCTGAGGGCTCTGCGGAAATTCACAATCAGGGCCTGGAACTTGGGCCCTGGGCTTGGCTGCTCCATGCTGGGTGCTGGCTGCTGCCCCAGGGCTCACGAGGAGGAGGACAGTGCTGGCTGTGCTGGCCCCGGACACGGTGGGCAGAATCTTGTCACTGAGAACATGGGTCTCTGGCTGCGTTTTCTGTCTTTGGTGCAGAGGAGGGTCTGTCTCTTCAGTAACAGAGTGAGGTCTCCTCAGAAAGGCTTTTGACCAGGATGAGACTTAACTCGGCGGCATAGATTATGGCGATGAGATCGCTATTGAGCTTCGGAGCAGTGTGGGTGCACCCGTGGAGGTGACTCATAACTTCCAGGTGGATTTCGTGTGGAAGTCAACTTCATTCGACAGGTATGTCTGCCTCCTTCCCAGCCTCTACTTCCCTGCATCTACTTTGCAGTCACCTGCCCTTGGCGTGGCTGCTGCCTCCGGCGTCTCCGTGCTTCTCCTCCTCATCACAGAGGGGCAGGTCTGCACAGCAGCTCCACGGTGGTGCGTGCCACTGACCTGGAGCTTTCCTTTCAGGATGCAGAGTGCGTTGAAAACCTTTGCTGTGGACGAGACCTCCGTGTCGGGCTACATCTACCACAAACTTCTCGGCCACGAAGTGGAGGATGTGATCATCAAGTGCCAGCTGCCCAAGCGCTTCACGGCGCAGGGGCTCCCTGACCTCAACCACTCTCAGGTTCTCCCCCGCCCCGGGGGCAGGAGGGTCCCGGACTGCAGAGCCTGCCTGGTGAGCGGCCCTCCGCCGTGTCTGCACCCCTGACGGCCACTTGTATCCAAAGGTTTACGCCGTGAAGACTGTGCTGCAGAGACCACTGAGTCTGATCCAGGGCCCGCCGGGCACAGGAAAGACGGTGACCTCGGCCACCATTGTCTACCACCTGGCTCGGCAAGGCAATGGGTAGGGCTCTGCACGGCCCAAGTCGGGGGGAGAGGGAGGCCTGTCTTCCAGGAGGCTTTGGGGCCCAGGGTGTCTGGCACGCTGCATTCTATGCCGTTTGTATTAGATCTGGCCTTTGTGGTTGCTTTTAACAAGCAAACCTGCCATTCTTGTAAAGGCCGTAGTGGGTAGGTCCATCCTGGGTCGTGTTGTGCCTGCGTGCACCTTGGAGCTTTGAGAGACTTTACAGTGCAAACGGGAGGTGAGGATGTTGGACTCGGGTGTTAGCGGTGGGTTGCTTGAGTAGAGTGAAGATCAGGAAGCTCCAGACCATCTGGCTCTTAGCTCCTTCAGCATCGTGTCACTCCTGGCTTTAGTCTTAGAGCTTGAGCTGGCTCTACCGCCTATGATTCAAAACAACAGTCTTGGCTAATTCGACTTTCTCTGGGCGAGCACTGACGTTTGCTCACATTGTGTTGAAGGCCCGTGCTTGTCTGTGCTCCAAGCAACATAGCCGTGGATCAGCTGACTGAGAAGATCCACCAGACTGGGCTGAAAGTCGTGCGGCTCTGTGCCAAGAGCCGAGAGGCCATCGATTCCCCGGTGTCGTTCTTGGCCCTGCACAACCAGATCAGGAACATGGACAGGTGGGTGTCGGGTAGCCGGCCTTAAGCGAGGTGTGTCTCCCCTGGGCAGGCCCTGGCTGCACACGCCTCCCTCTCATGTGCCCCTGTGTCTGCAGCATGCCAGAGCTCCAGAAGCTGCAGCAGCTGAAGGATGAGACTGGCGAGCTGTCGTCTGCGGACGAAAAGCGGTACCGGGCCCTGAAGCGCACTGCCGAGAGGGAGCTGCTCATGGTGAACTCACCTGCCCTGCTGCCGGGGGAACTGGCCTGGGCCTTTGGGCGTTTGTCTTGTTCACTTGGGCCAAAGGACCTGCTTGGATATGTTAAGTCCACGATGGCACCTTTAGTTAGTTTGTTCTTTTGCATTTGAGGAGAGAACTCTGATACCCTCCTCCGTATGCTTTTTCTGAGATCACACAGAGACATCTTGTTGAGGTAGATTCCACTTCCCGCCAGCCTCCCTGCTGCTGGGATCTTGGGAACCTGGTCCGTACCCGCGGTGGGGCAGGGGGCAGGTCTGGAGCGCTGTCTCCTGCTCTCTGCTGATGAACCAACCAAAAGTGGATCTCAGCCTGAGCATGGTGTCCTTGGCTTAGCGCTGCCCCTCAGAGGCTGTCTCAAGGCGCCAAGCTCTTTCTTAGAAGTGAAGCCCAACCACTTAGGATCTCGAAAGTTAGGGTCATTGCACCCTGGACAGATGTTGTCAGGGAGGGGCCACTTATTTCCATAGTTGTTGAGGAGGGCGTGGACCGGAATGGTGTCTGTGTCCCGTCCTGCCTGCTTTGGGGATCTGGGAACATTGGCCGTGCAGGTGCCCTGATGCCTGGCGCACTCTCTTCCCCAGAATGCAGATGTCATCTGCTGCACGTGTGTGGGCGCCGGGGACCCGAGGCTCGCCAAGATGCAGTTCCGATCCATTTTAATCGACGAGAGCACCCAGGCCACCGAGCCAGAGTGTATGGTCCCTGTGGTCCTTGGAGCCAAGCAGGTGGGCCATAGCCCATCCATTATAGTCTTGTTTGAAAATTGGTGTGCATTCTCTCTTTTTCCAGTTCTGTGTAATTCTTAGTGCTGGGGGTTTGTTTTTAAGTGTCCTGTGGTGCTGTTTGATGCCCTGCCAGAGCACAGAGGGATGCACAGCAGGCCCTTTGAGGGGGTCTTCGAAGGGTGGACTTGGCACAGAGTGCCTTTGTGTGGGTTCTGAGTGCAAGTTTGCGTGTTCCATGTATGTGGTGGGCAGTTTTCCCACCCCTAGTCCATATCTTGCCACTTGAATTCACATAGTCGGGTGGTTGTATGGACCCTGGCCCTCTTAGTCCCCTGAGTGGATGTCTAGGCTGTTCCATGCTTGAGCTTCTTACCTGTGTGGGCCTTTCACCACAGCTGATCCTCGTGGGCGACCACTGCCAGCTGGGCCCCGTGGTGATGTGCAAGAAGGCGGCCAAGGCCGGGCTGTCCCAGTCGCTCTTTGAGCGCCTGGTGGTGCTGGGCATCCGTCCCATCCGCCTGCAGGTCCAGTATCGGATGCATCCTGCGCTCAGTGCCTTCCCATCCAACATCTTCTATGAGGGCTCTCTTCAGAATGGTGTCACTGCAGGTAATACTCGGCCCAGAGTGGGGGGCCTGGGGAGACAATACCTCCTGTCACTTCCTTCTTAAGTGGCCTTAGGTGGTGACTGCTTGTGGGTAGGGGACGCCTCAGAGAGATGCAGTGGTCAGTGGGACAGAAAGTGCACTCTGGGACATTCTCGGGGTGTGGGCAAGGGGGAGCCCGCGTCCTCGTAAAATTCAGAGTCACTCTGTGAGCATTCCCACCATTGGCGCATCACACACAACACACACAAGAGGGGGTGGCAGAGCTGACTGCCTGTCCCGCTCCTTCCTCTGTCGGTGGTTCTCAAAGTCCAGGCCGTGGGGGTCTCAAAGACCTCTGCACGACCAAGGCCAGACTACTTCTGTAGTAACACTGGGACACCGTGTGCCTTTTGGCTGTGCTGACACTTACGCTAATGGCACAGAAGCCTCAGCATGAGTCAGTGGTGCGACCAGGCTGCTGTGTGTCGTCACCACCACGCACCTGTGGCAGGCACCAGCCTGGGTGCACAAGCGAAGAGTACTCAGTTTACTAATCCCTGAGTGCATGTTCTTGTGATTCTATGTGTGATGGGAGAGGACGTTCTCCTAAGAAACTTGGCAGGGGTGTGAGGTGCTTGAAGGAAGGACTCACACACTGGTTATACAGACTGGGGTATTTAGCAGGCATTTTCCCAAAAGTGACCAAAGTGAGCCTGTGGCTTCAAGGAAAATAACTGAGAGTATTCATCACCAGTGATAAAATCTGAGAATTCACACCAAAATTAGAATTTTGGAAAACCCATGTCCCCTAGCATAAGCTGATCAAGTCTTCCCAATGCTGAGTGGATTTTCTGATGAGATCTTTGGTGGTGACAGATGTCAAGTGCGTCAGCCTTTGGAAGCTCTGCTTGACGGGGTGAGCAGGCACTTGCCATTCCAATGGCCAGCAAGGGTGCTCCCAAGTCACTGGGGGGCCAAAGGCCATGCAGGTGCAGGGCAGAGTAGAAAGGCCATCGTCACTGACCTGCAGGGTGACCTCCCGTCCAGCTTACCTGTAGAATCGGGCAGAATTCCACAGTAGTAGGAAAGGTCATAAAACACGCTTCCCTTTTCCAACCACGTGCATCTGTGACCATCCTCACATGCTGCAAGGGCTCATGGGAGACTGGGAACAGGACTAGAATAAGCCAGATAGTGAAGTGAGTTGCGAAAATTCACTAAATATATATTTTAGTGGAAAATAGTTATTTTTCATAAAAAAATATTTGTAAGTTAATATGTTTATCTTTAAATGAATTTTAAAATATTTTAGATTTCTGGGTTTTAAATACAATAAATATCAGTAGATGTAATCCATAAAAACAATAGCTGTTTGAACTCAACTTTTCAGAGTGTAAAGGGGTTCTGAGACCAGCATTCATTCAAGAACCAGTTAGTGTCTCATTAATGCCAACAGCCCACCACGTCGGCCTGTTGAGCCCACGTTATAAGTGAGGAGACTGAGGCCGAAAGTGTCCGTGCCTGGCCAGGGCCCCATGGCTGCTGTGCAATGCAGTCTTGACACTTAGAATGCTGCTGGTCTGTTGGGTGGTGGGGCTAGAAAAGGCCAGGCCATGAGGAGCTTGTTTGTGATTCTCTGACACGGTTGACACTTGTTGGGAAAGCCACCACTTAACCATGATTCACACCCTTGCCCACCTTGCTCCACCTACCTCCACGGCGTCGGCTCCGTAGGGCAGGGGTTGGTGGTGGTGGTTCACTGCTGAACCATCACTGCCCATGAGTATATTTTTTTAAACTCTCTACTGAAGTGTAAAAAAGTGCCCAGATCCTAAGTGTTGAGCTTAGTGAGTTTTCACTAAGTGAACACACCTGTGTCACTAGCACCTGCATCTAAAAGCACAACCTGACCAGCTCCTTGCAGCCTTGAAGTGACCCCTGTCCAGGGCGGTGCGGGTGCCTGCCCAGACCCACGGACTCAGGATAGCCTGACATCAGTGGTGGCGGGAGTGTTTACACCACAGAAATTGGCCAGCACTGTAGATGAGCCCTCGCCTTACCCCCAGCAGGTGGTTAAGCGTTTGCCAGCAGTGAGCTGGTCACCAAGCTTGCCAGCCACTGCCCTCGCTTGAAAGGTTGAGGCTTTGCCTCATTTTCAGCTTGACATAAAAGGGATCATACAACGTGTTCTCGTGGGTCAAGCTTCCTTCATCAGTGTTAGGCTATTTTCATGCAAAAATACCAGTTTTCTTACACTAATCTGTTGATCAGGTACAACTCCAGTCAGAATTCCCAAAGGTGTAGGTGGGGTATGTGATTTGACAAGCTGATTTTTTTAAATTGTAAGGACCAGGCACGCAAGACGAACATCAAGAGCCTGACGAAGGTGGCAATTCATACTAGGAGATGTCAGGAGTTACTGTAAAGCTGCAGTTGCAGAGACACTGGGCACAATGCCCAGGATAGAGTCCAGAGGCAGACCCGTGTGTCCACAGGCCCTGGTGTGTGACAAGATGGGGTCAGCTCAACAGTGTCATTCTTTTTTTTTTTTTTTTACCACACCACGCGTCATTTGGGATCTTAGTTCCCCAACCAGGGATCAGACCTGCACCCTCTGCATTGTGGAAGTGCAGAGTCTTAACCGCTGGACTACCAGGGAAGTCCCAACAGTGTCATTCTTAAAAGCCAGTTGTAGGGGCATATGAGTCCCTTAAGGTACATCATAAAGCTTCTGGAAGGAAATAGAATATCTTCGTCACCCTGAGGCAGACACAGGTTTCTTTTTTTTTTTTTTTTTTTTTTTTTTTTTGCGGTACGCGGGCCTCTCGCTGTTGTGGCCTCTCCCGTTGCGGAGCACGGGCTCCGGACGCGCAGGCTCAGCGGCCATGGCTCACGGGCCCAGCCGCTCCGCGGCACGTGGGATCCTCCCGGACAGGGGCACGAACCCGCGTCCCCTGCATCGGCAGGCGGACTCTCAACCACTGCGCCACCAGGGAAGCCCCCAGACACAGGTTTCTTAAACAGACTGCAGAAAGCACTAACCAGTGAGATCTTTTCAGCCAGTGAGCCGGCTTCATCCCAGACACGGTGCCAGGTGTTCCTGGGAGTTTCGGTACTTGGTGGCCTGGCCCGGGCCCGCAGACCTGGGTCTTTTGTCTGGAGCCTGCGGTTTCCTGCCCCACCGTGTGCCTGCCCAGGATGGCATGGCCTCCACTCAGCTCTCCACCTTAGCTCAGTCCAGACTGCCTACACTTTCTTCTCTGATAGGATATTCTCTTTTTTTCTCCTCTACGATGACAGCGGATCGTGTGAAGAAGGGGTTTGACTTCCAGTGGCCCCAACCGGATAAACCGATGTTCTTCTACGTGACCCAGGGCCAAGAGGAGATTGCCAGCTCAGGCACCTCCTACCTAAACAGGTAAGCAGAGACTCATCTGTGGCGTCTCCTGGCTTCAGTGACGGCTTGTCCAGTGACTGCTAACCTGTGGTTTTGTTTAATGTGGTGGTGAAACTTTTCCTTGTCCCCCTCATCCTTATTCTGTTCAGACACTTAAACCAACAGCCTACTTCCAATCTCATCTTTTCAGCGTATGTTTTTATGTTGAGCAGATCCTTCATAAGCCCACGCATGAGCCTTTCTATCCCTCATGACTCCCTTGGTAAAGGATGGGCAGCCCAGCTGTGGCCGCACTGGGCAGGGTCTTCCCAGGGTCGTGCTGGAGGCGGAACTGCCCCTGAGCCTCCCACAGCCTCCAGCCTTGGGGGGGGTCTCAGGAGCCCACAGGTGGAGCCTGGGAAGTGAAAGCCTGATTTTCTTAGGACGGAGGCTGCAAATGTGGAGAAGATCACCACGAAGCTGCTGAAGGCAGGCGCCAAGCCAGACCAGATCGGCATCATCACGCCCTATGAGGGCCAGCGCTCCTACCTGGTGCAGTACATGCAGTTCAGTGGCTCCCTGCACACCAAGCTCTACCAGGTGCGCGCGCCCAGTCCGGTCTGCTGGCTCCTACCCCAGGCACTGACTTTGACCGCCTTGTAGCAGAGGCGCAGTGAGCCAGTGGCCAGCACCTAGGGGCTCTGCAGGCTTCGGGTCCCAGGCTCATCGCTGGGATTTGATGGTGCATCTTAACACCAGGCTGAGCACCCCAGGCTGAGGGGTCCTTGAAGGAAGCCTATTGGCTGACCGTGACCGTTGCCCCTGCAGGAGGTGGAGATCGCCAGCGTGGATGCGTTCCAGGGCCGCGAGAAGGACTTCATCATCCTCTCCTGTGTGCGGGCGAATGAGCACCAAGGCATTGGGTTTTTAAACGACCCCAGGAGGCTTAATGTGGCCTTGACCAGAGCACGGTATGGAGGACTGAGTCCTGTTGGGCCTTGCTGGTGGCTTCTCTTGCATAGGAGTCCTTCTGAGGCGCTGGGAGGGGTTGGCCCAAGAGGCTGCTCAGTGCCTGGTTCTCTTCCTATTAATTCTCGTACCCCAGCTGCACCCTGGGCTGGGGCACAGGGCATGGTAGAGGGGCTTCGCCAGTGCTAGTGGTCAGAGGGCTCCCAGCAGCAATTCGGAAAGAACGTCTCACTCATGAGTTGTCTTTGTTTCTGTGTCCTGGTGGCTTTCTGTGGCCTCAGTCTCGAAGGAAATTCCATCCCAACAGCGGAGTGTCCTTGTCAAGTTGTTTAATCCATGAGTCTAATGTTTTAGTCCTATTTGCCTTGTTCAGTTCTGGAATAAAACTTTTCTGAAATGGTGAGGGACCCAGAGGGCAAGGTGGACCCCGTGTTACCCCCACGAGACACCAGACAACAGCCACCATCGTACCAGCCCCAAGCAGGGCTCACGTTTGCATGTTGGTTCCTTCCCCACTGAGGGCGCCTTGGTTTTCGTTTGTTACCCCATTTGTTTGGTGGCCAGCTTTGGCAGGGGCGGGGGTGGTCCCAGCACAGCCTGATGAGTGTGAGCATCCATTAGCAGCTCAGCTTGGGCCTCGAGTTACATGCCCGGCCCGTCAGGGGTCCTGAAGCCGCTGTGGAGCCTGCCTGGGCCACTTATGACATAGTGCCCAGGAGGCTGACTCATGGTTGCAAACAAGGAGACTCATCTCTGAGCTCATCGGTGCACAGAGGTGTTTTGACATCTGGGCTCCACAGAAATCTGCCCTCAAACCCGAGTGTAGGCTCGGCAGCTTACAGGGTGGGCTCCAGTGAAAGTCACCTCAGCTCGCAGTTACCCACCTGTCCCCAGCATTCACGGCGGGCACTGGCACAGGCAGGGCAGGCGTCTGGTTAGGGAGGTCAAGGGTGGCACCCAAGGCTCCTGTGTGGCAAGAGGAGGGGTGCCTGGTGGGCGGGGTGCCAGGAGAGCTGTCTGGGCACCTTTTACTCTGGACTTGGGTTTTGAGTTTGTTTGCTCTTGCCTTGGACCGATCTGCGTAGTGCTCTGCTCACTGTGCAGCCCTAAGCACAGCACTCTCTGTGCCCACGTCTCGCAGATATGGGGTCATTATTGTGGGCAACCCGAAGGCCCTGTCCAAGCAGCCGCTCTGGAACCACCTGCTGAACTACTACAAGGAGCAGAAGGTGCTGGTGGAGGGGCCGCTGAACAACCTGCGGGAGAGCCTCATGCAGTTCAGCAAGCCCAGGAAGCTGGTCAACACCATCAACCCGGTGAGGGCCGGCCGCGGGCAGGGGGCGGGGAGGCGGGGAGGAGACTGCTGGGAACCCCGTCCTCCCCAAGCCGGTGTTCCGGGCACGTGGCAGTGAGCGATGGCAGGTGTGACACGTGACTAGTGTGAGCTGAGGGTGCGCCGAGAGTGTCAGTGTGAACAGGAGCCACGCATGTGCCGGTCTGTCCCCACAGAGCCCCCCCACGCCAGGTCTCCCTGCTGTTCTGAGGCCTTTCTGGCCTTGGACTTCATGGGATGCTACGTCACAGGTGGCATCTAGGGGTCAGACCCAAGCAGTTAGGGAACTTGGCAAACCCAAGGTGCTCTGGGGGCCTAGGGAGTGGATGCTGCTTGAGCTGAAGCCCAGAGACGGAAATGTTTGGCAACAAAGACCAGGTCAGGTGAGGAGGGGCAGGCAAGGCCCAAAGCACACAAGGCCCAAAGCCGGCAAGCCTCGGGGTAGTCCTCAGTGCAGCCTGGCCACCTCCCAGGCCACCAGATCTTTGAAAGTTCTTCCTTGTGTCAACGTGATAAATTCCTCACTTATCTAAACCCTTTGCAGGGAGCCCGCTTCATGACAACAGCCATGTATGATGCCCGGGAGGCCATCATCCCAGGATCGGTCTATGACCGGAGCAGCCAGGGTGAGTCTCTGCAGGGGACCGGCCCGGCCCCACAGTTGTTGACCGTTCCCACGCCCACAGCTTCCAGCCCTGTTACTCCTAGAGTGGCCTCCCAAGCCTTGGTCCACAGAAGCCTGCTTGACAGAGTTTTCTCAGCTTCCCTTGTCAGAAATCAAATAATTGGTCTTTGGCCATTTCTAAAAACCAGATGTTTTTAAAATAATACAGCTCAGTGGACAGCGGTTTCTCAACAAATACCGCAGCTCAGCCAGTTTGCCCCTGTGCTCACACCCCACCCTGCCTGCCCTTCGCTCGCCTTCTCAGTGGGGGTGTCACACCCACCGCCTCATTTCAGGTTTCGCGGCCTCCCCAAGCTTCAGCTCCATCTGTCAGACCTCAGGGTTGCGCATGCCCGCTTTTCCTGTGTGAGGCTTCTGTATGTACTGAGGCTGAGCCTTATCCTGCTGCCTGGGATGACGACTCTAGCCTGAGCCAGTCTGTAGACGGTTCCCATTCATCCCCCAGATCCCTGCCTCCTGGGACCCTTCCCTGCACCAGCCCGCATGGAGGGTGACTGCCTCACCCATGACTCTGTGCCACCTCCCCGAGTTTCACATTGGCCTTAAACCTCTCATGTGCTTGCCACTCACCCTGAGGGCAGGCGCACCCCAGCTGCTCCTCTTCCACATTAAATTGGCAAGGCCCCTTTCCCTGCCTCAGTGTTCTCCCTGTCCCTGGGCTCAGACAGGGGATTGTGTTTTTTTGTTTGTTTTTGTCTGTTTAAATATTTATTTATTTACTTACTTATATTTGGTTGCGCTGGGTCTTGGTTGCGGCAAGCGGGCTCCTTAGTTGCAGCACATGGGCTCCTTAGTTGCAGCATGCGAGCTCTTAGTTGCAGCATGCATGTGGGATCTAGTTCCCTGACCTGGGATCGAACCTGGGCCCCCTGCACTGGGAGTGCAGAGTCTTAACCACTGCACCACCAGGGAAGTCCCAGGGATTGTGTTCTTGAAGAACAACAGATCTCTTATCGCCATATCTGATGAGTCCCCGTGTGGCTGGGGGTTTCCTGGGTCCATACTTCATCCCTGATGCCACTGTGGGTCTGGCTACACCCAAGGTTGCCCTGGGGGCTTTTGCTTTCAGTGAGATCTGCTGATCTGTCAAGCTTGGTCTTTTTCTTTTGATTGGGGGGTGGCAGGGTGGCAGTGGTAGCATGTAATATGAATATAACATTTGCCATAAAAGGTTTTTTTTTAAGAAATTAGAAATGCATAGCGGTTTCAGTTTTTCAGATCCCCATGGGCCAGTGATTCTCAGAATCCCCTGGGAGAAAAGGTGCCTTCCCAGGCACCAGCCTCAAGGAGGCTGTTGGGCGCAGGGAGGGGGAGGGGGTTGAGTTGTGAGATTTCTGCATCAGGTGACTTTGCTGTTAGGGACGCACCAAGAAACGCTGGGGCAGACAAAGCAGTGACAGGACCAAACAGACATTTCAGCTGGATGCAGTGTGATGCCTGCCGTTCACCTTGTGTCTTATAGGCCGGCCCTCGAACATGTACTTCCAGACCCATGACCAGATTGGCATGATCAGTGCTGGCCCCAGCCACGTGGCTGCCATGAACATTCCCATCCCCTTCAACCTGGTCATGCCGCCCATGCCGCCACCGGGGTATTTTGGACAAGCTAATGGGCCAGCCGCAGGTGAGCACCGAGTGGCATCCCATGGGGAAAAGCAGTTTGGCCTTGGAGTTTGTTCACATCCAGGCTTTGAGCAGGAGTGCTTGTCTGTGAGGCTCAGAACCTCGTTCAAGGAACCCTGGATGGCTGTCTTTCAGGCCGGGGCACCCCAAAAGGCAAGACCGGTCGTGGGGGACGCCAGAAGAACCGCTTTGGGCTTCCTGGGCCCAGCCAGACGAATCTCCCCAATAGCCAGGCCAGCCAGGATGTGGCGTCACAGCCCTTCTCACAGGGCGCTCTGACCCAGGGCTACATCTCCATGAGCCAGCCCTCCCAGATGAGCCAGCCCGGCCTCTCCCAGCCTGAGCTGTCCCAGGTGAGCCCTCTGCCACTTTAACTTGAGACGTCTCACACCCACAGAAAAGTCAGACCAGCCCAGGGAGCCCTCTTCACACATGCAGACCCCATGACACTCACCCCTAAAGACCTTAGCAGGGGGACTGTAGGTCTAGAACATTCCATCCACAATACTGTCCTGGGTAGCATGTCTCCAATGGTGAAGTAACCAGTGTGGGTTTCCTGCCACTTAGGCTTGAGGATAAGTTTCCAGATTATTCCCTGCGGCTGGTGATGGGCTGGACGCAGAGCAGGTTCTCAAGCCTGGGAGGGTGAGTGCGCATCCTTCGACTGGGTGCTCATCTCTCCAACCTTGTCTTCCAGGACAGTTACCTTGGAGATGAGTTTAAGTCACAGATTGATGTGGCGCTGTCGCAAGACTCCACGTACCAGGGGGAGCGGGCGTACCAGCACGGCGGAGTGACGGGGCTGTCCCAGTATTAGAAGGCAAGCTGGCCTCTGGAGGAGGTCTTCGCTGGGATCTGGACTTGTAGGAAAATTTGGGAAATGTGGGAGTCTCAAGTCCTCGAGGGGCCAGTGCATCCTGTCACCTGTCACTCTGGGTCCCTGCACCTCTTCTTAGTGTCTGGGGGATGTGAACTTCATGCACACCGTCTGTGCCACGGTCCTCTCCAGAGAGAGTCTTAGAGCTGCTCCTGGTGGGCAGCCAGGAAGTGGACGTACCCCTCGCCCTGACGAGGCAGGTCATGAGGGTGGCGAGGGCCCCAGCTCCTAGGTGCACGGGTGCCTCGGGGTGCTTCTAGGTGCCCGCGAGGGCCCTGCCTCATGGTTCTCCACCTGTAACGAGGCCGAGCAGGGCAAGCATAGGCCTGGGGCTTGCTCCTCTGCCCCTTCCTGTGTGCATGGAAAGTGGGATGCAGTGATGCTGGGAGAAGGGGCCTCATGGTTCTCCATCTGTAACGAGGCCGAGCAGGGCAAGCATAGGCCTGGGGCTTGCACCTCTGCCCCTTCCTAACGGTGTGCAGGGAAAGTGGGATGCAGTGATGCTGGGAGAAGGGGCCTCATGGTTCTCCATCTGTAACGAGGCCGAGCAGGGCAAGCATAGGCCTGGGGCTTGCACCTCTGCCCCTTCCTGACGGTGTGCAGGGAAAGTGGGATGCAGTGATGCTGGGAGAAGGGGCCTACCGCTGTTGAACAACACAGGCTCAGCAGCCTTAACTCTTGGCTGCCTTCTCTCCGGGTGGGAAGTCATTGGTCTGGCTACCCGGCCGGCCTCTGAGGTCATGTTTAACACATGAGGATGCAGGTGCCAAGTGGAGTCGGGGAGAAAGCCCCGTCCGTGCCTTCTGGGCCAGGCCCGGGAGCTGCCCCGGCTCCCACTTTCTCTGAAGCCTCTTGCCCTCCCTCCCTCCCCAACAGGTGGCAGCGGAAGAGCTAAGCTACGTGGCTTAGTCCATCAGCATCTTATTCTGGGTAATAAAAAATAAAAATAAATGGATACCTGTTTTCCACTGCTAAAACTGAAGCACCACTGTGAGCAACAGGAGAGGGAGAGGAGTACCCGAGGGAGAGAGGAGCCCGAGACAGAGCGAGCGCCCACTGCTGGCACGTGGCGGCGAGGAGACGGAGAAGGGAGAGCGGGAGGTGGGGCGGCCACGGAGGACCGCCCGCCAGCGAGCCCCGCCAGCCCCGCTCGCCGAGGAGCCCAGCGCTCGCCCGCTGCGTCCACACCTGGGTCTGCGACCAGGGCGGAGGGAGGAAGACCCTCATCTCAGAGTAGCCCTTTCCTCTGTTCTTTTCTTTCTTTTTCTCTTTTATTGAAAGGGGACTACGTTTTAGCAGGAAAAACTACGCGTTTCTGTGCTGAGCAGGCTCCTTGCGGTGGCGGCCATGCCGGGAGAGCCCCTCAGAGTGTGGGTTCTGTCCACGCTGGCTCTGATATCGCCGCGCTCACACTGCCTGTGTTCTAGGAGGGTTTTCATTTAAAGAAAATACGGTGGTTTGTGTTTTTCTGTTTGTTTTTTAAAGATTCTTTCAAAGGAGTACTGAAAAATATACTTTCCTGAATTTGTCTCTCAAATCTTAGTGGTGGACCTGGGAGATGCGAGAAGCTTCCAGAAACGAAGTTTAAACATGCCAAAACAACTCAAGATTAGGATCAACACCTGTGACGGGAGGAGGATTTTCTTTTTTTTTCCGGTTTTAGCTTCCAGCAGCTTCTCCCTGTAGGTCAGGGCAGTGAGGGAGCATGGTCCCGGGCCGGGCAGGCGACTCCGTGGTCTCTGCTGGACTCCAAGAAGCAAAGCGCTTCCCGTGTGCCGTGGACTCGGCCCCACAGGAGGGGCCTCGGGCAGGACTGGCCGTGAGGCCAGAGGGCAGGAAGGTGGCAGTTCCCTGGCCAGTGGCTCCTTCCCCAGGGTCCTTCCTGAGGATTTGGTGGAAAGCACCAGCCAGGAGGATCTGTCCCCGTTCCCAGGGAGGCTCCCACCGTCGCTGTGGCCAGTTAGGCTCACTGAATGCCCCATCCCCTCTTGTTCCCCACCCTACCTGACTAGTTTGGAGCCCTTCTACCTGCGGGCACAGTTTTGATGAGGTGGGGTCATTTTAACTTTGGCGGGGAAAGGGAATACGTTTCTGAAATAAGTGGTACAGGGGGCCTCTGCCTGGGTCTGGGTTGCAACTTGCATTTATTGTTGCTGGTGGAGTCACCCCCAGCTCTTCGCACACCGTGATGGGGGTTAGCCTCCCTGGCGGGACCTAGTTGGGGACTGTCTAACCCTAACCCTGCCTATCCAGGCCCTGATGACCCTGACCCCCAGCATCCCCCTCCCCATGTGCCTTATCCCAAAGCCTCCAGATTCCAGCTGGTACATGGGAGAGATGGGGGACACACAGGCCACCTTCCTTCTGGCAAGGCCTCTTATTTATTACCATTGCTGTAGTGCTTTCGGTTCCCACTTCTTTTGGTAGCTGCATAGAGTTTGGATAGGTTTTTGCTATGACCCCTTGTGCACTGTCCCCATGGGTGACACACCCACCCACCCTGTTCTGTTCCTTGGAATGCTTTGCCTCTGCTTTGTGCTGTTTGCTTTTTTTCTCCACCTTAGCAACAGTTGCTATGAGTCCCCCAAATCAAGAAGCATCTGTACCAAGGCAATGTAACTTTTTGATTTTCGGTCAATTTGTTGTTTTAACTTCTTTTGTCACCAATAAAATCTTAATAAACAGCTCTGCATTCACACTGGGGCTGGATAACTACAGGGGGTGGCAGAGCACTTGGTTTGGGGTTCTGCCTGGTTGGGGGTGGGGGATTCGGAGCCACCTCAACGGCAAAGCTGAGACGGGCCAAACCTGTGCGGCAGGGATGGGAGTGGGGGAATCTGGGCCTACGCAGGGTCAGTTCCTGGGGCCCGTGTACATTAGACGTTGGGCCCCCTAGAGATGGGTTCTGGAAAGGCTGCGCCGGCGGCGTCACTTGTAGGACCTCCACCCACCATCCTGGTGGTCGATGGTGATGGACATAGCTGCTTCCCTCCCCACTCCCAGGTGACAAGACCCGAGAAGGCAGCAGAGCGGACCACGCAGTGTTTATTGTTGCCCTCTCCCGCCCGCCCCCGGTCAGCGGCAGCCGCACTCATCCACCACCATGTCTTCGTAGTGCCGCAGTACCACGTTGTCGCTGTTGTCGAAGAAGAGCACGGAGATGGGCGACAGGCGCGCGGGCACGCAGCAGGGCAGGCCGGCGGCGGCGCTAGGGGCGGCCGCGTGCATGAGCGCGCGCAGCACCGCGTGGTTGAGCGCGGGTGTCCCGCCGGGTTCGGACAGCGCGGCGGGCAGCCCGCACTTGCCCTGGCAGTAGTTGGCCAGGAAGCCGCGTGGCGCGATGACCCAGCGGTGCCAGCCCACCTCGCGGAAGCTCACGTAGAGCCGCCGCGCGCGACACGCGCCCCCAGGGCCGCCGCCCACTGCGGGCTCGGCCTCGCGCCGCGGCCGGGCCAGGGGGTGGCACAGGCGCGGGTCGAGGGTCACCAGCAGCAGCGAGGCCTCGGCCAGGCTCGCGCAGGCGGCGGGAGCCCGGGGACGCAGCGCCAGAGTCAGGCGGAGGCTGCGCGGCGCCGAGGTGTTGCGGGCCCAGGCGGCGCCCAGCAGCTCGGCGCGCACCGGCATTCCCAGGGCGGACACCGCCTGGCGGAGCACCACCTGCCCGGGGCCCGCGCCCGCCGGCGCCACGCTCAGCTCCCAGCCGCCCGCCGTCCCCGCCGTCGCCTCTGCAGCCGCGAAGCGCAGCTCCAGGCGGGCCTGGCTCGGGCGCTCGGCTGGCTCCACGGCCGACAGGTCGAAGACGACGGTCCACTCAGGGCACTGTCCCGCAGCTGAGGCGGGCTCCGGGGGCCGGGCGGCCGCGCCTGGGGAGGAAGGGAGAGGGCTCGGCTGGCGCTGGGTCCCCACTCGGTGCCGACCGGCCCGCGAATGGGTCTTGATTGGGGACAGCGGGGGAAGGTGAGCGACCGGAGCTGGGGGTCGCACCATCTGTTAGAAGGCGTCAAATGTTGTGAAGCGGCGGTGGGTGAGGGAGATGGAGTGGGGGCAGGGCGTCACTTGCAAGGAAGAGGCCCCGACCAGTGTAGGGCGGCCAGCCCGCCGTTGGGGACATAGGCGGGGGTGGGGAGGTGGGGGGGGGGAATGAGCGAACGCATGGGGCCAGTGGGGAAGCGATGCTAGGGCGGGTGGCATCTGCAGGAAGGCATCAAGTGGTGTGAAGCGGCAGAGGGGGTGGGATGGAGTGGGGGCAGGGCTTCAGCTGCAAGCAAGGGGCCCTGCTCGGTGCAAGGGAGCCTGGCCTTCGGACCACTCCCCCACCCCATCCCCTGTCCCGGCAGGTGTCCACGCGGAGGAGCTGAGGGAGTTCAGAGGCCCAGGTTGCTTGCGGGCTGGACGGGGAGGGTGGCGACCCTCAGGGCTCTCCGGCCTTCCTCACGCGCCGCCGGAGGCTCGTGGCGGGCTCGGGGCGCCCAGCGGGGTATCGGCCTCCCAGACCCACGCCCCCAGCGCAGACCCCACTCACCGCGGTCCGGGACGTGGCGCACGATGTTTCCGGCGACCCCCAGCTCCTCCACATGGCACGGCCGCAGGGTAGTCCCCAGGGGCGTCCTCCGAGGGCCCGCCCTGGCCTCCTGGTGGTCCCGGCGGCGGAACAGGCGCCACATGACAGGGGGTACAGGCCGGGACTTGGGGGCGCCCCGGGGCACGTCGGGAAACCCGAGAGCCTGGAGTAGGGCGGCGGCGGGGCCCGGGGGCGCGGGGGCGCGGGCCGGGGGTGACGAGGGCAGCAGCATGGCTAGTAGGAGAAGAAGGACGCGGCGGCCCGGACGCCGGCACAGCGGCGGCATCTTCGTCACAGGCGGCGGCCGGGCGAGTGCTCAGGGGCTGCTGGGCTCCGGGACCTGCGGGCTGGGGGCGGGACCGGGGTCCCTGGAAAGACCTGGGCCAGGTCAGGGTCTCGGGGGGCGTGGCCGCGATCCTGAAGTCGAATAGGGACCAATCACGGGGGCGGGGTCTCGAGGGGGCGGGGCAGGGGTCCCGGGAGTGGCCAGGGCGGGGTGGGTTGCGGCGGGGGCGGAGCCTGATAGGGCCAGGGTACAGGGAGCGAATGGGGGAGCCGCGTGGCTGGTCCCCGAGGGCGAGGTTGGGTGGGGCTGGGTCCTGGGCGGCGGGGCCGGGGTCGAGGGGTTCAGAAGCGCTTGTCCTTAACCAGTCCATTCCTCAGCGGCTTCCTGCGAGCCAGAACCGGCCCAGGTTAGCCTAGGGACCCCACGCCACCACGTAGCGCCTCCCACCACCGTCCCGCCCTCCTTGCCCTCCTTTTCCCAGCCCCGCCCCATTCTTCCTCCCAGCCCACAAGGCCAAAAGACCCCGCCATCTGCCTGCTGGGCAAGTGGTCCCTGCTCCTTCCCACAATTAAACCCTCCTCTCCCCTCCCCCATGGGCCACCCGCGGCTGCTGGAGGGCAAAAGTCACCTACCAACCTCTGCCTGATTTAAGCCCATCGCCTGGACCTGGACCAGCACTTTATCCTCCTCCTCTCTCAGGGAGGCAGAACTGGCCAGAGCCCCCGGCGATCCCACCGGGCAGGCTCCTCCCCAACTACAATGGCCCTACCAGGAAAGGCTTCCCAGCCCATGATTCTCCATCCACTGCCCTCTGTCTACACCTGCCGCAGCCCCTACTTTGCTTCCATGGCCTTAAAACAAGTTATGTAGTGTTTTAAAACGAATCAGTACTGTAAGATCCCAGAGAAAGACCCCTAACGTCTAAACAACGTTCATGGTTTGCATATTTCAAACCGTCTACAAAGATGTCTTCTCCTGCACCTCAATTTTCCAAAAATGTGCCATCGAGATCGCTCCCATGTGCACTGATGCTCTCCTTAATTCCATCTTCCCTGCCTGTGTTAGTGGCAGGTCTCTGGGGTTCCGACTGGGAGGGGACCTGCACCCTGGGGATCTGCCCAGGTCCACCTTACTGGACTCAACAGGTCTACCCCTGCCCCTCACCGCTATTGCCATCACTTGCTCGGTGTTGTGTCCCGTTGAACTGGCCAGCCTGCTGATGCCAAGACAGCATCTCCCCGCAGTCTTATGGTCACGGCCATTGACCATTCCTATTCCCACGTATGAGAACCCTTCGTGCCTTTGCACATGGTCCATCAGTCTCTGCTGAAGTGAATTCTACAGTCTAGTTCATGTACAGCCGTATTAAGTTTTCTGAGCCAGTGATATATGTTCACGATCTAGACCTCAGAAAGCATAGAAAACTCAACAGTTCAACCAAGCGGCTCCTAGGGATCTACCACCCTTTGACTTCTGTGTATCCTCAGATACTAGCGTATGTGCATTACCGTACCCTGCAGCCCTTTGGTTTGTGGAGCACTCTAGCTCAGAGACCGTTCCATATGAGAACGTAAAGACTTTCCTGGAGAAGATGGTCTCAGTCACTTCGGTTTGCTCTTCCCTGGGGCTGGAGCCACTGGATGCCCCTTCCTGGGAGCACACCTCCCGCCCTCGGCCCACTTCTCCGTGGGCTGCTGTTTTCTCTCGCTGCCACTGCGGGAGCCCTTTATCTGGGAGATCAGAGATAAGCCGCCCGTGGACCTCCCATCTGTCCTGTATCTTCAGCTTGGCCTGTTGGTCTTTTAGACAGAGCAGAGGTGGGGTTCCCAGCTTCTTGAGTCTTCTCATAGTTCAGTTGCTGGACGGCACAGTCTCTCATTTCGACTCTTGTTTGATTGCACAGCTTCCATCTCTGCATCAACATCTTTGATGCTTTGGGAGTTTGCACTGGGGGCTCATGCGAGATAAAGATGGTTACCAAGCAAGCGTCCCATTGACAGTTCTTCCTTCCCTCCCGGGATGCTTCTTTGCTAAAGTTTGATGGGCTCAGCTCTGTTCCCACTGTTTTAATTCCTATACTTCTATAGAAGGTTTAATAGCTCCAAGGATCCGTACCCCTGCCCTGTGCCTCTTTATAAGCGCTTTCCTGTGGTGATTCTGGTTTGTTTTTCTGCACAAGCTTCCAAGTGCCCCCCTCCCTCCTCAAAAACAGTGTATTTGCGGGGGAGGGGAGTACCCAACTAGGGCGAGATGGCCTCTCTGCAGAATCAGATTTACACTTTTTCGTCTCAGTGCACCACAGCGGGAAAGAGAAAATCAGGACGAGGGTGGAAGCTGCAGGGGGATGTGGGCAGGCAGAGACTCGGGTGGATTCTGGATGTTTCCTTGAGGATAAGGAGGAGAGGGAGAGAAGGGGGGCTCCCTAGGGTTTTGCAAGGTTTTCACCCTGAGTTGCCATCAACTGCGATGGACAAATGTTCACGAGAGGTAGTTTGCGGTGGGAATGGGGGTTGATTCTGGATATTTAGAAGGTGCTTGGAATGTCAAGCAGACGCTGACACAGACAATGGCACTCAGAGGAGCACTGTGAGCCGGGAGAGAAACTTGGAAGTCGGGGTGGATTAAGTGAAAGGGCCCTGGGAGAGGGGGAGGCCAGACGCGGAGCAGGAAGGCACTAAAAAGTGAAGCGGGAGCCCATGTGCCGCAACTAAGGAGACTGCGAGCCGCAACTAAGACCCAGTGCAACCAAGTAAATAAATAAATATTAAAAAAAAAAAAAAAAAGAAAGAAAGTGAAGCAGGGAGCAGAGGCAGACTGGCGATTGCAAAAGGAGAGGTTGGGTTGGGTATGGGGTTTCTTTTGCGGGGGTGACAAAAATGTTCTAAAACCGCAGTGATGGTTTCACAGCTCTGTGAATGGACTAAAAACATTGACTTCTACACGGCAAATGGGCAAATTGCATGGTGTGTGAATTCCATCTCAATAAAACTGTTCAAAATAAGGCGGCGGGGAGTGGCCACCAGATTTGTTTAGCGTCAGTGGAGCGGACAGGAGTGGTCTCGGGGTGGTGGGGGGAAGACCCCAGAGGGAGCTGGGTTCGAGAAGGGAGGAGGAGGGGGTGCTGGGCTGTAAGCGGAGCGGAGAGAGGAGGTTTCTCTTCTTGATCAGAATGTCCCTGAGCAGGCAAAGGGGTGGACATCGGTGGCCCGGGACGGTGGCCTCAGAGGGAGACGGACCATCTACCAAAGCAGCCAGCCAGCACTAGAGGGTGGATGTCCTCATCCGGCTACCCCTGCTTTCCTGGGGACACGGAAGCCAAGTCATCGGGTGAGGGGACAATGGTGAGGACAGTTGATGGCCGAGGAGAAGGAAGAGTCTCAGGAGATCAGGCACTGCCCAGGCATCGCTGAGGACCCCTGGCCCCCATTAGTGCTGCAGCGAGGACCAGATGTGTGGGTCGTGGCTCTTCAGATACAGCGGGGGCAGCTGAGAGTGTCACAGAGGAGAAAGCCGGTGTACGGAGGGGTGGGGTAGCCTCGGGCAGGTCAGCAGACCCAGAGCGGGGTGAGGGCCCCCGATGGATGGCGGTCCCAGCAGCCCAAGAGAACGATGGGGGCTTCAGACCGAGGTCGTGACCAGGGTGCAGGGGCTACTGCAGGGGGCCGAAGACAGAGGTCCAGGAGGGGCCCCACGGAGGGGGGTTCAGAAGAGAGAACCAGCAGGAGCAAAGAAGTCCTCAGTGCTGCTTTGCCATGGAAGACTGGGGTCCTTCAAAGTGGTTCTCAGTCATTGTTTTCTTACTGTTTTCAAATCTAACTGCATTTTCATCATACATGGTCTGCACGATCCTGGTTCTGAGCAACTGAGGTTGCCCCTGGTTTTTTTCAATTTTGAGAAGTGTTCCTGTGCTTAAAAAGAACATCTGTTCTTGCTTCGGAGCTGCCTGATGAGGAACGTGGACTTTACCTCCTGTGGTCCCATCTTGCCACGGTTTAGGGCTGCATCATGCGGATCCTTTCACATCAAAAATTACACCTGACTTTCTCCTCCTGTCTTTTTACTTACAACTTTTATTTATCCTGGAGTTGAAGTCTTGACCAGGTCAGAGGTGGATTTATTTAAAAGCCCAGTCGCGTAATTGTCATGATTATTCCATGTGTGTTTATTTGCATGCGCAATATTTGAGATTCTACCCTCATTCTGCATTACTTACCCTGCTTTTTCTAGCTTTCCTTTCCTGCATTTACTTTGTTGTACCTGTTTTTGGTTCCATTCTCCCCTCTACGCCCTAATAGTGTTAACATAAATACTCAATATAGCCCAAAGGTAATGCCCTACCCTCCTGCAAAATGCAAAGCCACCAATCCTGTTTCAATAATATTAAATATTTCAGCTCTAATTTTTTAAAATCTCTCAAATTAGGCGTTAAAAAAAAATTTTACCCAGATACGTATCAATTTCTCTGCTGATCTATCTCTTGGGGTAGTTTTCTGAAATATTCTCCTAGAGAAGATCTGTGAATGGTAAGCCTTCTTAGTTTTTGTTCCTGCGGATATCCTTTTTTTTTTTCTGGTGGGGATGCTGGGGACCAAACCCAGGATCTCATGCAAGCCAACAGGTATCCTTTCTCTTGAGTAACTGTTTTTAAACTTGTGTGTAAGAGTCCCGGTTTCTTGTTACTTCCTTTCAGCATTTGAGGTGATATCTGACTCCAGTCTTCCAGCTTCCCTCGTTGCTGTTAGTCTGTCACTGTTTCGTAGGTCATCTCTTCTTTTCTGTGGCTGTTTCACATTTCACTATGATGTGTCTGGGGCCTGGATGCCTTTGTATTCATCCTGCTTATGATTTATGTCTTGTCACTTTCTGGAAAAATTCTCAGCATTATGTCTTCTCATGTTGTCTCTCCCTGTCTATCTCCTATTAGGACTCAGCCACATAATTCTTACTGTTCTAGCTGTCATATTTTCCATTTGTTTAGGCTGCATCCTAGGTAATTTCTCCACAGCTTTCAATTCACTGATTCTCTTTTCAGCTGTATCTAATCGTTGGAGACTTAACATCTATAATAGGTTGAATGGTGGTCCCTAAAAGGATATGTCCACATCCTAATCTCTAGAACTGTGACTGTGACTCTATTTGGAAAAAGAGTCTTTGTAGATGTAATTAAGTGAAGGAATTTGGGATGAGATCATAGTGGTCTAAATCCAATGACAAATGTCCTTATAGGAGCCAGAGAGACCATCTGAAGACAGGAAATGGAGATTGGAGTGATGCAGCCACAAGCCAAAAAACATCTGGAACCCCCAGAAACTGGAAGAGGCAAGGAAGGATCCTCCCCTAGACTTTCAGAGCAAGAGTGGCTCTGCTGACACCTTCATTTCAGACTTCTGGTCTCTAGAACTGTGAGAGAATAAACCTCTGTTGTTTTAAGCCCCCTAGTTTGTGGTACTTTGTTACGGCAGCCCTAGGAAAGAAATATATTTAACATCCAATGCTGTTTTTCATGGTCTCTCATGCCTTTTACATTTTTAATAAACTTTTCATTTTAGAATAATTTTAGATTTGCAGAGATAGCATAAAGAGCTCCAGGGTAGCCCTTGCCCAAGTCTCCCCGAACGTTAACATTTTATATCTCCACAGTGCATTTATCACAACTAAGAAACCAATGCTAGAACATTGCTATGAGCTAAACCATAGACTTTATTTGAATTTCACCAGTTTTTCCACAGATGTCCCTTTTCTGGTCCAGGATCCCACATTGCATTCAGTCAATCTGAGCTGAGACGGTTCCTCAGTCTCTTGTTTTCCATGACCTGACGATTCTGAGGTGTCCTGACCAGCTCTTTTGTGGCACATTCCACATTCTCATTGCTTTTTATCCTATCTTGTTTTATACCCAACTGTGCTAACTCTAGCCATCCTTAGGGACCAGGTTCTGCGGGTGGTGCCCATGGGGCCAACCATGGCAGCGTGTCCCCAGTCCCCTGTCATTTCTGTATGGAGTTTGTTCTTTGCCATCCTAGTGGGAATGCTGTCATTTGGGGCTGGAGGCGCCAGCCTCCCAACTCACATTCTGGCTGGACATTCTTGGGGGAGACAGAGCAGGGAGCAGGGTGGAGCTAGGTGGTCTGGCTTGCTCTTTGCCTTGGGCTCTGCGTTTACAAGGACATCTCTAGGAGTTCACTGTTTTACAGCAGAAAGGTCTTTCAGTTTTAGATTTAGCCAAGCAGGTGCCTCCCCAACCTCACCCCTGGAGTTCTCTTTAATCACTGCTTCTTCTGGAAGCCTCTGAGGGTTGGTCAGACTCCTTGGTGAGACCTCACTGACCTCTACACGCAATTCCCAACTCACGTTCGCTGGACATCGACAATCCGACACCCTCAAAACTAGACTCCCAACCCCCTACCCCCACCGGTGCACACGGCCCTGCCCTGAGTCCCATCTCGGTAAATGGCAGCTCGAGCCAGAGGTCTTGGGTCATCTTTGAATTTTTTATTTCTATTTCACCTACATCCAAAGCAAGTCTGGTTAGTTCTACACCAGAGTTGGGATCTGACCACTGGGGTGACCTCACCTGCGGCCCAGCCCTCTTGTGTCCACAATCCCTGCTCACCTGCCTGACTCCCCTCTAACCTGGGTGCTGGCTTTTTGGCTGCTCTGGCAATTCCCCCAGTTCTTTGCTCCCCTTCTCATGTCTTTCAAGGAGATTTTTAAAAAATCTCTGCTTCTCTCATCCTCCTCCCTGCCCATTCTGACCCACACCTCATTGCACTCTGAGCCCACTGCTTCCCCGAAACCATCTTTCCCAGGTTGGTCACTGATGACCTCCCAGGGGTCAAATCAGAGGGTCTGCCGGGGAGCGCCCTGCGAGCCTTCAGCAGCCCCCACCTCACTGCTGCTCAACCACTCCTCACATTGACTGTGAGGCGCTGCACACCTTGGACCCTGCTGGTCATCCCAACCTGCCTCCATTCACTCCTGGGGCCCCTCCAGGCCAGGGGCTTTGGGCGCCATCTGGCTCACATCCCAGGGCTGGCAGTCCCGAGGCCCCTACCTCCAGGACGGTCGAAGAGGCCCCTTTGGCTCGTCATCCCTACAACTCCCACCTGGGCCCAAACCCCCGGCCCCATCTCCTGCTTGGCTGACCAGTGGTTGCCCCGCTGGACCAGGGAGTATTAGCCCGAACAGAGCACGGGCTCCCTGGGCCGCCCATGGCACCCCCTCACCGCCCCCTTCCACTGCCACCTGCTTAGAGGTTGCCGTCAGGCCTGGAAAACAGCTGATCCTCAGCACTGGGCTTGGCCCTCACGGCTCCCACCACCGAGACCCTGATTCTCACCCCTCACCTCTCTACCCGCACCTTCCTCGCTGTCTGTCCTGACAGCATCTAACTCTGTCGCTACATTGTCCATGCCTTTATTGCAGTCTCTCTTTTGGATGCAGGCTCCGGCGGGGGGGGCAGCGTCGGCATCGGCCTCATCGGCTGCCGTGTCTCCGGGGCCTACCCACAGAGCGCGCTCGATCGGACAGACGTGGTTAAGGAATGAACTAGGGCTGGGGGCCCCTCCACACTCACTCAGCTTTGCTGGGCTTCGGGCTCAGGGCCTCTGCTGTGTCATATTCCCGCACGTCCTTCAGCTCCCGCACCTGGCCCGTCAGCACCTTGGCAGCAAAAGCCACGATGTACTGTGGGAGGGGAAGGCACAGGTGAGAAGAGAGCCCCGTCCCCGACCTCGCTGCCCTCCTGATGGCTGGGTGCTCCTGCCACCAGCCCTTTGCACGTTGCCTAACATGCCCCTCCTCCCTGGGAGTGCGTGAGAAGGGCGTGCACCTGGAGCGCCCCTTGGGGACGGGGACCGGGACAGGACTGGCATCTGAGAAGAAAGGGGTGGCGAGGAGTTGTGAGCGCCAACTCACCAGGAACCAATAGAGGTTCATGAGCGTGAGCAACAGCAGGAGTGCATTGAAGAAGAAGTAGAAGGGGATGTCAGGCACCGACCGCAGGCTGCAGTAGCTCGTGGCATACAGGACCTTGAGCGGGAACCAGTAGAGGCGGAACCAGAACCTGCAGGAGGGAGGGGCGCGTCGAGGAGGCTGTGGGGGAGAGGGGGAGGGGAGCCCCCTCCCTTCCCCCCAGTCCCTGTCCTGTCCCGTCTGGACTCATCCATCTGCCCCTGCACATCCTCACTCATCCATGTCTCCTTACCCAACCCTTGTTCATTCCTGCCCAGCTGTCTCCATTCCTGTGCTGTCCTTTCCTGCCCAGCTTGCTTATTCCCAACTCGTGCCCTCTGCTGTCCCACCAGACCCCGCCCACATCACCCTGGCCCTGTCTGGCCCCTCCCACCTCACCAAGCCCCCACCCACCTCACCAGGACCCACCCCTTCCCTGCCCACCCGCCTCTCTAGGACCCACTTCCTTCCTGCTTGGCTCCACCCACTCTCATAAGCCCCACTTCCTTCCCGGCCTGGCCCCGCCTACCTCCACCAGGTCCCCTCCCCTTCCACTAGGCCCGCCTCCTCCCCTGCCGGCTCACCAGCTGAGGCTGAAGCTGAGGCAGCCCAGGTCTGCAGCCAGGGCGTGAAGCCGGTGGTGGGATCCTCCGCGGGACTTGAAGTAGACATTGAGCTTGGTGAACTCCAGCTGTACGTCACTGATGTCATGCAGGAAGAGCACAAGGATGCCCACCTTGTGGTACCTGAGGAGGAAATCGGGAGAGGAGAGAGGGCTGGTTACCCTGGGACCCCTACCCGCACCGAGGCTCCCAAGCACAGGCCCCCTTGGCCACCCCTCCAGGCTTCCCGTGGGTCTGTTCAGAGCTGTCCTCCCTGGCCCATCTGCCCTGCCCAGCCCCCCTTCACAGGGCTAGGTCAGCAGTAACACCCAGGCTGCACCCGTCCTGTGGCAGCCACACCCCAGGCTCAGGAACCTCCCTGGAAGTGCCCTCTCTGATCCTTCCTCATCTCTGTGACCTCTGACCCTCCATGACCCCTGACCCTCACAGGCCTGGGTCATTCTGTGTCCAGATACCCCACACTTTCAACATGACTGCCTCACTGATGCTCCCAGGTTTGTACATTTAACCCGAACACTGCTGCAAACTGCAGGCTTGCCTGGGAAAGGCCGCACCCCCACCAGGATCTGACGAAGGCTGGAGCCCCGTCCCTATCCAGCCTTCCGCCTCACAGCTGCTTGGTGCCTGAGTTCAGCCTGGATGTGGCTGTGCACCTCTGTCACCGTCTTCATGCCCACTCTGCCCTCCTGACAGCCACAGGCTGTTCTCATCCCCTAACATCCCTGGTGTTCCCGGAGCCTTCCTTCACCAACTTTCAGTCTCGGCTCACCTGTCACCCCTGACCACCCCACCTCACCTCACCACCTCTGCAGTCCTTATCTTCCGACTTGAATTTTCCATAGTGATCACCTTCAAACAAACTGTTAGTTCTTTTCTTTCATGGGTTTTTTTTTTTTTGTGGGGGGGTTGTTATCTGATTCTACCCTCTAGAGCAGGGCTGTCTAATAAATTTTCAAGAATGATAGGAATGTTCTAAATCTGCGTTGTCCAATACAGGAGTCACCAGCCACATACTGGGCTGAGGTACAGAATGTGTGGTTTTATTTAAGTTTAATTAAAGTTGACATGACCACCTGTGGCCAGCAGCTACTGTGCTGGAGGGCACAGCTAGTCCAACAAGAATAGAATTTGAGGGGCTTCCCTGGTGGCGCAGTGGTTGAGAATCCGCCTGCCAGTGCAGGGAACACAGTTCAATCCCTGGTCCGGGAAGATCCCACATGCCGCAGAGCAACTAAGCCTGTGCGCCACAACTACTGAGCCTGTGCTCTAGAGCCCGTGAGCCACAACTACTGAGCCCACATGCTGCAACTACTGAAGCCCACGCACCTAGAGCCCATGCTCTGCAGCAAGAGAAGCCACCACAATGAGAAGCCCGCACACTGCAATGAAGAGTAGCCCCCACTAGCCACAATCAGAGAAAGCCTGCGCGCAGCAACAAAGACCCAACACAGCCAAAATAAATAAATAAAAATAAATTTTAAAAAATGAATAGAAGGGCTTCCCTGGCGGCGCAGTGGTTGGGAGTCTGCCTGCCGATGCAGGGGACACGGGTTCGTGCCCCGGTCCGGGAAGATCCCACATGCTGCGGAGTGGCTGGGCCCGTGAGCCATGGCCGCTGGGCCTGCGCGTCCGGAGCCTGTGCTCCGCGACGGGAGAGGCCACAGCAGTGAGAGGCCCACGTACCGCAAAAGCCAAAACCAAAAACAAAAAAATAAAATAAAAAATGAATAGAATATGAGCTGTATATGTCGTTTAAAATTTTCTTTTTTTAAAATTTTTTTTTTGAGTTTCCATGTTCAATTTTTATTTTTTTTAATATCTTTATTGGAGTATAATTGCTTTACAATGTTGTGTTAGTTTCTGCTGTACAGCAAAGTGATTCAGTTATACATATATATATATATTCTTTTTCATATTCTTTTCCATTATGGTTTATCACAGGACATTGAATATAGTTCCCTGTGCTATACAGTAGGACCCTGTTGTTTATCCACCCTATTTATAATAGTTTGCATCTGCTAATCCCAATTTCGTTTTAAATTTTCTATCAGCAACGTTTAAAAAAAAAAGTAAATAGGGAGAGGTAAAATTAATTTTAATAATATATTCCAATTGACTCAGTATATCCGAAATGTCGTCATTCAACATGTAAATGACATAACAAAAGGACTGCAAGATATTTTCACTCTCCTTTACCCTTGGAATCAGGGTGGCTTTTATACATACAGCATGCTGTGGTTTGCACAGGCTCTGCCTTGAAGCACTATGACCACATGTGGTGGCCACAGTGGGCTCTAGAACATAACGTTTTGTCTACTGTGCTCACGGCTGTGCCCCCAGCAGCACCTGTCACATGGCAGGTGTTCAGTAAACACTTGCTTTGTGACCCAGCCAAGGTTGCCATCCAGGAGGAGCTGGAGGGGGACAGATGGGGTGGGGGCAGGTGGTGCCTCTCTGCACCTGTTTTGCCCCATCACTTCAGAATCTCTCTTCAGAAACCTCTCCCACAGACACCCCCATACCCCCCACCCAGGCATCAGCCTCTGCCCTGTGCCAGCCTCTTGCCACTGCTCACGCCAGTGCCCTCCACCCTCCTGTCCCCTCCTGGACTCACCGGAAGGCATAGGATGAGATAATGAGGACCAAGGTGACCACATGGTGGATGAGCATGACCACTGAGTCCTTGCGCCAGGCATCCAGGTACAGCGTGGCGTAGATGGAATGGCCGTAGAAGCTTCCCTGTAGTAGGTAGGCAACTGCGATGTCCCGTGGTACCGCCATGCCCGTCTTCCAGCCTGGGGAGGGCCAGACCGTGCCGTCAGGGACCTGCAGGGCCTCCGGGACCCGCAGGCGACCCCGAGCATTCCCTCAAGCCACGCATGGGTCCTCTGCATGCTGGGCGTGCCACGCGTCTCTGCAGCTGTTCTGGTCGCTGGTTTTCTGTTACCCATTCTCCACCCATCATTGTTTATGAATAGGCATTACTTTTTAGAACAGTTCTAGACCTACAGAAAAAGGTGCTCCTACCCTGAAATTGGTCCTTTGCAGAATCTCCAACTGTGCCCCAGGCCCCCTTCCCCGTCTTCTCTTACCAGGCTCACTCAAGACACCCGGTCCTGGGTGCCGCCCTCCCAGCAAATCCCCAAACCGATGGAGGCTGCCACCTGCCTTGCTGTGCCGGCCAAGCAGCTGAGGCAGAAATCACACACTTTTCAACGCCCATGAGTGCGGGCTCTCCCGCAGAGCGGGCCCGGCTCCACCTCCCCTCCTGCAGCCACCTCCTGCCCCCTGCCCCTGCACATGCGCCCACCCGCACTCAGGCCTCGTGCCTTCCCAGGGGACATTGCTCCCCCCACCACCTCCGCCTCCCCTCCTCAGTCCATCATCGAGGACTCTGCCCGAATCGACCTAGAACTCCAGACTGTGCCCTGCTGTCTGCGGCTCCTTCTTTGTCCATCCCCCGTAACGGCCTCCCTGGGCTCCATCCCCGGTCTCCTGTCCCTCCCCCTCCAAGCCTCAGTGATCTGGAGCTAGACCCTCAAGTCCCCCTGGAGGCCAGCTATCCCTTAGATGCCTCCTATGCTGCCACCTCAGTGACAGCCCTTCGTCTGTACCCTGGTCCTGCCTGCAACGGAGATCCACTTGGACCTCTATCTGGGGGTCCCTCTTCGGTCCCCACCTCCACTTACTTGCCCTGCCCCCACTGAACCCACCCTGGTCCAGGTACCGTCATCTCCTCCCAGCGCTGCCCCAGCTTCTCCCGGCCTCCAGAGCCTATTCCCGACTGTCCATTCTCCCCACAGCAGCCTCGATGTCTGTGAATACACAGACCCCATGATCTGGCAAGTCTACTCTTGGCCTGTGCCCAAGGAAACTGAAAACAGGGACTCAAGAGACCCCCGTATACTCATGTCCACAGCAGCACTAGTCACAATCATCAAAAGGGGAACAGCCCAAATGTCCATCAGCAGGTGATTGGGTACACAAAATGTGGTAAATCCACGTTTCGTGTAGCCACATCATGTGGAATATTATGCAGCCCTAAAAAGGAAAGAAGGCTTGACACACACTACAATGTGAATAAACCTCAAAAACATTATGCTGAGTGAAAGAAGCCAGACACAAACGGGCACATGCAATCACAAACCAATGATTCCATGTATATGAAATGTCCACAGAACAGGCAAATCCACAGAGACAGAAAGCGGATTAATGGTTGCCAGGGGCTGGGAGAGGGGGGATGGCAAGCTGCTAATGGGGACGGGTCTCCTTTTCGGGATGATGGAAATGTTCCGGAACTAGATAGACACGGTGCTTACGCAACACTGTGAACGTGCTAAATGCCACTGAACTGCTCACTTTAAAATGGTGAATTTTTAAAAGTTGTGGTAAAAATATACATAACATAAAATTTACCATCTTAACCATTTTTACGTTTAGTAGCACTAGGTGTATTCACACTGTTGTGTAACCAATCTCTAAAAGCTCTTCCATGTTGTAAAACTGAAACTCTGTTCCCATTAGACACTCCCTCTCCGTTCCCCCTTCCCCAGCCCCTGACACCCACCATGCTACTTTCTGTCTCTATGGATTTGACGAGCCTAGGTGCCTCACATAAGTAGAATCACACAGTATTTGTGTTTCTGTGACTGGCTAAAATGGTTAATTCTGGGAATTCCTTGGCGGTCCAGTGGCTAGGACTCCGCGCTTCCATTGCAGGGGGCACGGGTCCGATCCCTGGTCGGGGAGCTAAGATCCAGCGAGAGGCACAGTGCGGCCAAAAATAAATAAATAAATAAAATAGAATGGTTAATTCTATGTTATGTAAATTTTACGTAATCAAAAAAAATGAAAGACACCTGACAGATCACTCATCCCCCACTTGAACACATCCAGGGCTCCCCAATTGGGCTCAGTAGCAAAACTCACACTCCTGGCTGGGTCTCCCCCCACGTTCCGTGCACAGCCTTGTGGCAGTGCTGCAGTCAGCAGAGGGGGGCCTCCCCACACCTGCCAAGTGTCTCTGTCCCTCTTGAGAAGGAAGGGACGCGGAGGCACCCTCTATGGAAACGGGACACCCTCTTTTCCACCTATCACACTGGCGAGACTGCTACAGTGGAGAGCACCCCCTCTCCAGCTTTGGGCCCCAGATCTGGGGCAGAGGGAAGAGGGCAGCAGATAATTCCCCATCTGGGCTGCGTCTGCACCTCCCTGCACGTTGCGGGGTGAGGTGGGCCGGGCTCTGTCTGTGGACCTCCCACCTCCTCTCCACGCACACCCCGCCTGCTGCTCTGGCCTCTCCATGTCACTCCTGCCTCATCCCCCTCCCTGATCTCCAGGATCAGCCACCTGGGCATCCCACACCCAGCTCCTGGTCTCCCCCAAACCTGCCCCACCCTCAGCCCCCTAGACCCTGGGGTCAGCCCCACCCTCCTTCTCTCTCACACCCACCTATGGTTTGGCAGTGAATCCTATCAATTCTGCTGTCAAAACATTTCTTTTCTTTTTTTTTTTTTGCGGTACGCGGGCCTCTCACTGTTGTGGCCTCTCCCGTTGCGGAGCACAGGCTCCAGACACGCAGGCCCAGAGGCCATGGCTCATAGGCCCAGCCGCTCCGTGGCATGTGGGATCCTCCCGGACCGGGGCACGAACCCGTGTCCCCTGCATCGGCAGACGGACTCAACCACTGCGCCACCAGGGAAGCCCCAAAACATTTCTTAAATCAGCCACTTCTCTCCCCACCACAACCCTGTCCTGGGCAGAGCACACCGGCTCCTGCCCTCAGCCCCACCCTTAGGTCGTCCTGTCAACGTCCCCCCTCTGCTCGTGGCCCTATGGAAAAGACCCCCACTGCTCCCACCCCACCTGACTGGGCTCCTTGCTGCTTCTGATCAGCCAGTAGCGTGTCTGTCCGACAGTGGCCTTTGCATTTCCCATCTGCCCCAGGTTCCTCCCAGTCCCCACTCAAAAGTCACCTTTGGTGGGACCATCCCCATCCCTGTAGAAAATGCCCTCCTCCCCACCTCCTAGACACCCCACATCCCATGCTCCTCTGCTCACTCAAGTTTTCTCATCTTCACTTATCACCGTTAACAGATTTCCTATTTCACGTTAACAGATCTGTCACCCCAAAACACAGGGGTGGGGGGCATTCTCTGACCTACTCACAGTTGTGTCAGCACAGCACCCGGTACAGAGTAGGTACTCAATAAGTGTGCCTGCAGAGAAGCAGCTAACTTGTAAGTGTGCTATCACAGCATAATTTATAAGCAGGAACCAGAGGCAACTCCATGCTCGAAACTTCAATTACAGAGAGAGAGTTCAATTACAGTTCATTCTCATAAAGGAAAATTGAATGACAGCTCAAACCTCCCCTCTAGGGATTTATGACACGGGAAATGTGCGTGTGTTACACGGGAAAAGTGGCCATGTGGGCAGCATGGTCACAAGACAGACAGGTGCAGCGCAGGGGTTCCATGCCCAGCTCCCTGGTGCCAACAGGAGCCCTCCCAGGATGTTTATATCACACGGCAGGAAACATGTCCATGTGTGTCCCTGATACACGGTCTGGGTGGTCAGCACAAGAGTAGAGAAGCCTGACCCCTCGTCGCAGACTGAGTTTTCTACATCGGCCTGCCGGTTGGTAACAGAGGACACTGCAGTCAAATTCCTGCCCCTCCCACCCAGAGCTCAGGCCTTGATGACACCCACGTCGAATCCAATCAATGGATGCAGCCACTTCTCATCACCTTTATCTCCTTGCCAAGCTGGTCCAAACCACACTGGTCCCTTGCCTAAACCCTGGGCCCAGCTCCCCTCCTTACCCAAGATTCATCTGTCTCCACATGGCAGCCAGAAGAAGGTTTTTTATAATCCACAAACCCATCCCATTTAGGACGAAACTCAAGCTCCTGCCATCCTCCTCTCGTCCCCATATTATCAAGCTCATGCAAGCCCCAGGGCCTTTGCACGTGTTGGACTGCTTGCCTGGGCCCACACAAGGGGTCCCCTCCTCTAGGATGTTTCCCTGAGTCCTGACAGGGACAGGTGCCCCCTTTTCTGGCCCCAGGGCCCCTTCATCGCCCTTGTCTCAGAGCAGACATCCAGCATGGGATGTCTGATGAGTGTCCATCTCCCCCATGTACCCTTCTCTGAGTTCAGAACAGCGCCCTCCCCCAACCTGCCCCATCCCTGCAGGTCCCCTACCATAGAAGACGGAGGGTGGGTCGTGAAAGAAGGGGTAGTCAGTGCCGAAGAGCAGGTAGGTGCTGTAGCTCCAGGCGCCCAGGTAGAAGAGAAACTTCCAGGCGCTCTCAGGCATCTTGGCGGCATCTCTAGGCTGGAGGCGGCACCGCTTGGCTAGGGGCTACGGGTGAGAAGGTGGGTGGCCATCAGCACTGGTAGCCAAGGGCCGCTCCTCCAGGGTAGGGAAACCAAGGCCCAGGGACTCCCCAGGCCAGGCAGTGCCAGGCCCGGTACCCACAGCCTCCTGGAAAGTAACCAGAGCCCACGTGTACCTGCCAAGGGCTAAACTTAGGGCCCAGCTGTCCAGCCGCAGCCGCAAGGGGAGGGGAGTGATGGGGGAGACCTGGGGGGAAACGTGAGGGGAGGCTGTGAGGAGAGGAGGGGGACACGTGGGTGTAAAGCAAGGGAGACCAGTGGGGTCAGTCCAGGGGACTGGGGGGCCTGGGGGGTCTCAGGGGGAGCTAGAGGTATGACAGAGAGGAAGAAGGATTAAAGAGAAGACTTGGAAGGGGCAATGGGAGTGAACTGGAGGGGAATATGGGGGCATCCGGGGGAACATGGGGGGCTGGAACCCTAGCAATCCCCATGGGGGAGGAACTTGAGGGAAGAGGGTGCCTCAGAGGAGGAATTGGGGAGACCAGAGAGGAACGGGGGCTGGGGAAGATGGGGTGGGTAGGTGGGGGAGGACATGGGAACTCAGGGGAGAAAAGGAAGAGAGGATGGGGCAGAGGAAGAAAGAGGGTCAAGGAAAGGACATCGCAGATGGGGGACCTGAGGGGACAGCAGGGAGGGGACAAAAGAAGTGGGAGCATGCAACGGTGAGGCATGGAGGAATTTCAGGGACCCTGCGCCCCTGGAGTCCTGGGGGCAGAGCCTCAATCTCTCTGGGGGCGGGGCTCCAGAGCTGCCGGCCAAGCCCCGCCCCCCTCCCCTAGGAGCGGCTGAGGGGGCCGGAGCACCAACAGTCGCCATGGAGACAGCCAGAGCCAGCTCCGGTAACCCCTGGCAACCACACGACTGCCAAGAAGATGAGCTTTGGAGAACGAGGCAGCCCCTCCGCCCGTTTCTTGGGAAGGGCGAGCCACGAACTGGAGTGAGTGCCCGACGTCCAGGGATTCTAAAAGTGAGGGGCCCGTGACCTTGCTGTCCCCCACCCAGCTCCCTCAGGAACGTGGGGAGGAAGCCTGCTCCACCCTGGTAGTCCCAGAGCAACCATATCCCCCTCCTGGGCTCTGGCCCTCGTGCTCCTGGACCTCCCACTGCCCAGCTGGAAACTGGGAAGGTGGGGGAAGCAACAAAGCAAGATTGGGACCAGGGCTCACCTACGGAGGGGCCATAGTCATGCCTGCCTCCCCCTCCCTGGAGCAGCGTGGTGGCTGGGGTCTCTAATCCCCATGTGGGTCATATGGGGGTGGGAGTGGGGACAATGGCAGCCAGACAACACACCATCCCTGACTTAACAAGGGCCAGCCTCTGCCCAGCCAGCAGAGAAAGGCCCCTTTGTTGGCTCCAGGCACTCTGTCCCTGCACCCCCTGCCACCTCCAGTCAGACGGGCGGAGTGACCCCAGCTGGTCCTCAGGGAAGTCACAGCCAAGCTTGGAGCCCAAACGCCTTCCAACAAGCTCCCATAGCAGCGACCCCTCCCCAAGGATGGGAGGGAGGCCAGGCGCCAATGTTACCCCACAGTCACTCTCCAGCTGGGGAGGTGGCCTTCCCAGGCTCGCCGGAAACTGAGCAATTCGGTGGCGACCCCTTGGAGCCCGCACAGTCCAGCTTCGCAGACCCAGGCCGTGCCACCTCCCCCAAAGCCTGCGAACACGGCGTGGCCAGGGAGCCCAGGCCTTTGCATCCCTTGATCGGAGGGTGGCGCTGACTCCAGACAGACGAGCGGCAGCGACTGGGCAGCTCCTGCCTCTTCCCGGTCGCAGCGGACGAGCCAGTCCCGCCGCCGCACCGACCCCGGACACCGATCCGGTTCCGAGCGCGCCCCAAATGACCCGGAGGCGCAAGGCACACGCAGCCCCTGTGCGCCGAGCCTTCCCTGCCCGTGTCCTCCGCTCCTCTATACCCAGCTCAGCTAGGTCCGAAAGAGTGCGCAGCAGACAAGGCCCTCCCACCGCCCAGGGCCCCCTTGTCCCGCACTGACCGGACCTGTTCCCCCACATCTTGAGCATCCTACCCTTGTCAGGGTCCCCACGTTCCAGGCTTCCCCCAGCCCGGCCACACCCCCACATCCACTCGCAACCCCACCCCGCCCTGACCCAAAGGGGCACGCGGCCGCCCAAGATTCCGCGTCCCGAGCTCCTCCAGCCTGAGGCTCGCCACGTTCCAGTCACCCTGGTCCGCGGAGACATAAAGGGGCGCGCGGCGGCCCTGGGTCCCCGCCCCGGACTCCCTAACATCCCGGCCCCCCAGCCCGGGACCCCCACGTCCCAACCGCCAGCAGCACTTACCCGAAAGAGGCGCGAAGTGGCCGCCGAGCGCAGCGCGGTCCAGCCGAGTGCGCAGAGCGCCAGCAGCAGCAGCTCGGGAGGCGCCAGGTGCGCGTGCTCGGCCAGGCCGCGGCGCGCCAACCCCCAGCCGCAATCCGCGCAGCCCCGCGCAGCCGCCAGCGCACTGCCCCAGCCGCGCTGCACCAGCTGCGCGTAGCTAGGCATGGGCTCAGGCCCCGCCGAACCCGCCGCGGTCCCCGCCGCCGCCATGCCGCCCGCTCCCGGTCGTCCCGGCAGTCTGCGCCCGCCCACGGTGGCCGCCGGAGCCGCGCGCCCCGCGTCACGCGCCGCAGTTGGGCCGGGGGCGCGCTGGCCGTAGCCCGTGGGACGGAGGGGCGGGGCCAGTGTTAGCTCCGCCCCGCAGGGACGCGGGGCCGGGGCGTGCAGGAGCTGGGTCCCCCGGAGGCAGCAGCGGCGACCTCAGGCGTACAAGTCCTGGTGTTGTCTCGCCGCGTCCTGGAGGCGGGCCAGCGATCTGGCTCATTTTCCAGTGGAGGAAACCCAGGCGCGGGGGAGGGGGGAGGGGGGCGACCGGGGGGTGGAGGGGGTGTCTGCCTGGCGCCTGCCTGACCTGAACCCGAGTAGGGCCGCAGCGGCCCCGTGTCCCCATCCCTCGTCCTCGCTTGGATGCCCTTGCCCATCCTGGGCTCCTTCACCCCACCAGGCTGTGTCCGCAACATGGGGCAAGGTGAGCACCAGTAAGCCGTGCCCAGGACCAGCGATTCTCTTTCCCAGGCCCTCCAGCATGCTTCTCTTGCCCTGTCCCACACTCAGGCCTCACCATACCCCCGCTTGAGGGCCACCTGCTGCTCTCTGTGACCCTGAGGACCTGGCAGGCCTCCCTGAAGCGGATTAACACAGGCCTTCAGGGAGGCCAAGGGAGTGAGCGCCCATGTGGGGGAACTCAGGCTGGCTCAAGACCACCACTTCATTGGGACCAACCCCCATGATCTTCCACTGTACACCGACCAGGCCCTGTGTCCAAAGCCCCCAATGGCCATCACCGAAGGCACCGGTCACCTCTTGGGGACATCGTCTCGCCTGCCACTGGTAGCCCTCATCCCAGCCCCAGGACTCCCGCACGCCTGTGCCCCTCCCTTCTCCCCATCCAGGAGTCCTCCCACAGCCTTCCGAGGTGGGAGGAATCGGTGTGTGCCCTGCAGGAGCCAGGCTGGGTCCCATATGGCCACCAGCTTGACCTGACCTTCAGGTGCACAGGTGAAAACGGGGGGGGGGGGGTCAAAGGGGCCCTCATCCCTCCTCCTTTCCCTCACCCTCTGTCCTGCAGCAATCCAATTCTCCCCACCTTCAAATGTTCCCAGAATCCAGCCACTTCTCTGCACCTGTACAGCCTTATGCGACCCTCGGCCACCCTTGTGCCTCCTTCCTAGTGTCTCGGCCTCCTCCTTACCCCGCTCAGAGGCCAGAGGAAACCTACCTGTCCCTCCTCTGCTCACAGCCATCCATAGCTCCCATCACACAGAGTAAAAGCCCATCTCCTCACTGTGACCCACAACCTATCCTCACGCCCTTCTCTCTCCATCTTTCTCCTTCCGTTCCAGCCACAGTGGCCTCATAGCTGGAGGTGGCTCTCCAACACCCCAAACAGTCCTGCCTCAGGGTCTTTCACTGGCTGTTCCCTCTGCCTAGAATGCTGTTCCCCCAGGTATTGGCAGGGCTCCTCCTTCACCAGCTTCAGGCTTTACCTACAAATGTCACCTGCTTGTTGCACCTCCCTGATCCCCCCATCAGTCTTCTCCTTGGCACTTATCACCATCTGTCCTGCTGTACCTCTTACTCATTATTTTTGAAGGTGCACTCCATGTGGGCAAGGGTTCATCTGTCCGGTTAACTAATGCCACAGCCAGCGTGGCAAGCAGACGGGGGCTAAGGGGTCCCGGGCTGCTGGACATGCCCTCATAGGTCCAGTCGGGCCTGTGGGGCAGCCCTGTACCATCCCAACCACCCACCTCTGCCCTCCCACCCAGGCACTATCTGGTCACTATGGCACCCATCAGTAATGGGAGAGGTGCCCCCAACCACCAGCCCCAGCGCAGCCTCGAGTTTCATTTTGGCAGGGCCCACATAGGAGGCTGCCAATGTGTGGGTACAGAGCGGAAACAGAAAGTGGCTCCTGGTGCTGGCAGCTGAGAAACAGCTCCCAGGCACCAGGGGCTCAGTGAGGGGCTGCCGAGGTCCCAAGGATGGCACCCATACCCTGCCCCACCTGAAAAGGCAGGCCTCCTCTTCCCCAGGGAGCTCATCTCAGCCCTCACTCCCCCTACACACCACTGCCCCTGACTGATGCCCCTGCCCCAGGGCATCCGCACCAGGCAGGGAGGGGCTGGGGGTGGGTCCTGATGCTGGAGGTCCCTTGCTCTCTGTCTTGTCTTGGCAATCAAGCACAGGGTTTCCCAAGACCACCTCCGAGGCCAGGCTCTCGGAGCCCAAGTATCTTTCTTTCCCTACCCAGACACTGGCCCAGAGACAGAGCCCTGTCCAGCTCAGAGTCCAGTGTGGCCTCAGGGTCTTTGCACAGGCTGTTCCTACTGCCCAGGATGCTCGTCGCCCCAGAACCTGTCCTGGCAGATCCTTCTTCTTGTTTTGGTGGACACAGCTCAATGGTGACCTCATCCCAGAGGCCCCTGCCATTCCCCCTCCCTCCCTCTGTTGTTTAGCTTTTTTTTTTTTTAAGAAACTGATTGATTGGCTGCGTGGGCCTTCGTTGTTGCGTGCGGACTTTCTCTAGTTGCGGCGAGCGGGGGCTACTCTTTGCGGTGCACTGGCTTCTCATTGCGGTGGCTTCTGTTGTTGCGGAGCACGGGCTCTAGGCACGCGGGGTTCAAGGAGTTGCAGCACATGGGCTCAGTAGTTGTGGCTCGCGGACTCTAGAGCGCAGGCTCAGTCGTGGCACACAGGCTTAGTTTCTCTGTGGCGTGTGGGATCTTCCCAGACCAGGGCTTGAACCCGTGTCCCCTGCATTGGCAGATTCTTAACCACTGCACCACCAGGGAAGCCCTTAGCTTCTTCTTATCGAGGGGCGCTCACTATGCATTTCTCTCTCTGGGCAGGGAGCTCGCTGCTTCGGCCACAGCAGCGCTCCGGCGCCCACAGCCCCGACCACAGTGGGTCTGTCTTGGCTCATGACTCACCACAGGGCAGCAAGGAGCAGGGGTCTGGGCGGCTGATGTTCACTCCTGTGAGGACCCGGTACACACCCTCCCCACTTGGCTGAGCCTGAGTGCTTCTGGCACCCTCACCACCTGCAGACCACCTAGGGGTCCTGCGTTCAAATCCTGGTGCCCCTTGTGATGGCTGTGACTTCTCTGTGCTGCAGTTTCCTTGGATGCCAACTGGGCTTGGGGGACATGGCTGTGCCGCCTGCAGCTCAGCAACATGAGGTGGCTGTTTGAGGGCAGGGGAGTCTGTACAGCTGCTGCTCACAGGCCCTGGTCACCAGGGCCCCCTCCCAGCAACAGCCCTGGGTGATGGTGCCCAGGCCCCTCCCATCTGAGCCCTGGTTCCCACATGCTCCCCTCAAAATGGCTAGAGCAAACATGGATCCGTTGGGGATACCTGGAGTGAAGACATTTATTGACAAAAGCAGGGGCTGGGCTGGGCTTCCAGCCTCTGCTTCTGGCCAAATGGCAAGTGCCCGGTGGAGAGGGCAGCACAGCCCTGGCCTTGTATCCCCACAGCTCCGGAAACGCGTCTGGGGCCGGTCTCAGGCGCTGGGGGCGTAGTGCAGCGCCAACCGGTCAAAGTCGTTTTCCTTCAACGTGAATAGGGGGCGGGGAAGGGGGATGGGGGTGGGCAGAGAAAGGGGAGAACTTGTGAGCCAGGCCCCAAGTTCTGCGCTTTGCCTGGCAGAGCCTGGGGGGTCTAGGGCTCAGAGACGGGCCGCCTGCACAAGCTCACCTTGGCCTGGTACTCCTTGATGAAGGGGTGGGACCTGTGGGCGTCCTTCAGCTGGGACAGGTAGCGGTTTGTCACCTGTGGGGGAGGCAAGGTTAGCTAAATATGGGGACTCCATGGTGGCTCTGACCTGCAGGGTAGGGAGTGGGGTGAAACAAGGGCCACCTGGCCAGACCCAGGCAAGAGCCCTGGTTTCCCCACATTTTCTCCATCACAACCTGCCGCCCCGGAACCATGCTGAATTAGAGAGGACCCTGGCGGGTGGGGAGCACCACCTGGCACAGAGCCTGCACTTGGTACATGGGTGAAGCATGCACCAGGTTCAGGGATGTGGGCTGGGCAGGGACCCAGGCCCTGGGAGAGGCAGGAGGCCAGGAGTGGAAGGCAGGTCAGGGAGCACGGGGCTGGGAAAGGAGATGGATTTGTTCTGGGCACGTCGTATGGAGACACCTCAGAGGTGGGCCCTCGCTCCCAGCCTTGCCCTACCCTGACCATGTGGGGCTAGGGGCGTCTGTCTGGCTCTGTTTCTCCAAAACTGATAGTCTGGGGATGTCTCTGCGGTGAGTGGGAGAGCGGTCCTACCTGTCCTGCACCACCCCAGCCCTGAGGCTGTCTGGGGGGCTCTTCTTCGAGAAACTGGTGACAGACCATCATGAAGCCCTGAGGCAGGCCCCTGGCCGGCTGGGCAAGGCACCTAAATGGGGCAGTGCCCCAGCATCCTCCTCCCCACCCTCAGACAAGGTAGGCTCAGCAGGATTGCTCCCCTGAGCCCTGTTTCTCTGTCCTGGTGTCCGCCCCCAATCCTGAGGTGGCACAGGCCGAGTCCTAGCCTGGGAGCCCTGAGCCTCAGCCCACTTGTCTGTAGGGCCCACAGAGCAGCTGACCTGCAGCCCCGACCAGGGTGGGGACCCTGGGAGAGTACTTGCAATGCCAGCTTCCCGGGGCCGATCTCAGCTGCACCCACTCGTGGGGAACAGGTTTTTGCCCCAAGGCCAGGCCAATCTTGAAGGTCAGACCCTGAGGCCCCAAGCTCCCTCTAGAGCCGGGGCCACACCAGAGACCCCTGCCCACCCCAGGCTGGCACCGTGAGGGCCGGAAAACACTCCTGCACCTGGCTGAGGGTGGGGAGGGTCCTACCTCGGGAGGCTTGCCCAGGTGCTGGGACAGGACGATGAGGTTGATCAGGGTCTCAGGGTGGCCGCTGTCCTGGCAACACAAGGGAACACCAGACAGGCAGGGTCAGCTCCTCCAGGCCCCCATCTCAAGCAGGGCTGGGATTGCAAGACCCAGCACGCCCCCACCACTGGCCGCTCCGCAAGACAGTGACCTCAGGGCCCTCCCTTCTGCCTCCCCACACCGGCTGCTTTCCCAGCGAGCATGTTGCTTCATGTGCAGACCAGTCTGACACAGAGCCCCCTTGCTTGTCACAATTTGGGAGGGGCGTTTTTATCACAAATCTCAAAGTAATGGAGTCCAGACCAAGGCGGCCTCAACCTATCACAGCCCAGCTAGCTGCTCCTCCTGCTGCAATGATGAGGCCTGAGACCATGGGACAGACCCCTCCCGCCCTGCCTGCTCCCCAGGGGCATTGGCAGGAAGCTGCGGGAAATTACCAGAAACTCCAAGGGGGTGACCTCACCCCACCCGCCCATATTGGGCTCTGAGGCACAGGGAACTCTGGGAATCAGCTCGGCCGCTGCCTTGGCCAGGAACCCCAGCCAGAGCCCCTGGCTGGGGCGAGGCAGGGACATGCCGCTCAGGATGCAGGGCGCCACAGGTTCGAGGGGCTGCAGGGACCCAGGCCTCCTGCACAGATTTGGCTCCACCCCATGCTGCCCTTCTTTGCAGAGACCCGCATTCTCCCCACCAGCACGGGGTGCTCTGGTAGGCGAGGCAGCTCCACACGGGCAGCCTGACGACGCCAGCCAGCAGGAGCACCCGACTGACTCCCCTCAGCCTGGCCCCACTCGGCCAACAACCTGACGATAGCTCGGCCCCTCGCAGAGACGAGCATGGAGAAAGCTTCCCACTGGTGTCAGTGTCTCATTATATCAAACAACGTTTCGGATGGCAGCCGTGAGAAGACAACTGAGGCAGCCCTGAGGGCAGCGCTCCAGGCCCTCTGCTCGACAAGGATGGGCAGAGATGACACATCCTGTCGGCAGCCTGCTCTCCCCTCGGCAGCAAACGGGAGCTGTCTCTCCCAAGCACAGACCCAGGTGAGGGATCACCGCGAAAGGCCCCTGGCCAGGCAGCCAAGGTGTCAGTGAAGAGGAGACAGAGCGTGGGTCTGCTCAGCTCAGGCCGACGGGGGCCCAGGCTGACGGGATCCTCGCATTTCCAAGAGAAGTTAGAATCAGGATTGTCGCTTGCAATCCTGAGTTTTAACTGATATGGCATTAAAATCCCCACATGGCCACAAGGCAGGCCATGGGGTCTGTGGCACACCTGTTTCTGGGCTGGGGCTGCGCCTGCCCATACCTTGTCCAGCGCCTCCTGCAGCACGCCCTCCGCGGCCTCCCACCGGCCCTGGGCCATGTGGCAGGCTGCCTGCCCACTGAGCAGCAGCAGGGTGGACGAGCACTTGTCAGCCATCTCCTGGAAGATGTAGTAGGCATCCTGCAGCTTCTCACCACCCTGCGGGGACAGTTGACATCACCGCTTTGTCACCCTGCTGCCCGGCCCTACCCTGCCTGCTCCCTCCCGGAGGGATCCCAGCACTTTGTGGAGACAATCCCAGTGCAGCCGGCCCACGGCGGGCAGTCTTGGACACCACCCCCTTCCCCGAAGAGACCCTTGTGCAGCTAGTGCTGTGAAGGGGCCGAAGCGGTACGCAGACCCCCTCAAACCCGGCTCCCCAAGCCCTACGTTTATAGACTCGAAAGCCTCGGCTTCAAGAGGGAGAATCAGTGCATGGGCAGCTCGGTCAAGGTCTGAGCTGGGACCACTGGGACACATGGCCAATCGGGGTGGCCTCTGCTCCAGCAGCCGTGACCCTGACCGCCCGAATTCTGAATAAGAAGGTTCTGTCCGCCTGGTAAAGACACAGCGCCACACCTGCAAGGGAACCTGAGACCAAGATGTGCTTGTGAAAGACTGCTAGGCTATGGGAGAGAGCTGTTCGGGTTTGTCGCAATAAACTGAATGGATACTGTGGGGTGAGGCCTCAGCCCTGCAAAAGGATGTGCAGATGCACACAGACGATGAGCACAATTTAAAAGACCTGTACAAAGGAGTGACTCAGAGAAAGGAAGCCAAATGTCCAAATCCAGAAATGGGGCTGCTGCCAGGAGAGGGGTGCCTAGGCACGTGGGGGTGGGGGGCTGGGCTCCAGGGGGGAAAGTGTGAGGGGGATACGGGCACCAACCCTGTGCTGGGAGCCCAGAGAGCAAGCTGAGTAGCAGCCAAGAGCAGGGCCAGACCCCAGAGGAGGGTGCGCTGCCAGCTGGCTGGCTCCGTGCACCCGGGCTGGGGGGCGGGAGGGGGTACGTGCAGGCAGAGGTACGCCAAGTCCAGTTCCATAAACCCCCAGTTTGTTCACTCTGGCTCTGGCCAAGCCTCTCGGCTGCAAGGAGCCAGAAGGGGTCAAGCCCGAGAGAAGGGGAAAACGTGCTGGGGTTCCTCCAGGGGACTAGCCCCCAAGAAAGCAGGAGGTCCAGTGCGTCTGTGGAACCCCACCTGCACCCTCCCCACAGGAGCAGCCAGCGCTGCGCACAGGGGGTCGCCGCCACCTCCTGGCTCCCGGTTACTCCTGTCTCTCATGCCCGCACACAAGCCGGGTACTCACCACAGCCAGGCTGACCCAGGCGGTGGCCAGCTGGGTGAGGGTGGCGTCCTCGTCCTGGTCCTGCATTTTCTTCAGCTCCTTCCTGGGGGCAGAGGAGAGAGGCGGGAGGTGCCCGGTAGCTGAGTGGCCAGTCACTGTGCCCCACCCCAGCCCGAGTTCCTTGCTCACGAGGCCCCAGGACCTCAGGCCCCGGCCTGGCCACCCCCCATCCACGGCTGCACACGCCTCTGCGTGCTTGCAAAGCCCACCCCAACCCTGCAAGATGGGCCCCACTGCCTGCCTCACAGAAGGAAACTGAGGCACAGACAGTGACGCCCCTTGTCCCAGGCAACACCCTGCAGAGACGAGCAGGTAAACAATAGTGCAGTCACCCCAATGGACTAGAATGAAATAAATGGAGAAACACTCGTGTCACTGATAATCAGAGCCAGGAGGAGGGCTCTGGGTGGTCCCCATGCCGCATGCACCCTTGAAGACAGCGGCCTGGCTGCTGGAGAACACAGGGTCCCAACATGGCCTGGCCGTTGCTAAGATACCCCACCCACCCCCCGATGCACAGGCCACAGCCCAGCAGCCCCAGTGGGGAGGGGCTTACCGGGCGAGGTCCAGGCGGTCTAGCTTCAGCAGGATCTGCACCATCATGGCCATGCTGTGGGAAGGGCGGGCAGTCAGTGAACTCCCACCCCACTTTATCCTCCACCAGGAGCTCACTCTGTGTAAGCACCACCTTCCAGAAACCTCCCCTTGAGTGCTCAGGCCACCAGCCCCGCCTTACAGAGGGGAACACTGAGGCTGACTGTCAGCCCAGCTGGGCCAAACTCAGACCTGGGCGCTGCTCGCTGGGCTCAGCACCCCATCACTTCCCAGGCCCTGCACTCCCACCTGTCTCTGCTGAGTGTGCTCGGGCCGGGAGCTCCCATGGGGTCCCCAGGCCTGTGGCCCACTCCCTGCCTGCCCCGTGGCTGGCCATCCCATCTGTACCCCCCTCTCCTTTCCAGAGTCCCAGATGAAGTGCTGCAGGGGAACACCTGCTCCGTGCTTTCAGCGCCCACACCCACAGCCCCTCGCCTCGAGCCCAGACAGCTGTGACCACCGATCACTGATGTGGCCACTTGTTCCCGAGTTTTCCCGCCAGAACGTGACCCAGCACCCAGACCAGCCCGAGGAGAAGCATGAGAAACATTCGTGGGGTGCACTGCCTCACCAGCCGTGTAACATGCTTATTGCAAACCCTTCTCTGGATCAGGTGGGACATAAACGGATATGAAGGAACACGTGGTGACCAACTAACCAAGGGAAGGCAGAAACCAGAGCGCTCATGGGGGAGAATGGCTGCACCCTGCAGGGCTGGAGCCCTGGCTGCAGGGAGCCGGACACAGCACAGCCCAGAGCCACCTCCTGGGGTGGGGGTGGAGCCGACAGCAGGCTGCAGGGCGCTCCAGTGCCCAGGCCCGGAGTGCCCTGAGGGCCGGTCTCAGAGGACGGTCCGTGGGGCCCAGGGAGGACATGGAAATCCAGGGCCCAGGGCAGAGAAACACAAGGCTTCATGGGAGAAGGGAGGGTGCAGAAATCTCAGGCAGAGACAAAGGTGCTTTCTGCTCTGCTCCTGGGAACAGAGGGTTTTCAGCCCCGGGTGATGTGTCCTCAGAGCAATGGCCCAGCCATGCGGAAAAGTGTGTCTCCTGGACGGAGAACAAGAGCTGCAGCCTAAATGGGAGGCCCATGCCCCATCCCAGCCCCTCTCTTTCAGAGCAGCCCCCCTTGCCGTTCCTATGACGATGGCTGATGAGGCCCTGAGCTGCCTGGACACCAGAGGAGCCACTCACGCTGGCCGTTCCCCCAGTGCAGGACAGCCACTCACCACTCCAGGCTATCCCCTTGATGCAGGGTGCGCAGGGCTGCATCCGGGTCCTGGTTGTGGAAGTAGATGGAGGCAGCCATGAGCAGGAAGGTGGTGTTGGTCACGTCCACGGTCCGGCTCATCTCCCGGTCCAGCTCGGCCACGATCCCATCCCTGCGAGATGCAGCTGCTCAGAGCCCGAGGCAGGGGCAGGAGGCGGCCTCTCCCCCGTGGGAACCGACAGGCCCTGAGAGGGCGAGTCAGGCCCCCCGGGGCACAAAGCAGCGGAGAGCAGGATAGGCCCAGCTGTCTCTGCCAAGCCCCACTAGGTGCCAGTCTCGCCACCTCCCCACCAGGCACTCCTCACCCCTCACATAAACACGGAAACCAAGGCCAGGAGAAGTGGGGTTGGGTGATCCAGGCCCTATGGGGAGCGTGGGGCAGGAAGGGCCATGCCTGGCTCTGCCCACGAAGCAGCATAAATGACCATCCAGGTCTCGAGCTCCACTGGCCCTCAGTGCTCGGAGGCTGAGGTGTCCACGCTGCCCCACATGCACAGGGACAGGCTAGCTCAATGGGGACACCTCCACAGGGACACGAGGCCACACAAGCGAACCTCACACTGGCGACGTCACCAGCTTCCCGAGGAGGCCGGTGGTCTCAGCAGAGGGTCCTGATCTGCCTCGGTCAGCGCCGGGCCTGGGTCCTGAGGGCGGCTGTGCAGGACGACACCCCACTGGCAGGGTGGCTGCCCCCGGTTCCCGAGCTTGGTGTGCAGGCTGCTCCCGGCAAGTGGACGTCGTGCGCGACTGCGGGCTGGGAGCCGGCAGCAGGCTGGAGTTCAGGCTTGCCCGAGGACCAGCCGGAAGCCCTCACCCGCCACAGGACACCAGAGCCTCGGTCTGCTTAACTGAAACGAGGAGCTGCAACTCCTTGTTTCAAAGGGCTGCTGAGCGGTTAATGAGAGAAGGGAGGCAAGGGCCCGGCCCTGTGTCACTGCTGGACAAATGCTGTGGCTTGGGACACACAGTCTCAACAAGTGCATACGTTTCATGCGGGTTGCTGGGGGCTGGTGGCCAAGTGCCTGTGTACCTGAGAGCCCCTGGAGGGCAGGGATGTGCCTATTACTCCCTCTGCGCCCACCAGAGAGTGCCTGACGGACAAATGACTTCAAATCTGAGTCTCTTCCCCGCTCTGCACAGAAGGACTGGCTGTGCACAGGGATCACACAGGGTTGGCGTGAGGAGCCCCAAGGCCACGTCCCAAAGCTTCCTGCCTGGTTCCTGGCACACAGGCTGTGAACACGGTGCCTGCTCTTGTCCTTGTAATGTCAGTGCTGTACGTTGTTACTGGAACACGTTGTGGTTACCCTTACGGGCTCCAGCACTTTCTCCACCACCTGCTCGCTGGGCAGTTTGTATGGGGTGGTGGTTTGTACTGCCAGGATGGATGCACCAAGAGCCGCTCTGCTTTCCCAAGCACCTGCTCCACGCCGTGGGCATCCTGCAGGTTCTTTTCTGTAGTGCTCACAGCAGCCCTGGGGCTCCTTCCCCTTCCGAAAGGAGAATGGGGTTTGTCACCCTAGCTAGAGACGTGCACAGAGAGGGTGAAGGGATGGCCTCAGGAGGCTGCCTGTCTTAGTGTCCTGGAGTTGCTGTCACAGAGCCCACGAACCAGGGAGGGGATCAAAACAACAGGGGTTTATTCTCTCCCAGTTCTGGAGGCCAGCAGTCTAAAATCAAAGTGCTAGCGGGATTGGTTCCTTCCTCCAAGGGAAGATCTGTCCTGGTCCTTTCTCCTGGAGCTGCGGCAGTCCTTGGCTTGTGTCTCTTTCACCCCAATCTCTGCCTCCATCTTCATGCGGCCTCCGCATCTGTGTCTGCTCTTCCATCTCTTATGAAGATACCAGTCACCGGATTTAGGGCCCACCTTATATCCAAGATGATCTCAAGATCCTTAACCACTTACATCTGCAAAGACCCCCATTTCCAATGAGGTCAGGTTCACAGGTTCTGGGGGTCAGGACATGGACATGTCTTTTGGGAGTCCCCATTCAGCTGCCACTGCTTAAGCCTCTCTGAGTAAATCCATCAAGTGTCTGTGGACGAAGGAGCCTGATCACAGAAGGTGGAGCACAGGGCGCTGCCCTCCACGAGGAAGGAGCAGAGGTGGGGGTCACAGCAGACAGTCGTACCCACACTTGGGACTCACAGATGGCTGCAGCAGCCTCCGAGGAAAGCGTACTGTCAACAAGGTCATGACCACATCCTGGTCTATTAAGTTCCACAGGGCAGAGATCGCGGGGAGGGCCCCTCTGTGAGGCGTCACAGTGCTGTGAGGGGCGGCCTGGGTGGTGGAAGGGCCCTGGGGCTGGGACAGGTAGGCGGGAATCGGCTCACAGAAGAGAGTGGCTCCCTGTCGTGGGCTGTGCTGCCCCAGCCTTCCATCCCAGCCGCCCTCTGGGGAGTGTTTTACCTCCGAAATCCCAGGGGGCCTCACGACCAGCCCATTCCGAGGGGCGGGGGAAACCGAGGTGCAGAGGGGCCATGGGGCCTGCTGCGTCAGGCTGGTGCTCCACGCACAGGTGAGGCAGGGCCACACGGCCCCCACCTGCAGAGGCTGAGTTCACGTGCACCTGGGCGAGCATCCCAGCCAGCAAGGAACAGCCCACGCACCTGCCTGTGCAGGAACCACCTGAGGCCAGCAGGGCTGGACTGTGAGCTGTCTCAGACCCCAACGGAGCAGCAGGTAACAGGCGGGCCTGGTCCTGGGATGCTCAGCACTTCCAGGTCCCCATAGCCCGGACCACCCCACCTCTCCTGGCCATCGCCTGAGGGAGTTTGATGACTGCTGGTCTGTGGCACAGGTGGACACACTCAGCTCAGGGTGAAGACTTGCTGTCCCCTCCCACCCTCCATCTGGGCAGAGATGAACGATGCGTGGTGTGGCTGCCATTCCCTCCCCTGCACAGTGGGTGAGCAGCAATGGCTGGAAGACTGGCTGCAGGGTCCCCACCCTTATGTACCAGGGGAGGTCCTCCTGGCAAGAATGAGGCCCTCACAGTCCCTAGGTATCTGTACACAAGTCCTCATCTCTGATCCCCAGCCCCCCGCCCCCTTTGAAGCAGGGTCCATCACAGCCTCCCACTGAGCAAGTGAGGGAAACTGAAGCTCAGAGAGGTGAGAGGGCAGAGGAGGGATGCCAACTAGACATCCTCTGCCCACCCAACCTATCCACCGTGCCCCAGGCCTGCCCCCCACCCAACCTCACCGCCGGCTGTCGCTAGCCAGGTACTCAGCAAACATGCGCACGGCCTGGAGCTCTGGGGCTGAGGAGGGCTTGATCTCATCCAGGACCACGCCGTACTTCCTCTGTGGGCAAGACAAGCAGGCTGTCAGCTCCGCCTGAACTCCCCGTGGGGTTTATATGTTCTCAGACCCCAGGAACATACAAGGGCTTCTTGGCTCTAGCACTGCCCTGGTGGAGCCCCAATACCAGGGGCCGGTGCCCACCACTCCCAGAGACCCCCTCAGCCCATGGGTGCCATCCCCGCTGGAGTGCGCTGTGGAAGCCAGCACAGCATCACTTGTTAGCTGTCGTGCCACGCTGCCCACTGCTCTAGCTGGAGACCCTGGCAGCTCACTGTTCAGCCCCTGGTGGTGAAGTGACGGGGTGAGGGCCCCGCCAGCTCCGGGGGTGGTGAGGTGCAGTGGTGTCACCAGGGGCAGGGGGTCTGGGCACTGGCTTCTATCGAGCAGAACATGCACCCCACCGACAGACACCCAGCAGGGAGGTCATTGCAGGGAGGGGAACTGGAATCAGGGACCCATTTTTCAGTATCTTTCTTTCTAGGTAGTTTCAGTATTTTCGTTGCCACCGACACGTATTCATCTTTTAAAGATATATATACACACACGAATATATGAACACATCCAAGGAGATTCTGGGGCGCACCGGGGCACCCTACTCTGCTGGGGACCACACACACTGTCTGGGCCCCAGCTTCACCCTGGAGGTTGGTGGGGGGAGGGTGGTGAGGGGGGCTTGGTCCACAAGGTGGAAGTTCCATCAGGCTCCAGAACGCTCCATAGAGGGAAAGATGCAAACAGACCTGGGAAGCCACCCGAGGCCTGATGTGAGGTGGGGGCATCTGTGGAGCCATGTACCCACAACAGAACAGTCTATGGCTGTGGCTGTGGGACGAGGTTGGCGGGAGGCTGGTGGGTCTGGGGTGGGAACAGGGCGGGGCACAATTCAATCCTGTCTGCAGAGTCCAGATTGTTTTTAGAACAGAAGAATGCAGTCTTACTGCATTATCAGGGTAATGCTGCTTTTTAAAAACCCTAGTGTCTGTGGAAGCGACCTAAATGTCCATCAACAAAGGAATGGATAAAGAAGACGTGGTACATATATACAATAGAATATTACTCAGCCATAAAAAAGAACAAAATAACGTCATTTGCAGCAACGTGAATGGACCTAGAGATTCTCAGACTGAGTGAAGTAAGTCAGAAAAAGAAAAATATCATAAGATATCGCTTATATGTGGAATCTAAAAAAAGACTACAAATGAACTTACCTACAAAACTGAAGTAGAATTACAGAGGTAGAAAATAAACTTATGGTTACTAGGGTGGGGTAAGGGGTCTGGGGGGAGGGATAAACTGGAAGATTGGGATTGACACATACATGCTACTGTATACAAAACAGATAACTAATAAGGACCCACTGTACAACACAGGGAACTCTACTCAGTACTCTGTAATGGCCTATATGGGAAAAGAATCCAAAAAAAAAAAGTGGATATATGTATTTGTATAACATATTCACTTTGCTGTACACCTGAAACTAACACAACATTATAAATCAATTATACCCCAAATAAAAGAAAGAAAAAAATCTAGTGTCTAAACTGTAGGCTTTGGCTAATAACAGTATCAATATCACTGCATTGATTGTAACAAAAGCACCCTGCCAACCCGAAATGTTAATAAGAGAAAATGCCTGTGGGGGGGGGGCATTTGGAATTCTCTTTGCCATCTGCTCAGTTATTCTGTAAACCCAGAACTGTACTGAACAAGTGAAATCTATCGATTAAGTATAAAAAGAAAAGCAAGAAATCCCAACATTGGCCCTCTGGCCTGGTGCTCCAGGGCCTCAGGGACACTGCCACCTTCTTGTGGTGGCCACACCAGCTGCTCGTGGTCCCTGCCCCTGCCGACACTCTGTTCCTTACTCTCCTTCCCCAGGGTGTTGGCAGTCATGGTCAAGGGCCCACACTCACCTGTGCCAGGTACGCTCTGTACAGGAAGACATCCCTTTCCACATCTCTCTCCAGGCTTGACGGCTGTGGAAAAGCAGGTCAGAACTCTTGGGGGCTACGTGCCCAACAGGCCCTCTGAGCCCACAAGTGGGCAGCTTTCCCAGTGGAGTCTGGGTCCTAGTCCCGGCCCTGGCTCTCAGGTGCCTATGACCTTAGGCAGCAGGAGAGCAGCCTCCACTGAGGGCACGCGGTGTGCCGGGCACCTCATTCTGTGCCACCCTGACATCTCCCTGGGAAAGGAGGTTCGACCGTCACCCCCATCCATTCAGGTGAGGGATGGGGGCACCAAAAGTGCTGAAACTGCTCCAGCCACACAGCAGGGGCCAGGGCAGAGCCCACGCTTCTGACCACTGGACACGTGGCTGCTTGTGTCAAGGAGGAAGGATCCCAGGGTGCAGTGGATCAAAACAGAAGCTGCTCAACAGTATGGGTGGTCCGAGGACAGCAAGGGGTGGGGGTGGGGGTAGGTATGGGAACACCCCGATGCCCAAGTCTGTACAAGCCGAGCAAACAGGCCCGGGAGGATTCCTATCCGGACATGAATGGTGGATACTGGAGAAGGGATAGGACCCAGCGGGAGACGTGCGAAAGGGACTTACTTTCTGTAATGAATACTTCCATGCCTCTTGTTCCTGTCCTGCTTTTGTTTCAAAACGTTCTTTAAACGTGACAAACAGGAGAGATGAAGGTCTGCCTCACTCGGAGGACCTTTCTGGGAGAGCTCAGCTTGGCTGCCCCAGCATAGCGATGTCTGGGTCTAGCCAGGCTGGGTGAGACCTTGGGGACTGCCCTATACTCGGGGACGAGGCCCACGGGCCACACTCCCTCAGCCCAGCCACCACACAGAACCCAGAAGCAGGTGTAAGGTGACCTCCTACAGGGTTCACTGTGGGACTGCGAGGGAGGCCCCCACGAGGCTACGGGCAAGCGAGGGACCCTTCCTGGGAAGAGCAGCTTTGGACCACGCCCCAGGGTGCTGGCTGACTTCCTGTGGGCCCTGTGGCACCTGGGGTGGCACAGAGCAACTCAGCCCAGAGGGCACGCGGGTGCTGGGACAGGCCACCTGGGGGCTGGGAGAGGAAAGTGACATGGGGGAAGGGGGCCCGGCCACCTTGGAGTCACTACTCCAACAACCTCTAAACCACAGGGCCTGAGGAAAAGCACAGAGAGAATGAACAGCCTGTCCAGCTGCCAGAGCACAGGGACAAATGTTCTGGAGCCCCGCCGGTGGGAGCACGCCAGGACTGCTCTCCCCCGAGGCTGAGAACCAGACTCCTAGTCCCCAGGCCTTCTTCCCAGCCTGAGGGGGCGAGGGCGCTGAATGTGTCCTCCTCCCAGGCCAAGGGAGACTGCGAACAAGAAGCCTGGCTCCTGGCCCCAGCCAGACTTAGGCCAACTTTGCCTGGGGGTCCCAGCAGCTTGTTCTGGCCTTGGTGGCCAGGCTGGGGATCCGGCCATGATTTGGAACACGGTGTCCTCTATATGAGTGACTCTGAAATGACCCTCAGAGGTGGTCACTGGTGAGGACAACCCACCTGGGGTCCCCATACCACCCTCAGTAAAAAAAGAGACAAATGTTGGCTGTTGCTATCTTTGAAGCAGGGACACAGTGGGATGCCTTGTGGGGGACCAGGGTCCCAGAGGCAACTCTGAGCCTCAGCTGCCCCCTCTGTAAAACAGGCACCACCACTGACCCTGCAGGACTGCCAAGGGGGGTCACCGAGACCCCACACACAGACGCTCAGGACCCTCTCAATCAGCCAAAGAGAGAAGAGCTTCTGGGAGGTGTAAGAACAAGGACAGATGTACAGACCAGGGAACACCAGGGACTGTGATGCATGCCACCAGGTGAGTGGTCTGGTCCCCAGTCCTGACAGCTCATCAGAATCACCTGGGAGCTCAGAAACCAGAAAAGCCAGGAGGCTTATGCCCACCAACGACGTCCAACCCCGAGGTGGCCTCAAACTGCCTTCAAACAGCTCAGAGGTGCAGCCAGACCTGAGAGCAAGGGGTACTGTAAAGGTAGGTCGGTGATGGGGTTTGGCAAGGGGGATCACGTTCCCTCCCCTTACTGGCCATCAGTGTCCCCTGACCACACTCGACGGTCAGCTCCTGGAGGCTTTCTTAGTTGCTTCATCCCTAACACCTGTGCAGTGCCTGCCATCTTGTGGGCGCTTGCGAAATGTCTGACAGGTAGGGAAACAAACATCATCATGGTGCCAGCACTGAGACACACCAGGTGTTCTACCTGGCGCCACCTCTGGTGGTGCCTGAGGTTGCTGGGGCTGCTATAACTAACCACCAGCTGGGCTGGGGGGGGGGTGCTTAAAGAAACAGAAACTTATTCTCTCATGGTTCTGGAGGCCAGAAGTCCGAGATCAGGCAGAGCTGTGCGCCTTCCATAGGCTCTCTGGGAGGATCCTTCTTTGCCTCATCCGGCTTCTGGTGGCTCCAGGTAGTCCCTGGCTTGTGGCTGCCTCACCCCCACCTCTGCCTCCATCTTTTTTGTCTGCCTCAAGCCTCTCTCTTAGAAGGACACCAGTCATTGGATTTAGGGTCTATCCCAGCTGATCTTGTCTAGAGATCCTTCACTGAATTACAGCTGCAAAGACTCTTTTCCAAATAAGTCACATTCACAGGTCCCGGGTGAACATATCTTCTCAGGGACACCATTCAACCCAGTACAGGCTGCCTAAGAAGGTTTAGGTGGCCTGTGGACCAGAATTAAATCACATCAAATGGCTCAGCAGGGACAGGACTCCCACTCTTCTGGATGCGCCAGGTAGAATCTCTTGGTTTGGTGCCGGTGCATCTTTACCACGTTGCTAAAGAGGGTGTAGCTCCCCCAGCTCAGAGGTTTGGCCGCAGTGTGCCTCCAGCAAGAGTGACTGCTGAGGGCTTCCCTGGTGGCGCAGTGGTCAAGAACCTGCCTGCCAATGCAGGGGACATGGGTTCGAGCCCTGGTCCGGGAAGATCCCACGTGCTGTGGAGCAACTAAGCCCGTGCGCCACAACTACTGAGCCTGCACTCTAGAGCCCGTGAGCCACAACTACTGAGCCTGCACTCTAGAGCCCGCATGCCACAACTACTGAAGCCCATGCACTTAGAGCCCGTGCTCCTCAACAAGAGAAGCCACCACAATGAGAAGCCCACGCACCACAACGAAGAGTAGCCCCCGCTCACCGCAACTAGAGAAAGCCTGTGTGCAGCAATGAAGACCCAACGCAGCCAAAGATAAATTAAAAAAAAAAAAAAAAAAAAAACTGTTGGGACTTCCCTGGGGATTAAAAATCCGCCTGCCAACGCAGGGGACATGGGGTTCACTCCCTGGTCCGGGAAGATCCCACATGCCGCAGAGCAACTAAGTCCGCGAGCCACAACTACTGAAGCCTGCGCGCCTAGAGCCCGTGCTCTGCAACAAGAGAAGCCACCGCGATGAGAAGCCTGCGCACCGCAACGAAGACCCAACACAGCCAATAAATAAGTAAATAAATAAATAAGAGTGCTGATCTGGTTTCCTTTGTTTTCCATCACTCTCTACATACAGCAGGTCACGCTGATTCCTTCAGCAGCGAGGTAAAGTTTGCATATTATGACACAATAAGACGGAAAGAACACATTGCTGTAATGTAAGCAGAACAGACACACAACAGAAGACAGACGGCGGATCATGAGTATAACGCTGAACCTCACAGGGACCCTACTGAGATGAATGTCATCGTTCCCATTTGACAGGAGGGGAAAGTGAGGCTCAGAGAGGTGCAGTGACTCAGCCCTGGCTGCAGAGAGAACACAGAAGAGACAGAATCTGAGCCCAGGTCTGTCTCAATCTTCTCATGGTCTACACTACCCCAGCAAGGAGGCATGTAACAACCATGGCGCCAAACGGACAAGGTCCCCCAGAGATGTCCATACCAGTCCCTGGGGCCTGTGAACAGCTTACGTTACATCACGAAAGGGACTTCACAGGTGTGATTAAGATTATGGACCCTAAAAATGGAGACACTATGCTGGGTTATCTGGGAGGATCCAGTCTAATCACGGAAACCCTTAAAAGCAGAGGACTTTTAGACAAAAGAAATGAAGAAGGGGAAATTCGAGAGACTCCAAGTGAGAACCCTGTGGCTGGTTCTGAGATGGAAGGGTGATATGCGGGGTTGAGGACTGGAGAGAAGCATCCAGAAGCCTCCAGGAGCTAAGGGTGGTCCCTGGCCAAGAGGTAGCAACTTGAACAAGTTAGGAAGGTGCTTCTTCCCCAGAACCTCCAAAAAAGGACACAGCTGGGCCAACACCTTGATTTTAGCCTGGTGAGAGCGGTGTTGGACTTCTGACTTACAGAAGCTGCGAGATAATAAACGTGTGCTGCCTGACTTAAGCTGTCGTTTGGTAATTTGTCACAGTGGCAATGGAACACTAATACAGTCATGCAAATGTTATTTCAACGATTCCTAATCTCTTACTGAAGTCTGTTTGAGGTTTTACCCCCCATTATGCAGATGACACTCAGGGACATGGGGTTCACTGCCAAAGGCCAGAAGGGAAAGCAAGCCTTCTCTACTTCAGAATCCAAATTCCTCCCGACCCTCTGGCTGCCGCTGGGAAGATGTCTGCAACTCCCTTGTGTGGCGCTCCGATGGCCTCCCACGATGGCCTCCCACACCTTCGGAATAAAATCCAAACCCCTGCTGTGGCCCTTCAGGCCCTGCCCCTCACTCTGCCCACCTCCTTCTTCATCTCCTCCACTGTGCTCACCTCACTCCTGCCACACCACCCTCATATGCCTTGACTACATGGAGTTCACTGTTGCCTCAGCACCTTTGCAGCAACTTATGGGGTTAGAGCCTTCTCAAGGTTTGGTCACAGGTTAAAATGGCAGTCAGAGAGCCCTGATCTGACCACTCCCATGTGAAGCAGCCCCCACCCCCATTTCTGATCAGCACTGTTTTATCTCCCCTCTCCCCTAGAGAACTCAAACTGAAAACTATGTATTCTCTCGCTTCGTTACTTGTTTACTCTCTTCAGGACACTACACCATGAGGGCAGGCAAAGACCCTGTCAATGTTCACTGCTCTTCAAAATTCTCCAATGGCTCACTCTCAAAGTGACAGTACCATCCATGTGCCTCCCCAAATGGTGCTGCTCGTGGGCCCTGCTGCTCCCTCTCCTGTCACCCACTCACCGCCTGGTTGCCCGGGCCCTGCCTTGAAGGCCCTCAAACAGCCAGGCTCACTCCCACCACTCTCCGTCGCACCACCTCCTGACATCTTGTTTATTTACTTGTTTGCTGTCTGTCTCCCTTGGGAGCTGAGCCTTCCAAGAGAGCTGGGAGCTTTGTCTATTTTGTCACTGCTTTGAGCCCAGCACTAATATCCTGCCTGGCCCATACAGATGCTCAATGAGGAATGGGTGAATGAATGAATGCGCAAGTCTGGGGAGAAATAACCTGGTTAGCGGGGCAGGGTAACGAGCGAGAAGCCATTTCTCTCTTGAGCCTCCCTTTTCTCACCTGTAAAATGAGGATAAACAACAGTCCCTACTTCATGGGTATTGAGGACATGGCGGCACAGTGTGGGTGCTCAACAGATGGAAACTATCATTGTTGTTGCTGTCTTTATGATTACTACTGTAGCGTAGTATCATTACCATTGTTATTATTACTATAGCGGTATGAACCCCTCTCTTACTCAAATGCCTCCCAAGGCTCAGTCTGAGAGAGCGCTCAGAGTGAGAAGTATCGTTAAAGTGTTACTGCTTTGAGTTTGGTCATAGGACAAGGATAATTCTTCACCGCGCTCTGAAGAGATGTGGCGGCGTGGTGGGGTCGCGGGGATGAAACGGCGCGAGGTGAAGAGGGAGGGTTTTTAAAACCAGAGCGCGACCCGCAGCCACCAGGAAGCGTCTTCCGCCTCCGCCCCCAAGGTCCCCCAGCCCCGCAGCCGCCGCACCTTCACCCGCTGCGCCTCGTTGATGCACTGCTGGTAGCTGCCAATGTAGAAGGCATTCTTCACGTCGAACAGCTCGTCCACCTCCCCGGAGCCTCCAGAGGCTGAGCAAGGAGCCGGAGGCGCCATGTTGCTGGCCGCTCACCCGCTACTCCCACTGAGAGACACGCCGGCCGGAAGGAGGGAGTCACCGCGGGGCACGCCGGGAAATGTAGTTTACTCGTTCATCCCTAGAGATGAGCCAATGGGAGACTCAAACGGGAGTCAAAGGGGCGGGAGACGCAAGTGCGTCTCGCAGGCATCTGTAATTCGATTCGATCCTGAGAGCCAACGGGATTCGGGGAAGAGTGGCAGAGGGTGGGACCAGGCAGGAGGCAGATCCAATAAACTGGAACGCTTTCCTGACGTCATCAACACGCACCGGAAGTACGGCTCACGCTGGTGCTTACACTGGGCTGGCGGCGAGGATGGCTGGCTTTGCGGAGCTTGGGCTGTCATCCTGGCTCGTGGAACAATGTCGGCAGCTGGGTTTGAAGCAGCCCACGCCCGTGCAGCTCGGCTGCATTCCCGCCATCCTGGAAGGTGAGTATGGCTAGGCCTCTTCTCCAGGAGGCGTCCCCGCTCCTGTCACCTCACTTTGCCTTCTCGCAGCTTTTGCCCACGCCGGCCCCGTGAGGCGAAGGGCAGTCTTGGCCCTTACGGGCGATCCTGGGTTCCGGAGGCAGACTAGGCAGCGTCGGCGTTTAGGGTGTGCGGCTGACTCGCTGTGTGTCCGCACCCAAGTGATGTAATCTCTGAAACTTTTATAGCCTCAGAGCACTGGGAGGGTTTGATGAAAAACTAATAGTCTTGGGAAAATTCGGTAGAGCTTGGATTACTGTCTCCATTTTACAAATGGAAACTGAGGTGGTCAAAATTACTGGTAAATCCACGGCTCTGGTCCCTAGACTGCTCTTCTCCCCACTCCTCTGGTCCAACCCAGTTTTGCCATTAAAGGGACGCCTTCAGGAAGCCTAGGATGTGACAAATTGAGGCATTAAATAAACAAGGATGAAGAAGTCAGTAGGGAGCGTAGGATGCAGATTGGGGGGAGCACATTCTGGGTTTCCCAAGCCCTGATACCCCGGAAGGAGTCAAAACGAGGTCGTGGTTAGTAGCAGGTATCTCAGGTCAGATGGATGTGGGTTCCAGTCCAGCCTGATACTCACTGTCTGTGTATCCTGGGAAAATCTTTGAGACTTTGTTTCCCCTTATGTTAAATGGGGATTATAATGGCTTCGCCCTTCTAAAATGTGTCAGTTGCTCTAAATGGAAAGTTGTCAGAATGCCTGGAACGGGAAGGGCACAGGCCAGTACTGAGCATACAGTAATTGCTCACTAAATGTTAGCTGCTGTAAACTGTGCCCGATACAACACCTGTCTACACCTGTGATACTGCTTTGCCCTCTGCCCAGGTCGGGACTGCCTGGGCTGTGCCAAGACAGGCAGTGGCAAGACAGCAGCGTTTGTCCTGCCCATCTTGCAGAAGCTGTCTGAGGATCCCTATGGCATCTTCTGCCTCGTCCTGACACCCACCAGGTGAGCGCCCCAAAGGCCTTGTGGGTGAGTTAACCAGCTGTGTTCTCTTGGGCAAGCGCCTTTACCTCTCTGAGCGCACTTTCCATGTGTGCAAGATGGGGACAGAAATTATGCCCACCTCTTAGAGGTGCTGAAGAATTAACAAGACAGTGTGTGAAAAGTTCTGAGCACAGGGCTTGACTCAGGGGCAAGCAGGAAGGCCGGGAAGTAGGGACACAGGCAGAGAAAAGGCCTGGGCGGAGCTGGGGCTGGGGGCAGAGAGGAGAGGACTTGGACACTGACCAGCCCTGGGGGAGGGGGGACTGACACTTGGGTCTCAGGCTTTGATGACTGTGGTGTTGAAGCCATTGCTGAGGACGTGGGAAGAAGAAAGGCCAGTGTGGGTAGGACTGGCAGGGAACAAGCCATGGGCTGTTTGGGGATCCAGCCTAGTGAGAGGGTAGGGGCCACAAGGGGCCTCCAACACTCAGTATCAGAACCTTTGTCCAAAGGGGACTGGGAGCCTCGGAGGGTGTGTGAACAGGAGAGGTCCAGGCAGGAGGCCGTAGGGTGGAGATGGGAATGAGAGGCAAGCACAAAACCGCTATCTGACCCAGGCTGGCCCCTTCATGCCCACAGGGAGCTGGCCTACCAGATCGCAGAGCAGTTCCGGGTCCTGGGGAAGCCTCTGGGCTTGAAAGACTGCATCGTTGTCGGCGGCATGGGTATGGGGGGCCTAGGGAGGCTCTGGGCATGGACCCTCTGCAGCCTCAGACCATCCACCCAGCCCCGTCTCTCGCCCTCCACCCACAGACATGGTGGCCCAGGCCTTGGAGCTCTCCCGGAAACCACATGTGGTCATCGCCACACCAGGGCGCCTGGCTGACCACCTCCGCAGCTCCAATACCTTCAGCATAAAGAAGATTCGCTTCCTGGTAAGTCAGCCTGGGGCCCTGATACATCCATGTGGGAAATGTGTGTCCCACAGGCCATCCAGTACCACGTTGGGAGTGGTGTAAGAACAGCTCAGGAACCAACAAAAGGGGGCCTGTATTAGTAAAGATAGTTGGGGGCTGGGCCTCTCTGAGGAGGTGACATTGGAGCTGAGATGGGTGAGGGAGAAGGCCTCCAAGACCTAGAGGGAGAGTGCTCTAGGGCCCACATCTTAGACCAGGAAGGAGGCACATGGGGAAGGTGGGTCGAGCCCAGGCATGTAGTCAGGACTCGGACAGCACCCTCACCCCAGATCCCTACCTCCTGCTGCCGGCGCTACAGGTGATGGATGAGGCGGACCGGCTGTTGGAGCAGGGCTGCACTGACTTCACCGTGGACTTGGAGGCCATCCTGGCGGCTGTGCCGGCCCGCAGGCAGACGCTGCTCTTCAGTGCCACGCTGACCGACACGCTGAGGGAGCTGCAGGGCCTGGCCACCAACCAGCCCTTCTTCTGGGAGGCTCAGGCCCCGTGAGTCCATAGCCACGCTCCTGGGGGAGCAGGTCAGGCGGGAGTCCAAGTGGGGGTCACACGCAACAGAGGTTACTACCCATGGGCAGGGTGGGCTATTGGCCTCATTCAACAGGAGGGGAAACAGGCCCGCCTGTCCCCAGTGTGCGTACAGTAGAACAGCTGGACCAGCGCTACCTGCTAGTGCCTGAGAAGGTCAAGGATGCCTACCTGGTCCACCTGATCCAGAACTTCCAGGACGAGCACGAGGACTGGTCCATCATCATCTTCACCAACACATGCAAGTGAGTGTGGGCAGGCCTGCCTCTCCCGTCCCCGGGCGCCCTCCCATAGCCCCTCACGGAGGCCTGAGAGGTGGCCCAAGGCTGGAGGTATGAGGCATACACGTGGTCTCGGCGCTCCGGGGCCTCTGCTCAGACCAGCAGTTTCGGAGGATGCACTCAAGGGGGCTCAGAGAGGTCAAGCAGTTTGCCAAGGTCACCCCTCCTGAAGGCAGAGCCAGGATTTGGGGTTCCTCAGACCTGCCTTTAACCGGAAGGGCTGAGGGCCTCAGGCTCTCTCCAGGAGACCCCTGCAGCAGCTGAGAAGGCCCTGGAGCAGCCTATTCGCTGTGGTCTCAGGATATCAATGAGGCCCAGCACATCAGCACCAACACCTGGGGCTGTCCTCTCCGCAGACCCAGGGATTTCAGAATCCTTTGAGGTGTTTAGGGAGAGCGTCAAGGAGCTGTAGAGTAGCCTAGCCTGAGCCAGCGTAGAAGGGCAGTCCACAGCACGTGGAGGAGACCTCCTGACTGCTGCCCCCCAAGAATTTCTTGGCCACCAGAAGAGAAAAGTCTGGGTGTAGGGCCCACTCTTGTTGGCCTTGGCCAGGGGAGGGGTCAGTGGGCAGGACACTGCACCCCGGCTTCTCCTTCCCCGGCTGTGCAGGGACACCTACTTGGGGACTCGGGGGGTGGGAGGGCCAGGAGCGCCTTTCCAGGACCCTAGCGCTAGATGGGCTGACAGCACATCCTTCCTGCCAGGACCTGTCAGATTCTGTGCATGATGCTGCGCAAATTCAACTTCCCCACCGTGGCTCTGCATTCCATGATGAAACAGGTGAGGCATTGGGCGGCCCCACAGATCCCCTCACCCGCCAGCCTTGCCCTGGGGACTTCTGCCAGCCTCAGGGCTTTTGCCCAGGCCCTTTTCTCTGCCTGGAACACTCTTCCTGCCACCTGTCTGCCCCAGTCTGGCCTCCTCAAGGTCATCTCCCTCACTGGACTGTGAGCCACTTGAGGGCGGAGACTGTCCTGGCCTCTGCCCTGTCCCCAGGCCTCACACAGTAAGCGCTCAAACGTTTGTTGAGATGCTACCTCACACCCCGCCCTCCACCCCCAATTCTCTCCCCAATCCGGCACAGAAAGAACGCTTTGCCGCCCTGTCCAAGTTCAAGTCCAGCATCTACCGGATCCTGATCGCGACAGATGTGGCCTCCCGGTGAGCAGCTCCAGGGTACTCCCTTCCCCATGACGCCCCCCACAAAAGGGCCAGAGGGAGGGACTGGCTTCAGGCATGGGTCAGGCAGCCTCAGCTTCACTGCTGAACGACCTTGGGTGAGTCCCAACCTCAGTTTCCCCACATGGACAGAGGTGCTGACCGACCTCTCTCTCCAGGGGCCTGGACATTCCCACGGTACAGGTGGTCATCAACCACAACACCCCCGGGCTCCCAAAGATCTACATCCACCGAGTCGGCCGGACAGCCCGTGCAGGTGAGCATACAGGGCGGGGCAGCCTTTGGCACCCGCCCCTCCTGCCTGCCCACACCACGAGGAGCCAGAGTCAAAAGCTGGTGGGACACAGGAGGGCTACAGGCCACAGGTGAAAGACACTAGAGGATGCACTTGCAAGTTGGGGGAATCGGCCTTTCAAAACCGTAGGTGGGGATGCTCTGTCTTCTCACCCCCAGCAGCACTAACAGTGACACGTGCTGTCCCCTGGGGACACGGCACACACTGGCCCCATCCCCACCACTCCCTGTTGCCTCACCCCAGGCCCCTTTACCCGTCAGGGCTGCCAATCCATGCCCAGCAGCAAATAGGTGTACGAGTCCTGGTGGGTATGACGCTGCCCTGTGGGATTTGGCGTCCAAGTTCAACCGCTCGCTGTGACTCTGGCTAGGAGCCAAGGAGGCATCCTTGTGTCTGCTCCCCAGCCCCACCCAGGAAGGGCACGGAGTCCAGGAGATTTTCTCACACCTGGAGTGGGCAGAGATACGGTTTCTGGGGCCAGACTGGGCCTGGCCCTTCTCTCCTGCCCTGTGGCCTCAGGAAGGTCACATCAGCTCTCTGGGCCCCCACTGCCTAATCCAACAATGGGTAATAAGAAGGTGACACCTGTTCGGGGCTGCTCCGAGGGCCATGGGCCTGGCCAGCTGCCAGTGCTGTTCCAGCACTAGTCACTGTCACAGGAACGGGGAATGGAGAAAGTGGTGTGCAGAGATCTGAGCTGAAGCCTGTCTGGGCTTATTGCTGACAGAACTTGGCCTGGGCTCCCTGGCGGCCACACCGAAATGGGAAATCAGCCACATCACCTGTATAAGGCCAAGCTGGCAGGAGAGCTGCCTCTCCCTGGAGTCCTGCAGCTCCCTTGGGACAGAACTGCCTACTACGCAGAGGTCAGGCAGGGGGTTGAGCCCTGACGCCCTGAGCGTCGTTCATTTCCACTCACTCACCCACCGAGCTCCTGTACTGTTCCCCTTGATTGAGAGGAGCCCTGAGCCGCCTGCTGGTCAGGACCTGCTTCTGTTGGCCCTCTGTCTTGGCCTCCAGCACACAGCCTGGGTGTGTCCCCACAGGGCGTCAGGGACAGGCCATCACGCTGGTGACGCAGTATGACATCCACCTGGTACACGCCATCGAGGAGCAGATCAGTGAGTGGAGGGGCAGAGGAGGAGAGGGGAGGGGAGGCGGGTGCTTCTGGGTGAGTTGCCACTCAACCCTATCAGATACCCGCTAGCCTGCTCACATGAGCAGGCTTAAACTGCGCTTTCCTTCTTATGCAACCCTCAAAGAAGTTTCTTTTGCCCAGTTGTTGAAACAAGCTCTGCAATGGCCTTCAGCAGCTGAAAGCCACATCTGGTGGGAAGGGACTCTGGTGGTTTCTCAGACCAGAGTGTGTGGGTGGTCCCTGTGGATGAGTCAGAAGCCCCAGGGCTTGGACCTGGGCATGTTTGAAAAACCCCCTTGGGTGGCTTAATGTGTAGCCAAGACCGAGAACCTCTGGGGCACCTCCAGTCACTGCACAGACTGTCCTAAGATTCAGAAATGTCTTGACTTTAAAGGACACAGTCTCCAGGAAAAAAAAAAAATCCATAGTCAAATTCATAGTATTGCTAACAACAAAAAAAAGAGCAGTCTATACCTTCCTTGGCTCTGAAGTCTTAGATCTTGCCCACCTGATCCTTATCTGCTACGGCCCTGGATGGCCTTGCATGCCCTGCCACACGGGGAACTCACTACACGGTTGAAATCCCTCTCCATGTCGTGCCTGCCCCCCTGTGACCCTGCTGTCCCCACAGAGAAGAAGCTGGAGGAGTTCTCGGTGGAGGAACCTGAGGTGCTACAGATCCTCACACAGGTCAACGTGGTGCGGAGGGAGTGTGAGATTGTGAGTGTCGGGGAAGGGGCTGGTCCTCGGGGCCCAGGGTGCTTCCTGCAAGATGGTGACCCCCAAGACGGCCTCTCCCTCCCCCCGCCCTGCAGAAACTGGAGGCAGCCAACTTTGATGAAAAGAAAGAGATTAATAAGCGGAAGCAGATGATCCTGGAGGGGAAGGTGAGGGCTGAGCCGGTGGTGGAGTGGGCGTGGGGCACGAGCTTCCCCGCGGGTGATCAGCTTAGCCACCTTCCGGTCCTCCCCATGCCAGGATCCCGACCTGGAGGCCAAGCGCAAGGCCGAGCTGGCCAAAATCAAGCAGAAGAACCGGCGCTTCAAGGAGAAAGTGGAGCAGGCACTGCAGCGGCAGAAGGCCAGCGGGGCTGGCCGCAGGGGGTGTCCATCCAGGGCCCAGCCTGAGGCCTGCTTGTCCCCAGCACCCGCTCAGGGCCCGGCCTGAGTTCCACACGGCCCCCGTCTGCCCGGCCCCCGTCTGCCCAGCCCGGGACGCCTTCATCCAGCTGAAGGTTGGAGGGTCCTCCCCCTCAGGATAATCTCTCCTCCTAGTCTGCCCAGTCCCCCTCAGTGGAGCCCACGGACACCCACGTGCAGTGCGCAGCCCTCCACCCCACCCTGCAGCCCCTGGTGGCCCCTCCTCAGAACCTTGGCCAAGAGGCAGGCTGCAGAGGAGGAAAGAAAGCTATGAGGTTGGGCCCAAGTCCACGTACAGTGACCCCAGCCCAGGGTCACCCTGGGGGTGCCGTGGGGCCCCAGAGCGAAGGCGTGTCACTTGCAGGAGATGCTCAATAAATGAGTCTTTTGACTTCCCCAGTCTGACTCTCGGGGAGCAGGGGCAGAGGGAGGAGGGTATGACTGCCTATATTTCTCAAGTCTCCCAGAACACCACTTACCACCCCCCCCACCCCCCAGGTCTCCTTTCCTGTGGGGCCAGGCCCAAAGCTTTGAACTGCAGTGCTGACCATTCCAGCCGAGTGACCTTGGGTTGGTGAAGCCCCTTATATGGGCCTTGGTTTCTTCATCTGGAAAATGGGCATAGCAGCTGCTCTTCTCTGCAAATGCAGATGTTTTGGTGAGATCCCTCCCATGCCCAGTGAATACAGCCATGGGCTAGGACCTTCCCCTCCTGCCCACCTGCTTGTATTTGGGGTTTGTGGCCAGAGTGAAGTGGTGGGAGGAGTCCTTAACCAGGGTCCACCTTAGTCCAAACTGGTCCAGACAACATGGGCAGAGCCCAAGAAGATGGGGCAGCAGAGCCATGTGGCCTGGGCATGCCCCTGAGGCTTTCTGAGCCTCCCTCTCATCTCTGAGTGGCTTACCAAACCCTACACAGACCGAGGGCAGCGGGTCCAGTGACGGCGACCAGGTACCTAGCTACTCACACACCACACACACAGCCACGCTTAGAAATGTAATTTGGGCACCAGCACGTGCCCTGGGGAGTCTAGAAATTCTACACGATGAAGAGCTCAAAAACAGCCCGTGAGCTGTGAACAGCCAGGGCCGGCTGGAGTACTGTGGACAGGCCCTCCCCAGGCTGAGTCGGGCCCCAGTCCCTGCCGGGGGAATGGCCCACTGTGCCGCCTGCGGCCTGGCCCGTGCCCCAGGCGGGAATCGTTCATGTAAAACTAGCTCCCGCAGGCCCCTGCTCCCACGTAGACCCAGAGGCCGGACTCAGGGCGTGCCCTCGGCCAGGCGGGCCAGGCCCTCCCGCAGCTCGCTCAGCTCAAACAGCCTGACGTCCAGCAGCTGCGCGGCCCGGCCCACCTCGGCCCGTGCCCGCTCCCGCTCTACCCGTGCCTCCTCCAGGCTGCGCTCCGTTGCCCGCAGCTGGTGCTCCAGCTCCGCGTTTCGGGTCTCCAGTTCCTGCAGGGAGAGGGCAAGCAGGGTTGGGGGCCCCAGCAAGTCTCTAGGGTCCAGCATCTGAATGCTATCCCCACAGCCTCCACTCTGGGCCAAGCCCTCTCTGTCTCCTGGCCTCCTCCCTGCCACCTCTACCCAAGACACTCCCTGGTCCCCTGATTGGAACATCACTGAAATGACCACATTCCTCTTCTGCTCAAGACCCCTCATCACCCATCATGCTGGGAATGAAATCCATAACCCTCCTCGCTCATTCCAACCCAGGCTTGCTGGCTTCCTTATGGTTCCTTGAACATACTTTCTCCCCACCTCAGGGCCTTTGCATATGCTGTGCACTCTGCCCAGGAAACAACAGGGAGCATTCCCCCAACCTCTCTCTCTTTGGGGGCACCAGCTCCTTTAACTTCTCCCTCCTGCTGGACTCACAGGACATGCTTGAAGGTTTCTCATATAAAGTCTACAGTGAGGGCCAGGCCAGCACACCTGGCTACAAATGCAAGCTCCTGACCTCAGGCTGGGAATGTGTGAGGATTTGATGGGGTCAAGAATGAAGATTCAACAGAGACTCAAAAACTGCTTGTTGAATGAACGGAAGGAGATGAAACATTGTACTAATAACCATGTTTTATAAACCACCCACTGATTCAGTCCTTCCATGCACCTGGTCATCCAAATCCTTCACAACCTTAGATGTCTTCCTACTCCATTTATGAAGAAACTGAAACTCAGGGAGGCACATAGCTGCCCAGAACCCACTAGGTAGGGAAGATGCCAGGTCTGTCCTATATCAGAGGCTGGCTGCCTTGGGTGGTCACCCCACCCCGCCTCACAGCAACCGCACACACCTGCACCTTCTGCTGTGTCTCCTCACGCTCGGCGCTGTCTGGGGCCTCACGGGGACCACCAGTCTGGCTCTTCAGCGTCTGGATCTCCTAATGGAGAAGTTCCCAGAATCCATTCTGAGAGTCCTGGCTCCCCCATGGGAGATCAGGGAAGGCAGGGCCCAAGGAAACACAAACGCATACAGACACGCTCACACACCTGGTCCTTAGTTTGCACTAGTGCCTCCAGCTGCTCCAGCGACTGGCCCGGTCCCTCCTTCTCACTGACTGCGGGTGGCTCGGCGGTGGCAGCCTGGGCCTCCAGCTCAGCCACCTGTGCAGACAGGAAGGTCAGCCCCTGACGCCCCAGCCTGTACTCTCCTGATCCCTGGGGAATATGCCTGACCAGCCAAGCCCATGACTGGGCACTAACCTCTTCTGGTTGGGGCCACCACCCCGCCTCTGGCAGGTAGGTCTTTAGGGTCTGACAACCCTCTGAGGCTGACATTATTTCAGACCCATACTACAGAACAAGAAACTAAGGCTCAGGGAAGTGATTTGCCAAGATCACACAGCCAGCCAGGGAACCCAGGACAGATAGGAGGCCGGGGCTTCACAATGGTCCGGGCCACTTGGGGTCTCTGGGAGGGAGGGGCTTCCTCACCCGCTGTCGCAGCCTCTCGGCCTCTGCGCGCTGGGCCTCCAGCTGCTGCCTCCACTGGGCGGCGGCGGCGTTGGCCTCTCGCAGGGCGCCCGCCAACTTGTTGTTACTGTCCTGAAGCGCGAAGAACTCGGCCTCCCACTGCACCTCGCCCACCGAGCTGCGGGGACGCTGGAGTCGGCAGAGGGCAGGGCGGGGCCTCACTAGGCCTGAGGCAGGGTGAGGGAGGTGCTGGGCTGGGGGCGGGGTTATGGTTGGGGCCAAGGTACCTCGGGACTAGGGGGTGGGGACGTCCCGGGGAGGCGGAGTCTTGCCGGGGGTGGGGTCAAAGTAGGCGCTTTGGTGTCAGTTCGCTGAGACACAGTCGGAAGGCCAAGCAGGATCAGCCCAGGGGATGTGGACAGAACAAAGTGGGTGGGGAGGCACCCGTGGGTTTAGAATTAGCCGGGGGAGATGTGGACAGGCCAGGGTTAGCCCCGAGTAATGGATGAGGCAGGAGCGGGGTCGGCTCTGGAAGGGGCATAATCTGGGTGTCTCCTCTCCTACCACAGGCCTTGGGTCCAGTGTCAGATCCCGCCGCTTGAACAAGTCCCTACAGTTTCTGAGAACTTCCTCTCCCCTCTTCCCCAACCCTTCGTCCTGCCACGCCCCTGTGCCCCGCCCTACCCCCTCACCCCTCGGACAGCATCTTTCTGAGCCGCTCGCGCTCAGCGGGGCCGGGAGCGTCTGCGCTCTGGCTGCGGAATAGCTTCTCGTCGCCGGGGCCGTTGGAGCTGACGAGGGGGCTCGGGGGCACCTAAGAGCATGGGCAGAAGTGAGGGCACAGTGAGGCATGATGCTACGTGGGTCGTGACTGAGGGCAGGAGGTCCTTCCCAGCACTGGGATCTGACTGCTCCTTTCCCCTCCTCACCCACCACCAATGGCTCCCGATGGCCCCTTTCTGGGCCCTGCCCCCCACCTTGCCTGCTGGGCTGTCGCCAACCCCCAGGAGCAAACCTGATGCAGGCTAGCCTAAACCCCGGGAGATACTCATAACCTGCAAAGCGGGGAGCAATCTGAAACCTCCATGCTGTTCCCTCAGAGCAATGACCTTCCCTGGGGCCAAATTTCAACATCCATTTAAAATTCCTACAGGAAACGCACTCCATCAGGCTAAATTCATTATGAATCCACCTGCTGCCTGGACCAACCTACTTTTTCATCTCCTTAATCCCTGTGCCCAGCCCTGGGCCTGGCACACAGTATGTGGTCAATAAATGATGCTGAGGGACTTCCCTGGTGGTCCAGCGGGTGGGACTCCGTGCTCCCAATGCAGGGGGCCCGGGTTTGATCCCTGGTCAGGGAATAGATCCTGCATGCGTGCCACAACTGAGAGTCTGCATGCCGCAACTAAGAAGCCCGCATGCCGCAACAAAGATCCCACGAGCCGCAACTAAGACCCGGTGCCGCCAAAATACATAAGTAAAATAAATAATAAATATTTAAACTAAATAAATAAATGATACGAATAAGTTAGTGGGGGAAAACACCCAGGGACAGTTTTTTACTCTGCCGCTCTACTTAGCCATTTCAACTTCCACATTTCAACTCTGCCCTGTGAGTTGGTTTTCTGGCCTTCCTTGATCTAACATTTGGACAGCCTATGACACGCTCCCATGGCACCCACAGCCCTCTTCCATGGTCCTTGCCATGGATCTAGTTTTACATCATCTGTGAGCATTTGGTCCTGGGAACCGGCACAGCACCTAGACCCCCCCAATATCAGTTGAGCTCCTGGCACGCATGGGACAGGGAGTGCTGACCTGGTGGGCAGTGAGCCCCAGGGCTGGACTGGTGAGCTCTCCCCCATCCTGAGATTTCTCCCGTGCCAGCCTCGCTGCTTCCTTCACTTCCTGGAACTTCTCAGCGAACTGAGGAATGGGGGGCAGGAACAGACAGTCAACAAACCCCCAGCCCCCTCTCCCAGGGTTCCACCACATTAGCTCCACCCAGTAGCACCTCTGTCGCTTTGGAAGGAACTTTAGAATTGAGTGCATCCCCTCCTCTCATGAACTGGAAGAGTGGGAAGTAGGCTTGGAAAACGATGCCCAATGAGCAGAGTGGGTATCAGGATGGGGGGGGGATGTTCATGGAGGTATATCACATTGAGCCACCTTGAGAAAGGGGCCCCCTTTCCCTCTCAGTCAGGCTTATTTCAGCAAGGAGAGCCTCAGGTGGGTGCTAATCTGTCTTTCATTTCCAGCTAGGGTAGGATACACTTTTTTTTTTTTCATTTTAAAATAAATTTCCTCAGCTTGAAAGTCATTTTTTAAAGAAACATATTTACAGACATACAGCCACTTGATTTGTGCAAAGGGGCCAGTGCAATTCATTGGGGGTTGGGGGGGGTAGATGTTTTTTTCAAAAAATGGCCCAAGAGCAACTGAATACTCATGTGGGAAAAAAACACTCCTACTTTAAACCTCCGGTAGAAATTAATTCAATGATCTAAATTTGAAAGGAAAACTAATGCTTCTAGAAGAAAAGCAAAGAAAAGCATCATGAACTCAACAGGATTCGGAGAGCACGAACCATACAGGGAAACAATGGATAAGACAATACTGAACTCTAGAAACAGCAGAGGGTGGAGGAAGGCGATAAAGAAGGTAATGCCAGCGGTGCGGGGAAGCACCCAGCCCATCCTAGGCACCCAGAGAGGGGCAGGGTGTGTCCGAAATCAGAGCAGGTCGCCAACAGAGCTGGAATGTGAACCAGAAAATTGGGAAGGAGCTACTGGCTTGTCCAATTCTGTAGGCCCATTCTGCAGCTGGGAAGATGGAGGCCCAGCATCTGTCCAGGGTCCCCCAGTGCACCCAAGAGAAGACCCAGCCCCAGCCCCATTCCTCCCACCATGTATCCCTGCAGGCCCACCTGAGTCAGATGTTGCTCAGAAGCAAAGCCAAGGCCATAGACGGTGTTGGCGCGACTGTCTGCCCACTGCCCGAACTTCTGGGACGTTTTGGTAAATGTCATGTTGGGGGTGACAGTGCTGTTGATGATGGCCTGGGGAAGGCGGTGGGGAGAAAAGTTCCCGGGTGATGGGACTGGTAATAATGAATGTGAAACCCCCAGGGATATAGCTTTGTATTAGCACCTCAGATGTCCTTGGTCTGAGCCATTTCAGGAGGAAGACTGAGACCCAGAAAGACTCAGGGTACTCCCCCGGCCCCCAAGGCACACAGCAAGGAAGTGACTCAACCAGGCTTGTCCCTAGGATCCTTGGCACCTGCCACCCCACCCAAGCCCCACCAGGACCTTGGCACCCCCAAGGCTGATGATTCGGTAGACGTTGCGGGTGGCATCGTAAAAGTAGGAGACAGTGAGTGCGTGTTTGCCCGCAGGGATCCAGTTCCGCTTGGTGGCCGGGTCGATCTGGAACACGTGCGCCCGTGTGCTGAAGATGGGCTGCTCCCTGCATGGGGAGAGGGTGTTCAGCGGGGGCCAGGCACCGGCCCCCCAGGGGACTCAAGGCCAAGCTTTGGTAGAAGCAGGGGCTCACCTGGCTGTGGACATTGGTCAGGCTTGTCTGGGTGGGCTCCAAGGGACAGCCAGGGGGATGGTAGGAACAGCTGGCTTGGCCTCTGGGGGGACAAAAGGTTTGTGAGTGTCTCCCCAGACCAAGCTGTGGGAGGCCAAGCATGTCCAGCCCCAGGACCCACTTCCAAGTACACCATTCATAGAACTTCAATCCAAAAGTGGGGGAATCACTCAGCAAAAAGACCCCAACTCTCTCCATTGGGAGGAAACTCTTGCAACACCCTGGGCAGGAGACGGCCTCTGATAGGAGCCAGGTGGCATCTAACAGCCCAGCATATACCTCACATCTTCCTGGTTACTGGACCCCCAGTGAAGTCTTCTCAATCTCTGGGCTGGGTGGAGGAGGCCAAGGTGGCCAACTCCTGTTCAGTATTTCCTGACACTTTCGTCCATCACTTCTCAAAGCAGGGCCTCCATCAAAAAGTGGGGCATTGACAGGTGCCTACTGGGAGACCGGTCCCCCACTGGACCCACAAAGAGACCCGTCAGCTTCCACTGTAGGGCAGAGGCACACCTTGGAGTCAAAGTCCAAATCCCCAGGGAGCCTCCAGCCTAGTTAAAAGTCAAGATGTAGCTGAACAGGTCTACCATGGTGCCCACCCATCACCACTCAATCCCAGTACCATGGGGCTGGGCGGGATCCAGGTCCACGAAAGACCTGGGGGAGGGGGGGAGGCAAACTAAGGGAAGGGAGGCCTGGACTCGGTAGCCTCCGTGGTTAGAGGGGGGAATGCCCCCCCACTCTGTCCTGGGCAGCTTCTGTCCCGGTCACAGGGTCTGAAACCGGAGCCCCCGGGTGGGGGAGGGGCAGAGACTTTGGCCGGGCTTGGGGGTGAGTCCTGGGTCGAGCCAGGGTTCCGGGGCGCAGGGATCCTAGAAACTCAGGCCCCTCCTGCCCGGACGTTCCTGCAGCGGATGTTCCTGCAGCGACTTGCGGCATTGGGAAAAGTTACTCACCAAGAGTCATGCGCCTCGGACGCTGCCGGCCGCGGGGCTCCAAAGGGGAGCCCGACTCCGCCCGGTGTCCGGGATCCACAATCGCGTGCGGGGGCGAAGCCCCACCCCAGGAGCCCCAGTCCAGGGGATCTGATATTCAGTCGGGATCGAGTTCCCAGGGTCAGGACCAGGGTGCCCTATGCGCGCCCCAACTTCGGGAAGTGCCGCCCCCGACCCTGGAACTTCCAGGATCCCTGCGACGCCCCGCCCCACTCCGGGTCCAGAACTTCGGGGACACGTTATCTACCTCCTGCAACCGCAGGTCCAGAGCTTAGGGGATCCTGCGCGCTGTTCCTGACTCCTGAACTTCGGGGACGCCCCTGCCACCCTTCCATCCCCGGGTCCTTAATTTCGGGGTTCCCTCGCGTCGCCCCTCCACCCCAGGTCCGAAACGTCGGAGACATCTTCACAGCCTCCTCCAATGACGGGTCCGAAACTTCGGGAACCGCTCGCACTGTCCCCTCCCCGACCCCGACTCCGGAACTTCGGGGTCCCCGCGCCCTCTCAAGCCCTGGAACTTCGGGGCTCCCCCAGCTGCCCCCAGCCTCCGTATCCGGAACTTCGGGACTCCCAGCGCCCTCTCCCCGGCCCTGGAACTTCGGGGCCCCCCGCGCTCCCAGCGCTGGCTCAGCTGGCCGGGCTCACCCTGCCGGCTCTGCACCCCGCAAGTGTCCGGGCGCTAGGCGGGTGCGGCCCCGCGGCGCCGAGTCCCCGCAGACGGGCGCCCCGCTCACTCGCTGGCTCCGGGGCCCGCGCCCTCCACGCCGCCCTCCGCGCCGCCCGCCGCACCGCCCGCGCCTTTGTCTGCGCCGTCGCCGCCGCCGCCCGCGCCGTCTCCGGTCCCATCGCGGCGAGTCCCGACGCGGCCGCCGCCCGCCCCGCCTCCCCGGGCCGCCGAGGCCGCACCGCAGCACCCCCTGCCGGCGGCAGGTGGGGGGAGAGGGAGAAGGAGGGGCGCGAGCAGGGAGGAAGCGGGGAGGATTGGGGAAGAGAGGTTAAGAAGGGGGCGGAAGCGGACAGGGAATAGGGCGGAGACAGAGATCCAGACCTAGAGACAGAGAGATGGAGGAGAGAGGCAGGGACACAGGAGAGAGACAGACAGATAGACCTGGGTGGACAGAGGAGAATGTGGCCTCATCCTCGCTTCAAGGGGGGGCCCTGACCCTCGGGGCCTCTGCTGCTTTTGCCCGTGATGGGGAATCAGGTTCCTCTTCACCCGATGGGAGTCCAGGGGCAGGGCACATCTGCTGCCTTGGTGGGCCCAGGCGCATGCACACAGTAGCTTCTCAATGGCTGTATCCAGAAAATGAAAGAGACCTCAGCAGAGAGGGGGCTGGTAGATGAGAGAGAGGCAAACAGTAGGCACTTAATGGGGCTTGATCCCAGGTCCCCTGCTCAGAATCCTTCCTGCCTGCTCTCCCACCTCACCCGGATCCCCAGGTTGGGACTTCTGTCAACCTCGGGGCTTCTGTGTCCCCTAAAACAACTGTAACAATGCCGATGAGGTTGGATTAGGATTATCGTTGCTATGTCATAGGGTCCCCAAATCCAGGTGGAGGGAATGTCAGTGTCCACTTGCCACCAAATGGGTGAATTGCCTGGAGGTCCACAGGCCCAGGTTTGCCACCTCTGGTCAGAGGGAGTCCACCCCCTTCCTACACTTGCTGGGAGAGGGTCCTTTTAGAGCCAAGCCAGGATCTCCTCTGACCCTGCCTGTGGAGCCCGCTTTTCAGTCCTGTATCTGCCCTTTCTCTGGAGACACACAGGGTCTCCAAAGTCACAGAGTGCCATTGGGTTCATGGGCAGAGGCACCGGGGCTCCTCAGAACCAAGCCCTGCACTTCCCTGAAGCTCTGACTCACATGCCAGGTTTTTGCTTTTCCTCTCCTCACCTCCTTTCCCTGTTCTTGTCTGTCTGTTTCCGCCAACAAGAATCGCACATCTGAGCTGGTAGCTTCCTTCAAATTACCTTTAGGTGAATCCCAGGTCATGTCATTTCCGGAGACTTACTCCCAGGCCAAGATCTGAGTTTTCCTCCGTCCAGGCCTTTGCCCAAGCTGTTTCTTCTACCTAGAATGCCCTTCCCAAAGGCATATATTCTGTTTTGTCCTTCCAGGCTCAGCTCCACTGCCCCCTCGCCTCCTGGAAGCTTCTCTAACTATCCTGGGTTCGGAAGGGATATCACCCGCCCCTGTTCCACCACCCCATCCCTTTCTGTGGGATCCCTGATCTATTTATTTGTTCGATTGTGGCCAGAGCTGGCCCATCCTGGAGCCCAGGCTCACTCAGCATGAGAGGTAGTATCACTGCAGCTAGGAAAACAGAGCTGCAGACTCAGTTTCCCCAGTTGCCTTTAACTTCATACGGCATCTGCATAAGCAAAGGATTTGGCTTCGCTCTCAGGCGCGAAGCCACAAAACGCTTGAACACTGTAGGGAACAAAGAAAATACCGTCTGTTCTGTGCAAAGAATGACTTTTTCTTATTACCGAAAAAAAAAAAAAAGAAAATTTAAAAATTAAAATAAAAAAAACAGTAACTGGAAAGGTGCCGGCAGAGCCAAGGCTTCTGGAAGCTGCTTGGTGTGTGCTGACTGGCTGTAGAGCTGGGGCCATGTGGCTGTTCTGTGGGGGCGGCTGGGCGAGGAGCCTGGGCAGACTTTACCCCTTATGAGGGCAGGAGGCAACAGCATGAGGGAGAATGGGGTACCCTCTCAGGTCTCCAGGAAGGACAGGGATGTGGCTGGCCTTGAGCAGCCCTGACCTGAAGTTGTCTTAATCAAGTTCAAACTGAGGGAGTGATTTTGTCAGTGTAGACCTCAGTTTTCTCACCTGGAGAATGGGCCGATGCTTACAGGGCTGTAGGTGGTGGGAGGAGGCAGGAAGGATCCAGGCAACACTAGCAGCTTCTCACTGTCCCCTGGGTATAGATGGGTAGGGAGCTGCCCTGAGCTGCCACTACCAGCCCAGCCTGAGCCCTCTTCTGCCTGGTTCTCGGGCCTGTCTTACTGGAAATGTCCTTGAGGGGCGAACAGAGGCCACCAACCCAAGGTGGCTGACTGGTAACAACAGCTTTCTCTTGGGGCTGAGGAAGGACATGAGGGAATAAGCTTCCCGTCACAGGAGGAACCAAGCAAGAAATAGAACAGCTTTTTCGGCTCTAGGGCAGCCGCATTTACAGAGTGGCTCTTAAAGGTCAGGCTCTGGCCTCTGCCTAGTTAAATCTGACCCAACCTTTGGGCTGAAGTTATATTGTTTCTCCTCCCTGGAGGGTTCCTGTCCCACCAGAGCAGGGGAGGTCTGTCACTCTTCCCCAAAGCCACATGCCCAACCTCATGGCATGAGTCACAGTGGCCACTTAGATCTGTTTAGGTCATGATTTGGTTACTGTCTACTTCTTCCATGGCTCTGTCTCAACACCTAGAGCAAGGCCTGACTTGCAGCAGGAACTCTGTAAATGCTTCCAGAAGGAAGGGGTCCCAAGGCCCCACCTTGGTCCTTGGTGGCCTCCAGGGTCACATGAGCCAGGGAGTGAATCCCAGCCCTGCCTCCTACCAGCAGGGTGACCTTAAAGAAGTCACTTTTCTTCCCTGCACTTTAGTTTCCCCATCTATAAAATGTGCATAAGAATGGTGCTCACTTCTGAGGTTTCCTCTAAGGCTCCAACGTATCCTGGCGTGAAGAGGGTATGACCCTAGGAGTTTAATAAATGCTTGCTGTTATAAACATAGTTATTCTTGGCATGTGGTTTCGACCCTGAGCCAAGTTCTTAAGATTTTCTCTTTTAGGGTTTGAAGGGTCCCAACCAGGCATGTGCTCTTGAGAACAGAAATGGGTCCAACCTGGCAATGATATCCTCTAAATCTTTAGCTCTGGGCCCTGTATGTGCCTCTCTAACCACTCTCCTTCTCCTACTCCCTCTTGCCCCAGGCTGGCTAGTTGGGCCAGCCACTAGACCTTATCCTCCTGGCAAACTCCTATTCATTCCTCAAACCCCCACCTCCAATGCCTGCTTCTCTAAGAAGCCCTCTTTCCTCTTCTGCTGAACCCTTCCCAACACCCTCCCTCCTTGTAGCCCAACACTGACCCCAGGGGGTGCCTGTGTCCAGCGCTGATTCCCCCAGCCTGAAGGTATCTCAAGGGCTGGGCTGAGGCCTCTCTTGGGCTTGGCATCTCCCAGCATGGGGTGGACGCACAGGGGTCATGGCAGAGGAGAGTTTGATGATTTACTATTGGTGATTTTTCTTCACTAGAAAGTGACCCCACCTAAAATTCAGATCCAATTCAATTTCTCCCCAAAGCCAAGGTTAATTCATTAAACAAACAGCTCTCAGGAAGTAACGGAACCAGACCCCCTCAGGCCCAGACATGAAGGGGCTGGTGCAGGGGGTCTGGCACTGGGTTATGGACTCAACCTCCCAGGACCAGGGCAGGTTGGGGGTTGAGGGAGACGGCCCTTGAGCCCCCTCCAAACTTCAAATCTGGATCCATGGTTCAGTTCCCACAGACCTAATTACCCTCATTTGCCACATGTACTAATTACCTCCCCGATACCAGGTGGCTGGGCGGGGCTGCCCCACTTTTGGGAGGTAGGTCAGGGCCTGATTATTTTTGGCTGTGTTGTCCTTGAAGGCTCCACCATCTACTCATGTGAAGGGCAGAAAGTGGGGCAGAAAAATCACGGCCACATCAGGAGGGACAGTGGGAGACTTGAGAGTCAAGTTGGCCCAGGAGCTCCCTGAGCAGCGGGTTTGGGCCTAAGGACTGAGAGTCTTTGGCACCCACCTGGGGTGGCAAAACCTAGAGAGACTGAGAATCATTCATCTCTACGGTGGACTGGTCTGGAGGCCTGTTTTGAACGTGACACCATCTGTGGGAGAGGGCTTGGATTGGGGGTAGTCAGACAAGCCTGGGTATAAATCCTGACTCACACCAACTTGATGTGTGTTCCTGGGCACATGATCCCCTCTCTCCGCACCTTTGCTGGGGGATCAGATGGGGATAATAAGTCACAAAGAGTGCTCTGGGCAGAGGCACAGCATGTGCAAAGTCCCCGAGGGTGGGGATGGGCTAGGTGTGTTGGAGGAACAGCAGGGAGGCCAGGGTGGTCAGAACAGAGTGAGGGAGGAGACTAAGGGGATGCTGAGGGCTAAAGGAGCCAGGTGGGAGCTCGTGGATGGCAATGAAGTATTGAGGGTTCTGGGGAGCCGTGGGAGAGTTTGGAGCCAGAGAGGGAGGGATGTGATCAGATTTACACTGCAGGCTCCAGACAAGGTTTCAACTCTTTTTTTTTGGCGGGGGAGCAGCCGCGCTGTGCGGCTTGCGGGATCTTAGTTTCCTGAGCAGGGATTGAACCCAGGCCCTCAACATTGAGAGTGGGGAGTCCTAACCACTGGACCGCCAGGGAATTCCCCAGGGTTTCAACTCTTAGGAGAGAACCAGGTATCTATACACTGAGCAGAATAGGGGCAGACCCTGACTTTCTCTGAGCCTCAGTTTCCCAATCCCAGACAGAGTCCAGAGGCTTTGGCAGCCCCAGGACACTCAGGACCCTCAGCCAGGGAATCTCCCCTTCCCCCAAGCTCCCAAATTCTGGCCAAGCAACCTACATGGCCTCCCCTTCACCTGCCCTCTCCTCCTACTACTCTCCTTCTGTGGCCTTGAAGGAACAGCTGTGGGAACAGAGAGCAGGAGGTCTCGGGGAAGTCTGCATGGAGGGGCTCCGGGGGCAGTGTTCCTGCTTCGTGACAGCCCATGTGGGGCTGCTGGGTGCCGAATGTTCTTGCAGGAACCGGGTGACTCAGATGCTGCATCCTCCTCCCTCAGTCTGCCAGGGGAGGTTGTTGCTGGTCCCCAGGCACAGGCTAGAGTCAGGATTCACCCCTCTGGCCAGCCCCTAAACCAGCATTCCCACCCCCAGGACCCCTTAACTGGTGGCATTGCTCACTTTCCTACTCCAGCACCTTCTATGGCTCTCTTGTTAGGTTTCAGAGGGAGAATCAAGCGCCTCATTTCCATCAGCCAAGCTGCTAAACCCCATCTCTGAACCTATGCATTCGGCCTCATTTCTGAGCCTTTGCACTTGACCCCACCTATGGCCTGGAATGCCAGCTCCAACACTTCCTCTTCTAGGAAGCCTTCCCAGACTTCCTCCACTACCCCAACCCTGACCCTACATGATGAGGGGATATCTCTGTCTGGCTCTGCCGCCACCCCAGACTGGGAGTCCCTCAGAGTCCCGACTTGGGCAAAGGCCTCTCAGGGGCCCCATCGTCGTGCAGTGTGGGAGGGCACAAAGAGGGAGAGAGATGCCTGCTATGGCAGCCCATGGCAGGGCCCCACAGGCTGCCTCCTTGATCTGACCTCTGACTTCATTTTTATAGAAGAGGAAACTGAGGATCAGGGGAATTAGGCCACTTCCCCAAATTAAAAAATGTCCGAGTGGAAAAGCTTGGCCTCGAACCTGGATCTGACAGGCCAGGCCCTGCTCTGTGCAGCCTTTGGAACCTTATTTACCCATTGGAGGGGGTTGGGGGGGCATTCACTTCCATGCAGGTAGATTTGATGCAATCTGGGCTCAGACTCAAATGTTCCAACGGCCCATCTCCATGGATGCACTGGGGGCCTCTGTTTCCTCCTCCTTTTTTTTTTTTTTTTTTTGTTCTGTCGCGCCACGCAGCTGATGGGATCTTTGTTCTGCAACCAGGGATTGAACCCAGGCCCTCAACAGTGAGAGCACGGAGTCCTAACCACCAGACTGCCAGGGAATCCCCTGTTTCCTCTGCTTTAAGATGGGGCTCTTCATTTGTTAACTCATGTTTATTGAGTACCTCCTACATGCCAGCATTGTGGGAGTCTCTGCCCTCAGGGCGCTCACAACTACCTGGTGGACAAAATGGATGACAGAGGACAGAGTAGGCTGGCTTCTGACAGCATTGTGCGAAGGAAAGAAAATCAAGCAGAGCAACAGGCAAAGACAGGTGGCTGGCAAAGGCTGCTCTGAGGAGGTGGTGATTCAGGGGAACAGCATGTGCAAAGGCCCTGAGGTGGGAACACACTCAGCCCCTTGGAGCGGCATCGAGGAGGCAGGTGTGGCTGGAGCAGGGTGAGTGCGGGGGCACAGTTGGGGACCGTGTGGGCAGAGAGCTTCGTAGACTGTGTCAGAAGGGACCTTCTGGGTCCCAGTGAAGAATGTGAACTGGGGAGCCATGGGAGGCTTTTGAGCAGGAGAGGGACAGGATTTGCTTTTACATGCTGCGATAAGATTCACCAGCACACCACATGGCAAATGGACTGAGGAGGGTGATTCTAATACTTGCCTCTTCGTTTATCACGAAACAGAGGGTATCCTGCTCTGTGCTTGATAAACAAATGACATTGCTATTAGCGCTATCATTATATCTTTGGGGACGGTCCCAGGCTCTAAGCGTGTATCCCTCCCAGGGCTTCCAGGAGAAAGCTCATCTCAGTAACTCTCTTTTTGCTTTGTCTGGCCTTCCTCTTTCTCTCTCTCAAAAGCTCTTGATGCTGGCCCTGGTCTTATCACTGAAATCCCAGGCCTCCAACAGGACGGAAACATCTGGTTTCCGGAACACGTGGATCCTGTAGCCCCAAGGGAGGTCACAGAGGAGCCTGCTTTGCCCTGGGCTGGATTGGAGGAGGGGGCCCACTAAGGGACAGAGAAAGGGTCACACGTTGGACACCAACCGCATACACAGGGGAGACTACTTCCAGGCTGCAATCAGAGGCCTGGGTTCGAATTTTGCTCTGTGTCATTCTAGCCGGGAGGCCTGAGAGTAGCGGCCACACACTTCCAGAGAGGGGAATCATGGCTTGGCTTGGCTTGCATTCACCTGGCGCAGCATAAATGCTTGTTGATTGATGCAGTGGGAGCAGCGTAGCCTGCGTGATTTACAGGACCCAGTGTGAAAGCAAAATGCAAATTATTCAGATCTTTAAGACTGTGACATCAGAGCAGTAAACTTAGAAGCTGGTCCCAGTTGGGAGCTTTCGTGGACAACTTTTACAGCTGGAGAAACTGAGTCTGAGAGAGGGAAGGGGCGTGCCCAAGAGCAGAGGGACACACGGGGACCCTCCCACCTCCCAAAATGGTGGCAAGTGTGATAAGTGTAGTGGGGACAACTAGGACTCAGCCTCCTAGTCACATCTTGGGGACCCCAGCAGGGGGATTGTGGAACTTGGAACTCTGGGTCCCCGCTTCTCAAAATCGTTTAATTCTTTGTTATAACAAATCCCAAAGTGAGCACAGACCAGGGGAACTCAGAGTCTGGGGAAGGGGTGTCAGTCTCACCACATGTTGGGGTCTCTCATTGCACCTTGCGGCCCAGGTAGGATGTGTCTGGTGGCTGGGCTGAGGTGTCTCTGCTGTTCTGGGGGAGCACCTTCCAGGGAGAAGAAGATCAGAGGCAAGAGGGAGGGAGGCTGTGGGGCCCCCACTGGGTCGGCCAGGTGGTGAGTGGTTCTGAGTGGCCTGCTCTGTCTTATGCACCCATCTACTCATCCACCCACCCACCCATTGTCCATCCATCCACCCATCCATTCATCCTCCCACCCAGCCACCCATCCATCAATCCATCCACCCACCATTCACCTACCTACCCATCCATCTACCTACCCTCCTAGAGATGCAGGCATCATCCATGATCCACCCCCAGCTCCTCCATCCTCACATCCACCCAGCTAGTCTTCCACTTCTTCTTCTTTTTTTTTTTAATAATTTTATTTATTTATTTTTGTCTGTGTGGGTCTTCGTTGCTGTGTGCGGGCTTTCTCTAGTTGTGGCGAATGGGGGCTACTCTTCATTGCAGTGCGCAGGCTTCTCATTGCAGTGGCTTCTCTTGTTGTGGAGCACGGGCTCTAGGTGCGCGGGCTTCAGTAGTTGTGGTACATAGGCTTAGTTGCTCCGCAGCATGTGGGATCTTCCCGGAATAGGGATCGAACCCGTGTTGCCTGCATTGGCAGGCAGGTTCTTATCCACTGCACCACCAGGGAAGTCCCTCCTCCACTTCTCAACCTAACACACTTCTACTCATCCGAGTCTCAAATCTGTGCCCCCTCCTCCATGCAGCCCTCCAGATTTTCCAGGCAGAGCACCTGGCTCAGGCCTGATCCCAGGGAGCAGAGAGCAAATGTATCTGATTTGGTGTCCCTAGGCCTGGGGCTGAGGCTTCTTGGGGAACAAGGAGCACCAGTGTGAGATGTATACGAAGGAAAAGACCAGCGATTTCTGCCAGTGGCCCATTGAGAAATCAAACTCCATGTGGGGTGCAACTCCCCCCATCAATAATAAAGCCACCATCATATAAGCCTAATAAAATGGCTGCAGGGTAGGAAGGAATCCAGGCTTGGCCTGAGTCCATTCCAGGTAGCAGAAAGAGCTCTGGGGGCAGACAGCTTCCACTGACACTTACGTGTTATGTGACATTGAACAGGTCAACTTACCTCTCTGAGCCTCAGTTCCCCCATCTGGAAATCTCTCCATCTCATCCTGCGGCTTGCAGATCTTAGTTCCCCAACCAGGGATTGAACGCAGGCCACGGCAGCGAAAGTGCCAAGTCCTAACCACTGGACCGCCAGGGAATTCCCTCTCCATCTCATCTTAATTGCACACTTTCTAGGAGCCCAGCCCAGCCCCAGACCCTAGGAACTGGGATGTATCAACTCCACTCTCAATGAGAAGTCAGGAGGAGCCAGACTGGAGGAAAGGAGAGGCAGCTGGGAAGATAAACAGCCATGATGAGGGGCAGGGGGAGGGCATGAAACATACATGCATATGTTTTCTAATGGAATTAGCTTTATGTGTTTTCTCTTCTGACTGCCAAAGTAATATGCTCAGTATAAAAACAGTTTCAGAAAACACAAACAAGCATGACATAAATCATCTAAATAAGGTCCTTTGTTATAGCATTTAATTTCCTGGGTGAATTTTTATGATGCACCTATGATGTGCCAGGTGCTCACTGTTAAGTTAAAAAACACTGGCAAAGAAGGGCTGGCACACACCAGGCACTCAGTAAATATCTAGAGTGAATGAAAAAAATTTTTTAATTAATTAAATTATTTATTTATTTTTGGCTGCGTTGGGTCTTCGTTGCTGCGTGCAGGCTTTCTCTAGTTGCGGCGAAGTGGGGTTACCCTTCGTTGCAGTGCGCGGGTTTCTCACTGCATTGGATTCTCTTGTTATAGAGCATGGGTTCTAGGTGTGCAGGCTTTGTGGCACATGGGCTCAGTAGTTGTGGCTCGTGGGCTCTAGAGAGCAGGCTCAGTAGTTGTGGCGCATGGGCTTAGTTGCTCCGCGGCATGTGGGACCTTCCCGGACCAGGGCTCAAACCCGTGTCCCCTGCATTGGCAGGCGGATTCTTAACCACTGCGCCACCAGGGAAGTCCCTGAAATTTTAAAAATAAAATCAACGCCCAGAAACCACTGTTACTAACACGATCATCTATTTCACTCTAGATTTTTTTTTCCTTTATTTATCTCAGCCACAATGGAATCACACGGCACACATGATTTGTCAGTCAAGGCCCACTTTCCACGCTGATCAGTACCATTCTATCCTCTGGTGTTGAAAGACTTCATCATTGTCCAGCTGGGGGCTCTTCCGTGATTTATTAAACTCATCCCCTATGGTTGGGCATCTAGGTTGCTTCCTTGAGGGATGCTTTTTGGAGATAGCCTTAAAAGTGGAATCACACGTTTTCAGGGTTTCTTATGTATACTTAGGGCCACACCAGCTTCTATATTTCCATATGGGATACCCATATCTCACTCTGCTCCACACTCATCAAAGAAATGAGTGTGTCCATTTCTTTGAACATCTGACATTTGCACATAAATATTAGAGGCATTTACTTTGCAAAATGTGGCTTCAAATCAGAGACCCCCAGTGGGGCCCAAGGGGGCATGGGGAGTGACTGCTCAATAGGTATGGGGTTTCCTTTTGGGGGATGCTTTCATCAATGCTCTGAAACTAGCTAGAGGTGATGGCGGCACAACACTGTGAATGTACTAAATGCCACAGGATTGTACATTTTACAATGGTTAATTTGATGTTATGTGAATTTTACATCAAAACCAACCAACCAACCAACAAAATAAAGGCCTCTTCGTTGCAGCATGCAGGATCTTTCATTGCCGGCGTGTAGGCTCTTCATTGCGGTGCGAAGGCTTCTCTCTAGTTGTGGCATGTGGGCTCCAGGGCGCGTGGGCTCTCTAGTTGAGGTGTGTGGGGTCAGTAGTTGTGGCGTGCTGGCTTAGTTGCCCTGTGACATGTGGGATCTTAGTTCCCCAACCAGGGATTGAACCCGCGTCCCCTGCATTGGAAGGGGGATTCTTTACCACTGGACCATCAGGGAAGTCCCCCGGAGAAGGTGTTTCTGATAGAGGGTGCTGCATGTGCAACGGCCCAGCAGTGGGGATGAGGTGGATGTCAGTGTAACCAGAGTCACACAGAGTGGTCTGAACTCACTTGGGGGCGGGGCCATTGGGAGGGGCAAGATGGAGCAGGGTCTTGGTGGGGAGTTGGGGTTTTATTCCTAGTGGGCTGGAGGCCACAGGAGGATTTGGAGAAGCCCGCTGCAGCCAAAGTAGGGAGAGGAGGAGGAAGCAGGGCTTGGGACCTCTGAGAAGAGACTGGGGCACCTTGAGTGGGGGCATCGGGGTGGAGAGAAGTGGGGGGACAAGGGATGTCTTTGGGATAAGAATATGTCTTACAGTTGTCCCTTGGTATCCATGGGGGGAATTGGTTCCAGGACCCCCCTTGTATACCAAAATTTGTGGATGCTCAAGTCCCTTATATAAAATGGTACAGTATTTGCATATAAGCTATGCACATCCTCCTGTATACTTTCAATCATCTCTAGATTACTTATAATACCTAATACTACATAAATGCTATGTTAGTGGGGCCTGCGGGGCTGGCTGGAAGCGCCAGGTCAGTGACACTAGAGCAGCCCGAGCCACTGTGACTTCACCCCTGGGGTGAGACCACTCTGTGGTGTGCGCTATCCTGTCTCGCGAGGTCCTCAGTGGGATGGAGCCCCGGTTGCCCACCGCGTTGCCTGCAGAACTCCCCCCACCTTAGGTCTTTACCCCCCAACTAGGTCTTCCTGGAGTCACCTCCCAAGTAATCCAGGGGCCCTCAAGTCTTCGTCGTGGAGTCAGCCTTTGGGATCCCCAAACTACTACTGATAATGAACAGTGGCTAGACTGAGTGGACTGGATTTGCTCATTCTACAGCCATTTAAAGAGGACCTCCCCACCCCACACCCACCAACACCTGACCAGACCCTCCCCATCTCTGAGGTATTTGGACCTCCCAAGCTCAGCGTGATCATCTCCATGCCACAGATACAGAAACTGAGCCCAAGGACTGTAATGGCCATGGCCACAGGCCCACAGGCCAGGAGGGGCGGGACAGTGCAGGGGTTTGAACGTGGGCCTGGCTCCCTTCCCACCCTTCCAACTCTCCCCAATGGCTTAATTTGTATGGGGATTGGGGTGTGAGTTGGCGTGAGGTGTATTTGGGGGGGCAGATGTGAGGAGAGCCAGGCAGACTCCAGGCCAGGACTCGGCTTCTGGACTTGGCTTCTCAGCCCCTCCCTCACCACATGCCCCATGAAACTGCAGGTTTAACGCATTCTCCTCCTCCCTGACCCAATTCAGGTTGGCCCACATGGGGAGGGTGTCCTGCTAACAGGAGGATCTGCACTAGCTCCCCGCTGCCCACACACCTCTTTGGCTTTTAGCTGCCTAGCACCTGCCCCTCTCCCCACTCCAGCTGGCCTCAACAATCTCGTCCTCAAAAGCCCCAAGCAGGGACTTCCCTGGTGGGCCAGTGGTTAAGACTCCGCACTTCCAATGCAGGGTGCTTGGGTTCAATCCCTGGTCAGGGAACTAGATCCCACATGCTGCAACTAAGAGCCTGCATGCCACAACTAAAAAAAAAAAAAAAAATCCCACGTGCCACAACGAAGACCCGGCGCAGCCAAAAAAATAGTAAAAAGAAAAAAGTGCCAGGCTTCCCTGGTGGCGCGGTGGTTAAGAATCCGCCTGTCAATGCAGGGGACACGGGTTCGGGCCCTGGTCTGGGAGGATCCCACATGCCGCGAAGCAACTAAGCCCGCACACGCCACAACTTACTGAGCCTGCACTCTAGAGCCCGTGAGCCACAACTACTGGGCCCATGTGCCACAACTACTGAAGCCCATGCGCCTAGAGCCCGTGCTCCGCAACAAGAGAAGCCACCACAGTGAGAAGCCTGCGTACCGCAATGAAGAGTAGCCCCTGCTCGCCATGACTAGAGAAAGCCCGCGTGCAGCAACGAAGACCCAACACAGCAAAAAAAAAATTAAAAAATAAATGAAATAGGGCTTCTCTGGTGGCGCAGTGGTTGAGAGTTCACCTGCTGATGCAGGCGACACGGGTTTGTGCCCGGTCCGGGAAGATCCCACATGCCGCGGAGCGGCTGGGCCCGTGAGCCATGGATGCTGGGCCTGTGCGTCCGGAGCCTGTGCTCCACAACAGGAGAGGTCGCAGCAGTGAGAGGCCCGCGTACCGCAAAAAAATAAAAATAAAAATAAAATAAAATAAAAAATAAATGAAATAAGTAAATTAGAAAAAAAAATCTCCATAGCAGAAAAAAAAAAAAAAAGAAAAAAGCACCAAGCATATTCCAACCTCCATGCCTTTGCCTGGGCAGTGGTTTCTATGGGAACACCTGGGGTCTGCAGTGCTGGCCCTGGGCCCCCCGACTTGCTGTCGTCTCCCTCAGCCACCACCTCCTCCAATCACTGCCTGTTTCCTTATCTCCTTACCTGGAGGAACTAAGCGAACAACTCCAAACATTTATTGAGTGCCAGCTGTATACGGAGAGTCCAATCTTCCTCCTCAAATTTCTCCCAACAGCCCATTATGAGTGGGTAAACTAAGGCACAGAGCAGTTAAGGTCCTTGCCCAAGTTGACATAGCTGGGAAATGAGGGGCTGGGTTTTGAGGAGGGAGCTCAATATACCCACTGTACAGAGAGGAAAACTGAAGTCACAGAGCTGAAGTGACACGCCTAAGGTCACACATCAAGGCCATGCCGGAGCAGGTTTTGGGGTGACACTATTCCTGCGTTCAGTGTATAGAGGGGGAAGGTGAGGCTGAGAGGTCAGCACGGTGCTGGAGGACACATAGATGCGGGCATCGAGGAGAAGACTTGAACCTGGCTGCCAGAGGGGTTGGGGCGGGGCTACCCCATCAGGTGGGGCCAGCTGGAATGCACCTCTGCAGAGGTCTTGTGCAGCTGGGAGGATGGGCTTAAACGGGGCTGGTGGGGCGGGGCTACTCACAACGGGTGGGTGGAACCATGGAGTGAGGGGGTGGGATTGTTCCATTTGGTGGGAGAGACGGGGTGGAGTCACACGTAGTGGGCGGGGCTGGGGAAGGGCATTAGTGTGCCACGAAGTTGAGAATATGCTGGGGGCAAGGTTAGGCAGGCCAGCCACCCATGGTTGTGTTCGAACTGTGGTGTCTGCTCTGGCAGCTCCAGCGAGAAGCTGCAGGGCCACGTTGTCCACTGTGGAAGGGAGGGGGCTGCCGGACTAAGCTCCTCTGCAGAGAAATGGGACCGTGATCCCCACCCCCTGTCTGAGCCCTACTCCCCTAGGCCTCTCTAAGCCTCAGTCTCCAAGTCTGACAAAACACTTGCAATATATATCACAGACAAAGGGTTAATATACCTAATATAGAGTTCCCAAAAATAAAGAAGAAAATCAACTTCCCTACATTTGGAAATGGACAAGAGATCACATTAAATAAGTGCACTAGCCCTGAAAACATGCTCAACCTTGCTCTAATAAGAGAAATGGAAATTAAAACTACACGGAGGGCACTCTCTTTGCTACCTTCTCTATCCCTTCATCATTCCTATGCCTGGAATGCAGATGTGATGGCTGGAGCTGAGGCAGCCATCTTGAACCGTGAGACATTGGGCATGGAGGCCACCAGGGAAAACAAGGCTGAATTCCAGAGGACTTTGTGGAGCAGTCATCATGCCTGCCCTGGACCAGCTACCTCTGGACTTTTACAAGACAGAAAATAAACTTCCATTTTGTTTGGGGGAAAATATACATGGAGATAGAAATATGACCCTTCATTCTTGGTGAGGCTGTGAAGAAACAGGCACTCTTATTCACCTCCGGTGAGAATGTAGAATAGTATAATGGCATGGTGGAAGTATGCAGCAAATCTGCATGTTCATTTGCCCTTTGAACCAGCAACTCTACTTTTAGGAATCTTGTCCAAAGAGAGATGTGTGGGAAATGCATGATAATAACAGAGACTGAAAATGACCTAGAGGGGATGATGGGATGAACTATCCATACATCCACCCAATGGAATACACCACTGTAAAAAGAAATGAGTAATGGGACTTCCCTGGTGGTCCAGTGGTTGGGAATCCATCTTGCAATGCTGGTTCGATCCCTGGTCAGGGAACTGGGATCCCACATACCGCGGGGCTACTGAGCCTACATGCCACAACTAGAGAGCTCTCATGCTGCAACTGGTGAGCGTGTGCGCCACAACTAGAGACAGACCCACGCACTGCAACGAGTAGCCCACACGCCCCAACGAAAAGATCCCGCGTGCCGCAACTAAGACCTGATGCAGCCAAAAAAAAAAATAAATATATATATTTTTAAAAAGCAATGAGTAAAAGCTCTATATTACCAGAGTCACCTCCAAGGTATGTTATAAAGTGCAAAGGGCAAGATGGAGAAAAGTGCATGTAATAGGCTATCATTTATCTAAGGGGGATTATGAATGTATATTTACTTATATTTAAAATGGAAGAATAAACCTCAACATTTAAAAGGAAGAAACAGGATGAAAGGGACAGGCTAAAAGCTGATTTATCTGAGTTTATCTTGTTTTGTAAATGTGACTTTGGGATCATGTGAATGTTTTGCACGGTTACAAAACAAAATTAAATGAAAGAGAGAGAGAGAGAAACAAAAAACTTGAAATAAAAAAATCAGACAAATGGGGAATTCCCTGGCCATCCAGTTGTTAGGACTCCGTGCTTTCCCTGTGGAGGGCCTGGGTTCAATACGTGGTTGGGAAACTAAGATCCCACAAGCCGTGCGGAGTGGCCAGAAAAAGAAAAAACAAGAGAGAGAGAGAGACAAATGAATCTAATTGTGGTTCTGAGCTGTTGGCTTAACCTCACAAACAGGAATTATTTCAGATGACCTTAGAACACAGTCATTTGAACACAGTATACAGTACGTAAATCCTATTCCCTGGTGGGGAATCATAGCATTCGTAATAATACTGGTGTTGCTATTCTGTAACTATTATATATATATATATATATATATATATTTTTTTTTTTTTTGGATAAAGCAACTAAGTCATTTTGTTAATGTTAGAAACCAAGATTTTCAGGGTTAGAGGAAAGATGTACCAATAAAGCAAAGAAGTTAAGTAAAATTCTGCGATCCTAAATAGTTGAATTGGAAAATCAGTAAGAATACAGCATGTATTTTCTCTCAAACAGAAGAAGTATGCTCTCACTCTGCCCACTGAAAAGGCCTAGAAACAGTGACCAGATGTGCAGCAATGAGCACCCCTGATGCCAACTGTGGTCTCTAAATACCATTTCCCACGAAAGAAGCCGGGGCTCCTGGAGGAATGGCTGATTCCAGGTCTGGGCAGGAAATGGGCCAGAGGATCCAGGAGCATCTTGTGAGGCCAGAAAGCAAGGATGTTTCTAAAGACCTTCGGGGTCATATTAGAGAGAAGGAGGGAAGGAGGGAAGAAAGGAGAGAGGGAGGAAAGGAGGGAAGGAGGAAGGAAAGGAAAGAAGGAAGGAAGGAAGGAAGAAAGGAGGGGGAGGAAGGGAGGGGGGAGGGAGGAAAGAAGGGGGAATTTCCTGGGTCTCCATTGAAAGGTGCTCAGAATCATCTCATTTTTCTACAAGCTGGACTCTCATAGACCTGACACTTGTCAGCATTCACAAGCAGGAGTGTTTGGGCTGATTTTGCAATTGTGCTGCAGGGCACAGAGCCAGCCTGGGCCCCTGTTGTCTCAGGAGAACCCCGGCTTTGCCCCTCCCCACTCTACCTCTGGGTGCACAAGGTAACCTCCCTGAACTTCGGCCCCCTGGTGCCGTCCTCAGCCTGTACTGGAGAGGCCCAGAGAGGCGTCGCTTGGAAGACCCCCACCTTAGTTCCCTTCTCAAGGCTGGGCAATTAGGGAAGCCTCACTGGGTCTCAGTCTCCCCTTCTGGGCTGCCCTGAAGCTCAGGGTCCCGTGGATGTTCCCTCACTGGGGTGAGGTGGGGGTGGGAACCCCAGGGACCAAATTCCCCACCTACTCCCCATTCCGGGGGTTCAATTAGGGCAGAGATGACATATGCCCCTGGAGCAGGGGTAAGGGGAGGCAGAGAGAAGAACTTGGAGCTCTGCCAACTATGAACCCAAAGGGGCATGGAGTGTAACCGTGACACCCAGGCCTCCCAGCTCCTCAACCATCCCAGCAATGGCAGCAGTTGATACTCCTGGACTCTGCCCTGGTCCAAACCAGGTAGAGGAGAGCAGAGGAAAAATCATTATGCCTGTTTTCCAGAGAAGGAAACTGAGGCTCAGAGGGCTGGGGTTGCCCCAGGGCACCAAGCCAGGTGAGTGCAGGTCTGGGCTGCATCCTCACATCCCACCCCAGTCCTGGCCCCTTCCAGAGATGCCCAGTGGCCATGGCTGGGGTCCTCTTCAAATTGGGGAAAGTGTAAACAGTCTACCCCATAGCTGGACCTCAGAAGAGGTTCTTGTGACTTCTGGTCCCTTAACCACTTCCGTCCCTTCATTTATTCATTCATTCATCCATCCATTCATTCATTCCATAAAGATATGTTGAGGTCTAACCATGTCATGGGCCCTGGGCTGGGAGTGGGGACGTACAAAAAGCATAGAAGGCAAATATCTAAATAAGGAGAGGTCACATGGCAATAGGTACTGAGAAGGAAATCGAACAGGAAAGGGGAGATGGCTGGGAGAGCATGGCAGGGGAGTGCATTTGGAGAGGTAACATTTGAACCGAGAGCAGAAAGGGTAGAAGGTGTCAGGCACACTGAGATCAGGAGGAAAGTCATCCCAGGGGGAGGGCACAGCACATGCAAAGGCCCTGAGGTAGAAAGGAGCTGGGAGTGTTTGAGGAACATTGAGGAGGGTGGTGAGGCTGGAGCAGGGTGAGCAAGGGTGGGGAGGGAGAAAGAGGAGGCCAAGGAGATGGGCAGGGACTGGGCCTCCTTGGGGGGCTGCAGGGAGTAGGATTCTAGGATGATGGGAGACATGGGTAAGCTGGGGAGCAACCTGATATGGTTTTTAAGTTCTGGAAAGCCCCCAGTGGCTGCTGTAGGGAGAAAGGACTCAGGGACAGTGGTGTCAGGAAGCATGGAGTATAACTATGACTCCGTTCAACATTTGTTAGGCACCAACTGTGGCCCCTAGGCCTCCTGGCTTCATGACCATCCCCCAACCTTCTGAGGGAGAGATGGCCTGCCTGAACAGGGGAAGAATTTGGCCAGTGGAGGAATGTTCTAGAGGCTGAGGGAGGCAAGAAATCTAGGGAGACTCCTGGATATTTGGGTGCTTGATGGAGCCTCTCCCTGACTTGGGGAGACTAGGGGGGAACTGGGCCAGTTTGAGGGTGTCCTGGGAGCCTCATGTTCACCTCTCCCAGTGGACAAAAGTGCTATATGTAGGCATGCACTTGAACGTCCCCTTGGCAAAGACATGCTGGACCTTCCGCACTGGGACTGCACACACAGTCCAGACAACTACCTTCCCCCTCGGAAGAAGGCAGAAAAAGGGGAAAAAAATTTAAAGGTGAGGTCAGGGTGGGAAGGAGACAGAGAGATGTTTCGCCATCCCTGCAGGAAGGAAGCGAGTTAGAGCTGGCCTGTGCTTCCCCACCCTGCTTCCTCTGGCAAACGCTCTAAAAAAGTCATTCCATTTTGCTGACAGGGCAAAGCTCGCTTGGCTGGCTAGCCATTAGGACAGGCCCACAGGAGACCTGGAGACTGTTCTGGGTTAAGTCGAATATTTCTGGGTTGGAGTCCCTGCCCTATCCCTGGTTACCTGTGTGAGCTTGGGTATGCATGGACTTTTTAAGAAATTTTTCTGTAGCAACTGAATATCCATGTGGGACAAAACAAACCTTGATTCCTACCTCATGCCATACACAAAAGTTCACCTTTTTAAACTCTGAGCCTCTTCTGGGAGATGGTCCCCACCTTGCAGAGCTGTGGTGGGATTGGGTCCCAGTAGGCCTGCTGTGCAGCTGGCTGTCAAGCTACTGCCATTATTATTTCTTTAAAATTCTGTGAGACGCACACATGAGTGCATGTAAAACTGGAGAAATCTGAATAAAATCTGTCGATTGTATCCATGTCAATTTCCTGTATGTACTGTAGTCACACAGGATGTTCCCACTGGTTGAAGTGGGATGCAGGGTACCCTAATTCTCTCTGTATGTTTTCTTTGTTTTCAACAGTTTTATTGAGATATAATTCACATGTCATGCAATTCACCCTTTGAAAGTGTTCAACTCAGTGGTTTTTAGTATATTCACAAAGTTGTACAATCATCACCACTATCTAATTCCAGAGTATTTTCATCACCTCGAAAAAGAAACTCTGTTCCCATTAGCAATCACTTCTCATTTTCCCCTCCCCCAGCTCCTGTCAGCCGCTAATCTACTTTCTGTCTCTACATATAGATTTGCCTATTCTAAACATTTTATATAAATAGAATCATATAATATGTGACCTTTTATTTTATGTCTGGCTTCTTTCACTTAGCATAATGTTTTTAAGATTCATCCATGCTGTGGCATGTATCAGTATTTTCACTCCTTTTTGTGGATGAATGATTTCCCACGGTATAGATGTCTCACTTTTAATTTACCCATCCACCAGTTGGTAGACATTTGCATTGTTCCTACTTTTGACTATGATGAATAATGCTGCCACGAATATTCACATGCAAGTTCTAGTATGAAAATATGCTTTCAAGTCTCTGTCTTGTTTTTACAACTGCACGTGAATCTAAAATTATTTAAAAATAAAAAGTTTAATGAAGATAACCAACAAGGACCTACTGTATAGCACAGGGAACTATACTCAGTATTTTGTAATAACCTATAAGGGAAAAGAATCTGTAAAAGAATATATAACTGAATCATATACATAGATATATAACTGAATCACTATGCTGTACACCTGAAACTAACACAACATTGTAAATCAACTATACTTCAATTTAAAAAAAAAAGACAAAAAAGAACTTGAAAGCAAAAACAAAAACCAAAGTTTAATGAAAGGGAGAAAAAGACTTGCAATGCTGAGACATTAAGATCAGATAGTGAAAATAATGGAAGACAATAAAATTATTTTTTAAAGTGGGGGACAACCTCTATGAAGATATTGAGATGCATACAGCTATTTGAAACATGATATACTGGGAAGGGCACCAGGGGACCTGCCAGGTTTACTTGGGTGGTGGTTACCTGGGTGTGCCCATATCAAAAATTAACCAGGGGCTTCCCTAGTGGCACAGTGGTTAAGAATCTACCTGCCAATGCAGGGGACACGGGTTCGAGCCCTGGTCCGGGAAGATCCCACGTGCCGTGGAGTAACTAAGCCCGTGCACCACAACTACTGAGCCTGCGCTCTAGAGCCCACGAGCCGCAACTACTGAAGCCTGAGCGCCTAGAGCCCGTGCTCCGCAATAAGAGAAGCCACCGCAATGAGAAGCCCACACACCTCAACGAAGAGTAGCCCCCGCTCACCACAACTAGAGAAAGCCAGTGCACAGCAATGAAGACCCAAAGCAGCCATAAATAAATAAATTTTAAAGAAAAAAGATTTCAAAAATTAACCAAAATCTACACCTAAAATTAATGCACTTTATGTATGTTCCTGGGTGTAAGCCATACTGCAATAATAAAGAAAAAATAAAAAAGATCAATTTACATTTACCAAAAATTTTAAAAAACATTACAAAAAATGTCAGTGGGGGAATTAAAGTAGTCCATTTAAGGAAAAAAAAATGAGATAGATCTATATGTATAGATGTGCACATATATTCACAGAACAGTGTGTAAACAAAACAATTTGCAGATTAATATGTAGAGTAGGATCACATTTCTGTAAAAATAAGGGGAAAAAATTGTATATAATGTCTGCATCTGTATATTTATACCTGGCAGGTGTAAACCACCTGGAAGGATGCATGTCAAATTGCTCTCAAAAGGGCGAAGTGGGGCTTCTCTCTTTATTCAACAGGACTCTAAATTTGAATTTTTCACACTGAGCATATAATATTTTTGTATTTAAAATAAAATAACATATTATACATATCTTAAAAGGAGCACACTCTATTTGGTAACCTGGATTTTCATATTATAACATATCATAGATGTCTTTCCATAACAATAAATATAGGCAGGCATAATCGTATTTCATTTCTGAAATACGTTTCACTGTACAAGTGTACCATAAGTTTTGTAAGCAATACTGTATTTCTGAATGTTTTGTTTCTAGTTTTGTATTATTATTAACAACATTTTCTGAGCACTTATGTGATTATTTCCTCAAGATAAATTTCTAAATGCAGAATTGCTAAGCAAAAGGGCGTGCATATTTATAAGGTTTGGGGGATATAATGTCAAATTTTACTTCAAAAAGGATGGACCAATATATACTTTCACTAATTGCAGGAGTTTCATTTTTTTTAGGAGTTTCATTTTTTAATCTATAAAATGGTTTCATCCAATAAATAAATAAACAAATAAAATAAAACAACAAAAGGAAAAAAATTTAGGAATTAGCTTTTTTCCTAATCACTTGACTCTTTCATCCATGTCATGAATCAAGTCTGGACCGTGGACAAGTCACCTACCCCTTTCTGGGTCCCAGCTTCCTCTTCTGTAAAATGGAGAGAAATAATAGCCCCTGCGAGGGTGGATTTGGATATATTAGCCCAGCCCCTTCACCTCTGAGCGAGACAGGCTCTGGGGTGCTGTTCATGCTCCAGGGCTCCCCGTGGGATCAGGCTGAGGCTGGACGTCAGCTTGTCTCTTGCCCTAACTTGCTTTAGGCTGGGCTTTGCTGGGTGGGGTTGCCAACCTTTCCCTTCCTATTAGCTGTTGCTGTGTGTGTGTGTGTGTGTGTGTGTGTATTTTTTTGTATATGGTATGCACATCTTAACTTTGTAAGCAGAGGAAAGAAGTATAAAAATCAAGTTGTAAAAAATGTTCTGAGCACAGCAAGTGCATTATCTCAATCTTCACTGTGCCTTGGAAGCATGATGATCATCCTTCCTGTTGTATAGATAAGAAAACTGAGGCCCAGAGAGGTGAAGCTACTTGTCCAGAGTCACACAGCCAGCTGGCAGAGCTAGGATTTGAACCTGAGCTGTCTGGGTCCAGAGTCTTTGCTCATAAGCATTTGCTGTTCTTCATCTCATGAGTATTCATAGTGTGAAGAAACCATAGAACTGGAGTTAACGAGGCTCATCTATGGGTGAAGGAATAAAAAGAAACTGTTCTGCCTTTGGTTTAGCTGTATTTTCTAAATCATTTGCAGTAGACATGAGGTGTTGCATACTAAGAAAAATAAATACTTTAAAATAGAAAGAGTTCTTGGGGGAAAGCGGCTGGGGGCTGGTGGTGGTGGGATGAACTGGGAGATTGACATATATACACTAATATGTATAAAATAGGTAACTAATAAGAAGCTGCTGTATAAAAAATAAATAAAATAACATTCAGAAAGTCAAAAAACATAGTAAGAGTTCTTGTTTTGGAAATGATAGGTAATTTCTGCTTATGTTTTCTTTCTCCTTATCTTGTCAGTTGCTTATTCTCCAGGAGAGTCACATTACTTGGATAATAAAATATAATAAGGCCATTTTTTAAATGCTGGGAGGCAGTACATGAAATGCCAGGGGAGATTATCTCTGAGCTGAGCGACTGTGGGACAGGTTGTGTCTTTTTTTGTTTGTTTGTTTTCTTTTCTGTTTCTTTGGTTCTCCATCAGGAAATTGCTTAACATTTTTATAATTAGGAGAAAATGATCATGTAAAACCCTGGGGTGACTCCAGGTGCTCCCTCTGGAAGGGACTGGCCTTGAAAGTGGGCCTCAGCCTCCCGCCATTTTGAGCTCGGGGTAGAGGGAGATGGGTGCAGGTGGGGGTCTCAGGCTCTGCATTTCCTTGGAGACACCAGTGCTATGAACCCTCAAGCAGAAATCCTCTCTTGGAGGTTCAATAAATGGAGATCAGACTCTCTCCTCCCAAGTGTTGGGCGTGAAGATGAAATGAAGTGATTCAAGGAAGAGATGGCCCCGTCTGGCCCAGGCCTGCAGCCGAGTGTTCGAATCCAAAGCCCTGAACCTTCCTGAGCTGCTGTTTTTCCCTCCGGCCATGAGGAGTTAGCATGCAGTGGATGTCCTATTATTGCTCCCAGAGGCACAGAGATGATGCCCACTTACACTGCAGTGTAAGTTTTCCGTAAGAGAAAGTTTCTCTCTAGTCTTTAGTCTTGCAGGATGTTGACGTGGAAGCTAGTCTCGGGATGGAGCATATGAGGCTGACCTTGAGGAAGACTGTCCACTGCTTCTGCAGGAGCTGCTTCCCTTCGAGGTCACTCTACAGACGGGGATCCTTAAGCAATGTCCCCCCTGCCTCCGTGTGCCCACCTGCTCACAGTTCCCCATGTTCGCTCAATGTCCTCGGACTCATGCTCTTGCAAATTCCCTCTGTCAGGGTCACTGCCATCTCTTCCCCACCCACCGAAGTCCTATTCATCCTTCAACACCCAGTGTCATTGCCCCCTCCTCCAGGAAGTCTCCTTTAAACCCCCAGGCCCAGCTCCCTGTTCTAGGGTCCTCCAGCTCCAATTCCTCCTCCCTCCAGCCCAGCCCTGACCCCATGGGACTGGAGGAATCTGTGTTTGCCTTTGCTCCCCAGACTGGGGGGATCTTGAGGACTGAGGTTTCATGAGTCCAGCATCACTTGGTGTGGGGCCATGCACAGTGTGGCAACATAATATTTGTAAACAAATGATGTGGACAGGAACATAGTGGCCTCAGCTTCCTGGAACTCCCTTCTCTTTCAGGAGAAGTTCAGAATATTCATTCATTTTGGGCTCAGTTCAGAGCACTGGCAGCTAGTAATTTTGTAGTCAGAAGTGGAAGGTTTGGGGAACTCCTTGGCGGTCCAATGGTTAGGACTTCGCACTTTCACTGCCAAGGACCCGGGTTCAGTGACTGGTCAGGGAACTAAGATCCCACAAGCCGTGTAGTGCAGCCAAAAAAAAAGAAGTGGAAGGTTTGAAGGGAAATCAGCATGCAGGAACCCTGTGACATTGATCACTGGGGACTTCTGGAGGGAAGGCCAGATGGCGATGGATATCAAGGACTCTCAAATGCCCCTGCCCTCTCATTCCTCGAGAGGCAGCTGTGAATTTTTGACACAGTAATGCACAGCTCAATGACATTGCTTTTTTTTCTTTCTTTTTAAAAAAAATTTACATATTTTTTGTATTTATTTTTGGCTGCGTTGGGTCTTCGTTCCTGCACATGGGCTTTCTCTAGTTGCGGCGAGTGGGGGCTACTCTTCATTGCAGTGAGCGGGCTTCTCATTGCGGTGGCTTCTCTTGTTGCAGAGCACAGGCTCTAGGAGCACGGGCTTCAGTAGTTGTGGCATGCAGGCTCAGTAGTTGTGACACGCGAGCTCTAGAGCGCAGGCTCAGTAGTTGTGGCACACGAGCTTAGTTGCTCCGCGGCATGTGGGATCTTCCTGGACCAGGGCTCGAACCTGTGTCTCCTGCATTGGCAGGCGGATTCTTAACCACTGCACCACCAGGGAATCCCCAGGGCTTGTTTTTTAGAGATGACATTTCCTTGACAAAGTGAGTGTCCAGAGGCAAGAACAGCCTACCTAGGCCTTCCCTGACTGGACACAGGCCAGGCCCTCAGCCTCAGATGCCACCCAAGACACCTGCCGGCCAAGGACATGCATTCGAGGCCTCAGGTTTCACAGTCCTGGGCACAGGCTACCCCCAACGTGCTGACCCAGCCCACCACCCTCAATCAAAATAAACCCAGGGCAGGGTGCCTCTAGATCAGCCCCCACCAAAACCCCAAGGTCTGATCCAGATCACAGATCTAGGTGTTTCCAGTCCCATGGACAGGGCTGTCTTTGGTCCCAAAAGCCCTGAGTGGTGGACCAGCTGGCCTCAAAGAACAAAAATTTCATTTTGGAGAGACCCAGGAGAGAGGAAGTAATTACAGCAGCTGACGATGAAAGGGCATTTTCCACTCACGGGGCCCTGAGGTCCTTACAAGGCAATCGACGAATCCAGAAGTCTCTGTGGTCCCCTTCACAGATGAGCCAGTGGGGGCAGATTCCAGCCCACATTCCTGATTTCAAAGCCTGTGAGGTTGGAGCATTCATTTACCGAACCCAGGTGACTCTTTGCAGTTTAACAGGGTTCAGTATAACCAGGAACATTTACTGTGAGTCCTCAGGACATACCCAAGAGAAGTGAAAACATCCACGTACATGTCCACAGCAGCACTATTCACAGTAGGCAAAAGGTGGAAACAACTCAAGTGTCCATCAACAGAAGAATGGACAAACAAAATGTGGTCTAACCGCACGATGGAATATTATTCAGCCATCAAAAAGAATGAAGCACTGATACATGCTACCATATGGAGGAACCTTGAAGACATGCTAAGTGAGGGAAGCCAGACACAAAAGCCCACATGTAGTATGATCCCATTTATATGATCCTATTTATATGAAATGTCCAGAACAAGCAAATCCATAGAGACAGAAAGTAGATTAGTGGGACTTCCCTGGTGGCACAGTGGTTAAGAATCCGCCTGCCAATGCAGGGGACATGGGTCTGGGAAGATCCCACATGCCACGGAGCAACTAAGTCTGTGCGCCATAACTACTGAGCCTGAGCTCTAGAACCTGTGAGCCACAACTACTGAGCCCTCATGCCACAACTACTGAAGCCCACGTGCCTAGAGCCCGTGCTCAGCCACAAGAGAAGCCACCACAATGAGAAGCCCGCGCACCACAACGAAGAGTAGCCCCCACTCGCTGCAACTAGAGAAAGCCCATGCAAAGCAACAAAGACAGAACACAGCCAATAAATAAACAAACAAATAAATAAATAAATAAATAATTTCCATCTCTCAAACCACACACACAAAAAAAGATTTAAAAAAAAAAAGTAGATTAGTGGTTGCCAGGGGTTGGGGGGAGGACTGGCAGTGACTGAAATGGGCACAGGGTTTATTTTGGGGGTGGTGAAAGTGTTCTAAAATTGATCTTGGTGGCGGCTGCACACATCTGTGAATATCCTAAAAACCATTGAACTATGTATTTTAAATGGGCGAATTGAATGATATGTGGATTATATCTCAATAAAGCTGTTTTTAAAAATGTTCCCCCAAACCTCCACATTTACTGAGCACCCACTATATGCCAGGCACTGTGCTGGGT